>NC_090449.1:485068338-485668338 GCF_031143425.1 Pleurodeles waltl
ACTTGTGTGGGTAGGTCTAGCGCCCATGAAAGGAAATGGCCCAAAACACAACGTGGACACATCACATTTTTTTACAGAAAACAGAGGTGTTTTTTACCAAGTGCCTACCTGTGGATTTTGGCCTCTAGCTCAGCCAGCACCTGGGAAAACCTAGCAAACCAGCACATTTTTGAAAACTAGACACCTAGGGTAATCCAAGATGGGGTGACTTGTGGGGATCGTGCCAGGTTCTCTTACCCAGAATCCTTTGCAAACCTCAACATTTGGCCAAAAAAAACACTTTTTCCTCTCATTTTGGTGACAGAAAGTTCTGGAATCTGAGACGAGCCACAAATTCCCTTCCACTCAGCGTTCCCCCAAGTCTCCTGATAAAAATGGTACCTCACTTGTGTGGGTAGGCCTAGTGCCCACGAAAGGAAATGGCCCAAACCACAACGTGGACACATCACATTTTTTCAAAGAAAACAGAGGTGTTTTTTTATACTGCCTACCTGTGGATTTTGGCCTCTAGCTCAGCCGGCACCTAGGGAAACCTTGCAAACCAGCACATTTTTGAAAACTAGACACCTAGGGGAATCCAAGATGGAGTGACTTATGGGGCTCGGACCAGGTTCTGTTACCCAGAATCCTTTGCAAACCTCAAAATGTGACCAAAAAACACCTTTTCCTCTCATTTCGGTGACATAAAACTCTGGAATCTGAGAAGAGCCCCACCTTTCCTTCCACCCAGCATTCCCCCAAGTCTCCCGATAAAAATCGTACCTCACTTGTGTGGGTAGGTCTAGCGCCCACGAAAGGAAATGGCCCAAAACACAACGTGGACACATCACATTTTTTCACAGAAAACAGAGATGTTTTTTACCAAGTGCCTACCAGGGGATTTTGGCCTCTAGCTCAGCCAGCATCTGGGGAAACCTAGCAAACCAGCACATTTTTGAACCCTAGACACCTAGGGGAATCCAAGATTGGGTGACGTCTGGGGCTGGGACCAGGTTCTGTTACCCAGAATCTTTTCAAACCTCAAAATTTGGCCAAAAAAACACGTTTTCCTCTCATTTCGGTGACAAAAAGCTCTGGAATCTGAGAGGAGCCACACATTTCATTCCACCCAGCGTTCCCCAAAGTCTCCCGATAAAAATGGTACCTCACTTGTGTGGGTAGGCCTAGCGCCCATGAAAGCAAATGGCCCAAAACACAACGTGGACACATCACATTTTTTCACAGAAAGCAGAGGTGTTTTTTACAAACTGCCTACCTGTAGATTTTGGCCTCTAGCTCAGCCGGCACCTGGGAAAACCTAGCAAACCAGCACATTTTTGAAAACTAGACACCTAGAGGAATCCAAGATGGGGTGACTTGTGGGTCTCTGACCAGGTTCTGTTACCCAGAATCCTTTGCAAACCTCAACATTTGACCAAAAAACACTTTTTCCTCTCATTTCGGTCACAGAAAGTTCTGGAATCAGAGAGGAGCCACAATTTTCCTTCCTCCCAGCATTACCCCAAGTCTCCCAATAAAAATGGTACCTCACTTATGTGGATAGGCCTAGCGCCCACGAAAGGAAATGGCCCAAACCACAACGTGGACACATCACATTTTTTCAAAGAAAACAGAGGTGTTTTTTTATACTGCCTACCTGTGGATTTTGGCCTCTAGCTCAGCCGGCACCTAGGGAAACCTTGCAAACCAGCACATTTTGAAAACTAGACACCTAGGGGAATCCAAGATGGAGTGACTTATGGGGCTCGGACCAGGTTCTGTTACCCAGAATCCTTTGCAAACCTCAAAATGTGACCAAAAAAACACCTTTTCCTCTCATTTCGGTGACATAAAACTCTGGAATCTGAGAAGAGCCCCACCTTTCCTTCCACCCAGCATTCCCCCAAGTCTCCCGATAAAAATCGTACCTCACTTGTGTGGGTAGGTCTAGCGCCCACGAAAGGAAATGGCCCAAAACACAACGTGGACACATCACATTTTTTCACAGAAAACAGAGATGTTTTTTACCAAGTGCCTACCAGGGGATTTTGGCCTCTAGCTCAGCCAGCCATCTGGGGAAACCTAGCAAACCAGCACATTTTGAACCCTAGACACCTAGGGGAATCCAAGATTGGGTGACGTCTGGGGCTGGGACCAGGTTCTGTTACCCAGAATCTTTTCAAACCTCAAAATTTGGCCAAAAAAACACGTTTTCCTCTCATTTCGGTGACAAAAAGCTCTGGAATCTGAGAGGAGCCACACATTTCATTCCACCCAGCGTTCCCCAAAGTCTCCCGATAAAAATGGTACCTCACTTGTGTGGGTAGGCCTAGCGCCCATGAAAGCAAATGGCCCAAAACACAACGTGGACACATCACATTTTTTCACAGAAAGCAGAGGTGTTTTTTACAAACTGCCTACCTGTAGATTTTGGCCTCTAGCTCAGCCGGCACCTGGGAAAACCTAGCAAACCAGCACATTTTTGAAAACTAGACACCTAGAGGAATCCAAGATGGGGTGACTTGTGGGTCTCTGACCAGGTTCTGTTACCCAGAATCCTTTGCAAACCTCAACATTTGACCAAAAAACACTTTTTCCTCTCATTTCGGTCACAGAAAGTTCTGGAATCAGAGAGGAGCCACAATTTTCCTTCCTCCCAGCATTACCCCAAGTCTCCCAATAAAAATGGTACCTCACTTATGTGGATAGGCCTAGCGCCCACGAAAGGAAATGGCCAAAAACACAACGTGGACACATCACATTTTTTCACAGAAAACAGAGGTGTTTTTTGCAAAGTGCCTACCTGTGGATTTTGGCCTCTAGCTCACCTGGCACCTGGGGAAACCTTGCAAACCAGCTCATTTTTTTAAACTAGACACCTAGAGGAATCCAAGACGGGGTGACTTGTGGGTCTCTGACCAGGTTCTGTTACCCAGAATCCTTTGCAAACCTGAACATTTGACCAAAAAAATACTTTTTCCTCTCATTTTGGTGACAGAAGTTCTGGAATCTGAGACGACCCACAAATTTCCTTCCACCCAGCGTTCTCCCAAGTCTCCCGATAAAAATGGTACCTCACTTGTGTGGGTAGGCCTAGCGCCCATGAAAGGAAATGGCCCAAAACACATCGTGGACACATCACATTTTTTCACAGAAAGCAGAGGTGTTTTTTACAAAGTGCCTTCCTGTAGATATTGGCCTCTAGCTCAGCCGGCACCTTGGGAAACCTAGCAAACCAGCACATTTTTGAAAACTAGACACCTAGAGGAATCTAAGATGCGGTGACTTGTGGGTCTCTGACCAGGTTCTGTTACCCAGAATCCTTTGCAAACCTCAACACATGACCAACAAAAACACTTATTCCTCTCATTTTGGTGACAGAAAGTTCTGGAATCTGAGACGAGCCACAAATTTCCTTCCACCCAACGTTCCCCCAAGTCTCCCGATAAAAATGGTACCTCACTTGTGTGGGTAGGCCTAGTGCCCACGAAAGGAAATGGCCCAAAACACAACGTGGACACATCACATTTTTTCAAAGAAAACAGAGGTGTTTCTTTATACTGCCTACCTGTGGATTTTGGCCTCTAGCTCAGCCGGCACCTGGGGAAACCTTGCAAACCAGCACATTTTTGAAAACTAGACACCTAGGGGATTCAAAGATGGAGTGAGTTGTGGGGCTCGGACCAGGTTCTGTTACCCAGAATCATTTGCAAACCTCAAAATGTGAGCAAAAAACATCTTTTCCTCTCATTTCGGTGACAGAAAGTTCTGGAATCTGAGAAGAGCCACACATTTCCTTCCACCCAGCGTTCCCCCAAGTCTCCCGATAAAATGGTACCTCACTTGTGTGGGTAGGCCTAGCGCCCACGAAAGGAAATGGCCCAAAACACAACGTGGACACATCACATTTTTTCACAGAAAACAGAGGTGTTTTTTACAAAGTGCCTACCAGGGGATTTTGGCCTCTAGCTCACCCAGCATCTGGGGAAACCTAGCAAACCAGCACATTTTGAACCCTAGACACATAGGGGAATCCAAGATGGGGTGACGTCTGAGGCTGGGACCAGGTTCTGTTACCCAGAATCTTTTCAAACCTCAAAATTTGGCCAAAAAAACACTTTTTCCTCTCATTTCGGTGACAAAAAGCTCTGGAATCTGAGAGGAGCCACACATTTCATTCCACCCAGCGTTCCCCAAAGTCTCCCGATAAAAATAGTACCTCACTTGTGTGGGTAGGCCTAGCGCCCATGAAAGGAAATGGCCCAAAACACAACGTGGACACATCACATTTTTTCACAGAAAGCAGAGGTGTTTTTTACAAAGTGCCTTCCTGTAGATATTGGCCTCTAGCTCAGCCGGCACCTTGGGAAACCTAGCAAACCAGCACATTTTTGAAAACTAGACACCTAGAGGAATCTAAGATGCGGTGACTTGTGGGTCTCTGACCAGGTTCTGTTACCCAGAATCCTTTGCAAACCTCAACATTTGACCAACAAAAACACTTATTCCTCTCATTTTGGTGACAGAAAGTTCTGGAATCTGAGACGAGCCACAAATTTCCTTCCACCCAACGTTCCCCCAAGTCTCCCGATAAAAATGGTACCTCACTTGTGTGGGTAGACCTAGTGCCCACGAAAGGAAATGGCCCAAAACACAACGTGGACACATCACATTTTTTCAAAGAAAACAGAGGTGTTTCTTTATACTGCCCTACCTGTGGATTTTGGCCTCTAGCTCAGCCGGCACCTGGGGAAACCTTGCAAACCAGCACATTTTTGAAAACTAGACACCTAGGGGATTCAAAGATGGAGTGACTTGTGGGGGCTCGGACCAGGTTCTGTTACCCAGAATCCTTTGCAAACCTCAAAATGTGAGCAAAAAACATCTTTTCCTCTCATTTCAGTGACAGAAAGTTCTGGAATCTGAGAAGAGCCACACATTTCCTTCCACCCAGCGTTCCCCCAAGTCTCCCGATAAAAATGGTACCTCACTTGTGTGGGTAGGCCTAGCGCCCACGAAAGGAAATGGCCCAAAACACAACGTGGACACATCACATTTTTTCACAGAAAACAGAGGTGTTTTTTTACAAAGTGCCTACCAGGGGATTTTGGCCTCTAGCTCAGCCAGCATCTGGGGAAACCTAGCAAACCAGCACTTGAACCCTAGACACCTAGGGGAATCCAAGATGGGGTGACGTCTGGGCCTGGGACCAGGTTCTGTTACCCAGAATCTTTTCAAACCTCAAAATTTGGCCCAAAAAAACACTTTTTCCTCTCATTTCGGTGACAAAAAGCTCTGGAATCTGAGCGGAGCCACACATTTCATTCCACCCAGCGTTCCCCAAAGTCTCCCGATAAAAATGGTACCTCACTTGTGTGGATAGGCCTAGCGCCCATGAAAGGAAATGGCCCAAAACACAACGTGGACACATCACATTTTTTCACAGAAAGCAGAGGTGTTTTTTACAAAGTGCCTACCTGTAGATTTTGGCCTCTAGCTCAGCCGGCACCTGGGGAAACCTAGCAAACCAGCACATTTTTGTAAACTAGACACCTAGAGGAATCCAAGATGGGGTGACTTGTGGGTCTCTGACCAGGTTCTGTTACCCAGAATCCTTTGCAAACCTCAACATTTGAATAAAAAACACTTTTTCCACTCATTTCGGTCACAGAAAGTTCTGGAATCAGAGAGGAGCCACAATTTTCCTTCCACCCAGCGTTCCCCCAAATCTCCCGATAAAAATGGTACCTCACTTATGTGGATAGGCCTAGCGCCCACGAAAGGGAATGGCCAAAAACACAACGTGGACACATCATGTTTTTTCACAGAAAACAGAGGTGTTTTTTGCAAAGTTCCTACCTATGGATTTTGGCCTCTGGCTCAGCTGGCACCTGGGGAAACCTAGCAAACCAGCTCATTTTTTAAAACTAGACACCTAGAGGAATCCAAGATAGGGTGACTTGTGGGTCTCTGACCAGGTTCTGTTACCCAGAATCCTTTGCAAACCTCAACATTTGACCAAAAAAAACACTTTTTCCTCTCATTTTGGTGACAGAAAGTTCTGGAATCTGAGACGACCCACACATTTCCTTCCACCCAGCGTTCTCCCAAGTCTCCCAATAAAAATGGTACCTCACTTGTGTGGGTAGGCCTAGTGCCCACGAAAGGAAATGGCCCAAAACACAACGTGGACACATCTCATTTTTTCAAAGAAAACAGAGGTGTTTTTTTATACCGCCTACCTGTGGATTTTGGCCTCTAGCTCAGCCGGCACCTGGGGAAACCTTGCAAACCAGCACATTTTTGAAAACTAGACACCTAGGGGAATCTAAGATAGAGTGACTTGTGGGGCTCGGACCAGGTTCTGTTACCCAGAATCCTTTGCAAACCTCAAAATGTGACCAAAAAACACCTTTTCCTCTCATTTCGGTGACAGAAACTTCTGGAATCTGAGAAGAGCCACACATTTCCTTCCATCCAGCATTCCCCCAAGTCTCCCGATAAAAATGGTACCTCACTTGTGTGGGTAGGTCTAGCGCCCATGAAAGGAAATGGCCCAAAACACAACGTGGACACATCACATTTTTTTACAGAAAACAGAGGTGTTTTTTACCAAGTGCCTACCTGTGGATTTTGGCCTCTAGCTCAGCCAGCACCTGGGAAAACCTAGCAAACCAGCACATTTTTGAAAACTAGACACCTAGGGTAATCCAAGATGGGGTGACTTGTGGGGATCGTGCCAGGTTCTCTTACCCAGAATCCTTTGCAAACCTCAACATTTGGCCAAAAAAACACTTTTTCCTCTCATTTTGGTGACAGAAAGTTCTGGAATCTGAGACGAGCCACAAATTCCCTTCCACTCAGCGTTCCCCCAAGTCTCCTGATAAAAATGGTACCTCACTTGTGTGGGTAGGCCTAGTGCCCACGAAAGGAAATGGCCCAAACCACAACGTGGACACATCACATTTTTTCAAAGAAAACAGAGGTGTTTTTTTATACTGCCTACCTGTGGATTTTGGCCTCTAGCTCAGCCGGCACCTAGGGAAACCTTGCAAACCAGCACATTTTTGAAAACTAGACACCTAGGGGAATCCAAGATGGAGTGACTTATGGGGCTCGGACCAGGTTCTGTTACCCAGAATCCTTTGCAAACCTCAAAATGTGACCAAAAAACACCTTTTCCTCTCATTTCGGTGACATAAAACTCTGGAATCTGAGAAGAGCCCCACCTTTCCTTCCACCCAGCATTCCCCCAAGTCTCCCGATAAAAATCGTACCTCACTTGTGTGGGTAGGTCTAGCGCCCACGAAAGGAAATGGCCCAAAACACAACGTGGACACATCACATTTTTTCACAGAAAACAGAGATGTTTTTTACCAAGTGCCTACCAGGGGATTTTGGCCTCTAGCTCAGCCAGCATCTGGGGAAACCTAGCAAACCAGCACATTTTTGAACCCTAGACACCTAGGGGAATCCAAGATTGGGTGACGTCTGGGGCTGGGACCAGGTTCTGTTACCCAGAATCTTTTCAAACCTCAAAATTTGGCCAAAAAAACACGTTTTCCTCTCATTTCGGTGACAAAAAGCTCTGGAATCTGAGAGGAGCCACACATTTCATTCCACCCAGCGTTCCCCAAAGTCTCCCGATAAAAATGGTACCTCACTTGTGTGGGTAGGCCTAGCGCCCATGAAAGCAAATGGCCCAAAACACAACGTGGACACATCACATTTTTTCACAGAAAGCAGAGGTGTTTTTTACAAACTGCCTACCTGTAGATTTTGGCCTCTAGCTCAGCCGGCACCTGGGAAAACCTAGCAAACCAGCACATTTTTGAAAACTAGACACCTAGAGGAATCCAAGATGGGGTGACTTGTGGGTCTCTGACCAGGTTCTGTTACCCAGAATCCTTTGCAAACCTCAACATTTGACCAAAAAACACTTTTTCCTCTCATTTCGGTCACAGAAAGTTCTGGAATCAGAGAGGAGCCACAATTTTCCTTCCTCCCAGCATTACCCCAAGTCTCCCAATAAAAATGGTACCTCACTTATGTGGATAGGCCTAGCGCCCACGAAAGGAAATGGCCCAAACCACAACGTGGACACATCACATTTTTTCAAAGAAAACAGAGGTGTTTTTTTATACTGCCTACCTGTGGATTTTGGCCTCTAGCTCAGCCGGCACCTAGGGAAACCTTGCAAACCAGCACATTTTTGAAAACTAGACACCTAGGGGAATCCAAGATGGAGTGACTTATGGGGCTCGGACCAGGTTCTGTTACCCAGAATCCTTTGCAAACCTCAAAATGTGACCAAAAAACACCTTTTCCTCTCATTTCGGTGACATAAAACTCTGGAATCTGAGAAGAGCCCCACCTTTCCTTCCACCCAGCATTCCCCCAAGTCTCCCGATAAAAATCGTACCTCACTTGTGTGGGTAGGTCTAGCGCCCACGAAAGGAAATGGCCCAAAACACAACGTGGACACATCACATTTTTTCACAGAAAACAGAGATGTTTTTTACCAAGTGCCTACCAGGGGATTTTGGCCTCTAGCTCAGCCAGCATCTGGGGAAACCTAGCAAACCAGCACATTTTTGAACCCTAGACACCTAGGGGAATCCAAGATTGGGTGACGTCTGGGGCTGGGACCAGGTTCTGTTACCCAGAATCTTTTCAAACCTCAAAATTTGGCCAAAAAAACACGTTTTCCTCTCATTTCGGTGACAAAAAGCTCTGGAATCTGAGAGGAGCCACACATTTCATTCCACCCAGCGTTCCCCAAAGTCTCCCGATAAAAATGGTACCTCACTTGTGTGGGTAGGCCTAGCGCCCATGAAAGCAAATGGCCCAAAACACAACGTGGACACATCACATTTTTTCACAGAAAGCAGAGGTGTTTTTTACAAACTGCCTACCTGTAGATTTTGGCCTCTAGCTCAGCCGGCACCTGGGAAAACCTAGCAAACCAGCACATTTTTGAAAACTAGACACCTAGAGGAATCCAAGATGGGGTGACTTGTGGGTCTCTGACCAGGTTCTGTTACCCAGAATCCTTTGCAAACCTCAACATTTGACCAAAAAACACTTTTTCCTCTCATTTCGGTCACAGAAAGTTCTGGAATCAGAGAGGAGCCACAATTTTCCTTCCTCCCAGCATTACCCCAAGTCTCCCAATAAAAATGGTACCTCACTTATGTGGATAGGCCTAGCGCCCACGAAAGGAAATGGCCAAAAACACAACGTGGACACATCACATTTTTTCACAGAAAACAGAGGTGTTTTTTGCAAAGTGCCTACCTGTGGATTTTGGCCTCTAGCTCACCTGGCACCTGGGGAAACCTTGCAAACCAGCTCATTTTTTTAAACTAGACACCTAGAGGAATCCAAGACGGGGTGACTTGTGGGTCTCTGACCAGGTTCTGTTACCCAGAATCCTTTGCAAACCTGAACATTTGACCAAAAAAATACTTTTTCCTCTCATTTTGGTGACAGAAAGTTCTGGAATCTGAGACGACCCACAAATTTCCTTCCACCCAGCGTTCTCCCAAGTCTCCCGATAAAAATGGTACCTCACTTGTGTGGGTAGGCCTAGCGCCCATGAAAGGAAATGGCCCAAAACACATCGTGGACACATCACATTTTTTCACAGAAAGCAGAGGTGTTTTTTACAAAGTGCCTTCCTGTAGATATTGGCCTCTAGCTCAGCCGGCACCTTGGGAAACCTAGCAAACCAGCACATTTTTGAAAACTAGACACCTAGAGGAATCTAAGATGCGGTGACTTGTGGGTCTCTGACCAGGTTCTGTTACCCAGAATCCTTTGCAAACCTCAACACATGACCAACAAAAACACTTATTCCTCTCATTTTGGTGACAGAAAGTTCTGGAATCTGAGACGAGCCACAAATTTCCTTCCACCCAACGTTCCCCCAAGTCTCCCGATAAAAATGGTACCTCACTTGTGTGGGTAGGCCTAGTGCCCACGAAAGGAAATGGCCCAAAACACAACGTGGACACATCACATTTTTTCAAAGAAAACAGAGGTGTTTCTTTATACTGCCTACCTGTGGATTTTGGCCTCTAGCTCAGCCGGCACCTGGGGAAACCTTGCAAACCAGCACATTTTTGAAAACTAGACACCTAGGGGATTCAAAGATGGAGTGAGTTGTGGGGCTCGGACCAGGTTCTGTTACCCAGAATCATTTGCAAACCTCAAAATGTGAGCAAAAAACATCTTTTCCTCTCATTTCGGTGACAGAAAGTTCTGGAATCTGAGAAGAGCCACACATTTCCTTCCACCCAGCGTTCCCCCAAGTCTCCCGATAAAAATGGTACCTCACTTGTGTGGGTAGGCCTAGCGCCCACGAAAGGAAATGGCCCAAAACACAACGTGGACACATCACATTTTTTCACAGAAAACAGAGGTGTTTTTTACAAAGTGCCTACCAGGGGATTTTGGCCTCTAGCTCACCCAGCATCTGGGGAAACCTAGCAAACCAGCACATTTTTGAACCCTAGACACATAGGGGAATCCAAGATGGGGTGACGTCTGAGGCTGGGACCAGGTTCTGTTACCCAGAATCTTTTCAAACCTCAAAATTTGGCCAAAAAAACACTTTTTCCTCTCATTTCGGTGACAAAAAGCTCTGGAATCTGAGAGGAGCCACACATTTCATTCCACCCAGCGTTCCCCAAAGTCTCCCGATAAAAATAGTACCTCACTTGTGTGGGTAGGCCTAGCGCCCATGAAAGGAAATGGCCCAAAACACAACGTGGACACATCACATTTTTTCACAGAAAGCAGAGGTGTTTTTTACAAAGTGCCTTCCTGTAGATATTGGCCTCTAGCTCAGCCGGCACCTTGGGAAACCTAGCAAACCAGCACATTTTTGAAAACTAGACACCTAGAGGAATCTAAGATGCGGTGACTTGTGGGTCTCTGACCAGGTTCTGTTACCCAGAATCCTTTGCAAACCTCAACATTTGACCAACAAAAACACTTATTCCTCTCATTTTGGTGACAGAAAGTTCTGGAATCTGAGACGAGCCACAAATTTCCTTCCACCCAACGTTCCCCCAAGTCTCCCGATAAAAATGGTACCTCACTTGTGTGGGTAGACCTAGTGCCCACGAAAGGAAATGGCCCAAAACACAACGTGGACACATCACATTTTTTCAAAGAAAACAGAGGTGTTTCTTTATACTGCCTACCTGTGGATTTTGGCCTCTAGCTCAGCCGGCACCTGGGGAAACCTTGCAAACCAGCACATTTTTGAAAACTAGACACCTAGGGGATTCAAAGATGGAGTGACTTGTGGGGCTCGGACCAGGTTCTGTTACCCAGAATCCTTTGCAAACCTCAAAATGTGAGCAAAAAACATCTTTTCCTCTCATTTCAGTGACAGAAAGTTCTGGAATCTGAGAAGAGCCACACATTTCCTTCCACCCAGCGTTCCCCCAAGTCTCCCGATAAAAATGGTACCTCACTTGTGTGGGTAGGCCTAGCGCCCACGAAAGGAAATGGCCCAAAACACAACGTGGACACATCACATTTTTTCACAGAAAACAGAGGTGTTTTTTTACAAAGTGCCTACCAGGGGATTTTGGCCTCTAGCTCAGCCAGCATCTGGGGAAACCTAGCAAACCAGCACATTTTTGAACCCTAGACACCTAGGGGAATCCAAGATGGGGTGACGTCTGGGCCTGGGACCAGGTTCTGTTACCCAGAATCTTTTCAAACCTCAAAATTTGGCCCAAAAAACACTTTTTCCTCTCATTTCGGTGACAAAAAGCTCTGGAATCTGAGCGGAGCCACACATTTCATTCCACCCAGCGTTCCCCAAAGTCTCCGGATAAAAATGGTACCTCACTTGTGTGGATAGGCCTAGCGCCCATGAAAGGAAATGGCCCAAAACACAACGTGGACACATCACATTTTTTCACAGAAAGCAGAGGTGTTTTTTACAAAGTGCCTACCTGTAGATTTTGGCCTCTAGCTCAGCCGGCACCTGGGGAAACCTAGCAAACCAGCACATTTTTGTAAACTAGACACCTAGAGGAATCCAAGATGGGGTGACTTGTGGGTCTCTGACCAGGTTCTGTTACCCAGAATCCTTTGCAAACCTCAACATTTGAATAAAAAACACTTTTTCCACTCATTTCGGTCACAGAAAGTTCTGGAATCAGAGAGGAGCCACAATTTTCCTTCCACCCAGCGTTCCCCCAAATCTCCCGATAAAAATGGTACCTCACTTATGTGGATAGGCCTAGCGCCCACGAAAGGGAATGGCCAAAAACACAACGTGGACACATCATGTTTTTTCACAGAAAACAGAGGTGTTTTTTGCAAAGTTCCTACCTATGGATTTTGGCCTCTGGCTCAGCTGGCACCTGGGGAAACCTAGCAAACCAGCTCATTTTTTAAAACTAGACACCTAGAGGAATCCAAGATAGGGTGACTTGTGGGTCTCTGACCAGGTTCTGTTACCCAGAATCCTTTGCAAACCTCAACATTTGACCAAAAAAACACTTTTTCCTCTCATTTTGGTGACAGAAAGTTCTGGAATCTGAGACGACCCACACATTTCCTTCCACCCAGCGTTCTCCCAAGTCTCCCAATAAAAATGGTACCTCACTTGTGTGGGTAGGCCTAGTGCCCACGAAAGGAAATGGCCCAAAACACAACGTGGACACATCTAATTTTTTCAAAGAAAACAGAGGTGTTTTTTTATACCGCCTACCTGTGGATTTTGGCCTCTAGCTCAGCCGGCACCTGGGGAAACCTTGCAAACCAGCACATTTTTGAAAACTAGACACCTAGGGGAATCTAAGATAGAGTGACTTGTGGGGCTCGGACCAGGTTCTGTTACCCAGAATCCTTTGCAAACCTCAAAATGTGACCAAAAAACACCTTTTCCTCTCATTTCGGTGACAGAAACTTCTGGAATCTGAGAAGAGCCACACATTTCCTTCCATCCAGCATTCCCCCAAGTCTCCCGATAAAAATGGTACCTCACTTGTGTGGGTAGGTCTAGCGCCCATGAAAGGAAATGGCCCAAAACACAACGTGGACACATCACATTTTTTTACAGAAAACAGAGGTGTTTTTTATCAAGTGCCTACCTGTGGATTTTGGCCTCTAGCTCAGCCAGCACCTGGGAAAACCTAGCAAACCAGCACATTTTTGAAAACTAGACACCTAGGGTAATCCAAGATGGGGTGACTTGTGGGGATCGTGCCAGGTTCTCTTACCCAGAATCCTTTGCAAACCTCAACATTTGGCCAAAAAAACACTTTTTCCTCTCATTTTGGTGACAGAAAGTTCTGGAATCTGAGACGAGCCACAAATTCCCTTCCACTCAGCGTTCCCCCAAGTCTCCTGATAAAAATGGTACCTCACTTGTGTGGGTAGGCCTAGTGCCCACGAAAGGAAATGGCCCAAACCACAACGTGGACACATCACATTTTTTCAAAGAAAACAGAGGTGTTTTTTTATACTGCCTACCTGTGGATTTTGGCCTCTAGCTCAGCCGGCACCTAGGGAAACCTTGCAAACCAGCACATTTTTGAAAACTAGACACCTAGGGGAATCCAAGATGGAGTGACTTATGGGGCTCGGACCAGGTTCTGTTACCCAGAATCCTTTGCAAACCTCAAAATGTGACCAAAAAACACCTTTTCCTCTCATTTCGGTGACATAAAACTCTGGAATCTGAGAAGAGCCCCACCTTTCCTTCCACCCAGCATTCCCCCAAGTCTCCCGATAAAAATCGTACCTCACTTGTGTGGGTAGGTCTAGCGCCCACGAAAGGAAATGGCCCAAAACACAACGTGGACACATCACATTTTTTCACAGAAAACAGAGATGTTTTTTACCAAGTGCCTACCAGGGGATTTTGGCCTCTAGCTCAGCCAGCATCTGGGGAAACCTAGCAAACCAGCACATTTTTGAACCCTAGACACCTAGGGGAATCCAAGATTGGGTGACGTCTGGGGCTGGGACCAGGTTCTGTTACCCAGAATCTTTTCAAACCTCAAAATTTGGCCAACAAAACACTTTTTCCTCTCATTTCGGTGACAAAAAGCTCTGGAATCTGAGAGGAGCCACACATTTCATTCCACCCAGCGTTCCCCAAAGTCTCCCGATAAAAATGGTACCTCACTTGTGTGGGTAGGCCTAGCGCCCATGAAAGCAAATGGCCCAAAACACAACGTGGACACATCACATTTTTTCACAGAAAGCAGAGGTGTTTTTTACAAAGTGCCTACCTGTAGATTTTGGCCTCTAGCTCAGCCGGCACCTGGGGAAACCTAGCAAACCAGCACATTTTTGAAAACTAGACACCTAGAGGAATCCAAGATGGGGTGACTTGTGGGTCTCTGACCAGGTTCTGTTACCCAGAATCCTTTGCAAACCTCAACATTTGACCAAAAAACACTTTTTCCTCTCATTTCGGTCACAGAAAGTTCTGGAATCAGAGAGGAGCCACAATTTTCCTTCCTCCCAGCATTACCCCAAGTCTCCCAATAAAAATGGTACCTCACTTATGTGGATAGGCCTAGCGCCCACGAAAGGAAATGGCCAAAAACACAACGTGGACACATCACATTTTTTCACAGAAAACAGAGGTGTTTTTTGCAAAGTGCCTACCTGTGGATTTTGGCCTCTAGCTCACCTGGCACCTGGGGAAACCTTGCAAACCAGCTCATTTTTTTAAACTAGACACCTAGAGGAATCCAAGACGGGGTGACTTGTGGGTCTCTGACCAGGTTCTGTTACCCAGAATCCTTTGCAAACCTGAACATTTGACCAAAAAAATACTTTTTCCTCTCATTTTGGTGACAGAAAGTTCTGGAATCTGAGACGACCCACAAATTTCCTTCCACCCAGCGTTCTCCCAAGTCTCCCGATAAAAATGGTACCTCACTTGTGTGGGTAGGCCTAGCGCCCACGAAAGAAAATGGCCCAAAACACAACGTGGACACATCACATTTTTTCAAAGAAAACAGAGGTGTTTTTTACAAAGTCCCTACCAGGGGATTTTGGCCTCTAGCTCAGCCGGTACCTGGGGAAACCTAGCAAACCAGCACATTTTTGAAACCTAGACACCTAGGGGAATCCAAGATGGGGTGACGTCTGGGGCTGGGACCAGGTTCTGTTACCCAGAATCCTTTCAAACCTCAAAATTTGACCAAAAATACACTTTTTCCTCTCATTTTGGTGACAGAAAGTTCTGGAATCTGAGACGACCCACAAATTTCCTTACACCCAGCATTCTCCCAAGTCTCCCGATAAAAATTGTACCTCACTTGTGTGGGTAGGCCTAGTGCCCACGAAAGGAAATGGCCCAAAACACAACGTGGACACATCTCATTTTTTCAAAGAAAACAGAGGTGTTTGTTTATACTGCTTACCTGTGGATTTTGGCCTCTAGCTCAGCCGGCACCTGGAGAAACCTTGCAAACCAGCACATTTTTGAAAACTAGACACCTAGGGGAATCTAAGATGGGGTGACTTGTGGGGCTCGGACCAGGTTCTGTTACCCAGAATCCTTTGCAAACCTCAAAATGTGACCAAAAAACAACATTTCCTCTCATTTCGGTGACAGAAACTTCTGGAATCTGAGAAGAGCCACACATTTCCTTCCATCCAGCATTCCCCCAAGTCTCCCGATAAAAATGGTACCTCACTTGTGTGGGTAGGCCTAGCGGCCACGAAAGGAAATGGCCCAAAACACAACGTGGACACATCACATTTTTTCACAGAAACCAGAGGTGTTTTTTACAAAGTGCCTACCAGGGGATTTTGGCCTCTAGCTCAGCCAGCATCTGGGGAAACCTAGCAAACCAGCACATTTTTGAACCCTAGACACCTAGGGGAATCCAAGATTGGGTGACGTCTGGGGCTGGGACCGGGTTCTGTTACCCAGAATCTTTTCAAACCTCAAAATTTGGCCAAAAAAACACTTTTTCCTCTCATTTCGGTGACAAAAAGCTCTGGAATCTGAGAGGAGCCACACATTTCATTCCACCCAGCGTTCCCCAAAGTCTCCCAATAAAAATGGTACCTCACTTGTGTGGGTAGGCCTAGCGCCCATGAAAGGAAATGGCCCAAAACACAACGTGGACACATCACATTTTTTCACAGAAAGCAGAGGTGTTTTTTACAAAGTGCCTACCTGTAGATTTTGGCCTCTAGCTCAGCCGGCACCTGGGGAAACCTAGCAAACCAGCACATTTTTGAAAACTAGACACCTAGAGGAATCCAAGATGGGGTGACTTGTGGGTCTCTGACCAGGTTCTGTTACCCAGAATCCCTTGCAAACCTCAACATTTGACCAAAAAACACTTTTTCCTCTCATTTCGGTCACAGAAAGTTCTGGAATCAGAGAGGAGCCACAATTTTCCTTCCTCCCAGCATTACCCCAAGTCTCCCAATAAAAATGGTACCTCACTTATGTGGATAGGCCTAGCGCCCAGGAAAGGAAATGGCCAAAAACACAACGTGGACACATCACATTTTTTCACAGAAAACAGAGGTGTTTTTTGCAAAGTGCCTACCTGTGGATTTTGGCCTCTAGCTCACCTGGCACCTGGGGAAACCTTGCAAACCAGCTCATTTTTTTAAACTAGACACCTAGAGGAATCCAAGACGGGGTGACTTGTGGGTCTCTGACCAGGTTCTGTTACCCAGAATCCTTTGCAAACCTCAACATTTGACCAAAAAAACACTTTTTCCTCTCATTTTGGTGACAGAAAGTTCTGGAATCTGAGACGACCCACACATTTCCTTCTACGCAGCGTTCTCCCAAGTCTCCCGATAAAAATGGTACCTCACTTGTGTGGGTAGGCCTAGCGCCCACGAAAGGAAATGGCCCAAAACACAACGTGGACACATCACATTTTTTCAAAGAAAACAGAGGTGTTTTTTACAAAGTCCCTACCAGGGGATTTTGGCCTCTAGCTCAGCCGGTACCTGGGGAAACCTAGCAAACCAGCACATTTTTGAAACCTAGACACCTAGGGGAATCCAAGATGGGGTGACGTCTGGGGCTGGGACCAGGTTCTGTTACCCAGAATCCTTTCAAACCTCAAAATTTGACCAAAAATACACTTTTTCCTCTCATTTTGGTGACAGAAAGTTCTGGAATCTGAGACGACCCACAAATTTCCTTACACCCAGCATTCTCCCAAGTCTCCCGATAAAAATTGTACCTCACTTGTGTGGGTAGGCCTAGTGCCCACGAAAGGAAATGGCCCAAAACACAACGTGGACACATCTCATTTTTTCAAAGAAAACAGAGGTGTTTGTTTATACTGCCTACCTGTGGATTTTGGCCTCTAGCTCAGCCGGCACCTGGAGAAACCTTGCAAACCAGCACATTTTTGAAAACTAGACACCTAGGGGAATCTAAGATGGGGTGACTTGTGGGGCTCGGACCAGGTTCTGTTACCCAGAATCCTTTGCAAACCTCAAAATCTGACCAAAAAACAACTTTTCCTCTCATTTCGGTGACAGAAACTCCTGGAATCTGAGAAGAGCCACACATTTCCTTCCATCCAGCATTCCCCCAAGTCTCCCGATAAAAATGGTACCTCACTTGTGTGGGTAGGCCTAGCGGCCACGAAAGGAAGTGGCCCAAAACACAACGTGGACACATCACATTTTTTCACAGAAACCAGAGGTGTTTTTTACAAAGTGCCTACCAGGGGATTTTGGCCTCTAGCTCAGCCGGCACCTGGGGAAACCTAGCAAACCAGCACATTTTTGAAACCTAGACACCTAGGGGAATCCAAGATGGGGTGACGTCTGGGGCTGGGACCAGGTTCTGTTACCCAGAATCCTTTCAAAACTCAAAATTTGGCCAAAAAAACACCTTTTCCTCTCATTTCGGTGACAGAAAGTTCTGGAATCTGAGAAGAGCCACACATTACCTTCCACCCAGTGTTCCCCTAATTTTCCCAAGAAAACTGGTACCTCACTTGTGTGGGTAGGTCTAGCGCCCATCGAAAGGAAATATCCCAAAACACAACGTGGACACATCACATTTTTTTACAGAAACAGAGGTGTTTTTTACCAAGTGCCTACCTGTGGATTTTAGCCTTTAGCTCAGCCAGCACCTAGGAAAACCTAGCAAACCAGTACATTTTTGAAAAATAGACACCTAGGGGAATCCAAGATGGAGTGACATATGGGGCTCGGACCAGGTTCTGTTACCCAGAATCCTTTGCAAACCTCAAAATGTGACCAAAAAACACCTTTTCCTCTCATTTCGGTGACATAAAACTCTGGAATCTGAGAAGAGCCCCACCTTTCCTTCCACCCAGTGTTCCCCCAATTTTCCCAATAAAAATGGTACCTCACTTGTGTGGGTAGGCCTAGCGGCCACGAAAGGAAATATCCCAAAACACAACGTGGACACATCACATTTTTTCACAGAAAACAGAGGTGTTTTTTACAAAGTGCCTACCAGGGGATTTTGGCCTCTAGCTCAGCCAGCATCTGGGGAAACCTAGCAAACCAGCACATTTTTGAACCCTAGACACCTAGGGGAATCCAAGATGGGGTGACGTCTGGGGCTGGGACCAGGTTCTGTTACCCAGAATCTTTTCAAACCTCAAAATTTGGCCAAAAAAACACTTTTTCCTCTCATTTCGGTCACAAAAAGCTCTGGAATCTGAGAGGAGCCACACATTTCATTCCACCCAGCGTTCCCCAAAGTCTCCCGATAAAAATGGTACCTCCTTGTGTGGGTAGGCCTAGCGCCCATGAAAGGAAATGGCCCAAAACACAACGTGGACACATCACATTTTTTCACAGAAAGCAGAGGTGTTTTTTACAAAGTGCCTACCTGTAGATTTTGGCCTTTAGCTCAGCCGGCACCTGGGGAAACCTAGCAAACCAGCACATTTTTGAAAACTAGACACCTAGAGGAATCCACGATGGGGTGACTTGTGGGTCTCTGACCAGGTTCTGTTACCCAGAATCCTTTGCAAACCTCAACATTTGACCAAAAAACACTTTTTCCTCTCATTTCGGTCACAGAAAGTTCTGGAATCAGAGAGGAGCCACTATTTTCCTTCCACCCAGCATTCCCCCAAGTCTCCCAATAAAAATGGTACATCACTTGTGTGGATAGGCCTAGCGCCCACGAAAGGAAATGGCCAAAAACACAACGTGGACACATCACATTTTTTCACAGAAAACAGAGGTGTTTTTTGCAAAGTGCCTACCTGTGGATTTTGGCCTCTGGCTCAGCTGGCTCCTGGGGAAACCTAGCAAACCAGCACATTTTTGAACCCTAGACACCTAGGGGAATCCAAGATGGGGTGATTTGTGGGGCTCGGAACAGGTTCTGTTACCCAGAATCTTTTCAAACCTCAAAATTTGGCCAAAAAAACCCTTTTTCCTCTCATTTCGGTGACAAAAAGCTCTGGAATCTGAGAGGAGCCACACATTTCATTCCACCCAGCGTTCCCCAAAGTCTCCCGATAAAAATGGTACCTCACTTGTGTGGGTAGGCCTAGCGCCCATGAAAGGAAATTGCCCAAAACACAACGTGGACACATCACATTTTTTCACAGAAAGCAGAGGTGTTTTTTTATACTGCCTACCTGTGGATTTTGGCCTCTAGCTCAGCCGGCACCTGGGGAAACCAAGCAAACCAGCACATTTTTGAACCCTAGACACCTAGGGGAATCCAAGATGGGGTGACGTCTGGGGCTGGGACCAGGTTCTGTTACCCAGAATCTTTTCAAACCTCAAAATTTGGCCAAAAAAACACTTTTTCCTCTCATTTCGGTGACAAAAAGCTCTGGAATCTGAGAGGAGCCACACATTTCATTCCACCCAGCGTTCCCCAAAGTCTCATGATAAAAATGGTACCTCACTTGTGTGGGTAGGCCTAGCGCCCATGAAAGGAAATGGCCCAAAACACAACGTGGACACATCACATTTTTTCACAGAAAGCAGAGGTGTTTTTTACAAAGTGCCTACCTGTAGATTTTGGCCTCTAGCTCAGCCTGCACCTGGGGAAACCTAGCAAACCAGCACATTTTTTAAAACTAGACACCTAGAGGAATCCAAGATGGGGTGACTTGTGGGTCTTTGACCAGGTTCTGTTACCCAGAATCCTTTGCAAACCTCAACATTTGACCAAAAAACACTTTTTCCTCTCATTTCGGTCACAGAAAGTTCTGGAATCAGAGAGGAGCCACAATTTTCCTTCCTCCCAGCATTCCCCCAAGTCTCCCAATAAAAATGGTACCTCACTTATGTGGATAGGCCTAGCGCCCACGAAAGGAAATGGCCAAAAACACAACGTGGACACATCACATTTTTTCACAGAAAACAGAGGTGTTTTTTGCAAAGTGCCTACCTGTGGATTTTGGCCTCTAGCTCAGCCGGCACCTGGGGAAACCTTGCAAACCAGCTCATTTTTTTAAACTAGACACCTAGAGGAATCCAAGATGGGGTGACTTGTGGGTCTCTGACCAGGTTCTGTTACCCAGAATCCTTTGCAAACCTCAACATTTGACCAAAAAAACACTTTTACCTCTCATTTTGGTGACAGAAAGTTCTAGAATCTGAGACGACCCACAAATTTCCTTCCACCCAGCGTTCTCCCATGTCTCCCGATAAAAATGGTACCTCACTTGTGTGGGTAGGCCTAGCGCCCACGAAAGGAAATGGCCCAAAACACAACGTGGACACATCACATTTTTTCAAAGAAAACAGAGGTGTTGTTTTCATACTGCGTACCTGTGGATTTTGGCCTCTAGCTCAGCCGGCACCTGGGAAAACCTTGCAAACCAGCACATTGTTGAAAACTAGACACCTAGGGGAATCCAACATGGAGTGACTTGTGGGGCTCGGACCAGGTTCTGTTACCCAGAATCCTTTGCAAACCGCAAAAATTTGGCCAAAAAAAACACTTTTTCCTCTCATTTTGGTGACAGAAAGTTCTGGAATATGAGCGGAGCAACAAATTTCCTTCCACCCAGCATTCCCCCAAGTCTCCCGATAAAAATGGTACCTCACTTGTGTGGGTAGGCCTAGCGCCCACGAAAGGAACTAGCCCAAAACACAACGTGGACATATCAAATTTTTTCACAGAAAACAGCTGGTTTTTTTTACAAAGTGCCTACCTGTGGATTTTGGCCTGTGGCCCAGCCGGCACCTGGGTAAACCTAGCAAACCAGCCCATTTTTGAAAACTAGACACCTAGGGGAATCCAAGATGGGGTGATTTGTGGGGCTCGGACCAGGTTCTATTACCCAGAATCCTTTGCAAACCTCAAAATTTGGTCAAAAAAACACTTTTTCCTCTCATTTCGGTGACAGAAAGTTCTGGAATCTGAGAGGAGCCACATATTTCCGTCCAACCAGCATTCACTCAAGTCTCCCGATAAAAATGGTACCTCACTTGGGTGGGTAGGCCTAGCGCTCACGAAAGGAAATGGCCCAAAACACAACGTGGACACATCACATTTGTTCACCGAAAGCATAGGTGTTTTTTACAAAGTGCCTACCTGTGGATTTTGACCTCTAGCTCAGCCGGCACCTTGGGAAACCTAGCAAACCAGAGCATTTTTTAAAACTAGACACCTAGGGGAATCCAAGATGGGGTGACCTGTGGGGCTCGGACCAGGTTCTGTTACCCAGAATCCTTTGCAAACCTCAAAATTTGACCCAAAAAACACCTTTCCCTCATTTCGGTGATAGAAAGTTCTAGAATCTGAGACAAGCCACAAATTGCCTTCCACCCAGCGTTACCCCAAGTCTCCCGATAAAAATGGTACCTAACTTATGTGGATAGGCCTAGCGCCCATGAAAGGAAATGGCCAAAAACACAACGTAGACACATCACATTTTTCCACAGAAAACAGAGGTGTTTTTTCCAAAGTGCCTACCTGTGGATTTTGGCCTCTTCCTCAGCTGGCACCTGGGGAAACCTAGCAAACCAGCGCATTTGTGAAAACTACACACCTAGGGTAATCCAAGATGGAGTGACTTGTGGGGCTCGGATCAGGTTCTGTTACCCAGAATCCTTTGCAAACCTCAACATTTGGCCCAAAAAACACTTTTTCATCTAATTTCGGTGACAAAAAGTTCTAGTATCTGAGACAGGCCACAAATTTCCTTCTACCCAGCATTACCCCAAGTCTCCCGATAAAAATGGTACCTCACTTATGTGGATAGGCCTAGCGCCCATGAAAGGAAATGGCCAAAAACACAACGTGGACACAGCACATTTTTTCACAGAAAACAGAGGTGTTTTAGGCAAAGTGCCTACCTGTGGATTTTGGCCTCTAGCTCAGCCAGCACCTGGGGAAACCTAGCAAACCAGCACTTTTTTGAAAATTAGACACCTAGTGGAATCCAAGATGGGGTGACTTGTGGGGCTCGGGCCAGGTTCTGTTACCCAGAATCCTTTGCAAACCTCAAAATTTGGCTAAAAAAAAACTTTTTCCTCTCATTTCGGTGACAAAAAGTTCTGGAATCTGAGAGGAGCCACAAATTTCATTCCACCCAGCGTTCCCCAAAGTCTCCCGATACAAATGGTATCTTACTTGTGTGGGTAGGCCTAGCGCCCACGAAAGGAAATATCCCAAAACACAACATGGACACATCACATTTCTTCACAGAAAGCAGAGGTGTTTTTTACAAAGTGCCTACCTGTGGATTTTGGCCTCTAGCTCAGCCGGCACCTGGGGAATCCTAGCAAACCAGCACATTTTTGAAAACTAGACACCTAGGGGAATCCAAGATGGGGTGACTTGTAGGTCTCTGACCAGGTTCTGTTACCCAGAATCCTTTGCAAACCTCAACATTTGACTGAAAAACACTTTTTCCTCTCATTTCGTTGACAGAAAGTTGTGGAATCAGAGAGGAGACACAATTTTCCTGCCACCCAGCATTCCCCCAAGTCTCCCTATAAAAATGGTACCTCGCTTATGTGGATAGGCCTAGTGCGCACGAAAGGAAATGGCCAAAAACACAACATGGACACATCACATTTTTTCACATACAACAGAGGTGTTTTTTTACAAAGTGCCAACCTGTGGATTTTGGCCTCTAGCTCAGCTGGCACCTGGGGAAACCTAGCAAACCAGCACATTTTTGAAAACTAGACTCCTAGGGGAATCCAAGATGGGGTGACTTGTGGGGCTCGGACCAGGTTCTGTTACCCAGAATCCTTTGCAAACCTCAAAATTTGGACAAAAAAAACACTTTTTCCTCTCATTTTGGTGAGTGAAAGTTCTGGAATATGAGCGGAGCAACAAATATCCTTCCACCCTGCGTTCCCCCAAGTCTCCCGATAAAAATGGTACCTCACTTGTGTGGGTAGGCCTAGCGCCCACGAAAGGAACTAGCCCAAAACACAACGTGGACAAATCACATTTTTTCACAGAAAACAGCGGGTTTTTTTACAAAGTGCCTACCTGTGGATTTTGGCCTGTAGCCCAGCCGGCACCTGGGGAAAACTAGCAAACCAGACCATTTTTGAACACTAGACACCTAGGGGAATCCAAGATGGGGTGATTTGTGGAGCTCGGACCAGGTTCTGTTACCCAGAATGCTTTGCAAACCCCAAAATGTGGCCAAAAAAACACTTTTTCCTCTCATGTCGGTGACAGAAAGTTCTGGAATCTGAGGGGAGCCACAAATTTCCTTCCAACCAGCATTCCCCCAAGTCTCCCGATAAAAATGGTACCTCACTTGTGTGGGTAGGCCTAGCGCTCACGAAAGGAAATGTCCCAAAACACAACGTGGACACATCACATTTGTTCACCGAAAGCAGAGGTGTTTTTTACAAAGTGCCTACCTGTGGATTTTGACCTCTAGCTCAGCCGGCACCTTCGGAAACATAGCAAACCAGAGCATTTTTTAAAACTAGACACCTAGGGGAATCCAAGATGCGGTGACCTGTGGGGCTCGGACCAGGTTCTGTTACCCAGAATCCTTTGCAAACCTCAAAATTTGACCAAAAAAACACCTTTCCCTCATTTCGGTGATAGAAAGTTCTAGAATTTGAGACAAGCCACAAATTTCCTTCCACCCAGCGTTACCCCAAGTCTCCCTATAAAAATGGTACCTCACTTATGTGGATAGGCCTAGCGCCGATGAAAGGAAATGGCCAAAAACACAACGTGGACACATCACATTTTTTCACAGAAAACAGAGGTGTTTTTTACAAAGTGCCGACCTGTGGATTTTGGCCTCTACCTCAGCTGGCACCTGGGGAAACCTAGCAAACCAGCGCATTTGTGAAAACTACACACCAAGGGGAATCCAAGATGGAGTGACTTGTGGGGCTCGGACCAGGTTCTGTTACCCGGAAACCTTTGCAAACCTCAAATTTGGCCAAAAAAAACACTTTTTCCTCTCATTTCGTTGACAGAAAGTTGTGGAATCAGAGAGGAGCCACAATTTTCCTGCCACCCAGCATTCCCCCAAGTCTCCCTATAAAAATGGTACCTCACTTATGTGGATAGCCCTAGTGCCCACGAAAGGAAATGGCCAAAAACACAACGTGGACACATCAAATTTTTTCACAGACTACAGAGGTGTTTTTTACAAAGTGCCAACCTGTGGATTTTGGCCTCTAGCTCAGCCAGCACCTGGGGAAACCTAGCAAACCAGCACATTTTTGAAAACTAGACACCTAGGGGAATCCAAGATGGTGTGACTTGTGGAGCTCGGACCATGTTCTGTTACCCGGAAACCTTTGCAAACCTAAAATTTGGCCAAAAAAAACACTTTTTCCTCTCATTTTGGTGACAGAAAGCTCTGGAATATGAGCGGAGCAACAAATTTCCTTCCACCTAGCGTTCCCCCAAGTCTCCCGGTAAAAATGGTACCTCACTTGTGTGGGTAGGCCTAGTGCCCACAAAAGGAAATAGCCCAAAACACAACGTGGACAAATCACATTTTTTCACCAAAACAGCGTTTTTTTTTTACAAAGTACCTGCCTGTGGATTTTGGCCTGTAGCCCAGCCGGCACCCGGGAAACCTAGCAAACCAGCCAATTTTTGAAAACTAGACACCTAGGGGAATCCAAGATGGGGTGATTTGTGGGGCTCGGACCAGGTTCTATTACCCAGAATCCTTTGCAAACCTCAAAATTTGGTCAAAAAAACACTTTTTCCTCTCATTTCGGTGACAGAAAGTTCTGGAATCTGAGAGGAGCCACAAATTTCCGTCCAACCAGCATTCACTCAAGTCTCCCGATAAAAATGGTACCTCACTTGGGTGGGTAGGCCTAGCGCTCACGAAAGGAAATGGCCCAAAACACAACGTGGACACATCACATTTGTTCACCGAAAGCATAGGTGTTTTTTACAAAGTGCCTACCTGTGGATTTTGACCTCTAGCTCAGCCGGCACCTTGGGAAACCTAGCAAACCAGAGCATTTTTGAAAACTAGACACCTAGGGGAATCCAAGATGGGGTGACCTGTGGGGCTCGGACCAGGTTCTGTTACCCAGAATCCTTTGCAAACCTCAAAATTTGACCCAAAAAACACCTTTCCCTCATTTCGGTGATAGAAAGTTCTAGAATCTGAGACAAGCCACAAATTGCCTTCCACCCAGCGTTACCCCAAGTCTCCCGATAAAAATGGTACCTAACTTATGTGGATAGGCCTAGCGCCCATGAAAGGAAATGGCCAAAAACACAACGTAGACACATCACATTTTTCCACAGAAAACAGAGGTGTTTTTTCCAAAGTGCCTACCTGTGGATTTTGGCCTCTTCCTCAGCTGGCACCTGGGGAAACCTAGCAAACCAGCGCATTTGTGAAAACTACACACCTAGGGTAATCCAAGATGGAGTGACTTGTGGGGCTCGGATCAGGTTCTGTTACCCAGAATCCTTTGCAAACCTCAACATTTGGCCCAAAAAACACTTTTTCATCTAATTTCGGTGACAAAAAGTTCTAGTATCTGAGACAAGCCACAAATTTCCTTCTACCCAGCATTACCCCAAGTCTCCCGATAAAAATGGTACCTCACTTATGTGGATAGGCCTAGCGCCCATGAAAGGAAATGGCCAAAAACACAACGTGGACACAGCACATTTTTTCACAGAAAACAGAGGTGTTTTAGGCAAAGTGCCTACCTGTGGATTTTGGCCTCTAGCTCAGCCAGCACCTGGGGAAACCTAGCAAACCAGCCCTTTTTTATAAATTAGACACCTAGTGGAATCCAAGATGGGGTGACTTGTGGGGCTCGGGCCAGGTTCTGTTACCCAGAATCCTTTGCAAACCTCAAAATTTGGCTAAAAAAAAACTTTTTCCTCTCATTTCGGTGACAAAAAGTTCTGGAATCTGAGAGGAGCCACAAATTTCATTCCACCCAGCGTTCCCCAAAGTCTCCCGATACAAATGGTATCTTACTTGTGTGGGTAGGCCTAGCGCCCACGAAAGGAAATATCCCAAAACACAACATGGACACATCACATTTCTTCACAGAAAGCAGAGGTGTTTTTTACAAAGTGCCTACCTGTGGATTTTGGCCTCTAGCTCAGCCGGCACCTGGGGAATCCTAGCAAACCAGCACATTTTTGAAAACTAGACACCTAGGGGAATCCAAGATGGGGTGACTTGTAGGTCTCTGACCAGGTTCTGTTACCCAGAATCCTTTGCAAACCTCAACATTTGACTGAAAAACACTTTTTCCTCTCATTTCGTTGACAGAAAGTTGTGGAATCAGAGAGGAGACACAATTTTCCTGCCACCCAGCATTCCCCCAAGTCTCCCTATAAAAATGGTACCTCGCTTATGTGGATAGGCCTAGTGCCCACGAAAGGAAATGGCCAAAAACACAACATGGACACATCACATTTTTTCACATACAACAGAGGTGTTTTTTTACAAAGTGCCAACCTGTGGATTTTGGCCTCTAGCTCAGCTGGCACCTGGGGAAACCTAGCAAACCAGCACATTTTTGAAAACTAGACTCCTAGGGGAATCCAAGATGGGGTGACTTGTGGGGCTCGGACCAGGTTCTGTTACCCAGAATCCTTTGCAAACCTCAAAATTTGGACAAAAAAAACACTTTTTCCTCTCATTTTGGTGAGTGAAAGTTCTGGAATATGAGCGGAGCAACAAATATCCTTCCACCCTGCGTTCCCCCAAGTCTCCCGATAAAAATGGTACCTCACTTGTGTGGGTAGGCCTAGCGCCCACGAAAGGAACTAGCCCAAAACACAACGTGGACAAATCACATTTTTTCACAGAAAACAGCGGGTTTTTTTACAAAGTGCCTACCTGTGGATTTTGGCCTGTAGCCCAGCCGGCACCTGGGGAAAACTAGCAAACCAGCACATGTTTGAAAACTAGACACCTAGGGGAATCCAAGATGGGGTGATTTGTGGAGCTCGGACCAGGTTCTGTTACCCAGAATCCTTTGCAAACCCCAAAATGTGGCCAAAAAAACACTTTTTCCTCTCATGTCGGTGACAGAAAGTTCTGGAATCTGAGGGGAGCCACAAATTTCCTTCCAACCAGCATTCCCCCAAGTCTCCCGATAAAAATGGTACCTCACTTGTGTGGGTAGGCCTAGCGCTCACGAAAGGAAATGTCCCAAAACACAACGTGGACACATCACATTTGTTCACCGAAAGCAGAGGTGTTTTTTACAAAGTGCCTACCTGTGGATTTTGACCTCTAGCTCAGCCGGCACCTTCGGAAACATAGCAAACCAGAGCATTTTTTAAAACTAGACACCTAGGGGAATCCAAGATGCGGTGACCTGTGGGGCTCGGACCAGGTTCTGTTACCCAGAATCCTTTGCAAACCTCAAAATTTGACCAAAAAAACACCTTTCCCTCATTTCGGTGATAGAAAGTTCTAGAATTTGAGACAAGCCACAAATTTCCTTCCACCCAGCGTTACCCCAAGTCTCCCTATAAAAATGGTACCTCACTTATGTGGATAGGCCTAGCGCCGATGAAAGGAAATGGCCAAAAACACAACGTGGACACATCACATTTTTTCACAGAAAACAGAGGTGTTTTTTACAAAGTGCCGACCTGTGGATTTTGGCCTCTACCTCAGCTGGCACCTGGGGAAACCTAGCAAACCAGCGCATTTGTGAAAACTACACACCAAGGGGAATCCAAGATGGAGTGACTTGTGGGGCTCGGACCAGGTTCTGTTACCCAGAATAATTTGCAAACCTCAACATTTGGCCAAAAAACTCTTTTTCATCTCATTTCGGTGACAAAAAGCTCTGGAATCTGAGAGGAGCCACAAATTTCATTCCACCCAGCGTTCCCCAAAGTCTCCTGATACAAATGGTACCTTACTTGTGTGGGTAGGCCTAGCGCCCACGAAAGGAAATGGCCCAAAACACAACATGGACACATCACATTTTTTCACAGAAGGCAGAGGTGTTTTTTGCAAAGTGCCTACCTGTGGACTTTGGCTTCTAGCTCAGCTGGCACCTGGGGAAACCTAGCAAACCAGCACGTTTTTGAAAACTAGACACCTAGGGGAATCCAAGATGGGGTGACTTGTAGGTCTCTGACCAGGTTCTGTTACCCAGAATAATTTGCAAACCTCAACATTTGACTGAAAAACACTTTTTCCTCTCATTTCGTTGACAGAAAGTTGTGGAATCAGAGAGGAGCCACAATTTTCCTGCCACCCAGCATTCCCCCAAGTCTCCCTATAAAAATGGTACCTCACTTATGTGGATAGCCCTAGTGCCCACGAAAGGAAATGGCCAAAAACACAACGTGGACACATCAAATTTTTTCACAGACTACAGAGGTGTTTTTTACAAAGTGCCAACCTGTGGATTTTGGCCTCTAGCTCAGCCAGCACCTGGGGAAACCTAGCAAACCAGCACATTTTTGAAAACTAGACACCTAGGGGAATCCAAGATGGTGTGACTTGTGGAGCTCGGACCATGTTCTGTTACCCGGAAACCTTTGCAAACCTCAAATTTGGCCAAAAAAAACACTTTTTCCTCTCATTTTGGTGACAGAAAGTTCTGGAATATGAGCGGAGCAACAAATTTCCTTCCACCTAGCGTTCCCCCAAGTCTCCCGGTAAAAATGGTACCTCACTTGTGTGGGTAGGCCTAGTGCCCACAAAAGGAAATAGCCCAAAACACAACGTGGACAAATCACATTTTTTCACCAAAACAGCGGTTTTTTTTTACAAAGTACCTGCCTGTGGATTTTGGCCTGTAGCCCAGCCGGCACCCGGGGAAACCTAGCAAACCAGCCCATTTTTGAAAACTAGACACCTAGGGGAATCCAAGATGGGGTGACTTGTAGGTCTCTGACCAGGTTCTGTTACCCAGAATCCTTTGCAAACCTCAACATTTGACTGAAAAACACTTTTTCCTCTCATTTCGTTGACAGAAAGTTGTGGAATCAGAGAGGAGCCACAATGTTCCTGCCACCCAGCATTCCCACAAGTCTCCCTATAAAAATGGTACCTCACTTATGTGGATAGCCCTAGTGCCCACAAAAGGAAATGGCCAAAAACACAACGTGGACACATCATATTTTTTCACAGACAACAGAGGTGTTTTTTACAAAGTGCCAACCTGTGGATTTTGGCTTCTAGCTCAGCTGGCACCTGGGGAAACCTAGCAAACCAGTACGTTTTTGAAAACTAGACACCTAGGGGAATCCAAGATGGGGTGACTTGTAGGTCTCTGACCAGGTTCTGTTACCCAGAATCCTTTGTAAACCTCAACATTTGACTGAAAAACACTTTTTCCTCTCATTTCGTTGACAGAAAGTTGTGGAATCAGAGAGGAGACACAATTTTCCTGCCACCCAGCATTCCCCCAAGTCTCCCTATAAAAATGGTACCTCGCTTATGTGGATAGGCCTAGTGCCCACGAAAGGAAATGGCCAAAAACACAACATGGACACATCACATTTTTTCACATACAACAGAGGTGTTTTTTTACAAAGTGCCAACCTGTGGATTTTGGCCTCTAGCTCAGCTGGCACCTGGGGAAACCTAGCAAACCAGCACATTTTTGAAAACTGGACTCCTAGGGGAATCCAAGATGGGGTGACTTGTGGGGCTCGGACCAGGTTCTGTTACCCAGAATGCTTTGCAAACCTCAAAATTTGGACAAAAAAAACACTTTTTCCTCTCATTTTGGTGAGTGAAAGTTCTGGAATATGAGCGGAGCAACAAATATCCTTCCACCCTGCGTTCTCCCAAGTCTCCCGATAAAAATGGTACCTCACTTGTGTGGGTAGGCCTAGCGCCCACGAAAGGAACTAGCCCAAAACACAACGTGGACAAATCACATTTTTTCACAGAAAACAGCGGTTTTTTTTACAAAGTGCCTACCTGTGGATTTTGGCCTGTAGCCCAGCCGGCACCTGGGGAAACCTAGCAAACCAGCCCATTTTTGAAAACTAGACACCTAGGGGAATCCAAGATGGGGTGATTTGTAAAGCTCGGACCAGGTTCTGTTACCCAGAATCCTTTGCAAACCCCAAAATGTGGCCAAAAAAACACTTTTTCCTCTCATTTCGGTGACAGAAAGTTCTGGAATCTGAGGGGAGCCACAAATTTCCTTCCAACCAGCATTCCCCCAAGTCTCCCGATGAAAATGGTACCTCACTTGTGTGGGTAGGCCTAGCGCTCACGAAAGGAAATGTCCCAAAACACAACGTGGACACATCACATTTGTTCACCGAAAGCAGAGGTGATTTTTACAAAGTGCCTATCTGTGGATTTTGACCTCTAGCTCAGCCGGCACCTTTGGAAACATAGCAAACCAGAGCATTTTTGAAAACTAGACACCTAGGGGAATCCAAGATGCGGTGACCTGTGGGGCTCGGACCAGGTTCTGTTACCCAGAATCCTTTGCAAACCTCAAAATTTGACCAAAAAAACACCTTTCACTCATTTCGGTGATAGAAAGTTCTAGAATTTGAGACAAGCCACAAATTTCCTTCCACCCAGCGTTACCCCAAGTCTCCCGATAAAAATGGTACCTCACTTATGTGGATAGGCCTAGCGCCAATGAAAGGAAATGGCCAAAAACACAACGTGGACACATCACATTTTTTCACAGAAAACAGAGGTGTTTTTTACAAAGTGCCGACCTGTGGATTTTGGCCTCTACCTCAGCTGGCACCTGGGGAAACCTAGCAAACCAGCACATTTGTGAAAACTACACACCAAGGGGAATCCAAGATGGAGTGACTTGTGGGGCTCGGACCAGGTTCTGTTACCCAGAATAATTTGCAAACCTCAACATTTGGCCAAAAAACTCTTTTTCATCTCATTTCGGTGACAAAAAGCTCTGGAATCTGAGAGGAGCCACAAATTTCATTCCACCCAGCGTTCCCCAAAGTCTCCTTATACAAATGGTACCTTACTTGTGTGGGTAGGCCTAGCGCCCACGAAAGGAAATGGCCCAAAACACAACATGGACACATCACATTTTTTCACAGAAGGCAGAGGTGTTTTTTGCAAAGTGCCTACCTGTGGATTTTGGCTTCTAGCTCAGCTGGCACCTGGGGAAACCTACCAAACCAGCACATTTTTGAAAACTAGACACCTAGGGGAATCCAAGATGGGGTGACTTGTAGGTCTCTGACCAGGTTCTGTTACCCAGAATAATTTGCAAACCTCAACATTTGACTGAAAAACACTTTTTCCTCTCATTTCGTTGACAGAAAGTTGTGGAATCAGAGAGGAGCCACAATTTTCCTGCCACCCAGCATTCCCCCAAGTCTCCCTATAAAAATGGTACCTCACTTATGTGGATAGCCCTAGTGCCCACGAAAGGAAATGGCCAAAAACACAACGTGGACACATCAAATTTTTTCACAGACTACAGAGGTGTTTTTTACAAAGTGCCAACCTGTGGATTTTGGCCTCTAGCTCAGCCAGCACCTGGGGAAACCTAGCAAACCAGCACATTTTTGAAAACTAGACACCTAGGGGAATCCAAGATGGTGTGACTTGTGGAGCTCGGACCATGTTCTGTTACCCGGAAACCTTTGCAAACCTCAAATTTGGCCAAAAAAAACACTTTTTCCTCTCATTTTGGTGACAGAAAGTTCTGGAATATGAGCGGAGCAACAAATTTCCTTCCACCTAGCGTTCCCCCAAGTCTCCCGGTAAAAATGGTACCTCACTTGTGTGGGTAGGCCTAGTGCCCACAAAAGGAAATAGCCCAAAACACAACGTGGACAAATCACATTTTTTCACCAAAACAGCGGGTTTTTTTTACAAAGTACCTGCCTGTGGATTTTGGCCTGTAGCCCAGCCGGCACCCGGGGAAACCTAGCAAACCAGCCCATTTTTGAAAACTAGACACCTAGGGGAATCCAAGATGGGGTGACTTGTAGGTCTCTGACCAGGTTCTGTTACCCAGAATCCTTTGCAAACCTCAACATTTGACTGAAAAACACTTTTTCCTCTCATTTCGTTGACAGAAAGTTGTGGAATCAGAGAGGAGCCACAATGTTCCTGCCACCCAGCATTCCCACAAGTCTCCCTATAAAAATGGTACCTCACTTATGTGGATAGCCCTAGTGCCCACAAAAGGAAATGGCCAAAAACACAACGTGGACACATCATATTTTTTCACAGACAACAGAGGTGTTTTTTACAAAGTGCCAACCTGTGGATTTTGGCTTCTAGCTCAGCTGGCACCTGGGGAAACCTAGCAAACCAGCACGTTTTTGAAAACTAGACACCTAGGGGAATCCAAGATGGGGTGACTTGTAGGTCTCTGACCAGGTTCTGTTACCCAGAATCCTTTGTAAACCTCAACATTTGACTGAAAAACACTTTTTCCTCTCATTTCGTTGACAGAAAGTTGTGGAATCAGAGAGGAGACACAATTTTCCTGCCACCCAGCATTCCCCCAAGTCTCCCTATAAAAATGGTACCTCGCTTATGTGGATAGGCCTAGTGCCCACGAAAGGAAATGGCCAAAAACACAACATGGACACATCACATTTTTTCACATACAACAGAGGTGTTTTTTTACAAAGTGCCAACCTGTGGATTTTGGCCTCTAGCTCAGCTGGCACCTGGGGAAACCTAGCAAACCAGCACATTTTTGAAAACTGGACTCCTAGGGGAATCCAAGATGGGGTGACTTGTGGGGCTCGGACCAGGTTCTGTTACCCAGAATCCTTTGCAAACCTCAAAATTTGGACAAAAAAAACACTTTTTCCTCTCATTTTGGTGAGTGAAAGTTCTGGAATATGAGCGGAGCAACAAATATCCTTCCACCCTGCGTTCTCCCAAGTCTCCCGATAAAAATGGTACCTCACTTGTGTGGGTAGGCCTAGCGCCCACGAAAGGAACTAGCCCAAAACACAACGTGGACAAATCACATTTTTTCACAGAAAACAGCGTTTTTTTTTACAAAGTGCCTACCTGTGGATTTTGGCCTGTAGCCCAGCCGGCACCTGGGGAAACCTAGCAAACCAGCCCATTTTTGAAAACTAGACACCTAGGGGAATCCAAGATGGGGTGATTTGTAAAGCTCGGACCAGGTTCTGTTACCCAGAATCCTTTGCAAACCCCAAAATGTGGCCAAAAAAACACTTTTTCCTCTCATTTCGGTGACAGAAAGTTCTGGAATCTGAGGGGAGCCACAAATTTCCTTCCAACCAGCATTCCCCCAAGTCTCCCGATGAAAATGGTACCTCACTTGTGTGGGTAGGCCTAGCGCTCACGAAAGGAAATGTCCCAAAACACAACGTGGACACATCACATTTGTTCACCGAAAGCAGAGGTGATTTTTACAAAGTGCCTACCTGTGGATTTTGACCTCTAGCTCAGCCGGCACCTTCGGAAACATAGCAAACCAGAGCATTTTTGAAAACTAGACACCTAGGGGAATCCAAGATGCGGTGACCTGTGGGGCTCGGACCAGGTTCTGTTACCCAGAATCCTTTGCAAACCTCAAAATTTGACAAAAAAAACACCTTTCACTCATTTCGGTGATAGAAAGTTCTAGAATTTGAGACAAGCCACAAATTTCCTTCCACCCAGCGTTACCCCAAGTCTCCCGATAAAAATGGTACCTCACTTATGTGGATAGGCCTAGCGCCAATGAAAGGAAATGGCCAAAAACACAACGTGGACACATCACATTTTTTCACAGAAAACCGAGGTGTTTTATACAAAGTGCCGACCTGTGGATTTTGGCCTCTACCTCAGCTGGCACCTGGGGAAACCTAGCAAACCAGCGCATTTGTGAAAACTACACACCAAGGGGAATCCAAGATGGAGTGACTTGTGGGGCTCGGACCAGGTTCTGTTACCCAGAATAATTTGCAAACCTCAACATTTGGCCAAAAAACTCTTTTTCATCTCATTTCGGTGACAAAAAGCTCTGGAATCTGAGAGGAGCCACGAATTTCATTCCACCCAGCGTTCCCCAAAGTCTCCTTATACAAATGGTACCTTACTTGTGTGGGTAGGCCTAGCGCCCACGAAAGGAAATGGCCCAAAACACAACATGGACACATCACATTTTTTCACAGAAAGCAGAGGTGTTTTTTGCAAAGTGCCTACCTGTGGATTTTGGCTTCTAGCTCAGCTGGCACCTGGGGAAACCTACCAAACCAGCACATTTTTGAAAACTAGACACCTAGGGGAATCCAAGATGGGGTGACTTGTAGGTCTCTGACCAGGTTCTGTTACCCAGAATAATTTGCAAACCTCAACATTTGATTGAAAAACACTTTTTCCTCTCATTTCGTTGACAGAAAGTTGTGGAATCAGAGAGGAGCCACAATTTTCCTGCCACCCAGCATTCCCCCAAGTCTCCCTATAAAAATGGTACCTCACTTATGTGGATAGCCCTAGTGCCCACGAAAGGAAATGGCCAAAAACACAACGTGGACACATCAAATTTTTTCACAGACTACAGAGGTGTTTTTTACAAAGTGCCAACCTGTGGATTTTGGCCTCTAGCTCAGCCAGCACCTGGGGAAACCTAGCAAACCAGCACATTTTTGAAAACTAGACACCTAGGGGAATCCAAGATGAGGTTATTTGTGGGGCTCGGAACAGGTTCTGTTACCCAGAATCCTTTGCAAACCTCAAAATTTGCCAAAACAACACTTTTTCCACTCATTTCGGTGACAGAAAGTTCTGGAATCTGAGAGGAGCCACAAATTTCCTTCCAACCAGCATTCCCCCAAGTCTCCCGTTAAAATGGTACCTCACTTGTGTAGGTAGGCCTAGCGCTCACGAATGGATATGGCCCAAAACACAACGTGGACACATCACATTTGTTCACCGAAAGCAGAGGTGGTTTTTACTAAGTGCCTACCTGTGGATTTTGACCTCTAGCTCAGCCGGCACCTTGGGAAACCTAGCAAACCAGAGCATTTTTTAAAACTAGACACCTAGGGGAATCCAATATGAGGTGACCTGTGGAGCTCGGACCAGGTTCTGTTACCCAGAATCCTTTGCAAACCTCAAAATTTGCCCAAAACAACACTTTTTCCACTCATTTCGGAGACAAAAAGCTCTGGAATCTGAGAGGAGCCACAAATTTCATTCCACCCAGCGTTCCCCAAAGTCTCCCGATAAAAATGGTACCTTACTTGTGTGGGTAGGCCTAGCGCCCACGAAAGGAAATGCCCAAAACACGAAGTGTACACATCACATTTTTTACGGAAAGCAGAGGTGTTTTTTACAAAGTGCCTACCTGTGGATTTTGGCCTCTAGCTCAACCGGCACCTGGGGAAACCTAGCAAACCAGCACATTTTTGAAAACTAGACACCTAGGGGAATCCAAGATGGGGTGACTTGTGGGTCTCTGATCAGGTTCTGTTACCTAGAATCCTTTGCAAACCTCAATATTTGACCGAAAAACACTTTTTCCTCTCATTTCGGTGATAGAAAGTTCTGGAATCAGAGAGGAGCCACAATTTTCCTGCCACCCAGCATTCCCCCAAGTCTCATGATAAAAATGGTCCCTCACTTATGTGGATAGGCCTAGCGCCCATGAAAGGAAATGGCCCAAAACACAACGTGGACACATAAACTTTTTTCACAGAAAACAGAGGTGTTTTTAACAAAGTGCCTACCTGTGGATTTTGGCCTCTAGCCCAGCCGGCACCTGGGGAAACCTAGCAAACCAGCACATTTTTTAAAACTAGACACCTAGGGAAATGCAAGATGGGGTGATTTGGGGGGCTCGGACCAGGTTCTGTTACCCAGAATCCTTTGCGAACCTCAAAATTTGGCCAAAAAAACACTTTTTCTTCTCATTTTGGTTCCAGAAAGTTCTGGAATTTGAGAGGAGCAACAAATTTCCTTCCACCCGGCGTTCCCCCAAGTCTCCCGATAAAAATGGTACCTCACTTGTGTGCGTAGGCCTAGCGCCCACGAAAGGAAATGGCCCAAAACACAACGTAGACAAATCAAATATTTTCACAGAAAACAGAGGTGTTTTTTACAAAGTGCCTACCTGTGGATTTTGGCCTCTAGCTCACCCGGCACCTAGGGAAACCTAGCAAACCAGCACATTTTTGAAAACTAGACACCTAGGGGAATCCAAGAAGGGGTGACTTGTGGGGCTCTGACCAGGTTCTGTTACCCAGAATCCTTGCAAACCTCAACATTTGACCAAAAAAACCCACTTTCCTCTCATTTTGGTGACAGAAAGTTCTGGAATCTGAGAGGAGCCACAAATTTCCTTCCACCCAGCGTTACCCCAAGTCTCCCGATAAAAATGGTACCTCACTTGTGTGGGTACGCCTAGCGCCCATGAAAAGAAATATCCCAAAACACAACGTGGACACATCACATTTTTTTACAGAAAACTGTGGTGTTTTTTACAAAGTGCCTACCTGTGGATTTTGTCCTCTAGCTCAGCCGGCACCTTGGGAAACCTAGCAAACTAGCACATTTTTGAAAGCTAGACACCTAGGGGAATCCAAGATGGGGTGATTTGTGGGGCTCGGGCCAGGTTCTGTTACCCAGAATCCTTTGCAAACCTCAACATTTGGCCAAAAAAACACTTTTTACTCTCATTTCGGTGACAAAAAGCTCTGGAATCTGAGAGGAGCCACAAATTTCATTCCACCCAGCGTTCCCCAAAGTCTCCCGATAAAAATGGTACCTTACTTGTGTGGGTAGGCCTAGCGCCCACGAAAGGAAATGGCCCAAAACACGACGTGTACACATCACATTTTTTACGGAAAGCAGAGGTGTTTTTTACAAAGTGCCTACCTGTGGATTTTGGCCTCTAGCTCAGCCGGCACCTGGGGAAACCTAGCAAACCAGCACATTTTTGAAAACTAGACACCTAGGGGAATCCAAGATGGGGTGACTTGTGGGTCTCTGACCAGGTTCTGTTACCTAGAATCCTTTGCAAACCTCAATATTTGACCGAAGAACACTTTTTCCTCTCATTTTGGTGACAGAAAGTTCTGGAATCTGAGAAGAGCCACACATTTCCTTCCACCCAGCGTTACCCCAAGTCTCCCGATAAAAATGGTACCTCACTTGTGTGGGTACGCCTAGCGCCCATGAAAAGAAATATCCCAAAACACAACGTGGACACATCACAGTTTTTTACAAAAATCTGAGGTGTTTTTTACCAAGTGCCTACCTGTGGATTTTGGCCTCTAGCTCAGCCGGCACCTGGGGAAACCTAGCAAACCAGCACATTTTTCAAAACTAGACACCTAGGGGAATCCAAGATGGGGTGACTTGTGGGGCTCGGGCCAGGTTCTGTTACCCAGAATCCTTTGCAAACCTCAACATTTGGCCCAAAAAAAAAATTTATTCTCTCATTTCGGTGTCAGAAAGTTCTGGAATCTGAGAAGAGCCACACATTTCCTTCCACCCAGCATTCTCCCAAGTTTCCCAATAAAAATGGTACCTCACTTCTGTGGGTAGGCCTAGCGCCCACAAAAGGAAATATCCCAAAACACAACGTGGACACATCACATTTTTTTTTACAGAAAACAGAGGTGTTTTTTACAAAGTGCCTACCTGTGGATTTTGGCCTCTAGCTCAGCCGGCACCTGGGGAAACCTAGCAAACCAGCACATTTTTGAAAACTAGACACCTAGGGGAATCCAAGAAGGGGTGACTTGTGGGGCTCTGACCAGGTTCTGTTACCCAGAATCCTTTGCAAACCTCAACATTTGGCCAAAAAAACACATTTTACTCTCATTTCGGTGACAAAAAGCTCTGGGATCTGAGAGGAGCCACAAATTTAATTCCACCCAGCGTTCCCCAAAGTCTCCCGATAAAAATGGTACCTTACTTGTGTGGGTAGGCCAAGTGCCCAAGAAAGGAAATGGCCCAAAACACAACGTGGACACATCACATTTTTTTACAGAAAACTGACGTGTTTTTTACCAAGTGCCTACCTGTAGATTTTGGCCTCTAGCTCAGCCGGCACCTGGGGAAACCTAGCAACCAGCACATTTTTCAAAACTAGACACCTAGGGGAATCCAAGATGGGGTGACTTGTGGGGCTCGGGCCTGGTTCTGTCACCCAGAATCCTTTGCAAACCTCAACATTTGGCCACAAAAACACTTTTTCCTCTCATTTCGGTGTCAGAAAGTTCTGGAATCTGAGAAGAGCCACACATTTCCTTCCACCCAGCATTCCCCCAAGTTTCCCGATAAAAATGGTACCTCACTTCTGTGGGTAGGCCTAGCGCCCACGAAAGGAAATATCCCAAAACACAATGTGGACACATCACATTTTTTTTTACAGAAAACAAAGGTGTTTTTTACAAAGTGCCTACCTGTGGATTTTGGCCTCTAGCTCAGCCGGCACCTGGGGAAACCTAGAAAACCAGCACATTTTTGAAAACTAGACACCTAGGGGAATTCAAGAAGGGGTGACTTGTGGGGCTCTGACCAGGTTCTGTTACCCAGAATCCTTGCAAACCTCAACATTTGACCACAAAAAAAACACTTTCCTCACATTTCGGTGACAGAAAGTTCTGGAATCTGAGAGGAGTTACAAATTTCCTTCCACCCAGCGTTACCCCAAGTCTCCCGATAAAAATGGTACCTCACTTGTGTGGGTATGCCTAGCGCCCATGAAAAGAAATATCCCAAAACACAATGTGGACACATCACATTTTTTTACAGAAAACTGAGGTGTTTTTTACCAAGTGCCTACCTGTGGATTTTGGCCTCTAGCTCAGCCGGCACCTGGGGAAACCTAGCAAACCAGCACATTTTTCAAAACTAGACACCTAGGGGAATCCAAGATGTGGTGACTTGTGGGGCTCGGGCCAGGTTCTGTTACCCAGAATCCTTTGCAAACCTCAACATTTGGCCAAAAAACACTTTTTACTCTCATTTCGGTGAGAAAAAGCTCTGGAATCTGAGAGGAGCCACAAATTTCATTCCACCCAGCGTTCCCCAAAGTCGCCCGATAAAAATGGTACCTTACTTGTGTGGGTAGGCCAAGCGCCCACGAAAGGAAATGGCCCAAAACACAACGTGGACACATCACATTTTTTACGGAAAGCAGAGGTGTTTTTTACAAAGAGCCTACCTGTGGATTTTGGCCTCTAGCTCAGCCGGCACCTGGGGAAACCTAGCAAACCAGCACATTTTTGAAAACTAGACACCTAGGGGAATCCAAGATGGGGTGACTTGTGGGTCTCTGACCAGGTTCTGTTACCTAGAATCCTTTGCAAACCTCAATATTTGACCGAAAAACACTTTTTCCTCTCATTTCGGTGACAGAAAGTTCTGGAATCAGAGAGGAGCCACAATTTTCCTGCCACCCAGCATTCCCCCAAGTCTCCCGATAAAAATGGTACCTCACTTATGTGGATAGGCCTAGCGCCCATGAAAGGAAATGGCCCAAAACACAACGTGGACACATAAATTGTTTTCACAGAAAACAGAGGTGTTTTTTACAAAGTGCCTACCTGTGGATTTTGGCCTCTAGCCCATCCGGCACCTGGGGAAACGTAGCAAACCAGCACATTTTTTAAAACTAGACACATACGGGAATGCTAGATGGGGTGATTTGTGGGTCTCGGACCAGGTTATGTTACCCAGAATCCTTTGCGAACCTCAAAATTTCACCAAAAAAACACTTTTTACTCTCATTTCGGTGACAAAAAGCTCTGGGATCTGAGAGGAGCCACAAATTTCATTCCACCCAGCGTTCCCCAAAGTCTCCCGATAAAAATGGTACCTTACTTGTGTGGGTAGGCCAAGTGCCCACGAAAGGAAATGGCCCAAAACACAACGTGGACACATCACATTTTTTTACAGAAAACTGAGGTGTTTTTTACCAAGTGCCTACCTGTAGATTTTGGCCTCTAGCTCAGCCGGCACCTGGGGAAACCTAGCAACCAGCACATTTTTCAAAACTAGACACCTAGGGGAATCCAAGATGGGGTGACTTGTGGGGCTCGGGCCTGGTTCTGTCACCCAGAATCCTTTGCAAACCTCAACATTTGGCCACAAAAACACTTTTTCCTCTCATTTCGGTGTCAGAAAGTTCTGGAATCTGAGAAGAGCCACACATTTCCTTCCACCCAGCATTCCCCCAAGTTTCCCGATAAAAATGGTACCTCACTTATGTGGATAGGCCTAGCGCCCATGAAAGGAAATGGCCCAAAACACAACGTGGACACATACATTTTTTTCACAGAAAACAGAGGTGTTTTTTACAAAGTGCCTACCTGTGGATTTTGGCCTCTAGCCCATCCGGCACCTGGGGAAACGTAGCAAACCAGCACATTTTTTAAAACTAGACACATACGGGAATGCTAGATGGGGTGATTTGTGGGTCTCGGACCAGGTTATGTTACCCAGAATCCTTTGCGAACCTCAAAATTTCGCCAAAAAAACACTTTTTCGTCTCATTTTGGTGACTGAAAGTTCTGGAATGTGAGAGGAGCAACAAATTTCCTTCCACCCAGCGTTCCCCCAAGTCTCCTGATAAAAATGGTACCTCACTTGTGTAGGTAGGCCTAGCGCCCACGAAAGGAAATGGCCCAAAACACAACGTAGACAAATCAAATTGTTTCACAGAAAACAGAGGTGTTTTTTACAAAGTGCCTCCCTGTGGATTTTGACCTCTAGCTCAGCCGGCACCGTGGGAAACCTAGCAAACCAGAGCATTTTTGAAAACTAGACACCTAGGGGAATCCAATATGGGGTGACCTGTGGGGCTCGGACCAGGTTCTGTTACCCAGAATCCTTTGCAAACCTCAAAATTTGACCAAAAAAACACCTTTCCCTCATTTCGGTGATAGAAAGTTCTAGAATCTGAGACGAGCCACAAATTTCCTTCCACCAAGCGTTACCCCCAGTCTCCCGATAAAAATGTAACCTCACTTATTTGGATAGGCCTAGCGCCCACGAAAGGAAATGGCCCAAAACACAACGTAGACAAATCAAATTGTTTCACAGAAAACAGAGGTGTTTTTTACAAAGTGCCTACCTGTGGATTTTGGCCTCTACCTCAGCTGGCACCTGGGGCAACCTAGCAAACCAGCACATTTGTGAAAACTACACACCTAGGGGAATCCAAGATGGAGTGACTTGTGGGGCTCGGACCAGGTTCTGTTACCCAGAATCCTTTGCAAACCTCAACATTTGGCCAAAAAAACACTTTTTCATCTCATTTCGGTGACAAAAAGCTCTGAAATCTGTGAGGAGCCACAAATTTCATTCTACCCAGCGTTCCCCAAAGTCTCCCGATAAAAATGGTACCTTACTTGTGTGGGTAGGCCTAGCGCCCACGAAAGGAAATGGCCCAAAACACAACATGGACATATCACATTTTTTCACTGAAAGCAGAGGTGTTTTTTACAAAGTGCCTACCTGTAGATTTTGGCCTCTAGCTCAGCCGGCACCTGGGGAAACCTAGCAAACCAGCACATTTTAGAAAACTAGACACCTTGAGGAATCCAAGATGGGGTGACTTGTGGGTCTTTCACCAGGTTCTGTTACCCAGAATCCTTTGCAAACCTCAACATTTGACCAAAAAACACTTTTGACTCTCATTTCGGTGACAGAAAGTTCTGGAATCAGAGAGGAGCCACAATTTCCCTTACACCCAGCATTCCCCCAAGTCTCCCGATAAAAATGGTACCTCACTTATGTAGATAGCCATAGCGCCCACGAAAGGAAATGGCCAAAAACACAACGTGGACACATCACATTTTTTCACAGAAAACAGAGGTGTTTTTTGCAAAGTGCCTACCTGTGGATTTTGGCCTCTGGCTCAGCCGGCACCTGGGGAAACCTAGCAAACCAGCTCATTTTTTAAAACTGGACACCTAGAGGAATCCAATATGGGGTGCCTTGTGGGTCTCTGACCAGGTTCTGTTACCCAGAATCCTTTGCAAACCTCAACATTTGACCAAAAAAACACTTTTTCCTCTCATTTTGGTGACAGAAAGTTCTGGAATCTGAGACGAGCCACAAATTTCCTTCCACGCAGCGTTCCCCCAAGTCTCCCGATAAAAATGGTACCTCACTTGTGTGGGTAGGCCTAGTGCCCTCGAAAGGAAATGGCCCAAAACACAACGTGGACACATCACAATTATTCAAAGAAAACAGAGGTGTTTTTTCATTCTGCCTACCTGTGTATTTTGGCCTATTGCTCAGCCGGCACCTGGGGAAACCTTTCAAACCAGCACATTTTTTAAAACTAGACACCTAGGGGAATCCAAGATGGAGTGACTTGTGGGCCTCGGACCAGGTTCTGTGACCCAGAATCCTTTGCATACCTCAAAATGTGACCAAAAAAAACCTTTTCCTCTCATTTCGGTGACAGAAAGTTCTGGAGTCTATGAAGAGCCACACATTTCCTTCCACCCAGCGTTTCCCCAAGTCTCCCGATAAAAATGGTACCTCACTTGTGTGGGTAGGCCTAGTGCCCACGAAAGGAAATGGCCCAAAACACAACGTGGACACATCACATTTTTTCAAAGAAAACAGATGTGTTTTTTTATACTGCCTACCTGTGGATTTTGGCCTCTAGCTCAGCCGGCACCTGAAGAAACCTTGCAAACCAGCCCATTCTTGAAAACCAGACACCTAGGGGAATCCAAGATGGAGTGACTTGTGGGGCTCGGACCAGGTTCTGTTACCCAGAATCCTTTGCAAACCTCAAAATGTGACCAAAAAACACCTTTTCCTCTCATTTCGGTGACAGGAAGTTCTGGAATCTGAGAAGAGCCACACATTTCCTTCCACCCAGCGTTCCCCCAAGTCTCCCGATAAAAATGGTACCTCACTTGTGTGGGTAGGCCTAGTGCCCACGAAAGGAAATGGCCCAAAACACAACGTGGACACATCACATTTTTTCAAAGAAAACAGATGTGTTTTTTTATACTGCCTACCTGTGGATTTTGGCCTCTAGCTCAGCCGGCACCTGAAGAAACCTTGCAAACCAGCCCATTCTTGAAAACCAGACACCTAGGGGAATCCAAGATGGAGTGACTTGTGGGGCTCGGACCAGGTTCTGTTACCCAGAATCCTTTGCAAACCTCAAAATGTGACCAAAAAACACCTTTTCCTCTCATTTCGGTGACAGGAAGTTCTGGAATCTGAGAAGAGCCACACATTTCCTTCCACCCAGCGTTCCCCCAAGTCTCCCGATAAAAATGGTACCTCACTTGTGTGGGTAGGCCTAGCGCCCACGAAAGGAAATGTCCCAAAACACAACGTGGACACATCACATTTTTTCACAGAAAACTGAGGTGTTTTTTACCAAGTGCCTACCTGTGGATTTCGGCCTCTAGCTCAGCCGGCACCTGGGGAAACCTAGCAAACCAGCACATTTTTCAAAACTAGACACCTAGGGGAATCCAAGATGGGGTGACTTGTGGGGCTCGGTCCAGGTTCTGTTACCCAGAATCCTTTGCAAACCTCAACATTTGGCCAAAAAAACACTTTTTACTCTCATTTCGGTGACAAAAAGCTCTGGAATCTGAGAGGAGCCACAAATTTCACTCCACCCAGCGTTCCCCAAAGTCTCCCGATGAAAATGGTACCTTACTTGTGTGGGTAGGCCTAGCGCCCACGAAAGGAAATGGCCCAAAACACGACGTGTACACATCACATTTTTTACGGAAAGCAGAGGTGACTTGTGGGTCTCTGATCAGGTTCTGTTACCTAGAATCCTTTGCAAACCTCAATATTTGACCGAAAAACACTTTTTCCTCTCATTTCGGTGATAGAAAGTTCTGGAATCAGAGAGGAGCCACAATTTTCCTGCCACCCAGCATTCCCCCAAGTCTCATGATAAAAATGGTCCCTCACTTATGTGGATAGGCCTAGCGCCCATGAAAGGAAATGGCCCAAAACACAACGTGGACACATAAACTTTTTTCACAGAAAACAGAGGTGTTTTTAACAAAGTGCCTACCTGTGGATTTTGGCCTCTAGCCCAGCCGGCACCTGGGGAAACCTAGCAAACCAGCACATTTTTGAAAACTAGACACCTAGGGAAATGCAAGATGGGGTGATTTGGGGGGCTCGGACCAGGTTCTGTTACCCAGAATCCTTTGCGAACCTCAAAATTTGGCCAAAAAAAACACTTTTTCTTCTCATTTTGGTTCCAGAAAGTTCTGGAATTTAAGAGGAGCAACAAATTTCCTTCCACCCGGCGTTCCCCCAAGTCTCCCGATAAAAATGGTACCTCACTTGTGTGCGTAGGCCTAGCGCCCACGAAAGGAAATGGCCCAAAACACAACGTAGACAAATCAAATATTTTCACAGAAAACAGAGGTGTTTTTTACAAAGTGCCTACCTGTGGATTTTGGCCTCTAGCTCACCCGGCACCTAGGGAAACCTAGCAAACCAGCACATTTTTGAAAACTAGACACCTAGGGGAATCCAAGAAGGGGTGACTTGTGGGGCTCTGACCAGGTTCTGTTACCCAGAATCCTTGCAAACCTCAACATTTGACCAAAAAAACCCACTTTCCTCTCATTTTGGTGACAGAAAGTTCTGGAATCTGAGAGGAGCCACAAATTTCCTTCCACCCAGCGTTACCCCAAGTCTCCCGATAAAAATGGTACCTCACTTGTGTGGGTACGCCTAGCGCCCATGAAAAGAAATATCCCAAAACACAACGTGGACACATCACATTTTTTTACAGAAAACTGTGGTGTTTTTTACAAAGTGCCTACCTGTGGATTTTGTCCTCTAGCTCAGCCGGCACCTTGGGAAACCTAGCAAACTAGCACATTTTTGAAAGCTAGACTCCTAGGGGAATCCAAGATGGGGTGATTTGTGGGGCTCGGGCCAGGTTCTGTTACCCAGAATCCTTTGCAAACCTCAACATTTGGCCAAAAAAACACTTTTTACTCTCATTTCGGTGACAAAAAGCTCTGGAATCTGAGAGGAGCCACAAATTTCATTCCACCCAGCGTTCCCCAAAGTCTCCCGATAAAAATGGTACCTTACTTGTGTGGGTAGGCCTAGCGCCCACGAAAGGAAATGGCCCAAAACACGACGTGTACACATCACATTTTTTACGGAAAGCAGAGGTGTTTTTTACAAAGTGCCTACCTGTGGATTTTGGCCTCTAGCTCAGCCGGCACCTGGGGAAAACTAGCAAACCAGCACATTTTTGAAAACTAGACACCTAGGGGAATCCAAGATGGGGTGACTTGTGGGTCTCTGACCAGGTTCTGTTACCTAGAATCCTTTGCAAACCTCAATATTTGACCGAAAAACACTTTTTCCTCTCATTTTGGTGACAGAAAGTTCTGGAATCTGAGAAGAGCCACACATTTCCTTCCACCCAGCGTTACCCCAAGTCTCCCGATAAAAATGGTACCTCACTTGTGTGGGTACGCCTAGCGCCCATGAAAAGAAATATCCCAAAACACAACGTGGACACATCACAGTTTTTTACAAAAATCTGAGGTGTTTTTTACCAAGTGCCTACCTGTGGATTTTGGCCTCTAGCTCAGCCGGCACCTGGGGAAACCTAGCAAACCAGCACATTTTTCAAAACTAGACACCTAGGGGAATCCAAGATGGGGTGACTTGTGGGGCTCGGGCCAGGTTCTGTTACCCAGAATCCTTTGCAAACCTCAACATTTGGCCAAAAAAACACTTTTTATTCTCATTTCGGAGACAAAAAGCTCTGGAATCTGAGAGGAGCCACAAATTTCATTCCACCCAGCGTTCCCCAAAGTCTCCAATAAAAATGGTACCTTACTTGTGTGGGTAGGCCAAGCGCCCACGAAAGGAAATTGCCCAAAACACAACGTGGACACATCACATTTTTTTACAGAAAACTGAGGTGTTTTTTACCAAGTGCCTACCTGTGGATTTTGGCCTCTAGCTCAGCCGGCACCTGGGGAAACCTAGCAACCAGCACATTTTTCAAAACTAGACACCTAGGGGAATCCAAGATGGGGTGACTTGTGGGGCTCGGGCCAGGTTCTGTTACCCAGAATCCTTTGCAAACCTCAACATTTGGCCCAAAAAAAAAATTTATTCTCTCATTTCGGTGTCAGAAAGTTCTGGAATCTGAGAAGAGCCACACATTTCCTTCCACCCAGCATTCCCCCAAGTTTCCCAATAAAAATGGTACCTCACTTGTGTGGGTAGGCCTAGTGCCCACGAAAGGAAATGGCCCAAAACACAACGTGGACACATCACATTTTTTCAAAGAAAACTGATGTGTTTTTTTATACTGCCTACCTGTGGATTTTGGCCTCTAGCTCAGCCGGCACCTGAAGAAACCTTGCAAACCAGCCCATTCTTGAAAACCATACACCTAGGGGAATCCAAGATGGAGTGACTTGTGGGGCTCGGACCAGGTTCTGTTACCCAGAATCCTTTGCAAACCTCAAAATGTGACCAAAAAACACCTTTTCCTCTCATTTCGGTGACAGGAAGTTCTGGAGTCTATGAAGAGCCACACATTTCCTTCCACCCAGCGTTTCCCCAAGTCTCCCGATAAAAATGGTACCTCACTTGTGTGGGTAGGCCTAGTGCCCACGAAAGGAAATGGCCCAAAACACAACGTGGACACATCACATTTTTTCAAAGAAAACAGATGTGTTTTTTTATACTGCCTACCTGTGGATTTTGGCCTCTAGCTCAGCCGGCACCTGAAGAAACCTTGCAAACCAGCCCATTCTTGAAAACCAGACACCTAGGGGAATCCAAGATGGAGTGACTTGTGGGGCTCGGACCAGGTTCTGTTACCCAGAATCCTTTGCAAACCTCAAAATGTGACCAAAAAACACCTTTTCCTCTCATTTCGGTGACAGGAAGTTCTGGAATCTGAGAAGAGCCACACATTTCCTTCCACCCAGCGTTCCCCCAAGTCTCCCGATAAAAATGGTACCTCACTTGTGTGGGTAGGCCTAGCGCCCACGAAAGGAAATGTCCCAAAACACAACGTGGACACATCACATTTTTTCACAGAAAACTGAGGTGTTTTTTACCAAGTGCCTACCTGTGGATTTCGGCCTCTAGCTCAGCCGGCACCTGGGGAAACCTAGCAAACCAGCACATTTTTCAAAACTAGACACCTAGGGGAATCCAAGATGGGGTGACTTGTGGGGCTCGGTCCAGGTTCTGTTACCCAGAATCCTTTGCAAACCTCAACATTTGGCCAAAAAAACACTTTTTACTCTCATTTCGGTGACAAAAAGCTCTGGAATCTGAGAGGAGCCACAAATTTCACTCCACCCAGCGTTCCCCAAAGTCTCCCGATGAAAATGGTACCTTACTTGTGTGGGTAGGCCTAGCGCCCACGAAAGGAAATGGCCCAAAACACGACGTGTACACATCACATTTTTTACGGAAAGCAGAGGTGACTTGTGGGTCTCTGATCAGGTTCTGTTACCTAGAATCCTTTGCAAACCTCAATATTTGACCGAAAAACACTTTTTCCTCTCATTTCGGTGATAGAAAGTTCTGGAATCAGAGAGGAGCCACAATTTTCCTGCCACCCAGCATTCCCCCAAGTCTCATGATAAAAATGGTCCCTCACTTATGTGGATAGGCCTAGCGCCCATGAAAGGAAATGGCCCAAAACACAACGTGGACACATAAACTTTTTTCACAGAAAACAGAGGTGTTTTTAACAAAGTGCCTACCTGTGGATTTTGGCCTCTAGCCCAGCCGGCACCTGGGGAAACCTAGCAAACCAGCACATTTTTGAAAACTAGACACCTAGGGAAATGCAAGATGGGGTGATTTGGGGGGCTCGGACCAGGTTCTGTTACCCAGAATCCTTTGCGAACCTCAAAATTTGTCCAAAAAAAACACTTTTTCTTCTCATTTTGGTTCCAGAAAGTTCTGGAATTTAAGAGGAGCAACAAATTTCCTTCCACCCGGCGTTCCCCCAAGTCTCCCGATAAAAATGGTACCTCACTTGTGTGCGTAGGCCTAGCGCCCACGAAAGGAAATGGCCCAAAACACAACGTAGACAAATCAAATATTTTCACAGAAAACAGAGGTGTTTTTTACAAAGTGCCTACCTGTGGATTTTGGCCTCTAGCTCACCCGGCACCTAGGGAAACCTAGCAAACCAGCACATTTTTGAAAACTAGACACCTAGGGGAATCCAAGAAGGGGTGACTTGTGGGGCTCTGACCAGGTTCTGTTACCCAGAATCCTTGCAAACCTCAACATTTGACCAAAAAAACCCACTTTCCTCTCATTTTGGTGACAGAAAGTTCTGGAATCTGAGAGGAGCCACAAATTTCCTTCCACCCAGCGTTACCCCAAGTCTCCCGATAAAAATGGTACCTCACTTGTGTGGGTACGCCTAGCGCCCATGAAAAGAAATATCCCAAAACACAACGTGGACACATCACATTTTTTTACAGAAAACTGTGGTGTTTTTTACAAAGTGCCTACCTGTGGATTTTGTCCTCTAGCTCAGCCGGCACCTTGGGAAACCTAGCAAACTAGCACATTTTTGAAAGCTAGACTCCTAGGGGAATCCAAGATGGGGTGATTTGTGGGGCTCGGGCCAGGTTCTGTTACCCAGAATCCTTTGCAAACCTCAACATTTGGCCAAAAAAACACTTTTTACTCATTTCGGTGACAAAAAGCTCTGGAATCTGAGAGGAGCCACAAATTTCATTCCACCCAGCGTTCCCCAAAGTCTCCCGATAAAAATGGTACCTTACTTGTGTGGGTAGGCCTAGCGCCCACGAAAGGAAATGGCCCAAAACACGACGTGTACACATCACATTTTTTACGGAAAGCAGAGGTGTTTTTTACAAAGTGCCTACCTGTGGATTTTGGCCTCTAGCTCAGCCGGCACCTGGGGAAAACTAGCAAACCAGCACATTTTTGAAAACTAGACACCTAGGGGAATCCAAGATGGGGTGACTTGTGGGTCTCTGACCAGGTTCTGTTACCTAGAATCCTTTGCAAACCTCAATATTTGACCGAAAAACACTTTTTCCTCTCATTTTGGTGACAGAAAGTTCTGGAATCTGAGAAGAGCCACACATTTCCTTCCACCCAGCGTTACCCCAAGTCTCCCGATAAAAATGGTACCTCACTTGTGTGGGTACGCCTAGCGCCCATGAAAAGAAATATCCCAAAACACAACGTGGACACATCACAGTTTTTTACAAAAATCTGAGGTGTTTTTTACCAAGTGCCTACCTGTGGATTTTGGCCTCTAGCTCAGCCGGCACCTGGGGAAACCTAGCAAACCAGCACATTTTTCAAAACTAGACACCTAGGGGAATCCAAGATGGGGTGACTTGTGGGGCTCGGGCCAGGTTCTGTTACCCAGAATCCTTTGCAAACCTCAACATTTGGCCAAAAAAACACTTTTTATTCTCATTTCGGAGACAAAAAGCTCTGGAATCTGAGAGGAGCCACAAATTTCATTCCACCCAGCGTTCCCCAAAGTCTCCAATAAAAATGGTACCTTACTTGTGTGGGTAGGCCAAGCGCCCACGAAAGGAAATTGCCCAAAACACAACGTGGACACATCACATTTTTTTACAGAAAACTGAGGTGTTTTTTACCAAGTGCCTACCTGTGGATTTTGGCCTCTAGCTCAGCCGGCACCTGGGGAAACCTAGCAACCAGCACATTTTTCAAAACTAGACACCTAGGGGAATCCAAGATGGGGTGACTTGTGGGGCTCGGGCCAGGTTCTGTTACCCAGAATCCTTTGCAAACCTCAACATTTGGCCCAAAAAAAAAATGTATTCTCTCATTTCGGTGTCAGAAAGTTCTGGAATCTGAGAAGAGCCACACATTTCCTTCCACCCAGCATTCCCCCAAGTTTCCCAATAAAAATGGTACCTCACTTCTGTGGGTAGGCCTAGCGCCCACAAAAGGAAATATCCCAAAACACAACGTGGACACATCACATTTTTTTTTACAGAAAACAGAGGTGTTTTTTACAAAGTGCCTACCTGTGGATTTTGGCCTCTAGCTCAGCCGGCACCTGGGGAAACCTAGCAAACCAGCACATTTTTGAAAACTAGACACCTAGGGGAATTCAAGAAGGGGTGACTTGTGGGGCTCTGACCAGGTTCTGTTACCCAGAATCCTTGCAAACCTCAACATTTGACCACAAAAAAAACACTTTCCTCACATTTCGGTGACAGAAAGTTCTGGAATCTGAGAGGAGTTACAAATTTCCTTCCACCCAGCGTTACCCCAAGTCTCCCGATAAAAATGGTACCTCACTTGTGTGGGTATGCCTAGCGCCCATGAAAAGAAATATCCCAAAACACAATGTGGACACATCACATTTTTTTACAGAAAACTGAGGTGTTTTTTACCAAGTGCCTACCTGTGGATTTTGGCCTCTAGCTCAGCCGGCACCTGGGGAAACCTAGCAAACCAGCACATTTTTCAAAACTAGACACCTAGGGGAATCCAAGATGTGGTGACTTGTGGGGCTCGGGCCAGGTTCTGTTACCCAGAATCCTTTGCAAACCTCAACATTTGGCCAAAAAACACTTTTTACTCTCATTTCGGTGAGAAAAAGCTCTGGAATCTGAGAGGAGCCACAAATTTCATTCCACCCAGCGTTCCCCAAAGTCGCCCGATAAAAATGGTACCTTACTTGTGTGGGTAGGCCAAGCGCCCACGAAAGGAAATGGCCCAAAACACAACGTGGACACATCACATTTTTTACGGAAAGCAGAGGTGTTTTTTACAAAGAGCCTACCTGTGGATTTTGGCCTCTAGCTCAGCCGGCACCTGGGGAAACCTAGCAAACCAGCACATTTTTGAAAACTAGACACCTAGGGGAATCCAAGATGGGGTGACTTGTGGGTCTCTGACCAGGTTCTGTTACCTAGAATCCTTTGCAAACCTCAATATTTGACCGAAAAACACTTTTTCCTCTCATTTCGGTGACAGAAAGTTCTGGAATCAGAGAGGAGCCACAATTTTCCTGCCACCCAGCATTCCCCCAAGTCTCCCGATAAAAATGGTACCTCACTTATGTGGATAGGCCTAGCGCCCATGAAAGGAAATGGCCCAAAACACAACGTGGACACATACATTTTTTTCACAGAAAACAGAGGTGTTTTTTACAAAGTGCCTACCTGTGGATTTTGGCCTCTAGCCCATCCGGCACCTGGGGAAACGTAGCAAACCAGCACATTTTTTAAAACTAGACACATACGGGAATGCTAGATGGGGTGATTTGTGGGTCTCGGACCAGGTTATGTTACCCAGAATCCTTTGCGAACCTCAAAATTTCCCCAAAAAAACACTTTTTACTCTCATTTCGGTGACAAAATGCTCTGGGATCTGAGAGGAGCCACAAATTTCATTCCACCCAGCGTTCCCCAAAGTCTCCCGATAAAAATGGTACCTTACTTGTGTGGGTAGGCCAAGTGCCCACGAAAGGAAATGGCCCAAAACACAACGTGGACACATCACATTTTTTTACAGAAAACTGAGGTGTTTTTTACCAAGTGCCTACCAGTAGATTTTGGCCTCTAGCTCAGCCGGCACCTGGGGAAACCTAGCAACCAGCACATTTTTTAAAACTAGACACCTATTGGAATCCAAGATGGGGTGACTTGTGGGGCTCGGGCCTGGTTCTGTCACCCAGAATCCTTTGCAAACCTCAACATTTGGCCACAAAAACACTTTTTCCTCTCATTTCGGTGTCAGAAAGTTCTGGAATCTGAGAAGAGCCACACATTTCCTTCCACCCAGCATTCCCCCAAGTTTCCCGATAAAAATGGTACCTCACTTCTGTGGGTAGGCCTAGCGCCCACGAAAGGAAATATCCCAAAACACAATGTGGACACATCACATTTTTTTTTACAGAAAACAAAGGTGTTTTTTACAAAGTGCCTACCTGTGGATTTTGGCCTCTAGCTCAGCCGGCACCTGGGGAAACCTAGAAAACCAGCACATTTTTGAAAACTAGACACCTAGGGGAATTCAAGAAGGGGTGACTTGTGGGGCTCTGACCAGGTTCTGTTACCCAGAATCCTTGCAAACCTCAACATTTGACCACAAAAAAAACACTTTCCTCACATTTCGGTGACAGAAAGTTCTGGAATCTGAGAGGAGTTACAAATTTCCTTCCACCCAGCGTTACCCCAAGTCTCCCGATAAAAATGGTACCTCACTTGTGTGGGTATGCCTAGCGCCCATGAAAAGAAATATCCCAAAACACAATGTGGACACATCACATTTTTTTACAGAAAACTGAGGTGTTTTTTACCAAGTGCCTACCTGTGGATTTTGGCCTCTAGCTCAGCCGGCACCTGGGGAAACCTAGCAAACCAGCACATTTTTCAAAACTAGACACCTAGGGGAATCCAAGATGTGGTGACTTGTGGGGCTCGGCCCAGGTTCTGTTACCCAGAATCCTTTGCAAACCTCAACATTTGGCCAAAAAACACTTTTTACTCTCATTTCGGTGAGAAAAAGCTCTGGAATCTGAGAGGAGCCACAAATTTCATTCCACCCAGCGTTCCCCAAAGTCGCCCAATAAAAATGGTACCTTACTTGTGTGGGTAGGCCAAGCGCCCACGAAAGGAAATGGCCCAAAACACAACGTGGACACATCACATTTTTTACGGAAAGCAGAGGTGTTTTTTACAAAGAGCCTACCTGTGGATTTTGGCCTCTAGCTCAGCCGGCACCTGGGGAAACCTAGCAAACCAGCACATTTTTGAAAACTAGACACCTAGGGGAATCCAAGATGGGGTGACTTGTGGGTCTCTGACCAGGTTCTGTTACCTAGAATCCTTTGCAAACCTCAATATTTGACCGAAAAACACTTTTTCCTCTCATTTCGGTGACAGAAAGTTCTGGAATCAGAGAGGAGCCACAATTTTCCTGCCACCCAGCATTCCCCCAAGTCTCCCGATAAAAATGGTACCTCACTTATGTGGATAGGCCTAGCGCCCATGAAAGGAAATGGCCCAAAACACAACGTGGACACATACATTTTTTTCACAGAAAACAGAGGTGTTTTTTACAAAGTGCCTACCTGTGGATTTTGGCCTCTAGCCCATCCGGCACCTGGGGAAACGTAGCAAACCAGCACATTTTTAAAAACTAGACACATACGGGAATGCTAGATGGGGTGATTTGTGGGTCTCGGACCAGGTTATGTTACCCAGAATCCTTTGCGAACCTCAAAATTTCGCCAAAAAAACACTTTTTCCTCTCATTTTGGTGACAGAAAGTTCTGGAATTTGAGAGGAGCAACAAATTTCCTTCCACCCAGAGTTCCCCCAAGTCTCCTGATAAAAATGGTACCTCACTTGTATGGGTAGGCCTAGCGCCCACGAAAGGAAATGGCCAAAAACACAACGTAGACAAATCAAATTGTTTCACAGAAAACAGAGGTGTTTTTTACAAAGTGTCTACCTGTGGATTTTGGCCTCTAGCCCAGCCGGCACCTGGGGAAACCTAGCAAACCAGCACATTTTTGAAAGCTAGACACCTAGGGGAATCCAAGATGGGGTGATTTGTGGGGCTCTGACCAGGTTGTGTTACCCAGAATCCTTTGCGAACCTGAAAATTTGGCTTAAAAAACACTTTTTCCTCTCATTTCGGTGTCAGAAAGTTCTGGAATCTGAGACGTGCCACGAATTTCCCTCCGCCCAGCGTTCCCCCAAGTCTCCCAATAAAAATGGTACCTCACTTGTGTGGGTAGGCCTAGCGCTCATGAAGGATATGGCCCAAAACACAACGTGGACACATCACATTTGTTTACCGAAAGCAGAGGTGTTTTTTATAAAGGGCCTACCTGTGGATTTTGGCCTCTAGCTCAGCTGGCACCTGGGGAAACCTAGCAAACCAGAGCATTTGTGAAAACTAGACACCTAGGGGAATCCAAGATGGAGTGACTTCTGGGGCTCGGACCAGGTTCTATTACCCAGAATCCTTTGCAAACCTCAAAATGTGACGAAAACAACACCTTTTCCTCTCATTTCGGTGACAGAAAGTTCTGGAAACTGAGAAGAGCCACACATTTCCTTCCACCCAGCGTTCCCCCAAGTCTCCCGATAAAAATGGTACCTCACTTATGTGGATAGGCCTAGCGCCCACGAAAGGAAATGGCCAAAAACACAACGTGGACACATCACATTTTTTCACAGAAAACAGATGTGTTTTTTACAAAGTGCCTACCTGTGGATTTTGGCCTCTACCTCAGCTGGCACCTGGGGCAACCTAGCAAACCAGCACATTTGTGAAAACTACACACCTAGGGGAATCCAAGATGGAGTGACTTGTGGGGCTCGGACCAGGTTCTGTTACCCAGAATCCTTTGCAAACCTCAACATTTGGCCAAAAAAACACTTTTTCATCTCATTTCGGTGACAAAAAGCTCTGAAATCTGTGAGGAGCCACAAATTTCATTCTACCCAGCGTTCCCCAAAGTCTCCCGATAAAAATGGTACCTTACTTGTGTGGGTAGGCCTAGCGCCCACGAAAGGAAATGGCCCAAAACACAACATGGACATATCACATTTTTTCACTGAAAGCAGAGGTGTTTTTTACAAAGTGCCTACCTGTAGATTTTGGCCTCTAGCTCAGCCGGCACCTGGGGAAACCTAGCAAACCAGCACATTTTAGAAAACTAGACACCTAGAGGAATCCAAGATGGGGTGACTTGTGGGTCTTTCACCAGGTTCTGTTACCCAGAATCCTTTGCAAACCTCAACATTTGACCACAAAAAAAAACACTTTCCTCACATTTCGGTGACAGAAAGTTCTGGAATCTGAGAGGAGTTACAAATTTCCTTCCACCCAGCGTTACCCCAAGTCTCCCGATAAAAATGGTACCTCACTTGTGTGGGTATGCCTAGCGCCCATGAAAAGAAATATCCCAAAACACAATGTGGACACATCACATTTTTTTACAGAAAACTGAGGTGTTTTTTACCAAGTGCCTACCTGTGGATTTTGGCCTCTAGCTCAGCCGGCACCTGGGGAAACCTAGCAAACCAGCACATTTTTCAAAACTAGACACCTAGGGGAATCCAAGATGTGGTGACTTGTGGGGCTCGGGCCAGGTTCTGTTACCCAGAATCCTTTGCAAACCTCAACATTTGGCCAAAAAACACTTTTTACTCTCATTTCGGTGAGAAAAAGCTCTGGAATCTGAGAGGAGCCACAAATTTCATTCCACCCAGCGTTCCCCAAAGTCGCCCGATAAAAATGGTACCTTACTTGTGTGGGTAGGCCAAGCGCCCACGAAAGGAAATGGCCCAAAACACAACGTGGACACATCACATTTTTTACGGAAAGCAGAGGTGTTTTTTACAAAGAGCCTACCTGTGGATTTTGGCCTCTAGCTCAGCCGGCACCTGGGGAAACCTAGCAAACCAGCACATTTTTGAAAACTAGACACCTAGGGGAATCCAAGATGGGGTGACTTCTGGGTCTCTGACCAGGTTCTGTTACCTAGAATCCTTTGCAAACCTCAATATTTGACCGAAAAACACTATTTCCTCTCATTTCGGTGACAGAAAGTTCTGGAATCAGAGAGGAGCCACAATTTTCCTGCCACCCAGCATTCCCCCAAGTCTCCCGATAAAAATGGTACCTCACTTATGTGGATAGGCCTAGCGCCCATGAAAGGAAATGGCCCAAAACACAACGTGGACACATACATTTTTTTCACAGAAAACAGAGGTGTTTTTTACAAAGTGCCTACCTGTGGATTTTGGCCTCTAGCCCATCCGGCACCTGGGGAAACGTAGCAAACCAGCACATTTTTTAAAACTAGACACATACGGGAATGCTAGATGGGGTGATTTGTGGGTCTCGGACCAGGTTATGTTACCCAGAATCCTTTGCGAACCTCAAAATTTCGCCAAAAAAACACTTTTTACTCTCATTTCGGTGACAAAAAGCTCTGGGATCTGAGAGGAGCCACAAATTTCATTCCACCCAGCGTTCCCCAAAGTCTCCCGATAAAAATGGTACCTTACTTGTGTGGGTAGGCCAAGTGCCCACGAAAGGAAATGGCCCAAAACACAACGTGGACACATCACATTTTTTTACAGAAAACTGAGGTGTTTTTTACCAAGTGCCTACCAGTAGATTTTGGCCTCTAGCTCAGCCGGCACCTGGGGAAACCTAGCAACCAGCACATTTTTTAAAACTAGACACCTATTGGAATCCAAGATGGGGTGACTTGTGGGGCTCGGGCCTGGTTCTGTCACCCAGAATCCTTTGCAAACCTCAACATTTGGCCACAAAAACACTTTTTCCTCTCATTTCGGTGTCAGAAAGTTCTGGAATCTGAGAAGAGCCACACATTTCCTTCCACCCAGCATTCCCCCAAGTTTCCCGATAAAAATGGTACCTCACTTCTGTGGGTAGGCCTAGCGCCCACGAAAGGAAATATCCCAAAACACAATGTGGACACATCACATTTTTTTTTACAGAAAACAAAGGTGTTTTTTACAAAGTGCCTACCTGTGGATTTTGGCCTCTAGCTCAGCCGGCACCTGGGGAAACCTAGAAAACCAGCACATTTTTGAAAACTAGACACCTAGGGGAATTCAAGAAGGGGTGACTTGTGGGGCTCTGACCAGGTTCTGTTACCCAGAATCCTTGCAAACCTCAACATTTGACCACAAAAAAAACACTTTCCTCACATTTCGGTGACAGAAAGTTCTGGAATCTGAGAGGAGTTACAAATTTCCTTCCACCCAGCGTTACCCCAAGTCTCCCGATAAAAATGGTACCTCACTTGTGTGGGTATGCCTAGCGCCCATGAAAAGAAATATCCCAAAACACAATGTGGACACATCACATTTTTTTACAGAAAACTGAGGTGTTTTTTACCAAGTGCCTACCTGTGGATTTTGGCCTCTAGCTCAGCCGGCACCTGGGGAAACCTAGCAAACCAGCACATTTTTCAAAACTAGACACCTAGGGGAATCCAAGATGTGATGACTTGTGGGGCTCGGGCCAGGTTCTGTTACCCAGAATCCTTTGCAAACCTCAACATTTGGCCAAAAAACACTTTTTACTCTCATTTCGGTGAGAAAAAGCTCTGGAATCTGAGAGGAGCCACAAATTTCCTTCCACCCAGAGTTCCCCCAAGTCTCCTGATAAAAATGGTACCTCACTTGTATGGGTAGGCCTAGCGCCCACGAAAGGAAATGGCCAAAAACACAACGTAGACAAATCAAATTGTTTCACAGAAAACAGAGGTGTTTTTTACAAAGTGTCTACCTGTGGATTTTGGCCTCTAGCCCAGCCGGCACCTGGGGAAACCTAGCAAACCAGCACATTTTTGAAAGCTAGACACCTAGGGGAATCCAAGATGGGGTGATTTGTGGGGCTCTGACCAGGTTGTGTTACCCAGAATCCTTTGCGAACCTGAAAATTTGGCTTAAAAAACACTTTTTCCTCTCATTTCGGTGTCAGAAAGTTCTGGAATCTGAGACGTGCCACGAATTTCCCTCCGCCCAGCGTTCCCCCAAGTCTCCCAATAAAAATGGTACCTCACTTGTGTGGGTAGGCCTAGCGCTCATGAAGGATATGGCCCAAAACACAACGTGGACACATCACATTTGTTTACCGAAAGCAGAGGTGTTTTTTATAAAGGGCCTACCTGTGGATTTTGGCCTCTAGCTCAGCTGGCACCTGGGGAAACCTAGCAAACCAGAGCATTTGTGAAAACTAGACACCTAGGGGAATCCAAGATGGAGTGACTTCTGGGGCTCGGACCAGGTTCTATTACCCAGAATCCTTTGCAAACCTCAAAATGTGACGAAAACAACACCTTTTCCTCTCATTTCGGTGACAGAAAGTTCTGGAAACTGAGAAGAGCCACACATTTCCTTCCACCCAGCGTTCCCCCAAGTCTCCCGATAAAAATGGTACCTCACTTATGTGGATAGGCCTAGCGCCCACGAAAGGAAATGGCTAAAAACACAACGTGGACACATCACATTTTTTCACAGAAAACAGATGTGTTTTTTACAAAGTGCCTACCTGTGGATTTTGGCCTCTAGCTCAGCCGGCACCTGGGGAAACCTAGCAAACCAGCACATTTGTGAAAGCTAGACACCTAGGGGAATCCAAGATGGGGTGATTTGTGGGGCTCGGACCAGGTTGTGTTACCCAGAATCCTTTGCGAACCTGAAAATTTGGCCAAAAAAACACTTTTTCCTCTCATTTCGGTGTCAGAAAGTTCTGGAATCTGAGACGTGCCACGAATTTCCCTCCGCCCAGCGTTCCCCCAAGTCTCCCAATAAAAATGGTACCTCACTTGTGTGGGTAGGCCTAGCGCTCATGAAGGATATGGCCCAAAACACAACGTGGACACATCACATTTGTTTACCGAAAGCAGAGGTGTTTTTTATAAAGGGCCTACCTGTGGATTTTGGCCTCTAGCTCAGCTGGCACCTGGGGAAACCTAGCAAACCAGAGCATTTGTGAAAACTAGACACCTAGGGGAATCCAAGATGGAGTGACTTCTGGGGCTCAGACCAGGTTCTGTTACCCAGAATCCTTTGCAAACCTCAAAATGTGACGAAAACAACACCTTTTCCTCTCATTTTGGTGACAGAAAGTTCTTGAAACTGAGAAGAGCCACACATTTCCTTCCACCCAGCGTTCCCCCAAGTCTCCCGATAAAAATGGTACCTCACTTATGTGGATAGGCCTAGCGCCCACGAAAGGAAATGGCCAAAAACACAACGTGGACACATCACATTTTTTCACAGAAAACAGATGTGTTTTTTACAAAGTGCCTACCTGTGGATTTTGGCCTCTAGCTCAGCCGCCACCTGGGAAAACCTAGCAAACCAGTACTTTTTTGAAAACTAGAAACCTAGGGGAATCCAAGAAGGGGTGACTTGTGGGGCTTGGGCCAGGTTCTGTTACCCAGAATCCTTGCAAACCTCAACATTTGACCAAAAAAACCCCTCTCCTCTCATATCGTTGACAGAAAGTTCTGGAATCTGAGAGGAGCCACAAATTTCCTTCCACCCAGCGTTACCCCAAGTCTCCCAATAAAAATGGTACCTCACTTGTGTGGGTACGTCTAGCGCCCATGAAAAGAAATATCCCAAAACACAACGTGGACACATCACATTTTTTTACAGAAAACTGAGGTGTTTTTTACCAAGTGCCTACCTGTGGATTTTGGCCTTTAGCTCAGCCGGCACCTGGGGAAACCTAGCAACCAGCACATTTTTCAAAACTAGACACCTAGGGGAATCCAAGATGGGGTGACTTGTGGGGCTCAGGCCAGGTTCTGTTACCCAGAATCCTTTGCAAACCTCAACGTTTGGCCAAAAAAACACTTTTTACTCTCATTTCGGTGACAAAAAGCTCTGGAATCTGAGAGGAGCCACAAATTTCATTCCACCCAGCGTTCCCCAAAGTCTCCTGATAAAAATGGTACCTCACTTGTGTGGGCAGGCCTAGAGCTCACAAAAGGAAATGGCCCAAAACACAACGTGGAAACATCACATTTTTTACGGAAAGCAGAGGTGTTTTTTACAAAGTGCCTACCTGTGGATTTTGGCCTCTAGCTCAGCCGGCACCTGGGGAAACCTAGCAAACCAGCACATTTTTTAAAACTAGACACGTAGGGGAATCCAAGATGGGGTGACCTGTGGGGCTCGGACCAAGTTCTTTTACCCTGAATCCTTTGCAAACCTCAAAATTTAAACTAAAAAACACCTTTTCCTCTCATTTTGGTGACAGAAATTTCTGGAATCTGAGAGGAGCCACAAATTTCCTTCCACCCAGCGTTACCCCAAGTCTCCTGATAAAAATGGTACCTCACTTATGTGGATAGGCCTAGCGCCCACGAAAAGAAATGGCCAAAAACCATACGTGGACACGTCACATTTTTTCACAGAAAACAGAGGTGTTTTTTACAAAGTGCCTACCTGTGGATTTTGGCCTCTACCTCAGCCGGCACCTGGGGAAACGTAGCAAACCAGCGAATTTGTGAAAACTTGAAACCTAGGGGAATCCAAGATGGAGTGACTTGTGGGGCTCGGACCAGGTTCTGTTACCCAGAATCCTTTGCAAACCTCAAATTGTGAGCAAAAAAACACTTTTTCCTCTCATTTCGGTGACAGAAAGTTCTGGAATCAGAAAGGAGTCACAAGTCTCCTGCCACCCAGCATTCCCCCAAGTCTCCCTATAAAAATGGTACCTCACTTACGTGGATAGGCCTAGCGCCCACAAAAGGAAATGGCCAAAAACGCAACGTGGACACATCACATTTTTTCACAGATAAGTGAGGTGTTTTTTACAAAGTGCCAACCTGTGGATTTTGGCCTCTAGCTCAGCCGGCAACTGGGGAAACCTAGCAAACCAGCACATTTTTGAAAACTAAACACCTAGGGGAATCCAAGATGGGGTGATTTGTGGAGCTCGGACCAGGTTCTGTTACCCAGAATCCTTTGCAAACCTCAAAATTTGGCCAAAGAAACACTTTTTCCTCTCATTTCGATGACAGAAAGTTCTGGAATCTGAGAGGAGCCACAAATTTCCTTCCAACCAGCATTCCCCCAAGTCTCCCGTTAAAATGGTACCTCACTTGTGTGGGTAGGCCTAGCGCTCACAAAAGGATATGGCCCAAAACACAACGTGGACACATCACATTTTTTCACGGAAAGCAGAGTTGTTTTTTACTAAGTGCCTACCTGTGGATTTTGACCTCTAGCTCAGCCGGCACCGTGGGAAACCTAGCAAACCAGACCATTTTTGAAAACTAGACACCTAGGGGAATCCAATATGGGGTGACCTGTGGGGCTCGGACCAGGTTCTGTTACCCAGAATCCTTTGCAAACCTCAAAATTTGACCAAAAAAACACCTTTCCCTCATTTCGTTGATAGATAGTTCTAGAATCTGAGACGAGCCACAAATTTCCTTACCCCAAGTCTCCCGATAACAATTTTACCTCACTTATGTGGATAGGTCTAGCGCCCAGAAAGGAAATGGCCAAAAACGCAACGTAGACAAATCACATTTTTTCACAGAAAACAGAGGTGTTTTTTACAAAGTGCCTACCTGTGGACTTTGGCCTGTACCTCAGCTGGCACCTGGGGCAACCTAGCAAACCAGCGCATTTGTGAAAACTACACACCAAGGGGAATCCAAGATGGAGTGACTTGTGGGGCTCGGACCAGGTTCTGTTACCCAGAATCCTTTGCAAACCTCAACATTTGGCCAAAAAAACACTTTTTCATCTGATTTCGGTGACAAAAAGTGCTGAAATCTGTGAGGAGCCACAAATTTCATTCCACCCTGTGTTCCCCAAAGTCTCCCGATAAAAATGGTACCTTACTTGTGTGGTTAGGCCTAGCGCCCACGAAAGGAAATTGCCCAAAACACAGCATGGACACATCACATTTTTTCAATGAAAGCAGTGGTGTTTTTTACAAAGTGCCTACCTGTGGATTTTGGCCTCTAGCCCAACCGGCACCTGGGGAAACGTAGCAAACCAGCACATTTTTAAAAACTAGACACCTACGGGAATGCAAGATGGGGTGATTTGTGGGGCTCGGACCAGGTTCTGTTACCCAGAATCCTTTGCTAACCTCAAAATTTGGCCAAAAAAACACTTTTTCCTCTAATTTTGGTGACAGAAAGTTCTGGAATTTGAGAGGAGCAACAAATTTCCTTCCACCCAGTGTTCTCCCAAGTCTCCTGATAAAAATGGTACCTCACTTGTATGGGTAGGTCTAGCGCCCACAAAAGGAAATAGCCCAAAACACAACGTAGAGAAATCAAATTGTTTCACAGAAAACAGAGGTGTTTTTTACAAAGTGCCTACCTGTAGATTTTGGCCTCTAGCTCAGCCGGCACCTGGGGAAACCTAGCAAACCAGCACATTTTAGAAAACTAGACACCTAGAGGAATCCAAGATGGGGTGACTTGTGGGTCTTTCAGCAGGTTCTGTTACCCAGAATCCTTTGCAAACCTCAACATTTGACCACAAAAAAAACACTTTCCTCACATTTCGGTGACAGAAAGTTCTGGAATCTGAGAGGAGTTACAAATTTCCTTCCACCCAGCGTTACCCCAAGTCTCCCGATAAAAATGGTACCTCACTTGTGTGGGTATGCCTAGCGCCCATGAAAAGAAATATCCCAAAACACAATGTGGACACATCACATTTTTTTACAGAAAACTGAGGTGTTTTTTACCAAGTGCCTACCTGTGGATTTTGGCCTCTAGCTCAGCCGGCACCTGGGGAAACCTAGCAAACCAGCACATTTTTCAAAACTAGACACCTAGGGGAATCCAAGATGTGGTGACTTGTGGGGCTCGGGCCAGGTTCTGTTACCCAGAATCCTTTGCAAACCTCAACATTTGGCCAAAAAACACTTTTTACTCTCATTTCGGTGAGAAAAAGCTCTGGAATCTGAGAGGAGCCACAAATTTCATTCCACCCAGCGTTCCCCAAAGTCGCCCGATAAAAATGGTACCTTACTTGTGTGGGTAGGCCAAGCGCCCACGAAAGGAAATGGCCCAAAACACAACGTGGACACATCACATTTTTTACGGAAAGCAGAGGTGTTTTTTACAAAGAGCCTACCTGTGGATTTTGGCCTCTAGCTCAGCCGGCACCTGGGGAAACCTAGCAAACCAGCACATTTTTGAAAACTAGACACCTAGGGGAATCCAAGATGGGGTGACTTGTGGGTCTCTGACCAGGTTCTGTTACCTAGAATCCTTTGCAAACCTCAATATTTGACCGAAAAACACTTTTTCCTCTCATTTCGGTGACAGAAAGTTCTGGAATCAGAGAGGAGCCACAATTTTCCTGCCACCCAGCATTCCCCCAAGTCTCCCGATAAAAATGGTACCTCACTTATGTGGATAGGCCTAGCGCCCATGAAAGGAAATGGCCCAAAACACAACGTGGACACATACATTTTTTTCACAGAAAACAGAGGTGTTTTTTACAAAGTGCCTACCTGTGGATTTTGGCCTCTAGCCCATCCGGCACCTGGGGAAACGTAGCAAACCAGCACATTTTTTAAAACTAGACACATACGGGAATGCTAGATGGGGTGATTTGTGGGTCTCGGACCAGGTTATGTTACCCAGAATCCTTTGCGAACCTCAAAATTTCGCCAAAAAAACACTTTTCCGTCTCATTTTGGTGACAGAAAGTTCTGGAATGTGAGAGGAGCAACAAATTTCCTTCCACCCAGCGTTCCCCCAAGTCTCCTGATAAAAATGGTACCTCACTTGTGTAGGTAGGCCTAGCGCCCACGACAGGAAATGGCCCAAAACACAACGTAGACAAATCAAATTGTTTCACAGAAAACAGAGGTGTTTTTTACAAAGTGCCTACCTGTGGATTTTGGCCTCTACCTCAGCTGGCACCTGGGGCAACCTAGCAAACCAGCACATTTGTGAAAACTACACACCTAGGGGAATCCAAGATGGAGTGACTTGTGGGGCTCGGACCAGGTTCTGTTACCCAGAATCCTTTGCAAACCTCAACATTTGGCCAAAAAAACACTTTTTCATCTCATTTCGGTGACAAAAAGCTCTGAAATCTGTGAGGAGCCACAAATTTCATTCTACCCAGCGTTCCCCAAAGTCTCCCGATAAAAATGGTACCTTACTTGTGTGGGTAGGCCTAGCGCCCACGAAAGGAAATGGCCCAAAACACAACATGGACATATCACATTTTTTCACTGAAAGCAGAGGTGTTTTTTACAAAGTGCCTACCTGTAGATTTTGGCCTCTAGCTCAGCCGGCACCTGGGGAAACCTAGCAAACCAGCACATTTTAGAAAACTAGACACCTAGAGGAATCCAAGATGGGGTGACTTGTGGGTCTTTCACCAGGTTCTGTTACCCAGAATCCTTTGCAAACCTCAACATTTGACCACAAAAAAAAACACTTTCCTCACATTTCGGTGACAGAAAGTTCTGGAATCTGAGAGGAGTTACAAATTTCCTTCCACCCAGCGTTACCCCAAGTCTCCCGATAAAAATGGTACCTCACTTGTGTGGGTATGCCTAGCGCCCATGAAAAGAAATATCCCAAAACACAATGTGGACACATCACATTTTTTTACAGAAAACTGAGGTGTTTTTTACCAAGTGCCTACCTGTGGATTTTGGCCTCTAGCTCAGCCGGCACCTGGGGAAACCTAGCAAACCAGCACATTTTTCAAAACTAGACACCTAGGGGAATCCAAGATGTGGTGACTTGTGGGGCTCGGGCCAGGTTCTGTTACCCAGAATCCTTTGCAAACCTCAACATTTGGCCAAAAAACACTTTTTACTCTCATTTCGGTGAGAAAAAGCTCTGGAATCTGAGAGGAGCCACAAATTTCATTCCACCCAGCGTTCCCCAAAGTCGCCCGATAAAAATGGTACCTTACTTGTGTGGGTAGGCCAAGCGCCCACGAAAGGAAATGGCCCAAAACACAACGTGGACACATCACATTTTTTACGGAAAGCAGAGGTGTTTTTTACAAAGAGCCTACCTGTGGATTTTGGCCTCTAGCTCAGCCGGCACCTGGGGAAACCTAGCAAACCAGCACATTTTTGAAAACTAGACACCTAGGGGAATCCAAGATGGGGTGACTTGTGGGTCTCTGACCAGGTTCTGTTACCTAGAATCCTTTGCAAACCTCAATATTTGACCGAAAAACACTTTTTCCTCTCATTTCGGTGACAGAAAGTTCTGGAATCAGAGAGGAGCCACAATTTTCCTGCCACCCAGCATTCCCCCAAGTCTCCCGATAAAAATGGTACCTCACTTATGTGGATAGGCCTAGCGCCCATGAAAGGAAATGGCCCAAAACACAACGTGGACACATACATTTTTTTCACAGAAAACAGAGGTGTTTTTTACAAAGTGCCTACCTGTGGATTTTGGCCTCTAGCCCATCCGGCACCTGGGGAAACGTAGCAAACCAGCACATTTTTTAAAACTAGACACATACGGGAATGCTAGATGGGGTGATTTGTGGGTCTCGGACCAGGTTATGTTACCCAGAATCCTTTGCGAACCTCAAAATTTCCCCAAAAAAACACTTTTTACTCTCATTTCGGTGACAAAATGCTCTGGGATCTGAGAGGAGCCACAAATTTCATTCCACCCAGCGTTCCCCAAAGTCTCCCGATAAAAATGGTACCTTACTTGTGTGGGTAGGCCAAGTGCCCACGAAAGGAAATGGCCCAAAACACAACGTGGACACATCACATTTTTTTACAGAAAACTGAGGTGTTTTTTACCAAGTGCCTACCAGTAGATTTTGGCCTCTAGCTCAGCCGGCACCTGGGGAAACCTAGCAACCAGCACATTTTTTAAAACTAGACACCTATTGGAATCCAAGATGGGGTGACTTGTGGGGCTCGGGCCTGGTTCTGTCACCCAGAATCCTTTGCAAACCTCAACATTTGGCCACAAAAACACTTTTTCCTCTCATTTCGGTGTCAGAAAGTTCTGGAATCTGAGAAGAGCCACACATTTCCTTCCACCCAGCATTCCCCCAAGTTTCCCGATAAAAATGGTACCTCACTTCTGTGGGTAGGCCTAGCGCCCACGAAAGGAAATATCCCAAAACACAATGTGGACACATCACATTTTTTTTTACAGAAAACAAAGGTGTTTTTTACAAAGTGCCTACCTGTGGATTTTGGCCTCTAGCTCAGCCGGCACCTGGGGAAAGCTAGAAAACCAGCACATTTTTGAAAACTAGACACCTAGGGGAATTCAAGAAGGGGTGACTTGTGGGGCTCTGACCAGGTTCTGTTACCCAGAATCCTTGCAAACCTCAACATTTGACCACAAAAAAAACACTTTCCTCACATTTCGGTGACAGAAAGTTCTGGAATCTGAGAGGAGTTACAAATTTCCTTCCACCCAGCGTTACCCCAAGTCTCCCGATAAAAATGGTACCTCACTTGTGTGGGTATGCCTAGCGCCCATGAAAAGAAATATCCCAAAACACAATGTGGACACATCACATTTTTTTACAGAAAACTGAGGTGTTTTTTACCAAGTGCCTACCTGTGGATTTTGGCCTCTAGCTCAGCCGGCACCTGGGGAAACCTAGCAAACCAGCACATTTTTCAAAACTAGACACCTAGGGGAATCCAAGATGTGGTGACTTGTGGGGCTCGGGCCAGGTTCTGTTACCCAGAATCCTTTGCAAACCTCAACATTTGGCCAAAAAACACTTTTTACTCTCATTTCGGTGAGAAAAAGCTCTGGAATCTGAGAGGAGCCACAAATTTCATTCCACCCAGCGTTCCCCAAAGTCGCCCAATAAAAATGGTACCTTACTTGTGTGGGTAGGCCAAGCGCCCACGAAAGGAAATGGCCCAAAACACAACGTGGACACATCACATTTTTTACGGAAAGCAGAGGTGTTTTTTACAAAGAGCCTACCTGTGGATTTTGGCCTCTAGCTCAGCCGGCACCTGGGGAAACCTAGCAAACCAGCACATTTTTGAAAACTAGACACCTAGGGGAATCCAAGATGGGGTGACTTGTGGGTCTCTGACCAGGTTCTGTTACCTAGAATCCTTTGCAAACCTCAATATTTGACCGAAAAACACTTTTTCCTCTCATTTCGGTGACAGAAAGTTCTGGAATCAGAGAGGAGCCACAATTTTCCTGCCACCCAGCATTCCCCCAAGTCTCCCGATAAAAATGGTACCTCACTTATGTGGATAGGCCTAGCGCCCATGAAAGGAAATGGCCCAAAACACAACGTGGACACATACATTTTTTTCACAGAAAACAGAGGTGTTTTTTACAAAGTGCCTACCTGTGGATTTTGGCCTCTAGCCCATCCGGCACCTGGGGAAACGTAGCAAACCAGCACATTTTTAAAAACTAGACACATACGGGAATGCTAGATGGGGTGATTTGTGGGTCTCGGACCAGGTTATGTTACCCAGAATCCTTTGCGAACCTCAAAATTTCGCCAAAAAAACACTTTTTCCTCTCATTTTGGTGACAGAAAGTTCTGGAATTTGAGAGGAGCAACAAATTTCCTTCCACCCAGAGTTCCCCCAAGTCTCCTGATAAAAATGGTACCTCACTTGTATGGGTAGGCCTAGCGCCCACGAAAGGAAATGGCCAAAAACACAACGTAGACAAATCAAATTGTTTCACAGAAAACAGAGGTGTTTTTTACAAAGTGTCTACCTGTGGATTTTGGCCTCTAGCCCAGCCGGCACCTGGGGAAACCTAGCAAACCAGCACATTTTTTAAAGCTAGACACCTAGGGGAATCCAAGATGGGGTGATTTGTGGGGCTCTGACCAGGTTGTGTTACCCAGAATCCTTTGCGAACCTGAAAATTTGGCTTAAAAAACACTTTTTCCTCTCATTTCGGTGTCAGAAAGTTCTGGAATCTGAGACGTGCCACGAATTTCCCTCCGCCCAGCGTTCCCCCAAGTCTCCCAATAAAAATGGTACCTCACTTGTGTGGGTAGGCCTAGCGCTCATGAAGGATATGGCCCAAAACACAACGTGGACACATCACATTTGTTTACCGAAAGCAGAGGTGTTTTTTATAAAGGGCCTACCTGTGGATTTTGGCCTCTAGCTCAGCTGGCACCTGGGGAAACCTAGCAAACCAGAGCATTTGTGAAAACTAGACACCTAGGGGAATCCAAGATGGAGTGACTTCTGGGGCTCGGACCAGGTTCTATTACCCAGAATCCTTTGCAAACCTCAAAATGTGACGAAAACAACACCTTTTCCTCTCATTTCGGTGACAGAAAGTTCTGGAAACTGAGAAGAGCCACACATTTCCTTCCACCCAGCGTTCCCCCAAGTCTCCCGATAAAAATGGTACCTCACTTATGTGGATAGGCCTAGCGCCCACGAAAGGAAATGGCCAAAAACACAACGTGGACACATCACATTTTTTCACAGAAAACAGATGTGTTTTTTACAAAGTGCCTACCTGTGGATTTTGGCCTCTACCTCAGCTGGCACCTGGGGCAACCTAGCAAACCAGCACATTTGTGAAAACTACACACCTAGGGGAATCCAAGATGGAGTGACTTGTGGGGCTCGGACCAGGTTCTGTTACCCAGAATCCTTTGCAAACCTCAACATTTGGCCAAAAAAACACTTTTTCATCTCATTTCGGTGACAAAAAGCTCTGAAATCTGTGAGGAGCCACAAATTTCATTCTACCCAGCGTTCCCCAAAGTCTCCCGATAAAAATGGTACCTTACTTGTGTGGGTAGGCCTAGCGCCCACGAAAGGAAATGGCCCAAAACACAACATGGACATATCACATTTTTTCACTGAAAGCAGAGGTGTTTTTTACAAAGTGCCTACCTGTAGATTTTGGCCTCTAGCTCAGCCGGCACCTGGGGAAACCTAGCAAACCAGCACATTTTAGAAAACTAGACACCTAGAGGAATCCAAGATGGGGTGACTTGTGGGTCTTTCACCAGGTTCTGTTACCCAGAATCCTTTGCAAACCTCAACATTTGACCACAAAAAAAAACACTTTCCTCACATTTCGGTGACAGAAAGTTCTGGAATCTGAGAGGAGTTACAAATTTCCTTCCACCCAGCGTTACCCCAAGTCTCCCGATAAAAATGGTACCTCACTTGTGTGGGTATGCCTAGCGCCCATGAAAAGAAATATCCCAAAACACAATGTGGACACATCACATTTTTTTACAGAAAACTGAGGTGTTTTTTACCAAGTGCCTACCTGTGGATTTTGGCCTCTAGCTCAGCCGGCACCTGGGGAAACCTAGCAAACCAGCACATTTTTCAAAACTAGACACCTAGGGGAATCCAAGATGTGGTGACTTGTGGGGCTCGGGCCAGGTTCTGTTACCCAGAATCCTTTGCAAACCTCAACATTTGGCCAAAAAACACTTTTTACTCTCATTTCGGTGAGAAAAAGCTCTGGAATCTGAGAGGAGCCACAAATTTCATTCCACCCAGCGTTCCCCAAAGTCGCCCGATAAAAATGGTACCTTACTTGTGTGGGTAGGCCAAGCGCCCACGAAAGGAAATGGCCCAAAACACAACGTGGACACATCACATTTTTTACGGAAAGCAGAGGTGTTTTTTACAAAGAGCCTACCTGTGGATTTTGGCCTCTAGCTCAGCCGGCACCTGGGGAAACCTAGCAAACCAGCACATTTTTGAAAACTAGACACCTAGGGGAATCCAAGATGGGGTGACTTCTGGGTCTCTGACCAGGTTCTGTTACCTAGAATCCTTTGCAAACCTCAATATTTGACCGAAAAACACTATTTCCTCTCATTTCGGTGACAGAAAGTTCTGGAATCAGAGAGGAGCCACAATTTTCCTGCCACCCAGCATTCCCCCAAGTCTCCCGATAAAAATGGTACCTCACTTATGTGGATAGGCCTAGCGCCCATGAAAGGAAATGGCCCAAAACACAACGTGGACACATACATTTTTTTCACAGAAAACAGAGGTGTTTTTTACAAAGTGCCTACCTGTGGATTTTGGCCTCTAGCCCATCCGGCACCTGGGGAAACGTAGCAAACCAGCACATTTTTTAAAACTAGACACATACGGGAATGCTAGATGGGGTGATTTGTGGGTCTCGGACCAGGTTATGTTACCCAGAATCCTTTGCGAACCTCAAAATTTCGCCAAAAAAACACTTTTTACTCTCATTTCGGTGACAAAAAGCTCTGGGATCTGAGAGGAGCCACAAATTTCATTCCACCCAGCGTTCCCCAAAGTCTCCCGATAAAAATGGTACCTTACTTGTGTGGGTAGGCCAAGTGCCCACGAAAGGAAATGGCCCAAAACACAACGTGGACACATCACATTTTTTTACAGAAAACTGAGGTGTTTTTTACCAAGTGCCTACCAGTAGATTTTGGCCTCTAGCTCAGCCGGCACCTGGGGAAACCTAGCAACCAGCACATTTTTTAAAACTAGACACCTATTGGAATCCAAGATGGGGTGACTTGTGGGGCTCGGGCCTGGTTCTGTCACCCAGAATCCTTTGCAAACCTCAACATTTGGCCACAAAAACACTTTTTCCTCTCATTTCGGTGTCAGAAAGTTCTGGAATCTGAGAAGAGCCACACATTTCCTTCCACCCAGCATTCCCCCAAGTTTCCCGATAAAAATGGTACCTCACTTCTGTGGGTAGGCCTAGCGCCCACGAAAGGAAATATCCCAAAACACAATGTGGACACATCACATTTTTTTTTACAGAAAACAAAGGTGTTTTTTACAAAGTGCCTACCTGTGGATTTTGGCCTCTAGCTCAGCCGGCACCTGGGGAAACCTAGAAAACCAGCACATTTTTGAAAACTAGACACCTAGGGGAATTCAAGAAGGGGTGACTTGTGGGGCTCTGACCAGGTTCTGTTACCCAGAATCCTTGCAAACCTCAACATTTGACCACAAAAAAAACACTTTCCTCACATTTCGGTGACAGAAAGTTCTGGAATCTGAGAGGAGTTACAAATTTCCTTCCACCCAGCGTTACCCCAAGTCTCCCGATAAAAATGGTACCTCACTTGTGTGGGTATGCCTAGCGCCCATGAAAAGAAATATCCCAAAACACAATGTGGACACATCACATTTTTTTACAGAAAACTGAGGTGTTTTTTACCAAGTGCCTACCTGTGGATTTTGGCCTCTAGCTCAGCCGGCACCTGGGGAAACCTAGCAAACCAGCACATTTTTCAAAACTAGACACCTAGGGGAATCCAAGATGTGGTGACTTGTGGGGCTCGGGCCAGGTTCTGTTACCCAGAATCCTTTGCAAACCTCAACATTTGGCCAAAAAACACTTTTTACTCTCATTTCGGTGAGAAAAAGCTCTGGAATCTGAGAGGAGCCACAAATTTCCTTCCACCCAGAGTTCCCCCAAGTCTCCTGATAAAAATGGTACCTCACTTGTATGGGTAGGCCTAGCGCCCACGAAAGGAAATGGCCAAAAACACAACGTAGACAAATCAAATTGTTTCACAGAAAACAGAGGTGTTTTTTACAAAGTGTCTACCTGTGGATTTTGGCCTCTAGCCCAGCCGGCACCTGGGGAAACCTAGCAAACCAGCACATTTTTGAAAGCTAGACACCTAGGGGAATCCAAGATGGGGTGATTTGTGGGGCTCTGACCAGGTTGTGTTACCCAGAATCCTTTGCGAACCTGAAAATTTGGCTTAAAAAACACTTTTTCCTCTCATTTCGGTGTCAGAAAGTTCTGGAATCTGAGACGTGCCACGAATTTCCCTCCGCCCAGCGTTCCCCCAAGTCTCCCAATAAAAATGGTACCTCACTTGTGTGGGTAGGCCTAGCGCTCATGAAGGATATGGCCCAAAACACAACGTGGACACATCACATTTGTTTACCGAAAGCAGAGGTGTTTTTTATAAAGGGCCTACCTGTGGATTTTGGCCTCTAGCTCAGCTGGCACCTGGGGAAACCTAGCAAACCAGAGCATTTGTGAAAACTAGACACCTAGGGGAATCCAAGATGGAGTGACTTCTGGGGCTCGGACCAGGTTCTATTACCCAGAATCTTTTGCAAACCTCAAAATGTGACGAAAACAACACCTTTTCCTCTCATTTCGGTGACAGAAAGTTCTGGAAACTGAGAAGAGCCACACATTTCCTTCCACCCAGCGTTCCCCCAAGTCTCCCGATAAAAATGGTACCTCACTTATGTGGATAGGCCTAGCGCCCACGAAAGGAAATGGCCAAAAACACAACGTGGACACATCACATTTTTTCACAGAAAACAGATGTGTTTTTTACAAAGTGCCTACCTGTGGATTTTGGCCTCTAGCTCAGCCGGCACCTGGGGAAACCTAGCAAACCAGCACATTTGTGAAAGCTAGACACCTAGGGGAATCCAAGATGGGGTGATTTGTGGGGCTCGGACCAGGTTGTGTTACCCAGAATCCTTTGCGAACCTGAAAATTTGGCCAAAAAAACACTTTTTCCTCTCATTTCGGTGTCAGAAAGTTCTGGAATCTGAGACGTGCCACGAATTTCCCTCCGCCCAGCGTTCCCCCAAGTCTCCCAATAAAAATGGTACCTCACTTGTGTGGGTAGGCCTAGCGCTCATGAAGGATATGGCCCAAAACACAACGTGGACACATCACATTTGTTTACCGAAAGCAGAGGTGTTTTTTATAAAGGGCCTACCTGTGGATTTTGGCCTCTAGCTCAGCTGGCACCTGGGGAAACCTAGCAAACCAGAGCATTTGTGAAAACTAGACACCTAGGGGAATCCAAGATGGAGTGACTTCTGGGGCTCAGACCAGGTTCTGTTACCCAGAATCCTTTGCAAACCTCAAAATGTGACGAAAACAACACCTTTTCCTCTCATTTTGGTGACAGAAAGTTCTTGAAACTGAGAAGAGCCACACATTTCCTTCCACCCAGCGTTCCCCCAAGTCTCCCGATAAAAATGGTACCTCACTTATGTGGATAGGCCTAGCGCCCACGAAAGGAAATGGCCAAAAACACAACGTGGACACATCACATTTTTTCACAGAAAACAGATGTGTTTTTTACAAAGTGCCTACCTGTGGATTTTGGCCTCTAGCTCAGCCGCCACCTGGGAAAACCTAGCAAACCAGTACTTTTTTGAAAACTAGAAACCTAGGGGAATCCAAGAAGGGGTGACTTGTGGGGCTTGGGCCAGGTTCTGTTACCCAGAATCCTTGCAAACCTCAACATTTGACCAAAAAAACCCCTCTCCTCTCATATCGTTGACAGAAAGTTCTGGAATCTGAGAGGAGCCACAAATTTCCTTCCACCCAGCGTTACCCAAAGTCTCCCAATAAAAATGGTACCTCACTTGTGTGGGTACGTCTAGCGCCCATGAAAAGAAATATCCCAAAACACAACGTGGACACATCACATTTTTTTACAGAAAACTGAGGTGTTTTTTACCAAGTGCCTACCTGTGGATTTTGGCCTTTAGCTCAGCCGGCACCTGGGGAAACCTAGCAACCAGCACATTTTTCAAAACTAGACACCTAGGGGAATCCAAGATGGGGTGACTTGTGGGGCTCAGGCCAGGTTCTGTTACCCAGAATCCTTTGCAAACCTCAACGTTTGGCCAAAAAAACACTTTTTACTCTCATTTCGGTGACAAAAAGCTCTGGAATCTGAGAGGAGCCACAAATTTCATTCCACCCAGCGTTCCCCAAAGTCTCCTGATAAAAATGGTACCTCACTTGTGTGGGCAGGCCTAGAGCTCACAAAAGGAAATGGCCCAAAACACAACGTGGAAACATCACATTTTTTACGGAAAGCAGAGGTGTTTTTTACAAAGTGCCTACCTGTGGATTTTGGCCTCTAGCTCAGCCGGCACCTGGGGAAACCTAGCAAACCAGCACATTTTTTAAAACTAGACACGTAGGGGAATCCAAGATGGGGTGACCTGTGGGGCTCGGACCAAGTTCTTTTACCCTGAATCCTTTGCAAACCTCAAAATTTAAACTAAAAAACACCTTTTCCTCTCATTTTGGTGACAGAAATTTCTGGAATCTGAGAGGAGCCACAAATTTCCTTCCACCCAGCGTTACCCCAAGTCTCCTGATAAAAATGGTACCTCACTTATGTGGATAGGCCTAGCGCCCACGAAAAGAAATGGCCAAAAACCATACGTGGACACGTCACATTTTTTCACAGAAAACAGAGGTGTTTTTTCAAAGTGCCTACCTGTGGATTTTGGCCTCTACCTCAGCCGGCACCTGGGGAAACGTAGCAAACCAGCGAATTTGTGAAAACTTGAAACCTAGGGGAATCCAAGATGGAGTGACTTGTGGGGCTCGGACCAGGTTCTGTTACCCAGAATCCTTTGCAAACCTCAAATTGTGAGCAAAAAAACACTTTTTCCTCTCATTTCGGTGACAGAAAGTTCTGGAATCAGAAAGGAGTCACAAGTCTCCTGCCACCCAGCATTCCCCCAAGTCTCCCTATAAAAATGGTACCTCACTTACGTGGATAGGCCTAGCGCCCACAAAAGGAAATGGCCAAAAACGCAACGTGGACACATCACATTTTTTCACAGATAAGTGAGGTGTTTTTTACAAAGTGCCAACCTGTGGATTTTGGCCTCTAGCTCAGCCGGCAACTGGGGAAACCTAGCAAACCAGCACATTTTTGAAAACTAAACACCTAGGGGAATCCAAGATGGGGTGATTTGTGGAGCTCGGACCAGGTTCTGTTACCCAGAATCCTTTGCAAACCTCAAAATTTGGCCAAAGAAACACTTTTTCCTCTCATTTCGATGACAGAAAGTTCTGGAATCTGAGAGGAGCCACAAATTTCCTTCCAACCAGCATTCCCCCAAGTCTCCCGTTAAAATGGTACCTCACTTGTGTGGGTAGGCCTAGCGCTCACAAAAGGATATGGCCCAAAACACAACGTGGACACATCACATTTTTTCACGGAAAGCAGAGTTGTTTTTTACTAAGTGCCTACCTGTGGATTTTGACCTCTAGCTCAGCCGGCACCGTGGGAAACCTAGCAAACCAGACCATTTTTGAAAACTAGACACCTAGGGGAATCCAATATGGGGTGACCTGTGGGGCTCGGACCAGGTTCTGTTACCCAGAATCCTTTGCAAACCTCAAAATTTGACCAAAAAAACACCTTTCCCTCATTTCGTTGATAGATAGTTCTAGAATCTGAGACGAGCCACAAATTTCCTTACCCCAAGTCTCCCGATAACAATTTTACCTCACTTATGTGGATAGGTCTAGCGCCCAGAAAGGAAATGGCCAAAAACGCAACGTAGACAAATCACATTTTTTCACAGAAAACAGAGGTGTTTTTTACAAAGTGCTTACCTGTGGACTTTGGCCTGTACCTCAGCTGGCACCTGGGGCAACCTAGCAAACCAGCGCATTTGTGAAAACTACACACCAAGGGGAATCCAAGATGGAGTGACTTGTGGGGCTCGGACCAGGTTCTGTTACCCAGAATCCTTTGCAAACCTCAACATTTGGCCAAAAAAACACTTTTTCATCTCATTTCGGTGACAAAAAGTGCTGAAATCTGTGAGGAGCCACAAATTTCATTCCACCCTGTGTTCCCCAAAGTCTCCCGATAAAAATGGTACCTTACTTGTGTGGGTAGGCCTAGCGCCCACGAAAGGAAATTGCCCAAAACACAGCATGGACACATCACATTTTTTCAATGAAAGCAGTGGTGTTTTTTACAAAGTGCCTACCTGTGGATTTTGGCCTCTAGCCCAACCGGCACCTGGGGAAACGTAGCAAACCAGCACATTTTTAAAAACTAGACACCTACGGGAATGCAAGATGGGGTGATTTGTGGGGCTCGGACCAGGTTCTGTTACCCAGAATCCTTTGCTAACCTCAAAATTTGGCCAAAAAAACACTTTTTCCTCTAATTTTGGTGACAGAAAGTTCTGGAATTTGAGAGGAGCAACAAATTTCCTTCCACCCAGTGTTCCCCCAAGTCTCCTGATAAAAATGGTACCTCACTTGTATGGGTAGGTCTAGCGCCCACAAAAGGAAATAGCCCAAAACACAACGTAGAGAAATCAAATTGTTTCACAGAAAACAGAGGTGTTTTTTACAAAGTGCCTACCTGTAGATTTTGGCCTCTAGCTCAGCCGGCACCTGGGGAAACCTAGCAAACCAGCACATTTTAGAAAACTAGACACCTAGAGGAATCCAAGATGGGGTGACTTGTGGGTCTTTCAGCAGGTTCTGTTACCCAGAATCCTTTGCAAACCTCAACATTTGACCACAAAAAAAACACTTTCCTCACATTTCGGTGACAGAAAGTTCTGGAATCTGAGAGGAGTTACAAATTTCCTTCCACCCAGCGTTACCCCAAGTCTCCCGATAAAAATGGTACCTCACTTGTGTGGGTATGCCTAGCGCCCATGAAAAGAAATATCCCAAAACACAATGTGGACACATCACATTTTTTTACAGAAAACTGAGGTGTTTTTTACCAAGTGCCTACCTGTGGATTTTGGCCTCTAGCTCAGCCGGCACCTGGGGAAACCTAGCAAACCAGCACATTTTTCAAAACTAGACACCTAGGGGAATCCAAGATGTGGTGACTTGTGGGGCTCGGGCCAGGTTCTGTTACCCAGAATCCTTTGCAAACCTCAACATTTGGCCAAAAAACACTTTTTACTCTCATTTCGGTGAGAAAAAGCTCTGGAATCTGAGAGGAGCCACAAATTTCATTCCACCCAGCGTTCCCCAAAGTCGCCCGATAAAAATGGTACCTTACTTGTGTGGGTAGGCCAAGCGCCCACGAAAGGAAATGGCCCAAAACACAACGTGGACACATCACATTTTTTACGGAAAGCAGAGGTGTTTTTTACAAAGAGCCTACCTGTGGATTTTGGCCTCTAGCTCAGCCGGCACCTGGGGAAACCTAGCAAACCAGCACATTTTTGAAAACTAGACACCTAGGGGAATCCAAGATGGGGTGACTTGTGGGTCTCTGACCAGGTTCTGTTACCTAGAATCCTTTGCAAACCTCAATATTTGACCGAAAAACACTTTTTCCTCTCATTTCGGTGACAGAAAGTTCTGGAATCAGAGAGGAGCCACAATTTTCCTGCCACCCAGCATTCCCCCAAGTCTCCCGATAAAAATGGTACCTCACTTATGTGGATAGGCCTAGCGCCCATGAAAGGAAATGGCCCAAAACACAACGTGGACACATACATTTTTTTCACAGAAAACAGAGGTGTTTTTTACAAAGTGCCTACCTGTGGATTTTGGCCTCTAGCCCATCCGGCACCTGGGGAAACGTAGCAAACCAGCACATTTTTTAAAACTAGACACATACGGGAATGCTAGATGGGGTGATTTGTGGGTCTCGGACCAGGTTATGTTACCCAGAATCCTTTGCGAACCTCAAAATTTCGCCAAAAAAACACTTTTCCGTCTCATTTTGGTGACAGAAAGTTCTGGAATGTGAGAGGAGCAACAAATTTCCTTCCACCCAGCGTTCCCCCTATTCTCCTGATAAAAATGGTACCTCACTTGTGTAGGTAGGCCTAGCGCCCACGACAGGAAATGGCCCAAAACACAACGTAGACAAATCAAATTGTTTCACAGAAAACAGAGGTGTTTTTTACAAAGTGCCTCCCTGTGGATTTTGACCTCTAGCTCAGCCGGCACCGTGGGAAACCTAGCAAACCAGAGCATTTTTGAAAACTAGACACCTAGGGGAATCCAATATGGGGTGACCTGTGGGGCTCGGACCAGGTTCTGTTACCCAGAATCCTTTGCAAACCTCAAAATTTGACCAAAAAAACACCTTTCCCTCATTTCGGTGATAGAAAGTTCTAGAATCTGAGACGAGCCACAAATTTCCTTCCACCAAGCGTTACCCCCAGTCTCCCGATAAAAATGTTACCTCACTTATTTGGATAGGCCTAGCGCCCACGAAAGGAAATGGCCCAAAACACAACGTAGACAAATCAAATTGTTTCACAGAAAACAGAGGTGTTTTTTACAAAGTGCCTACCTGTGGATTTTGGCCTCTACCTCAGCTGGCACCTGGGGCAACCTAGCAAACCAGCACATTTGTGAAAACTACACACCTAGGGGAATCCAAGATGGAGTGACTTGTGGGGCTCGGACCAGGTTCTGTTACCCAGAATCCTTTGCAAACCTCAACATTTGGCCAAAAAAACACTTTTTCATCTCATTTCGGTGACAAAAAGCTCTGAAATCTGTGAGGAGCCACAAATTTCATTCTACCCAGCGTTCCCCAAAGTCTCCCGATAAAAATGGTACCTTACTTGTGTGGGTAGGCCTAGCGCCCACGAAAGGAAATGGCCCAAAACACAACATGGACATATCACATTTTTTCACTGAAAGCAGAGGTGTTTTTTACAAAGTGCCTACCTGTAGATTTTGGCCTCTAGCTCAGCCGGCACCTGGGGAAACCTAGCAAACCAGCACATTTTAGAAAACTAGACACCTAGAGGAATCCAAGATGGGGTGACTTGTGGGTCTTTCACCAGGTTCTGTTACCCAGAATCCTTTGCAAACCTCAAAATTTGACCACAAAAAAAAACACTTTCCTCACATTTCGGTGACAGAAAGTTCTGGAATCTGAGAGGAGTTACAAATTTCCTTCCACCCAGCGTTACCCCAAGTCTCCCGATAAAAATGGTACCTCACTTGTGTGGGTATGCCTAGCGCCCATGAAAAGAAATATCCCAAAACACAATGTGGACACATCACATTTTTTTACAGAAAACTGAGGTGTTTTTTACCAAGTGCCTACCTGTGGATTTTGGCCTCTAGCTCAGCCGGCACCTGGGGAAACCTAGCAAACCAGCACATTTTTCAAAACTAGACACCTAGGGGAATCCAAGATGTGGTGACTTGTGGGGCTCGGGCCAGGTTCTGTTACCCAGAATCCTTTGCAAACCTCAACATTTGGCCAAAAAACACTTTTTACTCTCATTTCGGTGAGAAAAAGCTCTGGAATCTGAGAGGAGCCACAAATTTCATTCCACCCAGCGTTCCCCAAAGTCGCCCGATAAAAATGGTACCTTACTTGTGTGGGTAGGCCAAGCGCCCACGAAAGGAAATGGCCCAAAACACAACGTGGACACATCACATTTTTTACGGAAAGCAGAGGTGTTTTTTACAAAGAGCCTACCTGTGGATTTTGGCCTCTAGCTCAGCCGGCACCTGGGGAAACCTAGCAAACCAGCACATTTTTGAAAACTAGACACCTAGGGGAATCCAAGATGGGGTGACTTGTGGGTCTCTGACCAGGTTCTGTTACCTAGAATCCTTTGCAAACCTCAATATTTGACCGAAAAACACTTTTTCCTCTCATTTCGGTGACAGAAAGTTCTGGAATCAGAGAGGAGCCACAATTTTCCTGCCACCCAGCATTCCCCCAAGTCTCCCGATAAAAATGGTACCTCACTTATGTGGATAGGCCTAGCGCCCATGAAAGGAAATGGCCCAAAACACAACGTGGACACATACATTTTTTTCACAGAAAACAGAGGTGTTTTTTACAAAGTGCCTACCTGTGGATTTTGGCCTCTAGCCCATCCGGCACCTGGGGAAACGTAGCAAACCAGCACATTTTTTAAAACTAGACACATACGGGAATGCTAGATGGGGTGATTTGTGGGTCTCGGACCAGGTTATGTTACCCAGAATCCTTTGCGAACCTCAAAATTTCCCCAAAAAAACACTTTTTACTCTCATTTCGGTGACAAAATGCTCTGGGATCTGAGAGGAGCCACAAATTTCATTCCACCCAGCGTTCCCCAAAGTCTCCCGATAAAAATGGTACCTTACTTGTGTGGGTAGGCCAAGTGCCCACGAAAGGAAATGGCCCAAAACACAACGTGGACACATCACATTTTTTTACAGAAAACTGAGGTGTTTTTTACCAAGTGCCTACCAGTAGATTTTGGCCTCTAGCTCAGCCGGCACCTGGGGAAACCTAGCAACCAGCACATTTTTTAAAACTAGACACCTATTGGAATCCAAGATGGGGTGACTTGTGGGGCTCGGGCCTGGTTCTGTCACCCAGAATCCTTTGCAAACCTCAACATTTGGCCACAAAAACACTTTTTCCTCTCATTTCGGTGTCAGAAAGTTCTGGAATCTGAGAAGAGCCACACATTTCCTTCCACCCAGCATTCCCCCAAGTTTCCCGATAAAAATGGTACCTCACTTCTGTGGGTAGGCCTAGCGCCCACGAAAGGAAATATCCCAAAACACAATGTGGACACATCACATTTTTTTTTACAGAAAACAAAGGTGTTTTTTACAAAGTGCCTACCTGTGGATTTTGGCCTCTAGCTCAGCCGGCACCTGGGGAAACCTAGAAAACCAGCACATTTTTGAAAACTAGACACCTAGGGGAATTCAAGAAGGGGTGACTTGTGGGGCTCTGACCAGGTTCTGTTACCCAGAATCCTTGCAAACCTCAACATTTGACCACAAAAAAAACACTTTCCTCACATTTCGGTGACAGAAAGTTCTGGAATCTGAGAGGAGTTACAAATTTCCTTCCACCCAGCGTTACCCCAAGTCTCCCGATAAAAATGGTACCTCACTTGTGTGGGTATGCCTAGCGCCCATGAAAAGAAATATCCCAAAACACAATGTGGACACATCACATTTTTTTACAGAAAACTGAGGTGTTTTTTACCAAGTGCCTACCTGTGGATTTTGGCCTCTAGCTCAGCCGGCACCTGGGGAAACCTAGCAAACCAGCACATTTTTCAAAACTAGACACCTAGGGGAATCCAAGATGTGGTGACTTGTGGGGCTCGGGCCAGGTTCTGTTACCCAGAATCCTTTGCAAACCTCAACATTTGGCCAAAAAACACTTTTTACTCTCATTTCGGTGAGAAAAAGCTCTGGAATCTGAGAGGAGCCACAAATTTCATTCCACCCAGCGTTCCCCAAAGTCGCCCAATAAAAATGGTACCTTACTTGTGTGGGTAGGCCAAGCGCCCACGAAAGGAAATGGCCCAAAACACAACGTGGACACATCACATTTTTTACGGAAAGCAGAGGTGTTTTTTACAAAGAGCCTACCTGTGGATTTTGGCCTCTAGCTCAGCCGGCACCTGGGGAAACCTAGCAAACCAGCACATTTTTGAAAACTAGACACCTAGGGGAATCCAAGATGGGGTGACTTGTGGGTCTCTGACCAGGTTCTGTTACCTAGAATCCTTTGCAAACCTCAATATTTGACCGAAAAACACTTTTTCCTCTCATTTCGGTGACAGAAAGTTCTGGAATCAGAGAGGAGCCACAATTTTCCTGCCACCCAGCATTCCCCCAAGTCTCCCGATAAAAATGGTACCTCACTTATGTGGATAGGCCTAGCGCCCATGAAAGGAAATGGCCCAAAACACAACGTGGACACATACATTTTTTTCACAGAAAACAGAGGTGTTTTTTACAAAGTGCCTACCTGTGGATTTTGGCCTCTAGCCCATCCGGCACCTGGGGAAACGTAGCAAACCAGCACATTTTTAAAAACTAGACACATACGGGAATGCTAGATGGGGTGATTTGTGGGTCTCGGACCAGGTTATGTTACCCAGAATCCTTTGCGAACCTCAAAATTTCGCCAAAAAAACACTTTTTCCTCTCATTTTGGTGACAGAAAGTTCTGGAATTTGAGAGGAGCAACAAATTTCCTTCCACCCAGAGTTCCCCCAAGTCTCCTGATAAAAATGGTACCTCACTTGTATGGGTAGGCCTAGCGCCCACGAAAGGAAATGGCCAAAAACACAACGTAGACAAATCAAATTGTTTCACAGAAAACAGAGGTGTTTTTTACAAAGTGTCTACCTGTGGATTTTGGCCTCTAGCCCAGCCGGCACCTGGGGAAACCTAGCAAACCAGCACATTTTTGAAAGCTAGACACCTAGGGGAATCCAAGATGGGGTGATTTGTGGGGCTCTGACCAGGTTGTGTTACCCAGAATCCTTTGCGAACCTGAAAATTTGGCTTAAAAAACACTTTTTCCTCTCATTTCGGTGTCAGAAAGTTCTGGAATCTGAGACGTGCCACGAATTTCCCTCCTCCCAGCGTTCCCCCAAGTCTCCCAATAAAAATGGTACCTCACTTGTGTGGGTAGGCCTAGCGCTCATGAAGGATATGGCCCAAAACACAACGTGGACACATCACATTTGTTTACCGAAAGCAGAGGTGTTTTTTATAAAGGGCCTACCTGTGGATTTTGGCCTCTAGCTCAGCTGGCACCTGGGGAAACCTAGCAAACCAGAGCATTTGTGAAAACTAGACACCTAGGGGAATCCAAGATGGAGTGACTTCTGGGGCTCGGACCAGGTTCTATTACCCAGAATCCTTTGCAAACCTCAAAATGTGACGAAAACAACACCTTTTCCTCTCATTTCGGTGACAGAAAGTTCTGGAAACTGAGAAGAGCCACACATTTCCTTCCACCCAGCGTTCCCCCAAGTCTCCCGATAAAAATGGTACCTCACTTATGTGGATAGGCCTAGCGCCCACGAAAGGAAATGGCCAAAAACACAACGTGGACACATCACATTTTTTCACAGAAAACAGATGTGTTTTTTACAAAGTGCCTACCTGTGGATTTTGGCCTCTACCTCAGCTGGCACCTGGGGCAACCTAGCAAACCAGCACATTTGTGAAAACTACACACCTAGGGGAATCCAAGATGGAGTGACTTGTGGGGCTCGGACCAGGTTCTGTTACCCAGAATCCTTTGCAAACCTCAACATTTGGCCAAAAAAACACTTTTTCATCTCATTTCGGTGACAAAAAGCTCTGAAATCTGTGAGGAGCCACAAATTTCATTCTACCCAGCGTTCCCCAAAGTCTCCCGATAAAAATGGTACCTTACTTGTGTGGGTAGGCCTAGCGCCCACGAAAGGAAATGGCCCAAAACACAACATGGACATATCACATTTTTTCACTGAAAGCAGAGGTGTTTTTTACAAAGTGCCTACCTGTAGATTTTGGCCTCTAGCTCAGCCGGCACCTGGGGAAACCTAGCAAACCAGCACATTTTAGAAAACTAGACACCTAGAGGAATCCAAGATGGGGTGACTTGTGGGTCTTTCACCAGGTTCTGTTACCCAGAATCCTTTGCAAACCTCAACATTTGACCACAAAAAAAAACACTTTCCTCACATTTCGGTGACAGAAAGTTCTGGAATCTGAGAGGAGTTACAAATTTCCTTCCACCCAGCGTTACCCCAAGTCTCCCGATAAAAATGGTACCTCACTTGTGTGGGTATGCCTAGCGCCCATGAAAAGAAATATCCCAAAACACAATGTGGACACATCACATTTTTTTACAGAAAACTGAGGTGTTTTTTACCAAGTGCCTACCTGTGGATTTTGGCCTCTAGCTCAGCCGGCACCTGGGGAAACCTAGCAAACCAGCACATTTTTCAAAACTAGACACCTAGGGGAATCCAAGATGTGGTGACTTGTGGGGCTCGGGCCAGGTTCTGTTACCCAGAATCCTTTGCAAACCTCAACATTTGGCCAAAAAACACTTTTTACTCTCATTTCGGTGAGAAAAAGCTCTGGAATCTGAGAGGAGCCACAAATTTCATTCCACCCAGCGTTCCCCAAAGTCGCCCGATAAAAATGGTACCTTACTTGTGTGGGTAGGCCAAGCGCCCACGAAAGGAAATGGCCCAAAACACAACGTGGACACATCACATTTTTTACGGAAAGCAGAGGTGTTTTTTACAAAGAGCCTACCTGTGGATTTTGGCCTCTAGCTCAGCCGGCACCTGGGGAAACCTAGCAAACCAGCACATTTTTGAAAACTAGACACCTAGGGGAATCCAAGATGGGGTGACTTGTGGGTCTCTGACCAGGTTCTGTTACCTAGAATCCTTTGCAAACCTCAATATTTGACCGAAAAACACTTTTTCCTCTCATTTCGGTGACAGAAAGTTCTGGAATCAGAGAGGAGCCACAATTTTCCTGCCACCCAGCATTCCCCCAAGTCTCCCGATAAAAATGGTACCTCACTTATGTGGATAGGCCTAGCGCCCATGAAAGGAAATGGCCCAAAACACAACGTGGACACATACATTTTTTTCACAGAAAACAGAGGTGTTTTTTACAAAGTGCCTACCTGTGGATTTTGGCCTCTAGCCCATCCGGCACCTGGGGAAACGTAGCAAACCAGCACATTTTTTAAAACTAGACACATACGGGAATGCTAGATGGGGTGATTTGTGGGTCTCGGACCAGGTTATGTTACCCAGAATCCTTTGCGAACCTCAAAATTTCGCCAAAAAAACACTTTTTACTCTCATTTCGGTGACAAAAAGCTCTGGGATCTGAGAGGAGCCACAAATTTCATTCCACCCAGCGTTCCCCAAAGTCTCCCGATAAAAATGGTACCTTACTTGTGTGGGTAGGCCAAGTGCCCACGAAAGGAAATGGCCCAAAACACAACGTGGACAAATCAAATTGTTTCACAGAAAACAGAGGTGTTTTTTACAAAGTGTCTACCTGTGGATTTTGGCCTCTAGCCCAGCCGGCACCTGGGGAAACCTAGCAAACCAGCACATTTTTGAAAGCTAGACACCTAGGGGAATCCAAGATGGGGTGATTTGTGGGGCTCTGACCAGGTTGTGTTACCCAGAATCCTTTGCGAACCTGAAAATTTGGCTTAAAAAACACTTTTTCCTCTCATTTCGGTGTCAGAAAGTTCTGGAATCTGAGACGTGCCACGAATTTCCCTCCTCCCAGCGTTCCCCCAAGTCTCCCAATAAAAATGGTACCTCACTTGTGTGGGTAGGCCTAGCGCTCATGAAGGATATGGCCCAAAACACAACGTGGACACATCACATTTGTTTACCGAAAGCAGAGGTGTTTTTTATAAAGGGCCTACCTGTGGATTTTGGCCTCTAGCTCAGCTGGCACCTGGGGAAACCTAGCAAACCAGAGCATTTGTGAAAACTAGACACCTAGGGGAATCCAAGATGGAGTGACTTCTGGGGCTCGGACCAGGTTCTATTACCCAGAATCCTTTGCAAACCTCAAAATGTGACGAAAACAACACCTTTTCCTCTCATTTCGGTGACAGAAAGTTCTGGAAACTGAGAAGAGCCACACATTTCCTTCCACCCAGCGTTCCCCCAAGTCTCCCGATAAAAATGGTACCTCACTTATGTGGATAGGCCTAGCGCCCACGAAAGGAAATGGCCAAAAACACAACGTGGACACATCACATTTTTTCACAGAAAACAGATGTGTTTTTTACAAAGTGCCTACCTGTGGATTTTGGCCTCTACCTCAGCTGGCACCTGGGGCAACCTAGCAAACCAGCACATTTGTGAAAACTACACACCTAGGGGAATCCAAGATGGAGTGACTTGTGGGGCTCGGACCAGGTTCTGTTACCCAGAATCCTTTGCAAACCTCAACATTTGGCCAAAAAAACACTTTTTCATCTCATTTCGGTGACAAAAAGCTCTGAAATCTGTGAGGAGCCACAAATTTCATTCTACCCAGCGTTCCCCAAAGTCTCCCGATAAAAATGGTACCTTACTTGTGTGGGTAGGCCTAGCGCCCACGAAAGGAAATGGCCCAAAACACAACATGGACATATCACATTTTTTCACTGAAAGCAGAGGTGTTTTTTACAAAGTGCCTACCTGTAGATTTTGGCCTCTAGCTCAGCCGGCACCTGGGGAAACCTAGCAAACCAGCACATTTTAGAAAACTAGACACCTAGAGGAATCCAAGATGGGGTGACTTGTGGGTCTTTCACCAGGTTCTGTTACCCAGAATCCTTTGCAAACCTCAACATTTGACCACAAAAAAAAACACTTTCCTCACATTTCGGTGACAGAAAGTTCTGGAATCTGAGAGGAGTTACAAATTTCCTTCCACCCAGCGTTACCCCAAGTCTCCCGATAAAAATGGTACCTCACTTGTGTGGGTATGCCTAGCGCCCATGAAAAGAAATATCCCAAAACACAATGTGGACACATCACATTTTTTTACAGAAAACTGAGGTGTTTTTTACCAAGTGCCTACCTGTGGATTTTGGCCTCTAGCTCAGCCGGCACCTGGGGAAACCTAGCAAACCAGCACATTTTTCAAAACTAGACACCTAGGGGAATCCAAGATGTGGTGACTTGTGGGGCTCGGGCCAGGTTCTGTTACCCAGAATCCTTTGCAAACCTCAACATTTGGCCAAAAAACACTTTTTACTCTCATTTCGGTGACAGAAAGTTCTGGAATCAGAGAGGAGCCACAATTTTCCTGCCACCCAGCATTCCCCCAAGTCTCCCGATAAAAATGGTACCTCACTTATGTGGATAGGCCTAGCGCCCATGAAAGGAAATGGCCCAAAACACAACGTGGACACATACATTTTTTTCACAGAAAACAGAGGTGTTTTTTACAAAGTGCCTACCTGTGGATTTTGGCCTCTAGCCCATCCGGCACCTGGGGAAACGTAGCAAACCAGCACATTTTTTAAAACTAGACACATACGGGAATGCTAGATGGGGTGATTTGTGGGTCTCGGACCAGGTTATGTTACCCAGAATCCTTTGCGAACCTCAAAATTTCGCCAAAAAAACACTTTTTACTCTCATTTCGGTGACAAAAAGCTCTGGGATCTGAGAGGAGCCACAAATTTCATTCCACCCAGCGTTCCCCAAAGTCTCCCGATAAAAATGGTACCTTACTTGTGTGGGTAGGCCAAGTGCCCACGAAAGGAAATGGCCCAAAACACAACGTGGACACATCACATTTTTTTACAGAAAACTGAGGTGTTTTTTACCAAGTGCCTACCAGTAGATTTTGGCCTCTAGCTCAGCCGGCACCTGGGGAAACCTAGCAACCAGCACATTTTTTAAAACTAGACACCTATTGGAATCCAAGATGGGGTGACTTGTGGGGCTCGGGCCTGGTTCTGTCACCCAGAATCCTTTGCAAACCTCAACATTTGGCCACAAAAACACTTTTTCCTCTCATTTCGGTGTCAGAAAGTTCTGGAATCTGAGAAGAGCCACACATTTCCTTCCACCCAGCATTCCCCCAAGTTTCCCGATAAAAATGGTACCTCACTTCTGTGGGTAGGCCTAGCGCCCACGAAAGGAAATATCCCAAAACACAATGTGGACACATCACATTTTTTTTTACAGAAAACAAAGGTGTTTTTTACAAAGTGCCTACCTGTGGATTTTGGCCTCTAGCTCAGCCGGCACCTGGGGAAACCTAGAAAACCAGCACATTTTTGAAAACTAGACACCTAGGGGAATTCAAGAAGGGGTGACTTGTGGGGCTCTGACCAGGTTCTGTTACCCAGAATCCTTGCAAACCTCAACATTTGACCACAAAAAAAACACTTTCCTCACATTTCGGTGACAGAAAGTTCTGGAATCTGAGAGGAGTTACAAATTTCATTCCACCCAGCGTTACCCCAAGTCTCCCGATAAAAATGGTACCTCACTTGTGTGGGTATGCCTAGCGCCCATGAAAAGAAATATCCCAAAACACAATGTGGACACATCACATTTTTTTACAGAAAACTGAGGTGTTTTTTACCAAGTGCCTACCTGTGGATTTTGGCCTCTAGCTCAGCCGGCACCTGGGGAAACCTAGCAAACCAGCACATTTTTCAAAACTAGACACCTAGGGGAATCCAAGATGTGGTGACTTGTGGGGCTCGGGCCAGGTTCTGTTACCCAGAATCCTTTGCAAACCTCAACATTTGGCCAAAAAACACTTTTTACTCTCATTTCGGTGAGAAAAAGCTCTGGAATCTGAGAGGAGCCACAAATTTCCTTCCACCCAGAGTTCCCCCAAGTCTCCTGATAAAAATGGTACCTCACTTGTATGGGTAGGCCTAGCGCCCACGAAAGGAAATGGCCAAAAACACAACGTAGACAAATCAAATTGTTTCACAGAAAACAGAGGTGTTTTTTACAAAGTGTCTACCTGTGGATTTTGGCCTCTAGCCCAGCCGGCACCTGGGGAAACCTAGCAAACCAGCACATTTTTGAAAGCTAGACACCTAGGGGAATCCAAGATGGGGTGATTTGTGGGGCTCTGACCAGGTTGTGTTACCCAGAATCCTTTGCGAACCTGAAAATTTGGCTTAAAAAACACTTTTTCCTCTCATTTCGGTGTCAGAAAGTTCTGGAATCTGAGACGTGCCACGAATTTCCCTCCGCCCAGCGTTCCCCCAAGTCTCCCAATAAAAATGGTACCTCACTTGTGTGGGTAGGCCTAGCGCTCATGAAGGATATGGCCCAAAACACAACGTGGACACATCACATTTGTTTACCGAAAGCAGAGGTGTTTTTTATAAAGGGCCTACCTGTGGATTTTGGCCTCTAGCTCAGCTGGCACCTGGGGAAACCTAGCAAACCAGAGCATTTGTGAAAACTAGACACCTAGGGGAATCCAAGATGGAGTGACTTCTGGGGCTCGGACCAGGTTCTATTACCCAGAATCCTTTGCAAACCTCAAAATGTGACGAAAACAACACCTTTTCCTCTCATTTCGGTGACAGAAAGTTCTGGAAACTGAGAAGAGCCACACATTTCCTTCCACCCAGCGTTCCCCCAAGTCTCCCGATAAAAATGGTACCTCACTTATGTGGATAGGCCTAGCGCCCACGAAAGGAAATGGCCAAAAACACAACGTGGACACATCACATTTTTTCACAGAAAACAGATGTGTTTTTTACAAAGTGCCTACCTGTGGATTTTGGCCTCTAGCTCAGCCGGCACCTGGGGAAACCTAGCAAACCAGCACATTTGTGAAAGCTAGACACCTAGGGGAATCCAAGATGGGGTGATTTGTGGGGCTCGGACCAGGTTGTGTTACCCAGAATCCTTTGCGAACCTGAAAATTTGGCCAAAAAAACACTTTTTCCTCTCATTTCGGTGTCAGAAAGTTCTGGAATCTGAGACGTGCCACGAATTTCCCTCCGCCCAGCGTTCCCCCAAGTCTCCCAATAAAAATGGTACCTCACTTGTGTGGGTAGGCCTAGCGCTCATGAAGGATATGGCCCAAAACACAACGTGGACACATCACATTTGTTTACCGAAAGCAGAGGTGTTTTTTATAAAGGGCCTACCTGTGGATTTTGGCCTCTAGCTCAGCTGGCACCTGGGGAAACCTAGCAAACCAGAGCATTTGTGAAAACTAGACACCTAGGGGAATCCAAGATGGAGTGACTTCTGGGGCTCAGACCAGGTTCTCTTACCCAGAATCCTTTGCAAACCTCAAAATGTGACGAAAACAACACCTTTTCCTCTCATTTTGGTGACAGAAAGTTCTTGAAACTGAGAAGAGCCACACATTTCCTTCCACCCAGCGTTCCCCCAAGTCTCCCGATAAAAATGGTACCTCACTTATGTGGATAGGCCTAGCGCCCACGAAAGGAAATGGCCAAAAACACAACGTGGACACATCACATTTTTTCACAGAAAACAGATGTGTTTTTTACAAAGTGCCTACCTGTGGATTTTGGCCTCTAGCTCAGCCGCCACCTGGGAAAACCTAGCAAACCAGTACTTTTTTGAAAACTAGAAACCTAGGGGAATCCAAGAAGGGGTGACTTGTGGGGCTTGGGCCAGGTTCTGTTACCCAGAATCCTTGCAAACCTCAACATTTGACCAAAAAAACCCCTCTCCTCTCATATCGTTGACAGAAAGTTCTGGAATCTGAGAGGAGCCACAAATTTCCTTCCACCCAGCGTTACCCCAAGTCTCCCAATAAAAATGGTACCTCACTTGTGTGGGTACGTCTAGCGCCCATGAAAAGAAATATCCCAAAACACAACGTGGACACATCACATTTTTTTACAGAAAACTGAGGTGTTTTTTACCAAGTGCCTACCTGTGGATTTTGGCCTTTAGCTCAGCCGGCACCTGGGGAAACCTAGCAACCAGCACATTTTTCAAAACTAGACACCTAGGGGAATCCAAGATGGGGTGACTTGTGGGGCTCAGGCCAGGTTCTGTTACCCAGAATCCTTTGCAAACCTCAACGTTTGGCCAAAAAAACACTTTTTACTCTCATTTCGGTGACAAAAAGCTCTGGAATCTGAGAGGAGCCACAAATTTCATTCCACCCAGCGTTCCCCAAAGTCTCCTGATAAAAATGGTACCTCACTTGTGTGGGCAGGCCTAGAGCTCACAAAAGGAAATGGCCCAAAACACAACGTGGAAACATCACATTTTTTACGGAAAGCAGAGGTGTTTTTTACAAAGTGCCTACCTGTGGATTTTGGCCTCTAGCTCAGCCGGCACCTGGGGAAACCTAGCAAACCAGCCCATTTTTTAAAACTAGACACGTAGGGGAATCCAAGATGGGGTGACCTGTGGGGCTCGGACCAAGTTCTTTTACCCTGAATCCTTTGCAAACCTCAAAATTTAAACTAAAAAACACCTTTTCCTCTCATTTTGGTGACAGAAATTTCTGGAATCTGAGAGGAGCCACAAATTTCCTTCCACCCAGCGTTACCCCAAGTCTCCTGATAAAAATGGTACCTCACTTATGTGGATAGGCCTAGCGCCCACGAAAAGAAATGGCCAAAAACCATACGTGGACACGTCACATTTTTTCACAGAAAACAGAGGTGTTTTTTACAAAGTGCCTACCTGTGGATTTTGGCCTCTACCTCAGCCGGCACCTGGGGAAACGTAGCAAACCAGCGAATTTGTGAAAACTTGAAACCTAGGGGAATCCAAGATGGAGTGACTTGTGGGGCTCGGACCAGGTTCTGTTACCCAGAATCCTTTGCAAACCTCAAATTGTGAGCAAAAAAACACTTTTTCCTCTCATTTCGGTGACAGAAAGTTCTGGAATCAGAAAGGAGTCACAAGTCTCCTGCCACCCAGCATTCCCCCAAGTCTCCCTATAAAAATGGTACCTCACTTACGTGGATAGGCCTAGCGCCCACAAAAGGAAATGGCCAAAAACGCAACGTGGACACATCACATTTTTTCACAGATAAGTGAGGTGTTTTTTACAAAGTGCCAACCTGTGGATTTTGGCCTCTAGCTCAGCCGGCAACTGGGGAAACCTAGCAAACCAGCACATTTTTGAAAACTAAACACCTAGGGGAATCCAAGATGGGGTGATTTGTGGAGCTCGGACCAGGTTCTGTTACCCAGAATCCTTTGCAAACCTCAAAATTTGGCCAAAGAAACACTTTTTCCTCTCATTTCGATGACAGAAAGTTCTGGAATCTGAGAGGAGCCACAAATTTCCTTCCAACCAGCATTCCCCCAAGTCTCCCGTTAAAATGGTACCTCACTTGTGTGGGTAGGCCTAGCGCTCACAAAAGGATATGGCCCAAAACACAACGTGGACACATCACATTTTTTCACGGAAAGCAGAGTTGTTTTTTACTAAGTGCCTACCTGTGGATTTTGACCTCTAGCTCAGCCGGCACCGTGGGAAACCTAGCAAACCAGACCATTTTTGAAAACTAGACACCTAGGGGAATCCAATATGGGGTGACCTGTGGGGCTCGGACCAGGTTCTGTTACCCAGAATCCTTTGCAAACCTCAAAATTTGACCAAAAAAACACCTTTCCCTCATTTCGTTGATAGATAGTTCTAGAATCTGAGACGAGCCACAAATTTCCTTACCCCAAGTCTCCCGATAACAATTTTACCTCACTTATGTGGATAGGTCTAGCGCCCAGAAAGGAAATGGCCAAAAACGCAACGTAGACACATCACATTTTTTCACAGAAAACAGAGGTGTTTTTTACAAAGTGCCTACCTGTGGACTTTGGCCTGTACCTCAGCTGGCACCTGGGGCAACCTAGCAAACCAGCGCATTTGTGAAAACTACACACCAAGGGGAATCCAAGATGGAGTGACTTGTGGGGCTCGGACCAGGTTCTGTTACCCAGAATCCTTTGCAAACCTCAACATTTGGCCAAAAAAACACTTTTTCATCTCATTTCGGTGACAAAAAGTGCTGAAATCTGTGAGGAGCCACAAATTTCATTCCACCCTGTGTTCCCCAAAGTCTCCCGATAAAAATGGTACCTTACTTGTGTGGGTAGGCCTAGCGCCCACGAAAGGAAATTGCCCAAAACACAGCATGGACACATCACATTTTTTCAATGAAAGCAGTGGTGTTTTTTACAAAGTGCCTACCTGTGGATTTTGGCCTCTAGCCCAACCGGCACCTGGGGAAACGTAGCAAACCAGCACATTTTTAAAAACTAGACACCTACGGGAATGCAAGATGGGGTGATTTGTGGGGCTCGGACCAGGTTCTGTTACCCAGAATCCTTTGCTAACCTCAAAATTTGGCCAAAAAAACACTTTTTCCTCTAATTTTGGTGACAGAAAGTTCTGGAATTTGAGAGGAGCAACAAATTTCCTTCCACCCAGTGTTCCCCCAAGTCTCCTGATAAAAATGGTACCTCACTTGTATGGGTAGGTCTAGCGCCCACAAAAGGAAATAGCCCAAAACACAACGTAGAGAAATCAAATTGTTTCACAGAAAACAGAGGTGTTTTTTACAAAGTGTCTACCTGTGGATTTTGGCCTCTAGCCCAGCCAGCACCTGGGGAAACCTAGCAAACCAGCACATTTTTGAAAGCTAGACAACTAGAGGAATCCAAGATGGGGTGATTTGTGGGGCTCAGACCAGGTTCTGTTACCCAGAATCCTTTGCGAACCTGATAATTTGGCCAAAAAAACACTTTTTCCTCTCATTTCGGTGTCAGAAAGTTCTGGAATCTGAGAGGAGCCACAAATTTCCTTCCACCCAGCATTCCCCCAAGTCTCCCGATAAAAATGGTACCTCACTTGTGTGGGTAGGCCTAGCGCTCACAAAAGGATATGGCCCAAAACACAACGTGGACACATCACATTTGTTCACCGAAAGCAGAGGTGTTTTTTTACAAAGTGCCTACCTGTGGATTTTGGCCTCTAGCTCAGCTGGCACCTGGGGAAACCTAGCAAACCAGCGCATTTGTGAAAACTAGACACCTAGGGGAATCCAAGATGGAGTGACTTCTGGGGCTCGGACCAGGTTCTATTACCCAGAATCCTTTGCAAACCTCAAAATGTGACGAAAAACAACACCTTTTCCTCTCATTTCGGTAACAGAAAGTTCTGGAATCTGAGAAAAGCCACACATTTCCTTCCACCCAGCATTCCCCCAAGTCTCCCGATAAAAATGGTACCTCACTTATGTGGATAGGCCTAGCGCCCACGAAAAGAAATGGCCAAAAACAATACATGGACACGTCACATTTTTTTCACAGAAAACAGAGGTGTTTTTTACAAAGTGCCTACCTGTGGATTTTGGCCTCTATCTCAGCCGGCACCTGGGGAAACCTAGCAAACCAGCGCATTTGTGAAAACTTGAAACCTAGGGGAATCCAAGATGGAGTGACTTGTGGGGCTCGGACCAGGTTCTGTTACCCAGAATCCTTTGCAAACCTCAAATTGTGAGCAAAAAAACACTTTTTCCTCTCATTTCGGTGACAGAAAGTTCTGGAATCAGAAAGGAGTCACAATTTTCCTGCCACCCAGCATTCCCCCAAGTCTCCCGATAAAAATGGTACCTCACTTATGTGGATAGGCCTAGCGCCCACGAAAGTAAATGGCCAAAAACACAACGTGGACACATCACATTTTTTCACACACAAGAGAGGTGTTTTTTACAAAGTGCCAACCTGTGGATTTTGGCCTTTAGCTCAGCCGGCAACTGGGGAAACCTAGCAAACCAGCACATTTTTGAAAAACTAGACACCTAGGGGAATCCAAGATGGGGTGACTTGTGGGGTTCGGGCCAGGTTCTGTTATCCAGAATCCTTTGCAAACCTCAAAATGTGGCCAAAAAAACACTTTTTTCTCTCATTTTGGTGACAGAAAGTTCTGGAATATGAGAGGAGCAACAAATTTCCATCCACCTAGCGTTCCCCCAAGTCTCCCGATAAAAATGGTACCTCACTTATGTGGAGAGGCCTAGCGCCCACGAAAGGAAATGGTCAAAAACACAACTTGGACACATCACATTTTTTCACAGAAAACAGAGGTGTTTTTTACAAAGTGCCTACCTGTGGATTTTGCCCCCTAGCTCAGCCGCCACCTAGGGAAACTTAGCAAACCAGCACATTTTTGAAAACTAGACACCTAGGGGAATCCAGGAAGGGGTGACTTGTGGGGCTCTGACCAGGTTCTGTTACCCAGAATACTTGCAAACCTCAACATTTGACCAAAAAAAACCCTTTCCTCTCATATTGTTTACAGAAAGTTCTGGAATCTGAGAGGAGCCACAAATTTCCTTCCACCCAGCGTTACCCCAAGTCTTCCGATAAAAATGGTACCTCACTTGTGTGGGTACGCCTAGCGCCCATGAAAAGAAATATCCCAAAACACAACGTGGACACATCACATTTTTTTTTACAGAAAACTGAGGTGTTTTTTACAAAGTGCCTACCTGTGGATTTTGGCCTCTAGCTCAGCCGGCACCTGGGGAAACCTAGAAACCAGCACATTTTTCAAAACTAGACACCTAGGGGAATCCAAGATGGGGTGACTTGTGGGGCTCAGGCCAGGTTCTGTTACCCAGAATCCTTTGCAAACCTCAACGTTTAGCCAAAAAAACACTTTTTACTCTCATTTCGGTGACAAAAAGCTCTGGAATCTGAGAGGAGCCACAAATTTCATTCCACCCAGCGTTCCCCAAAGTGTCCAGATAAAAATGGTACCTTACTTGTGTGGGTAGGCCTAGAGCCCACGAAAGGAAATGGCCCAAAACACAACGTGGAAACATCAAATTTTTTACGGAAAGCAGAGGTGTTTTTTTACAATGTGCCTACCTGTGGATTTTGGATTCTAGCTCAGCCGGCACCTGGGGAAACCTAGCAAACCAGCACTTTTTTGAAAACTAGACACGTAGGGGAATCCAAGATGGGGTGACCTGTGGGGCTCGGACCAGGTTCTTTTACCCTGAATCCTTTGCAAACCTCAAAATTTAATCTAAAAAACACCTTTTCCTCTCATTTTGGTGACAGAAATTTCTGGAATCTGAGAGGAGCCACAAATTTCCTTCCACACAGCGTTACCCCAAGTCTCCCGATAAAAATGGTACCTCACTTATGTGGATAGGCCTAGCGCCCACGAAAGGAAATGGCCCAAAACACAACGTGGAAACATCAAATTTTTTACAGAAAGCAGAGGTGTTTTTTTACAAAGTGCCTACCTGTGGATTTTGGCCTCTAGCTCATCCGGCACCTGGGGAAACCTAGCAAACCAGCACATTTTTTACAACTAGAAACGTAGGGGAATCCAAGATGGGGTGACCTGTGGGGCTCGGACCAGGTTCTTTTACCCTGAATCCTTTGCAAACCTCAAAATTTAATCTAAAAAACACCTTTTCCTCTCATTTTGGTGACAGAAATTTCTGGAATCTGAGAGGATCCACAAATTTCCTTCCACCCAGGGTTACCCCAAGTCTCCCGATAAAAATGGTACCTCACTTATGTGGATAGGCCTAGCGCCCACAAAAAGAAATGGCCAAAAACAATACGTGGACACGTCACATTTTTTTCACAGAAAACAGAGGTGTTTTTTACAAAGTGCCTACCTGTGGATTTTGGCCTCTATCTCAGCCGGCACCTGGGGAAACCTAGCAAACCAGCGCATTTGTGAAAACTTGAAACCTAGGGGAATCCAAGATGGAGTGACTTGTGGGGCTCGGACCAGGTTCTGTTACCCAGAATCCTTTGCAAACCTCAAATTGTGAGCAAAAAAATACTTTTTCCTCTCATTTCGGTGACAGAAAGTTCTGGAATCAGAAAGGAGTCACAATTTTCCTGCCACCCAGCATTCCCCCAAGTCTCCCGATAAAAATGGTACCTCACTTATGTGGATAGGCCTAGCGCCCACGAAAGTAAATGGCCAAAAACACAACGTGGACACATCACATTTTTTCACACACAAGAGAGGTGTTTTTTACAAAGTGCCAACCTGTGGATTTTGGCCTTTAGCTCAGCCGGCAACTGGGGAAACTTAGCAAACCAGCACATTTTTGAAAACTAGACACCTAGGGGAATCCAGGAAGGGGTGACTTGTGGGGCTCTGACCAGGTTCTGTTACCCAGAATACTTGCAAACCTCAACATTTGACCAAAAAAAAACCTTTCCTCTCATATTGTTTACAGAAAGTTCTGGAATCTGAGAGGAGCCACAAATTTCCTTCCACCCAGCGTTACCCCAAGTCTTCCGATAAAAATGGTACCTCACTTGTGTGGGTACGCCTAGCGCCCATGAAAAGAAATATCCCAAAACACAACGTGGACACATCACATTTTTTTTTACAGAAAACTGAGGTGTTTTTTACAAAGTGCCTACCTGTGGATTTTGGCCTCTAGCTCAGCCGGCACCTGGGGAAACCTAGAAACCAGCACATTTTTCAAAACTAGACACCTAGGGGAATCCAAGATGGGGTGACTTGTGGGGCTCAGGCCAGGTTCTGTTACCCAGAATCCTTTGCAAACCTCAACGTTTAGCCAAAAAAACACTTTTTACTCTCATTTCGGTGACAAAAAGCTCTGGAATCTGAGAGGAGCCACAAATTTCATTCCACCCAGCGTTCCCCAAAGTGTCCAGATAAAAATGGTACCTTACTTGTGTGGGTAGGCCTAGAGCCCACGAAAGGAAATGGCCCAAAACACAACGTGGAAACATCAAATTTTTTACGGAAAGCAGAGGTGTTTTTTTACAATGTGCCTACCTGTGGATTTTGGATTCTAGCTCAGCCGGCACCTGGGGAAACCTAGCAAACCAGCACTTTTTTGAAAACTAGACACGTAGGGGAATCCAAGATGGGGTGACCTGTGGGGCTCGGACCAGGTTCTTTTACCCTGAATCCTTTGTAAACCTCAAAATTTAATCTAAAAAACACCTTTTCCTCTCATTTTGGTGACAGAAATTTCTGGAATCTGAGAGGAGCCACAAATTTCCTTCCACCCAGCGTTACCCCAAGTCTCCCGATAAAAATGGTACCTCACTTATGTGGATAGGCCTAGCGCCCACGAAAGGAAATGGCCCAAAACACAACGTGGAAACATCAAATTTTTTACAGAAAGCAGAGGTGTTTTTTTACAAAGTGCCTACCTGTGGATTTTGGCCTCTAGCTCATCCGGCACCTGGGGAAACCTAGCAAACCAGCACATTTTTTAAAACTAGAAACGTAGGGGAATCCAAGATGGGGTGACCTGTGGGGCTCGGACCAGGTTCTTTTACCCTGAATCCTTTGCAAACCTCAAAATTTAATCTAAAAAACACCTTTTCCTCTCATTTTGGTGACAGAAATTTCTGGAATCTGAGAGGATCCACAAATTTCCTTCCACCCAGGGTTACCCCAAGTCTCCCGATAAAAATGGTACCTCACTTATGTGGATAGGCCTAGCGCCCACAAAAAGAAATGGCCAAAAACAATACGTGGACACGTCACATTTTTTTCACAGAAAACAGAGGTGTTTTTTACAAAGTGCCTACCTGTGGATTTTGGCCTCTATCTCAGCCGGCACCTGGGGAAACCTAGCAAACCAGCGCATTTGTGAAAACTTGAAACCTAGGGGAATCCAAGATGGAGTGACTTGTGGGGCTCGGACCAGGTTCTGTTACCCAGAATCCTTTGCAAACCTCAAATTGTGAGCAAAAAAACACTTTTTCCTCTCATTTCGGTGACAGAAAGTTCTGGAATCAGAAAGGAGTCACAATTTTCCTGCCACCCAGCATTCCCCCAAGTCTCCCGATAAAAATGGTACCTCACTTATGTGGATAGGCCTAGCGCCCACGAAAGTAAATGGCCAAAAACACAACGTGGACACATCACATTTTTTCACACACAAGAGAGGTGTTTTTTACAAAGTGCCAACCTGTGGATTTTGGCCTTTAGCTCAGCCGGCAACTGGGGAAACCTAGCAAACCAGCACATTTTTGAAAAACTAGACACCTAGGGGAATCCAAGATGGGGTGACTTGTGGGGTTCGGGCCAGGTTCTGTTATCCAGAATCCTTTGCAAACCTCAAAATGTGGCCAAAAAAACACTTTTTTCTCTCATTTTGGTGACAGAAAGTTCTGGAATATGAGAGGAGCAACAAATTTCCATCCACCTAGCGTTCCCCCAAGTCTCCCGATAAAAATCGTACCTCACTTATGTGGAGAGGCCTAGCGCCCACGAAACGAAATGGCCAAAAACACAACTTGGACACATCACATTTTTTCACAGAAAACAGAGGTGTTTTTTACAAAGTGCCTACCTGTGGATTTTGGCCCCTAGCTCAGCCGCCACCTAGGGAAACCTAGCAAACCAGCACATTTTTGAAAACTAGACACCTAGGGGAATCCAGGACAGGGTGACTTGTGGGGCTCTGACCAGGTTCTGTTACCCAGAATACTTGCAAACCTCAACATTTGACCAAAAAAAACCCTTTCCTCTCATATTGTTTACAGAAAGTTCTGGAATCTGAGAGGAGCCACAAATTTCCTTCCACCCAGCGTTACCCCAAGTCTTCCGATAAAAATGGTACCTCACTTGTGTGGGTACGCCTAGCGCCCATGAAAAGAAATATCCCAAAACACAACGTGGACACATCACATTTTTTTTTTACAGAAAACTGAGGTGTTTTTTACAAAGTGCCTACCTGTGGATTTTGGCCTCTAGCTCAGCCGGCACCTGGGGAAACCTAGAAACCAGCACATTTTTCAAAACTAGACACCTAGGGGAATCCAAGATGGGGTGACTTGTGGGGCTCAGGCCAGGTTCTGTTACCCAGAATCCTTTGCAAACCTCAACGTTTAGCCAAAAAAACACTTTTTACTCTCATTTCGGTGACAAAAAGCTCTGGAATCTGAGAGGAGCCACAAATTTCATTCCACCCAGCGTTCCCCAAAGTGTCCAGATAAAAATGGTACCTTACTTGTGTGGGTAGGCCTAGAGCCCACGAAAGGAAATGGCCCAAAACAGAACGTGGAAACATCAATTTTTTTACGGAAAGCAGAGGTGTTTTTTTACAATGTGCCTACCTGTGGATTTTGGCCTCTAGCTCAGCCGGCACCTGGGGAAACCTAGCAAACCAGCACTTTTTTTAAAACTAGACACGTAGGGGAATCCAAGATGGGGTGACCTGTGGGGCTCGGACCAGGTTCTTTTACCCTGAATCCTTTGCAAACCTCAAAATTTAATCTAAAAAACACCTTTTCCTCTCATTTTGGTGACAGAAATTTCTGGAATCTGAGAGGAGCCACAAATTTCCTTCCACCCAGCGTTACCCCAAGTCTCCCGATAAAAATGGTACCTCACTTATGTGGATAGGCCTAGCGCCCACGAAAAGAAATGGCCAAAAACAATACGTGGACACGTCACATTTTTTCACAGAAAACAGAGGTGTTTTTTACAAAGTGCCTACCTGTGGATCTTGGCCTCTATCTCAGCCGGCACCTGGGGAAACCTAGCAAACCAGCGCATTTGTGAAAACTTGAAACCTAGGGGAATCCAAGTTGGAGTGACTTGTGGGGCTCGGACCAGGTTCTGTTACCCAGAATCCTTTGCAAACCTCAAATTGTGAGCAAAAAAACACTTTTTCCTCTCATTTCGGTGACAGAAAGTTCTGGAATCAGAAAGGAGTCACAATTTTCCTGCCACCCAGCATTCCCCCAAGTCTCCCGATAAATATGGTACCTCATTTATGGGGATAGGCCTAGCGCCCACGAAAGGAAATGGCCAAAAACACAACGTGGACACATCACATTTTTTCACACACAAGAGAGGTGTTTTTTACAAAGTGCCAACCTGTGGATTTTGGCCTTTAGCTCAGCCGGCAACTGGGGAAACCTAGCAAACCAGCACATTTTTGAAAAACTAGACACCTAGGGGAATCCAAGATGGGGTGACTTGTGGGGTTCGGGCCAGGTTCTGTTACCCAGAATCCTTTGCAAACCTCAAAATGTGGCCAAAAAAACAATTTTTTCTCTCATTTTGGTGACAGAAAGTTCTGGAATATGAGAGGAGCAACAAATTTCCATCCACCCAGCGTTCCCCCAAGTCGCCGGATAAAAATGGTACATCACTTGTGTGGGTAGGCCTAGCGCCCACGAAAGGAAATGGCCCAAAACACAACGTGGACAAATCACATTTTTTCACAGAAAACAGAGTTTTTTTTTACAAAGTGCCTACCTGTGGATTTTGGCCTCTAGCCCAACCGGCACCTGGGGAAACCTAGCAAACCAGCACATTTTTAAAACTAGACCCTAGGGGAATCCAAGATGGGGTGATTTGTGGGGCTCGGACCAGGTTCTGTTACCCAGAATCCTTTGCAAACCTCAAAATTTGGCCAAAGAAACACTTTTTCCTCTCATTTCGATGACAGAAAGTTCTGGAATCCGAGAGGAGCCACAAATTTCCTTCCAACCAGCATTCCCCCAAGTCTCCCATTAAAATGGTACCTCACTTGTGTGGCTGGCCTAGCGCTCACAGAAGGATATGGCTCAAAACACAACGTGGACACATCACATTTGTTCACCGAAAGCAGAGGTGTTTTTTACTAAGTGCCTACCTGTGGATTTTGACCTCTAGCACACCCGGCACCATGGGAAACCTAGCAAACCAGACCATTTTTGAAAACTAGACACCTAGGGGAATCCAATATGGGGTGACCTGTGGGGCTCGGACCAGGTTCTGTTACCCAGAATCCTTTGCAAACCTTCAAATTTGACCAAAAAAACACCTTTCCCTAATTTCGGTGATAGAAAGTTCTAGAATCTTAGACGAGCCACAAATTTCCTTCCACCAAGCGTCACCCCAAGTCTCCCGATAAAAATGTTACCTCACTTATGTGGATAGGCCTAGCGCCCAAGAAAGGAAATGGCCAAAAACACAACGTAGACGCATCACATTTTTTCATAGAAAACAGAGGTATTTTTTACAAAGTGCCTACCTGTGGATTTTGGCCTCTACCTCAGCTGGCACCTGGGGCAACCTAGCAAACCAGCGAATTTGTGAAAACTACACACCTAGGGGAATCCAAGATGGAGTGACTTGTGGGGCTCGGACCAGGTTCTGTTACCCAGAATCCTTTGCAAACCTCAACATTTGGCCAAAAAAACACTTTTTCATCTCATTTCGGTGACAAAAAGCTCTGAAATCTGTGAGGAGCCACAAATTTCATTCCACCCTGTGTTCCCCAAAGTCTCCCGATAAAAATGGTACCTCACTTGTGTGGGTAGGCCTAGCGCCCACGAAAGGAAATGGCCCAAAACACAACATGGACACATCACATTTTTTCACTGAAACCAGTGGTGTTTTTTACAAAGTGCCTACCTGTGGATTTTGGCCTCTAGCCCAGCCGGCACCTGGGGAAACGTAGCAAACCAGCACATTTCTTAAAACTAGACACCTACGGGAATGCAAGATGGGGTGATTTGTGGGGCTCGTGTCAGGTTCTGTTACCCAGAATCCTTTGCGAACCTCAAAATTTGGCCAAAAAAACACTTTTTCCTCTCATTTTGGTGACAGAAAGTTCTGGAATTTGAGAGGAGCAACAAATTTCCTTCCACCCAGTGTTCCCCCAAGTCTCCTGATAAAAATGGTACCTCACTTGTATGGGTAGGCCTAGCGCCCGCGAAAGGAAATGGCCCAAAACACAACATAGACAAATCAAATTGTTTCACAGAAAACAGAGGTGTTTTTTAGAAAGTGTCTACCTGTGGATTTTGGCCTCTAACCCAGCCGGCACCTGAGGAAACCTAGAAAACCAGCACATTTTTGAAAGCTAGACAACTAGGGGAATCCAAGATGGGGTGATTTGTGGGGCTCGGACCAGGTTCTGTTACCCAGAATCCTTTGCGAACCTGAAAATTTGGCCAAAAAAACACTTTTTCCTCTCATTTCGGTGTCAGAAAGTTCTGGAATCTGAGAGGAGCCACAAATTTCCTTCCACCCAGCATTCCCCCAAGTCTCCCGATAAAAATGGTACCTCACTTGTGTGGGTAGGCCTAGCGCCCACGAAACGAAATGGCCCAAACCACAACATGGACACATCACATTTTTTCACTGAAAGCAGTGGTGTTTTTTACAAAGTGCCTACCTGTGGATTTTGGCCTCTAGCCCAGCCGGCACCTGGGGAAACATAGCAAACCAGAACATTTTTTAAAACTAGACACCTAGGGGAATCCAAGAAGGGGTGACTTGTGGGGCTCTAAGCAGGTTCTGTTACCCAGAATCCTTGCAAACCTCAATATTTGACCAAAAAAAAAACCCTTTCATCTCATTTCGGTGACAGAAAGTTCTGGAATCTGAGAGGAGCCACAAATTTCCTTCCACCTAGCGTTACCCCAAGTCTCCCGATAAAAATGGTACCTCACTTGTGTGGGTACGCCTAGCGCCCATGAAAAGAATTATCCCAAAACACAACGTGGACACATCACATTTTTTTACAGAAAACTGAGGTGTTTTTTACCAAGTGCCTACCTGTGGATTTTGGCCTCTAGCTCAGCGGCACCTGGGGAAACCTAGCAAACCAGCACATTTTTCAAAACTAGACACCTAGGGGAATCCAAGATGGGGTGACTTGTGGGGCTCGGGCCAGGTTCTGTTACCCAGAATCCTTTGCAAACCTCAACATTTGGCCAAAAAAAAAACTTTTTACTCTCATTTCGGTGACAAAAAGCTCTGGAATCTGAGAGGAGCCACAAATTTCATTCCACTCAGCGTTCCCCAAAGTCTCCCGATAAAAATGGTACCTTACTTGTGTGGGCAGGCCTAGCGCCCACGAAAGGAAATGGCCCAAAACACAACGTGGACACATCACATTTTTTACGGAAAGCAGAAGTGTTTTTTACAAAGTGCCTACCTGTGAGTTTTGGCCTCTAGCTCAGCCAGCATCTGCGAAAACCTAGCAAACCAGCATGTTTTTTAAAACTAGACACCTAGGGGAATCTAAGATGGTGTGACTTGTGGGGCTCGGACCAGGTTCTGTAACAAAGAATCCTTTGCAAACCTGAACAATTTGACTAAAAAAACACTTTTTCCTCTCATTTCGGTTACAGACAGTTCTGGAATCTGAGAGGAGCCAAACATTTCCTTCCACCCAGCATTCCCAAACGTTTCCCGATAAAAATGGTACCTCACTTGTGTGGGTAGGCCTAGCGCCCACGAAAGGAAATATCCCAAAACACAACGTGGACACATCACATTTTTTTTTACAGAAAACAGAGGTATTTTTTACAAAGTACCTACCTGTGGATTTTGGCCTCTAGCTCAGCCGGCACCTGGGGAAACCTAGCAAACCAGCACATTTTAGAAAACTAGACACCTGTAGGAATCCAAGATGGGGTGACTTGTGGGTCTTTCACCAGGTTCTGTTACCCAGAATCCTTTGCAAACCTCAACATTTGACCAAAAAACACTTTTGACTCTCATTTCGGTGACAGAAAGTTATGGAATCAGAGAGGAGCCACAATTTTCCTTCCACCCAGCATTCCCCCAAGACTCCCGATAAAAATGGTACTTCACTTATGTGGATAGGCATAACACCCACGGAAGGAAATGGCCAAAAACACAACGTGGACACATCACATTTTTTCACAGAAAACAGAGGTGTTTTTTACAAAGTGCTTACATGTGGATTTTGGCCTCTGGCTCAGCCGGCACCTGGGGAAACCTAGCAAACCAGCTCATTTTTTAAAGCTGGACACCTAGAGGAATCCAAGACGGAGTGACTTCTGGGCCTCGGACCAGGTTCTGTTACCCAGAATCCTTTGCATACCTCAAAATGTGACAACAAAAAAAACTTTTTCCTCTCATTTCGGTGACAGAAAGTTCTGGAATCTATGAAGAGCCACACATTTCCTTCCACCCAGCGTTCCCCCAAGTCTCCCGATAAAAATGGTACCTCACTTGTGTGGATAGGCCTAGCGCCCACGAAAGGAAATGGCCAAAAACACAACGTGGACACATCACATTCTTTCACAGAAAACAGAGGTGTTTTTTGCAAAGTGCCTACCTGTGGATTTTGGCCTCTGGCTCAGCCGGCACCTGGGGAAACCTAGCAAACCAGCTCATTTTTTAAAACTAGACACCTAGAGGAATCCAAGATGGGGTGACTTGTGGGTCTCTGACCAGGTTCTGTTACCCAGAATCCTTTGCAACCCTCAACATTTGACCAAAAAAACACTTTTTCCTCTCATTTTGGTGACAGAAAGTTCTGGAATCTGAGACGAGCCACCAATTTCCTTCCACCCAGCGTTCCCCCAAGTCTCCCGATAAAGATGGTACCTCACTTGTGTGGGTAGGCCTAGTGCCCACGAAAGGAAATGGCACAAAACACAACGTGGACACATCACATTTTTTCAAAGAAAACAGATGTGTTTTTTTATACTGCCTACCTGTGGATTTTGGCCTCTAGCTCAGCCGGCACCTGGGGAAACCTTGCAAACCAGCCCATTCATGAAAACTAGACACCTAGGGGAATCCAAGATGGAGTGACTTGTGGGGCTCGGACCAGGTTCTGTTACACAGAATCCTTTGCAAACCTCAAAATGTGACCAAAAAACAACTTTTCCTCTCATTTCGGTGACAGTAAGTTCTGGAATCTGAGAAGAGCCACATATTTCCTTCCACCCAACATTCCCCCAAGTCTCCCGATAAAAATGGTACCTCACTTGTGTGGGTAGGCCTAGCGCCCACGAAAGGAAATGTCCCAAAACACAACGTGGACACATCACATTTTTTCACAGAAAACAGAGGTGTTTTTTACAAAGTGCCTACCAGGGGATTTTGGCCTCTAGCTCAGCCGGCACCTGGGGAAACCTAGCAAACCAGCACATTTTTGAAAACTAGTAACCTAGGGGAATCCAAGAAGGGGTGACTTGTGGGGCTCTGACCAGGTTCTGTTACCCAGAATCCTTGCAAACCTCAACATTTGACCAAAAAAAAAACCCTTTCTTCTCATTTCGGTGACAGAAAGTTCTGGAATCTGAGAGGAGCCACAAATTTCCTTCCACCCAGCGTTACCCCAAGTCTCCCAATAAAAATGGTACCTCACTTGTGTGGGTACGCCTAGCGCCCATGAAAAGAAATATCCCAAAACACAACGTGGACACATCAGATTTTTTTACAGAAAACTGAGGTGTTTTTTACAAAGTGCCTACCTGTGGATTTTGGCCTCTAGCTCAGCGGCACCTGGGGAAACCTAGCAAACCAGCACATTTTAGAAAACTAGACACCTGTAGGAATCCAAGATGGGGTGACTTGTGGGTCTTTCACCAGGTTCTGTTACCCAGAATCCTTTGCAAATCTCAACATTTGACCAAAAAACGCTTTTGACTCTCATTTCGGTGACAGAAAGTTATGGAATCAGAGAGGAGCCACAATTTTCCTTCCACCCAGCATTCCCCCAAGACTCCCGATAAAAATGGTACCTCACTTATGTGGATAGGCATAACACCCACGGAAGGAAATGGCCAAAAACACAACGTGGACACATCACATTTTTTCACAGAAAACAGAGGTGTTTTTTACAAAGTGCTTACATGTGGATTTTGGCCTCTGGCTCAGCCGGCACCTGGGGAAACCTAGCAAACCAGCTCATTTTTTAAAGCTGGACACCTAGAGGAATCCAAGATGGAGTGACTTCTGGACCTCGGACCAGGTTCTGTTACCCAGAATCCTTTGCATACCTCAAAATGTGACAAAAAAAAAACTTTTTCCTCTCATTTCGGTGACAGAAAGTTCTGGAATCTATGAAGAGCCACACATTTCCTTCCACCCAGCGTTCCCACAAGTCTCCCGATAAAAATGGTACCTCACTTGTGTGGATAGGCCTAGCGCCCACGAAAGGAAATGGCCAAAAACACAACGTGGACACATCACATTCTTTCACAGAAAACAGAGGTGTTTTTTGCAAAGTGCCTACCTGTGGATTTTGGCCTCTGGCTCAGCCGGCACCTGGGGAAACCTAGCAAACCAGCTCATTTTTTAAAACTAGACACCTAGAGGAATCCAAGATGGGGTGACTTGTGGGTCTCTGACCAGGTTCTGTTACCCAGAATCCTTTGCAACCCTCAACATTTGACCAAAAAAACACTTTTTCCTCTCATTTTGGTGACAGAAAGTTCTGGAATCTGAGACGAGCCACAAATTTCCTTCCACCCAGCGTTCCCCCAAGTCTCCCGATAAAGATGGTACCTCACTTGTGTGGGTAGGCCTAGTGCCCACGAAAGGAAATGGCACAAAACACAACGTGGACACATCACATTTTTTCAAAGAAAACAGATGTGTTTTTTTATACTGCCTACCTGTGGATTTTGGCCTCTAGCTCAGCCGGCACCTGGGGAAACCTTGCAAACCAGCCCATTCATGAAAACTAGACACCTAGGGGAATCCAAGATGGAGTGACTTGTGGGGCTCGGACCAGGTTCTGTTACACAGAATCCTTTGCAAACCTCAAAATGTGACCAAAAAACAACTTTTCCTCTCATTTCGGTGACAGTAAGTTCTGGAATCTGAGAAGAGCCACATATTTCCTTCCACCCAACATTCCCCCAAGTCTCCCGATAAAAATGGTACCTCACTTGTGTGGGTAGGCCTAGCGCCCACGAAAGGAAATGTCGCAAAACACAACGTGGACACATCAAATTTTTTCACAGAAAACAGAGGTGTTTTTTACAAAGTGCCTACCAGGGGATTTTGGCCTCTAGCTCAATCGGCACCTGGGGAAACCTAGCAAACCAGCACAATTTTGAAAACTAGACACCTAGGGGAATCCAAGATGGGGTGACTTGTGGGGCTCGGACCAGGTTCTGTTACCCAGAATCCTTTGCAAACCTCAAAATTTGGCCAAAAAAACACTTTTTCCTCTCATTTCGGTGACAGAAAGTTCTGGAATCTGAGAGGAGCCACAAATTTCCTTCCACCCAGCGTTACCCCAAGTCTCCCAATAAAAATGGTACCTCACTTGTGTGGGTACGCCTAGCGCCCATGAAAAGAAATATCCCAAAACACAACGAGGACACATCAGATTTTTTTACAGAAAACTGAGGTGTTTTTTACAAAGTGCCTACCTGTGGATTTTGGCCTCTAGCTCAGCGGCACCTGGGGAAACCTAGCAAACCAGCACATTTTAGAAAACTAGACACCTGTAGGAATCCAAGATGGGGTGACTTGTGGGTCTTTCACCAGGTTCTGTTACCCAGAATCTTTTGCAAACCTCAACATTTGACCAAAAAACACTTTTTACTCTCATTTCGGTGACAGAAAGTTATGGAATCAGAGAGGAGCCACAATTTTCCTTCCACCCAGCATTCCCCCAAGACTCCCGATAAAAATGGTACCTCACTCATGTGGATAGGCATAACACCCACGGAAGGAAATGGCCAAAAACACAACGTGGACACATCACATTTTTTCACAGAAAACAGAGGTGTTTTTTACAAAGTGCTTACATGTGGATTTTGGCCTCTGGCTCAGCCGGCACCTGGGGAAACCTAGCAAACCAGCTCATTTTTTAAAGCTGGACACCTAGAGGAATCCAAGATGGAGTGACTTCTGGGCCTCGGACCAGGTTCTGTTACCCAGAATCCTTTGCATACCTCAAAATGTGACAAAAAAAAAAAACTTTTTCCTCTCATTTCGGTGACAGAAAGTTCTGGAATCTATGAAGAGCCACACATTTCCATCCACCCAGCATTCCCCCAAGTCTCCCGATAAAAATGGTACCTCACTTGTGTGGATAGGCCTAGCGCCCACGAAAGGAAATGGCCAAAAACACAACGTGGACACATCACATTCTTTCACAGAAAACAGAGGTGTTTTTTGCAAAGTGCCTACCTGTGGATTTTGGCCTCTGGCTCAGCCGGCACCTGGGGAAACCTAGCAAACCAGCTCATTTTTTAAAACTAGACACCTAGAGGAATCCAAGATGGGGTGACTTGTGGGTCTCTGACCAGGTTCTGTTACCCAGAATCCTTTGCAACCCTCAACATTTGACCAAAAAAACACTTTTTCCTCTCATTTTGGTGACAGAAAGTTCTGGAATCTGAGACGAGCCACAAATTTCCTTCCACCCAGCATTCCCCCAAGTCTCCCGATAAAGATGGTACCTCACTTGTGTGGGTAGGCCTAGTGCCCACGAAAGGAAATGGCCCAAAACACAACGTGGACACATCACATTTTTTCAAAGAAAACAGATGTGTTTTTTTATACTGCCTACCTGTGGATTTTGGCCTCTAGCTCAGCCGGCACCTGGGGAAACCTTGCAAACCAGCCCATTCATGAAAACTAGACACCTAGGGGAATCCAAGATGGAGTGACTTGTGGGGCTCGGACCAGGTTCTGTTACACAGAATCCTTTGCAAACCTCAAAATGTGACCAAAAAACAACTTTTCCTCTCATTTCGGTGACAGTAAGTTCTGGAATCTGAGAAGAGCCACATATTTCCTTCCACCCAACATTCCCCCAAGTCTCCCGATAAAAATGGTACCTCACTTGTGTGGGTAGGCCTAGCGCCCACGAAAGGAAATGTCCCAAAACACAACGTGGACACATCACATTTTTTCACAGAAAACAGAGGTGTTTTTTACAAAGTGCCTATCAGGGGATTTTGGCCTCTAGCTCAGCCGGCACCTGGGGAAACCTAGCAAACCAGCACATTTTTGAAAACTAGTAACCTAGGGGAATCCAAGAAGGGGTGACTTGTGGGGCTCTGACCAGGTTCTGTTACCCAGAATCCTTGCAAACCTCAACATTTGACCAAAAAAAACCCCCTTTCTTCTTATTTCGGTGACAGAAAGTTCTGGAATCTGAGAGGAGCCACAAATTTCCTTCCACCCAGCGTTACCCCAAGTCTCCCAATAAAAATGGTACCTCACTTGTGTGGGTACGCCTAGCGCCCATGAAAAGAAATATCCCAAAACACAACGTGGACACATCAGATTTTTTTACAGAAAACTGAGGTGTTTTTTACAAAGTGCCTACCTGTGGATTTTGGCCTCTAGCTCAGCGGCACCTGGGGAAACCTAGCAAACCAGCACATTTTAGAAAACTAGACACCTGTAGGAATCCAAGATGGGGTGACTTGTGGGTCTTTCACCAGGTTCTGTTAACCAGAATCCTTTGCAAACCTCAACATTTGACCAAAAAACGCTTTTGACTCTCATTTCGGTGACAGAAAGTTATGGAATCAGAGAGGAGCCACAATTTTCCTTCCACCCAGCATTCCCCCAAGACTCCCGATAAAAATGGTACCTCACTTATGTGGATAGGCATAACACCCACGGAAGGAAATGGCCAAAAACACAACGTGGACACATCACATTTTTTCACAGAAAACAGAGGTGTTTTTTACAAAGTGCTTACATGTGGATTTTGGCCTCTGGCTCAGCCGGCACCTGGGGAAACCTAGCAAACCAGCTCATTTTTTAAAGCTGGACACCTAGAGGAATCCAAGATGGAGTGACTTCTGGACCTCGGACCAGGTTCTGTTACCCAGAATCCTTTGCATACCTCAAAATGTGACAAAAAAAAAAACTTTTTCCTCTCATTTCGGTGACAGAAAGTTCTGGAATCTATGAAGAGCCACACATTTCCTTCCACCCAGCGTTCCCCCAATTCTCCCTATAAAAATGGTACCTCACTTGTGTGGATAGACCTAGCGCCCACGAAAGGAAATGGCCAAAAACACAACGTGGACACATCACATTCTTTTACAGAAAACAGAGGTGTTTTTTGCAAAGTGCCTACCTGTGGATTTTGGCCTCTAGCTCAGCCGGCACCTGGGGAAACCTAGCAAACCAGCACATTTTAGAAAACTAGACACCTGTAGGAATCCAAGATGGGGTGACTTGTGGGTCTTTCACCAGGTTCTGTTACCCAGAATCCTTTGCAAACCTCAACATTTGACCAAAAAACACTTTTGACTCTCATTTCGGTGACAGAAAGTTATGGAATCAGAGAGGAGCCACAATTTTCCTTCCACCCAGCATTCCCCCAAGACTCCCGATAAAAATGGTACTTCACTTATGTGGATAGGCATAACACCCACGGAAGGAAATGGCCAAAAACACAATGTGGACACATCACATTTTTTCACAGAAAACAGAGGTGTTTTTTACAAAGTGCTTACATGTGGATTTTGGCCTCTGGCTCAGCCGGCACCTGGGGAAACCTAGCAAACCAGCTCATTTTTTAAAGCTGGACACCTAGAGGAATCCAAGATGGAGTGACTTCTGGGCCTCGGACCAGGTTCTGTTACCCAGAATCCTTTGCATACCTCAAAATGTGACAACAAAAAAAACTTTTTCCTCTCATTTCGGTGACAGAAAGTTCTGGAATCTATGAAGAGCCACACATTTCCTTCCACCCAGCGTTCCCCCAAGTCTCCCGATAAAAATGGTACCTCACTTGTGTGGATAGGCCTAGCGCCCACGAAAGGAAATGGCCAAAAACACAACGTGGACACATCACATTCTTTCACAGAAAACAGAGGTGTTTTTTGCAAAGTGCCTACCTGTGGATTTTGGCCTCTGGCTCAGCCGGCACCTGGGGAAACCTAGCAAACCAGCTCATTTTTTAAAACTAGACACCTAGAGGAATCCAAGATGGGGTGACTTGTGGGTCTCTGACCAGGTTCTGTTACCCAGAATCCTTTGCAACCCTCAACATTTGACCAAAAAAACACTTTTTCCTCTCATTTTGGTGACAGAAAGTTCTGGAATCTGAGACGAGCCACAAATTTCCTTCCACCCAGCGTTCCCCCAAGTCTCCCGATAAAGATGGTACCTCACTTGTGTGGGTAGGCCTAGTGCCCACGAAAGGAAATGGCACAAAACACAACGTGGACACATCACATTTTTTCAAAGAAAACAGATGTGTTTTTTTATACTGCCTACCTGTGGATTTTGGCCTCTAGCTCAGCCGGCACCTGGGGAAACCTTGCAAACCAGCCCATTCATGAAAACTAGACACCTAGGGGAATCCAAGATGGAGTGACTTGTGGGGCTCGGACCAGGTTCTGTTACACAGAATCCTTTGCAAACCTCAAAATGTGACCAAAAAACAACTTTTCCTCTCATTTCGGTGACAGTAAGTTCTGGAATCTGAGAAGAGCCACATATTTCCTTCCACCCAACATTCCCCCAAGTCTCCCGATAAAAATGGTACCTCACTTGTGTGGGTAGGCCTAGCGCCCACGAAAGGAAATGTCCCAAAACACAACGTGGACACATCACATTTTTTCACAGAAAACAGAGGTGTTTTTTACAAAGTGCCTACCAGGGGATTTTGGCCTCTAGCTCAGCCGGCACCTGGGGAAACCTAGCAAACCAGCACATTTTCGAAAACTAGTAACCTAGGGGAATCCAAGAAGGGGTGACTTGTGGGGCTCTGACCAGGTTCTGTTACCCAGAATCCTTGCAAACCTCAACATTTGACCAAAAAAAAAACCCTTTCTTCTCATTTCGGTGACAGAAAGTTCTGGAATCTGAGAGGAGCCACAAATTTCCTTCCACCCAGCGTTACCCCAAGTCTCCCAATAAAAATGGTACCTCACTTGTGTGGGTACGCCTAGCGCCCATCAAAAGAAATATCCCAAAACACAACGTGGACACATCAGATTTTTTTACAGAAAACTGAGGTGTTTTTTACAAAGTGCCTACCTGTGGATTTTGGCCTCTAGCTCAGCGGCACCTGGGGAAACCTAGCAAACCAGCACATTTTAGAAAACTAGACACCTGTAGGAATCCAAGATGGGGTGACTTGTGGGTCTTTCACCAGGTTCTGTTACCCAGAATCCTTTGCAAATCTCAACATTTGACCAAAAAACGCTTTTGACTCTCATTTCGGTGATAGAAAGTTATGGAATCAGAGAGGAGCCACAATTTTCCTTCCACCCAGCATTCCCCCAAGACTCCCGATAAAAATGGTACCTCACTTATGTGGATAGGCATAACACCCACGGAAGGAAATGGCCAAAAACACAACGTGGACACATCACATTCTTTCACAGAAAACAGAGGTGTTTTTTGCAAAGTGCCTACCTGTGGATTTTGGCCTCTGGCTCAGCCGGCACCTGGGGAAACCTAGCAAACCAGCTCATTTTTTAAAGCTGGACACCTAGAGGAATCCAAGATGGAGTGACTTCTGGACCTCGGACCAGGTTCTGTTACCCAGAATCCTTTGCATACCTCAAAATGTGACAAAAAAAAAACTTTTTCCTCTCATTTCGGTGACAGAAAGTTCTGGAATCTATGAAGAGCCACACATTTCCTTCCACCCAGCGTTCCCACAAGTCTCCCGATAAAAATGGTACCTCACTTGTGTGGATAGGCCTAGCGCCCACGAAAGGAAATGGCCAAAAACACAACGTGGACACATCACATTCTTTCACAGAAAACAGAGGTGTTTTTTGCAAAGTGCCTACCTGTGGATTTTGGCCTCTGGCTCAGCCGGCACCTGGGGAAACCTAGCAAACCAGCTCATTTTTTAAAACTAGACACCTAGAGGAATCCAAGATGGGGTGACTTGTGGGTCTCTGACCAGGTTCTGTTACCCAGAATCCTTTGCAACCCTCAACATTTGACCAAAAAAACACTTTTTCCTCTCATTTTGGTGACAGAAAGTTCTGGAATCTGAGACGAGCCACAAATTTCCTTCCACCCAGCGTTCCCCCAAGTCTCCCGATAAAGATGGTACCTCACTTGTGTGGGTAGGCCTAGTGCCCACGAAAGGAAATGGCACAAAACACAACGTGGACACATCACATTTTTTCAAAGAAAACAGATGTGTTTTTTTATACTGCCTACCTGTGGATTTTGGCCTCTAGCTCAGCCGGCACCTGGGGAAACCTTGCAAACCAGCCCATTCATGAAAACTAGACACCTAGGGGAATCCAAGATGGAGTGACTTGTGGGGCTCGGACCAGGTTCTGTTACACAGAATCCTTTGCAAACCTCAAAATGTGACCAAAAAACAACTTTTCCTCTCATTTCGGTGACAGTAAGTTCTGGAATCTGAGAAGAGCCACATATTTCCTTCCACCCAACATTCCCCCAAGTCTCCCGATAAAAATGGTACCTCACTTGTGTGGGTAGGCCTAGCGCCCACGAAAGGAAATGTCGCAAAACACAACGTGGACACATCAAATTTTTTCACAGAAAACAGAGGTGTTTTTTACAAAGTGCCTACCAGGGGATTTTGGCCTCTAGCTCAATCGGCACCTGGGGAAACCTAGCAAACCAGCACAATTTTGAAAACTAGACACCTAGGGGAATCCAAGATGGGGTGACTTGTGGGGCTCGGACCAGGTTCTGTTACCCAGAATCCTTTGCAAACCTCAAAATTTGGCCAAAAAAAACACTTTTTCCTCTCATTTCGGTGACAGAAAGTTCTGGAATCTGAGAGGAGCCACAAATTTCCTTCCACCCAGCGTTACCCCAAGTCTCCCAATAAAAATGGTACCTCACTTGTGTGGGTACGCCTAGCGCCCATGAAAAGAAATATCCCAAAACACAACGAGGACACATCAGATTTTTTTACAGAAAACTGAGGTGTTTTTTACAAAGTGCCTACCTGTGGATTTTGGCCTCTAGCTCAGCGGCACCTGGGGAAACCTAGCAAACCAGCACATTTTAGAAAACTAGACACCTGTAGGAATCCAAGATGGGGTGACTTGTGGGTCTTTCACCAGGTTCTGTTACCCAGAATCTTTTGCAAACCTCAACATTTGACCAAAAAACACTTTTTACTCTCATTTCGGTGACAGAAAGTTATGGAATCAGAGAGGAGCCACAATTTTCCTTCCACCCAGCATTCCCCCAAGACTCCCGATAAAAATGGTACCTCACTCATGTGGATAGGCATAACACCCACGGAAGGAAATGGCCAAAAACACAACGTGGACACATCACATTTTTTCACAGAAAACAGAGGTGTTTTTTACAAAGTGCTTACATGTGGATTTTGGCCTCTGGCTCAGCCGGCACCTGGGGAAACCTAGCAAACCAGCTCATTTTTTAAAGCTGGACACCTAGAGGAATCCAAGATGGAGTGACTTCTGGGCCTCGGACCAGGTTCTGTTACCCAGAATCCTTTGCATACCTCAAAATGTGACAAAAAAAAAAAACTTTTTCCTCTCATTTCGGTGACAGAAAGTTCTGGAATCTATGAAGAGCCACACATTTCCTTCCACCCAGCATTCCCCCAAGTCTCCCGATAAAAATGGTACCTCACTTGTGTGGATAGGCCTAGCGCCCACGAAAGGAAATGGCCAAAAACACAACGTGGACACATCACATTCTTTCACAGAAAACAGAGGTGTTTTTTGCAAAGTGCCTACCTGTGGATTTTGGCCTCTGGCTCAGCCGGCACCTGGGGAAACCTAGCAAACCAGCTCATTTTTTAAAACTAGACACCTAGAGGAATCCAAGATGGGGTGACTTGTGGGTCTCTGACCAGGTTCTGTTACCCAGAATCCTTTGCAACCCTCAACATTTGACCAAAAAAACACTTTTTCCTCTCATTTTGGTGACAGAAAGTTCTGGAATCTGAGACGAGCCACAAATTTCCTTCCACCCAGCATTCCCCCAAGTCTCCCGATAAAGATGGTACCTCACTTGTGTGGGTAGGCCTAGTGCCCACGAAAGGAAATGGCCCAAAACACAACGTGGACACATCACATTTTTTCAAAGAAAACAGATGTGTTTTTTTATACTGCCTACCTGTGGATTTTGGCCTCTAGCTCAGCCGGCACCTGGGGAAACCTTGCAAACCAGCCCATTCATGAAAACTAGACACCTAGGGGAATCCAAGATGGAGTGACTTGTGGGGCTCGGACCAGGTTCTGTTACACAGAATCCTTTGCAAACCTCAAAATGTGACCAAAAAACAACTTTTCCTCTCATTTCGGTGACAGTAAGTTCTGGAATCTGAGAAGAGCCACATATTTCCTTCCACCCAACATTCCCCCAAGTCTCCCGATAAAAATGGTACCTCACTTGTGTGGGTAGGCCTAGCGCCCACGAAAGGAAATGTCCCAAAACACAACGTGGACACATCACATTTTTTCACAGAAAACAGAGGTGTTTTTTACAAAGTGCCTACCAGGGGATTTTGGCCTCTAGCTCAGCCGGCACCTGGGGAAACCTAGCAAACCAGCACATTTTTGAAAACTAGTAACCTAGGGGAATCCAAGAAGGGGTGACTTGTGGGGCTCTGACCAGGTTCTGTTACCCAGAATCCTTGCAAACCTCAACATTTGACCAAAAAAAAACCCCTTTCTTCTCATTTCGGTGACAGAAAGTTCTGGAATCTGAGAGGAGCCACAAATTTCCTTCCACCCAGCGTTACCCCAAGTCTCCCAATAAAAATGGTACCTCACTTGTGTGGGTACGCCTAGCGCCCATGAAAAGAAATATCCCAAAACACAACGTGGACACATCAGATTTTTTTACAGAAAACTGAGGTGTTTTTTACAAAGTGCCTACCTGTGGATTTTGGCCTCTAGCTCAGCGGCACCTGGGGAAACCTAGCAAACCAGCACATTTTAGAAAACTAGACACCTGTAGGAATCCAAGATGGGGTGACTTGTGGGTCTTTCACCAGGTTCTGTTAACCAGAATCCTTTGCAAACCTCAACATTTGACCAAAAAACGCTTTTGACTCTCATTTCGGTGACAGAAAGTTATGGAATCAGAGAGGAGCCACAATTTTCCTTCCACCCAGCATTCCCCCAAGACTCCCGATAAAAATGGTACCTCACTTATGTGGATAGGCATAACACCCACGGAAGGAAATGGCCAAAAACACAACGTGGACACATCACATTTTTTCACAGAAAACAGAGGTGTTTTTTACAAAGTGCTTACATGTGGATTTTGGCCTCTGGCTCAGCCGGCACCTGGGGAAACCTAGCAAACCAGCTCATTTTTTAAAGCTGGACACCTAGAGGAATCCAAGATGGAGTGACTTCTGGACCTCGGACCAGGTTCTGTTACCCAGAATCCTTTGCATACCTCAAAATGTGACAAAAAAAAAACTTTTTCCTCTCATTTCGGTGACAGAAAGTTCTGGAATCTATGAAGAGCCACACATTTCCTTCCACCCAGCGTTCCCCCAATTCTCCCTATAAAAATGGTACCTCACTTGTGTGGATAGGCCTAGCGCCAACGAAAGGAAATGGCCAAAAACACAACGTGGACACATCACATTCTTTTACAGAAAACAGAGGTGTTTTTTGCAAAGTGCCTACCTGTGGATTTTGGCCTCTGGCTCAGCCGGCACCTGGGGAAACCTAGCAAACCAGCTCATTTTTTAAAACTAGACACCTAGAGGAATCCAAGATGGGGTGACTTGTGGGTCTCTGACCAGGTTCTGTTACCCAGAATCCTTTGCAACCCTCAACATTTGACCAAAAAAACACTTTTTCCTCTCATTTTGGTGACAGAAAGTTCTGGAATCTGAGACGAGCCACAAATTTCCTTCCACCCAGCGTTCCCCCAAGTCTCCCGATAAAGATGGTACCTCACTTGTGTGGGTAGGCCTAGTGCCCACGAAAGGAAATGGCACAAAACACAACGTGGACACATCACATTTTTTCAAAGAAAACAGATGTGTTTTTTTATACTGCCTACCTGTGGATTTTGGCCTCTAGCTCAGCCGGCACCTGGGGAAACCTTGCAAACCAGCCCATTCATGAAAACTAGACACCTAGGGGAATCCAAGATGGAGTGACTTGTGGGGCTCGGACCAGGTTCTGTTACACAGAATCCTTTGCAAACCTCAAAATGTGACCAAAAAACAACTTTTCCTCTCATTTCGGTGACAGTAAGTTCTGGAATCTGAGAAGAGCCACATATTTCCTTCCACCCAACATTCCCCCAAGTCTCCCGATAAAAATGGTACCTCACTTGTGTGGGTAGGCCTAGCGCCCACGAAAGGAAATGTCCCAAAACACAACGTGGACACATCACATTTTTTCACAGAAAACAGAGGTGTTTTTTACAAAGTGCCTACCAGGGGATTTTGGCCTCTAGCTCAGCCGGCACCTGGGGAAACCTAGCAAACCAGCACATTTTTTAAAACTAGACACCTAGGTGGAATCCAAGATGGGTTGACTTCTGGGGCTGGGACCAGGTTCTGTTACCCAGAATCCTTTCAAACCTCAAAATTTGGCCAAAAAAACACTTTTTCCTCTCATTTTGGTGACAGATAGTTCTGGAACCTGAGAGGAGCCGCAAATTTCCTTCCACCCAGCGTTCCCCTAATTCTCCCAATAAAAATGGTACCTCACTTGTGTGGTTAGACCTAGCGCCCACGAATGAAAATGGCCCAAAACACAACGTGGACAGAGTACATTTTTTCACAGAAAACAGAGGTGTTTTTTACAAAGTGCCTACATGTGGATTTTGGCCTCTAGCTCAATCGGCACCTGGGGAAACCTAGCAAACCAGCACATTCATGAAAACTAGACACCTAGGGGAATCTAAGATGGGGTGACTTGTGGGGCTCAGACCAGGTTCTGTTACCCAGAATCCTTTGCAAACCTCAAAATTTGTCCAAAAAAACACTTTTTCCTCTCATTTCGGTGACAGAAAGTTCTGGAATCTGAGAGCAGCCACTAATTTCTTTCTACCCAGCGTTCCCCCAAGTCTCCCAATAAAAATGGTACCTCACTTGTGTGGGTAGGCCTAGTGCCCACAAAAGGAAATGGCCCAATACACAACGTGGACACATCACATTTTTTACAGAAAACAGAGGTGTTTTTTAAAAAGTGCCTACCTGTGGATTTTGGTCTCTAGCTCAGCCAGCATCTGCGAAAACCTAGCAAACCAGCACATTTTTAAAACTAGACACCTAGGGGAATCTAAGATGGGGTGACTTGTGGGGCTCGGACCAGGTTCTGTTATCCAGATTCCTTTCCAAACCTCAACATTTGGCCAAAAAAACACTTTTTCCCCTCATTTCGGTGACAAAAAGCTCTGGAATCTGAGAGGAGACACAAATTTCCTTCCACCCAGCGTTCCCCCAAGTCTCCCGATAAAGATGGTACCTCATTTGTGTGGGTAGGCCTAGTGCCCACGAAAGGAAATGGCCCAAAACACAACGTGGACACATCACATTTTTTCAAAGAAAACAGATGTGTTTTGTTATACTGCCTACCTGTGGATTTTGGCCTCTAGCTCAGCCGGCACCTGGGGAAACCTTGCAAACCAGCCCATTCATGAAAACTAGACACCTAGGGGAATCCAAGGTGGAGTGACTTGTGGGGCTCGGACCAGGTTCTGTTACCCAGAATCCTTTGCATACCTCAAAATGTGACAAAAAAAAAAAACTTTTTCCTCTCATTTCGGTGACAGAAAGTTCTGGAATCTATGAAGAGCCACACATTTCCTTCCACCCAGCGTTCCCCCAAGTCTCCCGATAAAAATGGTACCTCACTTGTGTGGATTGGCCTAGCGCCCACAAAAGGAAATGGCCAAAAACACAACGTGGACACATCACATTCTTTCATAGAAAACAGAGGTGTTTTTTGCAAAGTGCCTACCTGTGGATTTTGGCCTCTGGCTCAGCCGGCACCTGGGGAAACCTAGCAAACCAGCTCATTTTTTAAAACTAGACACCTAGAGGAATCCAAGATGGGGTGACTTGTGGGTCTCTGACCAGGTTCTGTTACCCAGAATCCTTTGCAACCCTCAACATTTGACCAAAAAAACACTTTTTCCTCTCATTTTGGTGACAGAAAGTTCTGGAATCTGAGACGAGCCACAAATTTCCTTCCACCCAGCGTTCCCCCAAGTCTCCCGATAAAGATGGTACCTCACTTGTGTGGGTAGGCCTAGTGCCCACGAAAGGAAATGGCACAAAACACAACGTGGACACATCACATTTTTTCAAAGAAAACAGATGTGTTTTTTTATACTGCCTACCTGTGGATTTTGGCCTCTAGCTCAGCCGGCACCTGGGGAAACCTTGCAAACCAGCCCATTCATGAAAACTAGACACCTAGGGGAATCCAAGATGGAGTGACTTGTGGGGCTCGGACCAGGTTCTGTTACACAGAATCCTTTGCAAACCTCAAAATGTGACCAAAAAACAACTTTTCCTCTCATTTCGGTGACAGTAAGTTCTGGAATCTGAGAAGAGCCACATATTTCCTTCCACCCAACATTCCCCCAAGTCTCCCGATAAAAATGGTACCTCACTTGTGTGGGTAGGCCTAGCGCCCACGAAAGGAAATGTCCCAAAACACAACGTGGACACATCACATTTTTTCACAGAAAACAGAGGTGTTTTTTACAAAGTGCCTACCAGGGGATTTTGGCCTCTAGCTCAGCCGGCACCTGGGGAAACCTAGCAAACCAGCACATTTTTTAAAACTAGACACCTAGGTGGAATCCAAGATGGGTTGACTTCTGGGGCTGGGACCAGGTTCTGTTACCCAGAATCCTTTCAAACCTCAAAATTTGGCCAAAAAAACACTTTTTCCTCTCATTTTGGTGACAGATAGTTCTGGAACCTGAGAGGAGCCGCAAATTTCCTTCCACCCAGCGTTCCCCTAATTCTCCCAATAAAAATGGTACCTCACTTGTGTGGTTAGACCTAGCGCCCACGAATGAAAATGGCCCAAAACACAACGTGGACACATTCAATTTTTTCACAGAAAACAGAGGTGTTTTTTACAAAGTGCCTACATGTGGATTTTGGCCTCTAGCTCAATCGGCACCTGGGGAAACCTAGCAAACCAGCACATTCATGAAAACTAGACACCTAGGGGAATCTAAGATGGGGTGACTTGTGGGGCTCAGACCAGGTTCTGTTACCCAGAATCCTTTGCAAACCTCAAAATTTGTCCAAAAAAACACTTTTTCCTCTCATTTCGGTGACAGAAAGTTCTGGAATCTGAGAGCAGCCACTAATTTCTTTCTACCCAGCGTTCCCCCAAGTCTCCCAATAAAAATGGTACCTCACTTGTGTGGGTAGGCCTAGTGCCCACAAAAGGAAATGGCCCAATACACAACGTGGACACATCACATTTTTTACAGAAAACAGAGGTATTTTTTACAAAGTGCCTACCTGTGGATTTTGGTCTCTAGCTCAGCCAGCATCTGCGAAAACCTAGCAAACCAACACATTTTTAAAACTAGACACCTAGGGGAATCTAAGATGGGGTGACTTGTGGGGCTCGGACCAGGTTCTGTTATCCAGATTCCTTTCCAAACCTCAACATTTGGCCAAAAAAACACTTTTTCCCCTCATTTCGGTGACAAAAAGCTCTGGAATCTGAGAGGAGACACAAATTTCCTTCCACCCAGCGTTCCCCCAAGTCTCCCGATAAAGATGGTACCTCACTTGTGTGGGTAGGCCTAGTGCCCACGAAAGGAAATGGCCCAAAACACAACGTGGACACATCACATTTTTTCAAAGAAAACAGATGTGTTTTGTTATACTGCCTACCTGTGGATTTTGGCCTCTAGCTCAGCCGGCACCTGGGGAAACCTTGCAAACCAGCCCATTCATGAAAACTAGACACCTAGGGGAATCCAAGGTGGAGTGACTTGTGGGGCTCGGACCAGGTTCTGTTACCCAGAATCCTTTGCAAACCTCAAAATGTGACCAAAAAACAACTTTTCCTCTCATTTCGGTGACAGTAAGTTCTGGAATCTGAGAAGAGCCACATATTTCCTTCCACCCAGCATTCCCCCAAGTCTCCCGATAAAAATGGTACCTCACTTGTGTGGGTAGGCCTAGCGCCCACGAAAGGAAATGTCCCAAAACACAACGTGGACACATCACATTTTTTCACAGAAAACAGAGGTGTTTTTTACAAAGTGCCTACCAGGGGATTTTGGCCTCTAGCTCAGCCGGCACCTGGGGAAACCTGGCAAACCAGCACATTTTTGAAAACTAGACACCTAGGGGAATCCAAGATGGTGTGACTTCTGGGGCTGGGACCAGGTTCTGTTACCCAGAATCCTTTCAAACCTCAAAATTTGGCCAAAAAAACACTTTTTCCTCTCATTTTGGTGACAGATAGTTCTGGAACCTGAGAGGAGCCGCAAATTTCCTTCCACCCAGCGTTCCCCCAATAAAAATGGTACCTCACTTGTGTGGGTAGACCTAGCGCCCACGAATGAAAATGGCCCAAAACACAACGTGGACACAGTACATTTTTTCACAGAAAACAGAGGTATTTTTTACAAAGTGCCTACATGTGGATTTTGGCCTCTAGCTCAATCGGCACCTAGGGAAACCTAGCAAACCAGCACATTGATGAAAACTAGACACCTCGAGGAATCCAAGAAGGGGTGACTTGTGGGGCTCTGAGCAGGTTCTGTTACCCAGAATCCTTGCAAACCTCAACATTTGACCAAAAAAAAAACCCTTTCATCTCATTTCGGTGACAAAAAGCTCTGGAATCTGAGAGGAGCCACAAATTTCATTCCACACAGCGTTCCCCAAAGTCTCCCGATAAAAATGGTACCTTACTTGTGTGGGCAGGCCTAGCGCCCACGAAAGGAAATGGCCCAAAACACAACGTGGACACATTACATTTTTTACGGAAAGCAGAAGTGTTTTTTACAAAGTGCCTACCTGTGAGTTTTGGCCTCTAGCTCAGCCGGCACCTGGGGAAACCTAGCAAACCAGCACATTTTTAGAAAACTAGACACCTGTATGAATCGAAGATGGGGTGACTTGTGGGTCTTTCACCAGGTTCTGTTACCAGGAATCCTTTGCAAACCTCAACATTTGACCAAAAAACACTTTTGACTCTCATTTCGGTGACAGAAAGTTATGGAATCAGAGAGGAGCCACAATTTTCCTTCCACCCAGCATTCCCCCAAGACTCCCGATAAAATGGTACCTCACTTATGTGGATAGGCATAGCGCCCACGGAAGTAAATGGCCAAAAACACAACGTGGACACATCACATTTTTTCACAGAAAACAGAGGAGTTTTTTGCAAAGTGCCTACATGTGGATATTGGCCTCTGGCTCAGCCGGCACCTGGGGAAACCTAGCAAACCAGCTCATTTTTTAAAACTGGACACTTAGAGGAATCCAAGATGGGGTGCCTTGTGGGTCTCTGACCAGGTTCTGTTACCCAGAATCCTTTGCAAACCTCAACATTTGACCAAAAAAACACTTTTTCCTCTCATTTTGGTGACAGAAAGTTCTGGAATCTGAGACGAGCCACAAATTTCCTTCCACCCAGCGTTCCCCCAAGTCTCCCGATAAAGATGGTACCTCACTTGTGTGGGTAGGCCTAGTGCCCACGAAAGGAAATGGCCCAAAACACAACGTGGACACATCACATTTTTTCAAAGAAAACAGATGTGTTTTGTTATGCTGCCTACCTGTGGATTTTGGCCTCTAGCTCAGCCGGCACCTGGGGAAACCTTGCAAACCAGCCCATTCATGAAAACTAGACACCTAGGGGAATCCAAGGTGGAGTGACTTGTGGGGCTCGGACCAGGTTCTGTTACCCAGAATCCTTTGCAAACCTCAAAATGTGACCAAAAAACAACTTTTCCTCTCATTTTGGTGACAGTAAGTTCAGGAATCTGAGAAGAGCCACATATTTCCTTCCACCCAGCATTCCCCCAAGTCTCCCGATAAAAATGGTACCTCACTTGTGTGGGTAGGCCTAGCGCCCACGAAAGGAAATGTCCCAAAACACAACGTGGACACATCACATTTTTTCACAGAAAACAGAGGTGTTTTTTACAAAGTGCCTACCAGGGGATTTTGGCCTCTAGCTCAGCCGGCACCTGGGGAAACCTAGCAAACCAGCACATTTTTGAAAACTAGACACCTAGGGGAATCCAAGATGGGGTGACTTCTGGGGCTGGGACCAGGTTCTGTTACCCAGAATCCTTTCAAACCTCAAAATTTGGCCAAAAAAACACTTTTTCCTCTCATTTTGGTGACAGATAGTTCTGGAACCTGAGAGGAGCCGCAAATTTCCTTCCACCCAGCATTCCCCCAAGTCTCCCGATAAAAATGGTACCTCACTTGTGTGGGTAGGCCTAGCGCCCACGAAAGGAAATGTCCCAAAACACAACGTGGACACATCACATTTTTTACAGAAAACAGAGGTGTTTTTTACAAAGTGCCTACCTGTGGATTTTGGTCTCTAGCTCAGCCAGCATCTGCGAAAACCTAGCAAACCAGCATGTTTTTTAAAACTAGACACCTAGGGGAATCTAAGATGGTGTGACTTGTGGGGCTCGGACCAGGTTCTGTAACCCAGAATCCTTTGCAAACCTGAACAATTTGACTAAAAAAACACTTTTTCCTCTCATTTCGGTTACAGACAGTTCTGGAATCTGAGAGGAGCCAAACATTTCCTTCCACCCAGCATTCCCAAACGTTTCCCGATAAAAATGGTACCTCACTTGTGTGGGTAGGCCTAGCGCCCACGAAAGGAAATATCCCAAAACACAACGTGGACACATCACATTTTTTTTTACAGAAAACAGAGGTATTTTTTACAAAGTACCTACCTGTGGATTTTGGCCTCTAGCTCAGCCGGCACCTGGGGAAACCTAGCAAACCAGCACATTTTAGAAAACTAGACACCTGTAGGAATCCAAGATGGGGTGACTTGTGGGTCTTTCACCAGGTTCTGTTACCCAGAATCCTTTGCAAACCTCAACATTTGACCAAAAAACACTTTTGACTCTCATTTCGGTGACAGAAAGTTATGGAATCAGAGAGGAGCCACAATTTTCCTTCCACCCAGCATTCCCCCAAGACTCCCGATAAAAATGGTACCTCACTAATGAGGATAGGCATAACACCCACGGAAGGAAATGGCCAAAAACACAACGTGGACACATCACATTTTTTCACAGAAAACAGAGGTGTTTTTTACAAAGTGCCTACCAGGGGATTTTGGCCTCTAGCTCAGCCGGCACCTGGGGAAACCTAGCAAACCAGCACATTTTTTAAAACTAGACACCTAGGTGGAATCCAAGATGGGTTGACTTCTGGGGCTGGGACCAGGTTCTGTTACCCAGAATCCTTTCAAACCTCAAAATTTGGCCAAAAAAACACTTTTTCCTCTCATTTTGGTGACAGATAGTTCTGGAACCTGAGAGGAGCCGCAAATTTCCTTCCACCCAGCGTTCCCCTAATTCTCCCAATAAAAATGGTACCTCACTTGTGTGGTTAGACCTAGCGCCCACGAATGAAAATGGCCCAATACACAACGTGGACACAGTAAATTTTTTCACAGAAAACAGAGGTGTTTTTAACAAAGTGCCTACATGTGGATTTTGGCCTCTAGCTCAATCGGCACCTGGGGAAACCTAGCAAACCAGCACATTCATGAAAACTAGACACCTAGGGGAATCTAAGATGGGGTGACTTGTGGGGCTCAGACCAGGTTCTGTTACCCAGAATCCTTTGCAAACCTCAAAATTTGTCCAAAAAAACACTTTTTCCTCTCATTTCGGTGACAGAAAGTTCTGGAATCTGAGAGCAGCCACTAATTTCTTTCTACCCAGCGTTCCCCCAAGTCTCCCAATAAAAATGGTACCTCACTTGTGTGGGTAGGCCTAGTGCCCACAAAAGGAAATGGCCCAATACACAACGTGGACACATCACATTTTTTACAGAAAACAGAGGTGTTTTTTACAAAGTGCCTACCTGTGGATTTTGGTCTCTAGCTCAGCCAGCATCTGCGAAAACCTAGCAAACCAGCACATTTTTCAAACTAGACACCTAGGGGAATCTAAGATGGGGTGACTTGTGGGGCTCGGACCAGGTTCTGTTATCCAGAATCCTTTCCAAACCTCAACATTTGGCCAAAAAAACACTTTTTCCTCTCATTTCGGTGACAAAAAGCTCTGGAATCTGAGAGGAGACACAAATTTCCTTCCACCCAGCGTTCCCCCAAGTCTCCCGATAAAGATGGTACCTCACTTGTGTGGGTAGGCCTAGTGCCCACGAAAGGAAATGGCCCAAAACACAACGTGGACACATCACATTTTTTCAAAGAAAACAGATGTGTTTTGTTATACTGCCTACCTGTGGATTTTGGCCTCTAGCTCAGCCGGCACCTGGGGAAACCTTGCAAACCAGCCCATTCATGAAAACTAGACACCTAGGGGAATCCAAGGTGGAGTGACTTGTGGGGCTCGGACCAGGTTCTGTTACCCAGAATCCTTTGCAAACCTCAAAATGTGACCAAAAAACAACTTTTCCTCTCATTTCGGTGACAGTAAGTTCTGGAATCTGAGAAGAGCCACATATTTCCTTCCACCCAGCATTCCCCCAAGTCTCCCGATAAAAATGGTACCTCACTTGTGTGGGTAGGCCTAGCGCCCACGAAAGGAAATGTCCCAAAACACAACGTGGACACATCACATTTTTTCACAGAAAACAGAGGTGTTTTTTACAAAGTGCCTACCAGGGGATTTTGGCCTCTAGCTCAGCCGGCACCTGGGGAAACCCAGCAAACCAGCACATTTTTAGAAAACTAGACACCTGTATGAATCGAAGATGGGGTGACTTGTGGGTCTTTCACCAGGTTCTGTTACCAGGAATCCTTTGCAAACCTCAACATTTGACCAAAAAACACTTTTGACTCTCATTTCGGTGACAGAAAGTTATGGAATCAGAGAGGAGCCACAATTTTCCTTCCACCCAGCATTCCCCCAAGACTCCCGATAAAAATGGTACCTCACTTATGTGGATAGGCATAGCGCCCACGGAAGGAAATGGCCAAAAACACAACGTGGACACATCACATTTTTTCACAGAAAACAGAGGAGTTTTTTGCAAAGTGCCTACATGTGGATATTGGCCTCTGGCTCAATCGGCACCTGGGGAAACCTAGCAAACCAGCTCATTCATGAAAACTAGACACCTAGGGGAATCTAAGATGGTGTGACTTGTGGGGCTCAGACCAGGTTCTGTTACCCAGAATCCTTTGCAAACCTCAAAATTTGTCCAAAAAAACACTTTTTCCTCTCATTTCGGTGACAGAAAGTTCTGGAATCTGAGACCAGCCACTAATTTCTTTCTACCCAGCGTTCCCCCAAGTCTCCCAATAAAAATGGTACCTCACTTATGTGGGTAGGCCTAGTGCCCACAAAAGGAAATGGCCCAATACACAACGTGGACACATCACATTTTTTACAGAAAACAGAGGTGTTTTTTACAAAGTGCCTACCTGTGGATTTTGGTCTCTAGCTCAGCCAGCATCTGCGAAAACCTAGCAAACCAGCACATTTTTAAAACTAGACACCTAGGGGAATCTAAGATGGGGTGACTTGTGGGGCTCGGACCAGGTTCTGTTACCCAGAATCCTTGCAAACCTCAACATTTGACCAAAAAAAAAACCCTTTCTTCTCATTTCGGTGACAGAAAGTTCTGGAATCTGAGAGGAGCCACAAATTTCCTTCCACCCAGCGTTACCCCAAGTCTCCCAATAAAAATGGTACCTCACTTGTGTGGGTACGCCTAGCGCCCATGAAAAGAAATATCCCAAAACACAACGTGGACACATCAGATTTTTTTACAGAAAACTGAGGTGTTTTTTACAAAGTGCCTACCTGTGGATTTTGGCCTCTAGCTCAGCGGCACCTGGGGAAACCTAGCAAACCAGCACATTTTAGAAAACTAGACACCTGTAGGAATCCAAGATGGGGTGACTTGTGGGTCTTTCACCAGGTTCTGTTACCCAGAATCCTTTGCAAACCTCAACATTTGACCAAAAAACACTTTTGACTCTCATTTCGGTGACAGAAAGTTATGGAATCAGAGAGGAGCCACAATTTTCCTTCCACCCAGCATTCCCCCAAGACTCCCGATAAAAATGGTACCTCACTTATGTGGATAGGCATAACACCCACGGAAGGAAATGGCCAAAAACACAACGTGGACACATCACATTTTTTCACAGAAAACAGAGGTGTTTTTTACAAAGTGCTTACATGTGGATTTTGGCCTCTGGCTCAGCCGGCACCTGGGGAAACCTAGCAAACCAGCTCATTTTTTAAAGCTGGACACCTAGAGGAATCCAAGATGGAGTGACTTCTGGGCCTCGGACCAGGTTCTGTTACCCAGAATCCTTTGCATACCTCAAAATGTGACAACAAAAATAACTTTTTCCTCTCATTTCGGTGACAGAAAGTTCTGGAATCTATGAAGAGCTACACATTTCCTTCCACCCAGCGTTCCCCCAAGTCTCCCGATAAAAATGGTACCTCACTTGTGTGGATAGGCCTAGCGCCCACGAAAGGAAATGGCCAAAAACACAACGTGGACACATCACATTCTTTCACAGAAAACAGAGGTGTTTTTTGCAAAGTGCCTACCTGTGGATTTTGGCCTCTGGCTCAGCCGGCACCTGGGGAAACCTAGCAAACCAGCTCATTTTTTAAAACTAGACACCTAGAGGAATCCAAGATGGGGTGACTTGTGGGTCTCTGACCAGGTTCTGTTACCCAGAATCCTTTGCAACCCTCAACATTTGACCAAAAAAACACTTTTTCCTCTCATTTTGGTGACAGAAAGTTCTGGAATCTGAGACGAGCCACAAATTTCCTTCCACCCAGCGTTCCCCCAAGTCTCCCGATAAAGATGGTGCCTCACTTGTGTGGGTAGGCCTAGTGCCCACGAAAGGAAATGGCCCAAAACACAACGTGGACACATCACATTTTTTCAAAGAAAACAGATGTGTTTTTTTATACTGCCTACCTGTGGATTTTGGCCTCTAGCTCAGCCGGCACCTGGGGAAACCTTGCAAACCAGCCCATTCATGAAAACTAGACACCTTGGGGAATCCAAGATGGAGTGACTTGTGGGGCTCGGACCAGGTTCTGTTACACAGAATCCTTTGCAAACCTCAAAATGTGACCAAAAAACAACTTTTCCTCTCATTTCGGTGACAGTAAGTTCTGGAATCTGAGAAGAGCCACATATTTCCTTCCACCCAACATTCCCCCAAGTCTCCCGATAAAAATGGTACCTCACTTGTGTGGGTAGGCCTAGCGCCCACGAAAGGAAATGTCCCAAAACACAACGTGGACACATCACATTTTTTCACAGAAAACAGAGGTGTTTTTTACAAAGTGCCTACCAGGGGATTTTGGCCTCTAGCTCAGCCGGCACCTGGGGAAACCTAGCAAACCAGCACATTTTTGAAAACTAGACACCTAGGTGGAATCCAAGATGGGTTGACTTCTGGGGCTGGGACCAGGTTCTGTTACCCAGAATCCTTTCAAACCTCAAAATTTGGCCAAAAAAACACTTTTTCCTCTCATTTTGGTGACAGATAGTTCTGGAACCTGAGAGGAGCCGCAAATTTCCTTCCACCCAGCGTTCCCCTAATTCTCCCAATAAAAATGGTACCTCACTTGTGTGGTTAGACCTAGTGCCCACGAATGAAAATGGCCCAAAACACAACGTGGACACAGTCAATTTTTTCACAGAAAACAGAGGTGTTTTTTACAAAGTGCCTACATGTGGATTTTGGCCTCTAGCTCAATCGGCACCTGGGGAAACCTAGCAAATCAGCACATTCATGAAAACTAGACACCTAGGGGAATCTAAGATGGTGTGACTTGTGGGGCTCAGACCAGGTTCTGTTACCCAGAATCCTTTGCAAACCTCAAAATTTGTCCAAAAAAACACTTTTTCCTCTCATTTCGGTGACAGAAAGTTCTGGAATCTGAGACCAGCCACTAATTTCTTTCTACCCAGCGTTCCCCCAAGTCTCCCAATAAAAATGGTACCTCACTTATGTGGGTAGGCCTAGTGCCCACAAAAGGAAATGGCCCAATACACAACGTGGACACATCACATTTTCTACAGAAAACAGAGGTGTTTTTTACAAAGTGCCTACCTGTGGATTTTGGTCTCTAGCTCAGCCAGCATCTGCGAAAACCTAGCAAACCAGCACATTTTTAAAACTAGACACCTAGGCGAATCTAAGATGGGGTGACTTGTGGGGCTCGGACCAGGTTCTGTTATCCAGAATCCTTTCCAAACCTCAACATTTGGCCAAAAAAACACTTTTTCCTCTCATTTCGGTGACAAAAAGCTCTGGAATCTGAGAGGAGACACAAATTTCCTTCCACCCAGCGTTCCCCCAAGTCTCCCGATAAAGATGGTACCTCACTTGTGTGGGTAGTCCTAGTGCCCACGAAAGGAAATGGCCCATAACACAACGTGGACACATCACATTTTTTCAAAGAAAACAGATGTGTTTTGTTATACTGCCTACCTGTGGATTTTGGCCTCTAGCTCAGCCGGCACCTGGGGAAACCTTGCAAACCAGCCCATTCATGAAAACTAGACACCTAGGGGAATCCAAGGTGGAGTGACTTGTGGGGCTCGGACCAGGTTCTGTTACCCAGAATCCTTTGCAAACCTCAAAATGTGACCAAAAAACAACTTTTCCTCTCATTTCGGTGACAGTAAGTTCTGGAATCTGAGAAGAGCCACATATTTCCTTCCACCCAGCATTCCCCCAAGTCTCCCGATAAAAATGGTACCTCACTTGTGTGGGTAGGCCTAGCGCCCACGAAAGGAAATGTCCCAAAACACAACTTGGACACATCACATTTTTTCACAGAAAACAGAGGTGTTTTTTACAAAGTGCCTACCAGGGGATTTTGGCCTCTAGCTCAGCCGGCACCTGGGGAAACCTAGCAAACCAGCACATTTTTGAAAACTAGTAACCTAGGGGAATCCAAGAAGGGGTGACTTGTGGGGCTCGGACCAGGTTCTGTTACCCAGAATCCTTGCAAACCTCAACATTTGACCAAAAAAAAACCCTTTCTTCTCATTTCGGTGACAGAAAGTTCTGGAATCTGAGAGGAGCCACAAATTTCCTTCCACCCAGCGTTACCCCAAGTCTCCCAATAAAAATGGTACCTCACTTGTGTGGGTACGCCTAGCGCCCATGAAAAGAAATATCCCAAAACACAACGTGGACACATCAGATTTTTTTACAGAAAACTGAGGTGTTTTTTACAAAGTGCCTACCTGTGGATTTTGGCCTCTAGCTCAGCGGCACCTGGGGAAACCTAGCAAACCCGCACATTTTAGAAAACTAGACACCTGTAGGAATCCAAGATGGGGTGACTTGTGGGTCTTTCACCAGGTTCTGTTACCCAGAATCCTTTGCAAACCTCAACATTTGACCAAAAAACACTTTTGACTCTCATTTCGGTGACAGAAAGTTATGGAATCAGAGAGGAGCCACAATTTTCCTTCCACCCAGCATTCCCCCAAGACTCCCGATAAAAATGGTACCTCACTTATGTGGATAGGCATAACACCCACGGAAGTAAATGGCCAAAAACACAACGTGGACACATCACATTTTTTCATAGAAAACAGAGGTGTTTTTTACAAAGTGCTTACATGTGGATTTTGGCCTCTGGCTCAGCCGGCACCTGGGGAAACCTAGCAAACCAGCTCATTTTTTAAAGCTGGACACCTAGAGGAATCCAAGATGGAGTGACTTCTGGGCCTCGGACCAGGTTCTGTTACCCAGAATCCTTTGCATACCTCAAAATGTGACCAAAAAAAAAACTTTTTCCTCTCATTTCGGTGACAGAAAGTTCTGGAATCTATGAAGAGCCACACATTTCCTTCCACCCAGCGTTCCCCCAACTCTCCCGATAAAAATGGTACCTCACTTGTGTGGATAGGCCTAGCGCCCACAAAAGGAAATGGCCAAAAACACAACGTGGACACATCACATTCTTTCACAGAAAACAGAGGTGTTTTTTGCAAAGTGCCTACCTGTGGATTTTGGCCTCTGGCTCAGCCGGCACCTGGGGAAACCTAGCAAACCAGCTCATTTTTTAAAACTAGACACCTAGAGGAATCCAAGATGGGGTGACTTGTGGGTCTCTGACCAGGTTCTGTTACCAAGAATCCTTTGCAACCCTCAACATTTGACCAAAAAAACACTTTTTCCTTTCATTTTGGTGACAGAAAGTTCTGGAATCTGAGACGAGCCACAAATTTCCTTCCACCCAGCGTTCCCCCAAGTCTCCCGATAAAGATGGTACCTCACTTGTGTGGGTAGGCCTAGTGCTCACGAAAGGAAATGGCCCAAAACACAACGTGGACACATCACATTTTTTCAAAGAAAACAGATGTTTTTTTTTATACTGCCTACCTGTGGATTTTGGCCTCTAGCTCAGCCGGCACCTGGGGAAACCTTGCAAACCAGGCCATTCATGAAAACTAGACACCTAGGGGAATCCAAGATGGAGTGACTTGTGGGGCTCGGACCAGGTTCTGTTACCCAGAATCCTTTGCAAACCTCAAAATGTGACCAAAAAACAACTTTTCCTCTCATTTCGGTGACAGTAAGTTCTGGAATCTGAGAAGAGCCACATATTTCCTTCCACCCAGCATTCCCCCAAGTCTCCCGATAAAAATGGTACCTCACTTGTGTGGGTAGGTCTAGCGCCCACGAAAGGAAATGTCCCAAAACACAACGTGGACACATCACATTTTTTCACAGAAAACAGAGGTGTTTTTTACAAAGTGCCTACCAGGGGATTTTGGCCTCTAGCTCAGCCGGCACCTGGGGAAACCTAGCAAACCAGCACATTTTTGAAAACTAGACACCTAGGGGAATCCAAGATGGGGTGACTTCTGGGGCTGGGACCAGGTTCTGTTACCCAGAATCCTTTCAAACCTCAAAATTTGGCCAAAAAAACACTTTTTCCTCTCATTTTGGTGACAGATAGTTCTGGAACCTGAGAGGAGCCGCAAATTTCCTTCCACCCAGCATTCCCCCAAGTCTCCCGATAAAAATGGTACCTCACTTGTGTGGGTAGGCCTAGCGCCCACGAAAGGAAATGTCCCAAAACACAACGTGGACACATCACATTTTTTACAGAAAACAGAGGTGTTTTTTACAAAGTGCCTACCTGTGGATTTTGGTCTCTAGCTCAGCCAGCATCTGCGAAAACCTAGTAAACCAGCATGTTTTTTAAAACTAGACACCTAGGGGAATCTAAGATGGTGTGAATTGTGGGGCTCGGACCAGGTTCTGTAACCCAGAATCCTTTGCAAACCTGAACAATTTGACTAAAAAAACACTTTTTCCTCTCATTTCGGTTACAGGCAGTTCTGGAATCTGAGAGGAGCCAAACATTTCCTTCCACCCAGCATTCCCAAACGATTCCCGATAAAAATGGTACCTCACTTGTGTGGGTAGGCCTAGCGCCCACGAAAGGAAATATCCCAAAACACAACGTGGACACATCACATTTTTTTTTACAGAAAACAGAGGTATTTTTTACAAAGTACCTACCTGTGGATTTTGGCCTCTAGCTCAGCCGGCACCTGGGGAAACCTAGCAAACCAGCACATTTTAGAAAACTAGACACCTGTAGGAATCCAAGATGGGGTGACTTGTGGGTCTTTCACCAGGTTCTGTTACCCAGAATCCTTTGCAAACCTCAACATTTGACCAAAAAACACTTTTGACTCTCATTTCGGTGACAGAAAGTTATGGAATCAGAGAGGAGCCACAATTTTCCTTCCACCCAGCATTCCCCCAAGACTCCCGATAAAAATGGTACCTCACTGATGAGGATAGGCATAACACCCACGGAAGGAAATGGCCAAAAACACAACGTGGACACATCACATTTTTTCACAGAAAACAGAGGTGTTTTTTACAAAGTGCCTACCAGGGGATTTTGGCCTCTAGCTCAGCCGGCACCTGGGGAAACCTAGCAAACCAGCACATTTTTTAAAACTAGACACCTAGGTGGAATCCAAGATGGGTTGACTTCTGGGGCTGGGACCAGGTTCTGTTACCCAGAATCCTTTCAAACCTCAAAATTTGGCCAAAAAAAACACTTTTTCCTCTCATTTTGGTGACAGATAGTTCTGGAACCTGAGAGGAGCCGCAAATTTCCTTCCACCCAGCGTTCCCCTAATTCTCCCAATAAAAATGGTACCTCACTTGTGTGGTTAGACCTAGCGCCCACGAATGAAAATGGCCCAAAACACAACGTGGACACAGTAAATTTTTTCACAGAAAACAGAGGTGTTTTTAACAAAGTGCATACATGTGGATTTTGGCCTCTAGCTCAATCGGCACCTGGGGAAACCTAGCAAACCAGCACATTCATGAAAACTAGACACCTAGGGGAATCTAAGATGGGGTGACTTGTGGGGCTCAGACCAGGTTCTGTTACCCAGAATCCTTTGCAAACCTCAAAATTTGTCCAAAAAAACACTTTTTCCTCTCATTTCGGTGACAGAAAGTTCTGGAATCTGAGAGCAGCCACTAATTTCTTTCTACCCAGCGTTCCCCCAAGTCTCCCAATAAAAATGGTACCTCACTTGTGTGGGTAGGCCTAGTGCCCACAAAAGGAAATGGCCCAATACACAACGTGGACACATCACATTTTTTACAGAAAACAGAGGTGTTTTTTACAAAGTGCCTACCTGTGGATTTTGGTCTCTAGCTCAGCCAGCATCTGCGAAAACCTAGCAAACCAGCACATTTTTAAAACTAGACACCTAGGGGAATCTAAGATGGGGTGACTTGTGGGGCTCGGACCAGGTTCTGTTATCCAGAATCCTTTCCAAACCTCAACATTTGGCCAAAAAAACACTTTTTCCTCTCATTTCGGTGACAAAAAGCTCTGGAATCTGAGAGGAGACACAAATTTCCTTCCACCCAGCGTTCCCCCAAGTCTCCCGATAAAGATGGTACCTCACTTGTGTGGGAAGGCCTAGTGCCCACGAAAGGAAATGGCCCAAAACACAACGTGGACACATCACATTTTTTCAAAGAAAACAGATGTGTTTTGTTATACTGCCTACCTGTGGATTTTGGCCTCTAGCTCAGCCGGCACCTGGGGAAACCTTGCAAACCAGCCCATTCATGAAAACTAGACACCTAGGGGAATCCAAGGTGGAGTGACTTGTGGGGCTCGGACCAGGTTCTGTTACCCAGAATCCTTTGCAAACCTCAAAATGTGACCAAAAAACAACTTTTCCTCTCATTTCGGTGACAGTAAGTTCTGGAATCTGAGAAGAGCCACATATTTCCTTCCACCCAGCATTCCCCCAAGTCTCCCGATAAAAATGGTACCTCACTTGTGTGGGTAGGCCTAGCGCCCACGAAAGGAAATGTCCCAAAACACAACGTGGACACATCACATTTTTTCACAGAAAACAGAGGTGTTTTTTACAAAGTGCCTACCAGGGGATTTTGGCCTCTAGCTCAGCCAGCACCTGGGGAAACCTAGCAAACCAGCACATTTTTGAAAACTAGACACCTAGGGGAATCCAAGATGGGGTGACTTCTGGGGCTGGGACCAGGTTCTGTTACCCAGAATCCTTTCAAACCTCAAAATTTGGCCAAAAAAACACTTTTTCCTCTCATTTTGGTGACAGATAGTTCTGGAACCTGAGAGGAGCCGCAAATTTCCTTCCACCCAGCGTTCCCCCAATAAAAATGGTACCTCACTTGTGTGGGTAGACCTAGCGCCCACGAATGAAAATGGCCCAAAACACAACGTGGACACAGTACATTTTTTCACAGAAAACAGAGGTATTTTTTACAAAGTGCCTACATGTGGATTTTGGCCTCTAGCTCAATCGGCACCTAGGGAAACCTAGCAAACCAGCACATTGATGAAAACTAGACACCTCGAGGAATCCAAGAAGGGGTGACTTGTGGGGCTCTGAGCAGGTTCTGTTACCCACAATCCTTGCAAACCTCAACATTTGACCAAAAAAAAAAACCTTTCATCTCATTTCGGTGACAAAAAGCTCTGGAATCTGAGAGGAGCCACAAATTTCATTCCACACAGCGTTCCCCAAAGTCTCCCGATAAAAATGGTACCTTACTTGTGTGGGCAGGCCTAGCGCCCACGAAAGGAAATGGCCCAAAACACAACGTGGACACATTACATTTTTTACGGAAAGCAGAAGTGTTTTTTACAAAGTGCCTACCTGTGAGTTTTGGCCTCTAGCTCAGCCGGCACCTGGGGAAACCTAGCAAACCAGCACATTTTTAGAAAACTAGACACCTGTATGAATCGAAGATGGGGTGACTTGTGGGTCTTTCACCAGGTTCTGTTACCAAGAATCCTTTGCAAACCTCAACATTTGACCAAAAAACACTTTTGACTCTCATTTCGGTGACAGAAAGTTATGGAATCAGAGAGGAGCCACAATTTTCCTTCCACCCAGCATTCCCCCAAGACTCCCGATAAAAATGGTACCTCACTTATGTGGATAGGCATAGCGCCCACGGAAGGAAATGGCCAAAAACACAACGTGGACACATCACATTTTTTCACAGAAAACAGAGGAGTTTTTTGCAAAGTGCCTACATGTGGATATTGGCCTCTGGCTCAGCCGGCACCTGGGGAAACCTAGCAAACCAGCTCATTTTTTAAAACTGGACACTTAGAGGAATCCAAGATGGGGTGCCTTGTGGGTCTCTGACCAGGTTCTGGTACCCAGAATCCTTTGCAAACCTCAACATTTGACCAAAAAAACACTTTTTCCTCTCATTTTGGTGACAGAAAGTTCTGGAATCTGAGACGAGCCACAAATTTCCTTCCACCCAGCGTTCCCCCAAGTCTCCCGATAAAGATGGTACCTCACTTGTGTGGGTAGGCCTAGTGCCCACGAAAGGAAATAGCCCAAAACACAACGTGGACACATCACATTTTTTCAAAGAAAACAGATGTGTTTTGTTATACTGCCTACCTGTGGATTTTGGCCTCTAGCTCAGCCGGCACCTGGGGAAACCTTGCAAACCAGCCCATTCATGAAAACTAGACACCTAGGGGAATCCAAGGTGGAGTGACTTGTGGGGCTCGGACCAGGTTCTGTTACCCAGAATCCTTTGCAAACCTCAAAATGTGACCAAAAAACAACTTTTCCTCTCATTTCGGTGACAGTAAGTTCTGGAATCTGAGAAGAGCCACATATTTCCTTCCACCCAGCATTCCCCCAAGTCTCCCGATAAAAATGGTACCTCACTTGTGTGGGTAGGCCTAGCGCCCACGAAAGGAAATGTCCCAAAACACAACGTGGACACATCACATTTTTTCACAGAAAACAGAGGTGTTTTTTACAAAGTGCCTACCAGGGGATTTTGGCCTCTAGCTCAGCCGGCACCTGGGGAAACCTAGCAAACCAGCACATTTTTGAAAACTAGACACCTAGGGGAATCCAAGATGGGGTGACTTCTGGGGCTGGGACCAGGTTCTGTTACCCAGAATCCTTTCAAACCTCAAAATTTGGCCAAAAAAACACTTTTTCCTCTCATTTTGGTGACAGATAGTTCTGGAACCTGAGAGGAGCCGCAAATTTCCTTCCACCCAGCATTCCCCCAAGTCTCCCGATAAAAATGGTACCTCACTTGTGTGGGTAGGCCTAGCGCCCACGAAAGGAAATGTCCCAAAACACAACGTGGACACATCACATTTTTTACAGAAAACAGAGGTGTTTTTTACAAAGTGCCTACCTGTGGATTTTGGTCTCTAGCTCAGCCAGCATCTGCGAAAACCTAGCAAACCAGCATGTTTTTTAAAACTAGACACCTAGGGGAATCTAAGATGGTGTGACTTGTGGGGCTCGGACCAGGTTCTGTAACCCAGAATCCTTTGCAAACCTGAACAATTTGACTAAAAAAACACTTTTTCCTCTCATTTCGGTTACAGACAGTTCTGGAATCTGAGAGGAGCCAAACATTTCCTTCCACCCAGCATTCCCAAACGTTTCCCGATAAAAATGGTACCTCACTTGTGTGGGTAGGCCTAGCGCCCACGAAAGGAAATATCCCAAAACACAACGTGGACACATCACATTTTTTTTTACAGAAAACAGAGGTATTTTTTACAAAGTACCTACCTGTGGATTTTGGCCTCTAGCTCAGCCGGCACCTGGGGAAACCTAGCAAACCAGCACATTTTTGAAAACTAGACACCTAGGGGAATCCAAGATGGGGTGACTTCTGGGGCTGGGACCAGGTTCTGTTACCCAGAATCCTTTCAAACCTCAAAATTTGGCCAAAAAAACACTTTTTCCTCTCATTTTGGTGACAGATAGTTCTGGAACCTGAGAGGAGCCGCAAATTTCCTTCCACCCAGCATTCCCCCAAGTGTCCCGATAAAAATGGTACCTCACTTGTGAGGATAGGCATAACACCCACGGAAGGAAATGGCCAAAAACACAAAGTGGACACATCACATTTTTTCACAGAAAACAGAGGTGTTTTTTACAAAGTGCTTACATGTGGATTTTGGCCTCTGGCTCAGCCGGCACCTGGGGAAACCTAGCAAACCAGCTCATTTTTTAAAGCTGGACACCTAGAGGAATCCAAGATGGAGTGACTTCTGGGCCCCGGACCAGGTTCTGTTACCCAGAATCCTTTGCATACCTCAAAATGTGACAACAAAAAAAACTTTTTCCTCTCATTTCGGTGACAGAAAGTTCTGGAATCTATGAAGAGCCACACATTTCCTTCCACCCAGCGTTCCCCCAAGTCTCCCGATAAAAATGGTACCTCACTTGTGTGGATAGGCCTAGCGCCCACGAAAGGAAATGGCCAAAAACACAACGTGGACACATCACATTCTTTCACAGAAAACAGAGGTGTTTTTTGCAAAGTGCCTACCTGTGGATTTTGGCCTCTGGCTCAGCCGGCACCTGGGGAAACCTAGCAAACCAGCTCATTTTTTAAAACTAGACACCTAGAGGAATCCAAGATGGGGTGACTTGTGGGTCTCTGACCAGGTTCTGTTACCCAGAATCCTTTGCAACCCTCAACATTTGACCAAAAAAACACTTTTTCCTCTCATTTTTGGTGACAGAAAGTTCTGAAATCTGAGACGAGCCACAAATTTCCTTCCACCCAGCGTTCCCCCAAGTCTCCCGATAAAGATGGTACCTCACTTGTGTGGGTAGGCCTAGTGCCCACGAAAGGAAATGGCCCAAAACACAACGTGGACACATCACATTTTTTCAAAGAAAACAGATGTGTTTTGTTATACTGCCTACCTGTGGATTTTGGCCTCTAGCTCAGCCGGCACCTGGGGAAACCTTGCAAACCAGCCCATTCATGAAAACTAGACACCTAGGGGAATCCAAGATGGAGTGACTTGTGGGGCTCGGACCAGGTTCTGTTACACAGAATCCTTTGCAAAACTCAAAATGTGACCAAAAAACAACTTTTCCTCTCATTTCGGTGACAGAAAGTTCTGAAATCTGAGACGAGCCACAAATTTCCTTCCACCCAATATTCCCCCAAGTCTCCCGATAAAAATGGTACCTCACTTGTGTGGGTAGGCCTAGCGCCCACGAAAGGAAATGTCCCAAAACACAACGTGGACACATCACATTTTTTCACAGAAAACAGAGGTGTTTTTTACAAAGTGCCTACCAGGGGATTTTGGCCTCTAGCTCAGCCGGCACCTGGGGAAACCTAGCAAACCAGCACATTTTTGAAAACTAGACACCTAGGTGGAATCCAAGATGGGTTGACTTCTGGGGCTGGGACCAGGTTCTGTTACCCAGAATCCTTTCAAACCTAAAAATTTGGCCAAAAAAACACTTTTTCCTCTCATTTTGGTGACAGATAGTTCTGGAACCTGAGAGGAGCCGCAAATTTCCTTCCACCCAGCGTTCCCCTAATTCTCCCAATAAAAATGGTACCTCACTTGTGTGGTTAGACCTAGCGCCCACGAATGAAAATGGCCCAAAACACAACGTGGACACAGTAAATTTTTTCACAGAAAACAGAGGTGTTTTTTACAAAGTGCCTACATGTGGATTTTGGCCTCTAGCTCAATCGGCACCTGGGGAAACCTAGCAAACCAGCACATTCATGAAAACTAGACACCTAGGGGAATCTAAGATGGGGTGACTTGTGGGGCTCAGACCAGGTTCTGTTACCCAGAATCCTTTGCAAACCTCAAAATTTGTCCAAAAAAACACTTTTTCCTCTCATTTCGGTGACAGAAAGTTCTGGAATCTGAGAGCAGCCACTAATTTCTTTCTACCCAGCGTTCCCCCAAGTCTCCCAATAAAAATGGTACCTCACTTGTGTGGGTAGGCCTAGTGCCCACAAAAGGAAATGGCCCAATACACAACGTGGACACATCACATTTTTTACAGAAAACAGAGGTGTTTTTTACAAAGTGCCTACCTGTGGATTTTGGTCTCTAGCTCAGCCAGCATCTGCGAAAACCTAGCAAACCAGCACATTTTTCAAACTAGACACCTAGGGGAATCTAAGATGGGGTGACTTGTGGGGCTCGGACCAGGTTCTGTTATCCAGAATCCTTTCCAAACCTCAACATTTGGCCAAAAAAACACTTTTTCCTCTCATTTCGGTGACAAAAAGCTCTGGAATCTGAGAGGAGACACAAATTTCCTTCCACCCAGCGTTCCCCCAAGTCTCCCGATAAAGATGGTACCTCACTTGTGTGGGTAGGCCTAGTGCCCATGAAAGGAAATGGCCCAAAACACAACGTGGACACATCACATTTTTTCAAAGAAAACAGATGTGTTTTGTTATACTGCCTACCTGTGGATTTTGGCCTCTAGCTCAGCCGGCACCTGGGGAAACCTTGCAAACCAGCCCATTCATGAAAACTAGACACCTAGGGGAATCCAAGGTGGAGTGACTTGTGGGGCTCGGACCAGGTTCTGTTACCCAGAATCCTTTGCAAACCTCAAAATGTGACCAAAAAACAACTTTTCCTCTCATTTCGGTGACAGTAAGTTCTGGAATCTGAGAAGAGCCACATATTTCCTTCCACCCAGCATTCCCCCAAGTCTCCCGATAAAAATGGTACCTCACTTGTGTGGGTAGGCCTAGCGCCCACGAAAGGAAATGTCCCAAAACACAACGTGGACACATCACATTTTTTCACAGAAAACAGAGGTGTTTTTTACAAAGTGCCTACCAGGGGATTTTGGCCTCTAGCTCAGCCGGCACCTGGGGAAACCTAGCAAACCAGCACATTTTTGAAAACTAGACACCTAGGGGAATCCAAGATGGGGTGACTTCTGGGGCTGGGACCAGGTTCTGTTACCCAGAATCCTTTCAAACCTCAAAATTTGGCCAAAAAAACACTTTTTCCTCTCATTTTGGTGACAGATAGTTCTGGAACCTGAGAGGAGCCGCAAATTTCCTTCCACCCAGCGTTCCCCCAATAAAAATGGTACCTCACTTGTGTGGGTAGACCTAGCGCCCACGAATGAAAATGGCCCAAAACACAACGTGGACACAGTACATTTTTTCACAGAAAACAGAGGTATTTTTTACAAAGTGCCTACATGTGGATTTTGGCCTCTAGCTCAATCGGCACCTAGGGAAACCTAGCAAACAAGCACATTGATGAAAACTAGACACCTAGGGGAATCCAAGATGGGGTGACTTGTTTGGCTCAGACCAGGTTCTGTTACCCAGAAACCTTTGCAAACCTCAAAATTTGTCCAAAAAAACACTTTTTCCTCTCATTTCGGTGACAGAAAGTTCTGGAATCTGAGAGTAGCCACTAATTTCTTTCTACCCAGCGTTCCCCCAAGTCTCCCAATAAAAATGGTACCTCACTTGTGCGGGTAGGCCTAGCGCCCACAAAAGGAAATGGCCCAAAACACAACGTGGACACATCACATTTTTTACAGAAAACAGAGGTGTTTTTTACAAAGTGCCTACCTGTGGATTTTGGCCTCTAGCTCAGCCGGCACCTGGGGAAACGTAGCAAACCAGCAAATTTTTGAAAACTAGACACCTAGGGGAATCCAAGAAGGGGTGACTTGTGGGTCTCGGACCAGGTTCTGTTACCCAGAATCCTTTGCAAACCTCAAAATTTGTCCAAAAAAACACTTTTTCCTCTCATTTCGGTGACAGAAAGTTCTGGAATCTGAGAGGAGCCACTAATTTCTTTCTACCCAGTGTTCCCCCAAGTCTCCCAATAAAAATGGTACCTCACTTGTGTGGGTAGGCCTAGCGCCCACGAAAGGAAATGTCCCAAAACACAACGTGGACACATCACATTTTTTCACAGAAAACAGAGGTGTTTTTTACAAAGTGCCTACCAGAGGATTTTGGCCTCTAGCTCAGCCGTCACCTGGGGAAACCTAGCAAACCAGCACATTTTTGAAAACTAGACACCTAGGTGGAATCCAAGATGGGTTGACTTCTGGGGCTGAGACCAGGTTCTGTTACCCAGAATCCTTTCAAACCTCAAAATTTGGCCAAAAAAACACTTTTTCCTCTCATTTTGGTGACAGATAGTTCTGGAACCTGAGAGGAGCCGCAAATTTCCTTCCACCCAGCGTTCCCCCAATTCTCCCAATAAAAATGGTACCTCACTTGTGTGGTTAGACCTAGCGCCCACGAATGAAAATGGCCCAAAACACAATGTGGACACAGTAAATTTTTTCACAGAAAACAGAGGTGTTTTTTACAAAGTGCCTACATGTGGATTTTGGCCTCTAGCTCAATCGGCTCCTGGGGAAACCTAGCAAACCAGACCATTGATGAAAACTAGACACCTATGGGAATCCAAGATGGTGTGACTTGTGGGGCTCAGACCAGGTTCTGTTACCCAGAATCCTTTGCAAACCTCACAATTTGTCCAAAAAAACACTTTTTCCTCTCATTTCGGTGACAGAAAGTTCTGGAATCCGAGAGCAGCCACTAATTTCTTTCTACCCAGCGTTCCCCCAAGTCTCCCAATAAAAATGGTACCTCACTTGTGTGGGTAGGCCTAGTGCCCACAAAAGGAAATGGCCCAATACACAACGTGGACACATCACATTTTTTACAGAAAACAGAGGCGTTTTTTACAAAGTGCCTAACTGTGGATTTTGGTATCTAGCTCAGCCAGCATCTGCGAAAACCTAGCAAACCAGCACATTTTTAAAACTAGACACCTAGGGGAATCTAAGATGGGGTGACTTGTGGGGCTCAGACCAGGTTCTGTTACCCAGAATCCTTTGCAAACCTGAACAATTTGACTAAAAAAACACTTTTTCCTCTCATTTCGGTTACAGACAGTTCTGGAATCTGAGAGGAGCCAAACATTTCCTTCCACCTAGCATTCCCAAAAGTTTCCCGATAAAAATGGTACCTCACTTGTGTGGGTAGGCCTATCACCCACAAAAGGAAATATCCCAAAATACAACGTGGACACATCACATTTGTTTTTACAGAAAACAGAGGTGTTTTTTACAAAGTGCCTACCTGTGGATTTTGGCCTCTAGCTCAGCCGGCACCTGGGGAAACCTAGCAAACCAGCACATTTTTGAAAACTAGACACCTAGGGGAATCCAAAAAGGGGTGACTTGTGGGGCTCTGACCAGGTTCTGTTACCCAGAATCCTTGCAAACCTCAACATTTGACCCAAAAAAAAACCCTTTCGTCTCATTTCGGTGACAGAAAGTTCTGGAATCTAAGAGGAGCCACAAATTTCCTTCCACCCAGCGTTACCCAAGTCTTCCGATAAAAATGGTACCTCACTTGTGTGGGTGGCCTAGCGCCCATGAAAAGAAATATCCCAAAACACAACGTGGACACATCACATTTTTTCACAGAAAACACAGGTGTTTTTTACAAAGTGCCTACCTGTGGATTTTGGCCTCTAGCCCAGCCGGCACCTGGGGAAACCTAGCAAACCAGCAAATTTTTGAAAGCTAGACACCTAGGGGAATCCAAGATGGGGTGATTTGTGGGGCTCGGACCAGGTTCTGTTACCCAGAATCCTTGCAAACCTCAACATTTGACCAAAAAAAAACCCTTTCATCTCATTTCGGTGACAAAAAGCTCTGGAATCTGAGAGGAGCCACAAATTTCATTCCACACAGCGTTCCCCAAAGTCTCCCGATAAAAATGGTACCTTACTTGTGTGGGCAGGCCTAGCGCCCACGAAAGGAAATGGCCCAAAACACAACGTGGACACATCACATTTTTTACGGAAAGCAGAAGTGTTTTTTACAAAGTGCCTACCTGTGAGTTTTGGCCTCTAGCTCAGCCGGCACCTGGGGAAACCTAGCAAACCAGCACATTTTTAGAAAACTAGACACCTGTATGAATCGAAGATGGGGTGACTTGTGTGTCTTTCACCAGGTTCTGTTACCAAGAATCCTTTGCAAACCTCAACATTTGACCAAAAAACACTTTTGACTCTCATTTCGGTGACAGAAAGTTATGGAATCAGAGAGGAGCCACAATTTTCCTTCCACCCAGCATTCCCCCAAGACTCCCGATAAAAATGGTACCTCACTTATGTGGATAGGCATAGCGCCCACGGAAGGAAATGGCCAAAAACACAACGTGGACACATCACATTTTTTCACAGAAAACAGAGGAGTTTTTTGCAAAGTGCCTACATGTGGATATTGGCCTCTGGCTCAGCCGGCACCTGGGGAAACCTAGCAAACCAGCTCATTTTTTAAAACTGGACACTTAGAGGAATCCAAGATGCGGTGCCTTGTGGGTCTCTGACCAGGTTCTGTTACCCAGAATCCTTTGCAAACCTCAACATTTGACCAAAAAAACACTTTTTCCTCTCATTTTGGTGACAGAAAGTTCTGGAATCTGAGACAAGCCACAAATTTCCTTCCACCCAGCGTTCCCCCAAGTCTCCCGATAAAAATGGTACCTCACTTGTGTGGGTAGGCCTAGTGCCCTCGAAAGGAAATGGCCCAAAACACAACGTGGACACATCACATTTATTCAAAGAAAACAGAGGTGTTTTTTCATACTGCCTACCTGTGTATTTTGACCTATTGCTCAGCCGGCACCTGGGGAAACCTTGCAAACCAGCACATTTTTGAAAACTAGACACCTAGGGGAATCCAAGATGGAGTGACTTGTGGGCCTCGGACCAGGTTCTGTTACCCAGAATCCTTTGCATACCTCAAAATGTGACAAAAAAAACCACTTTTTCCTCTCATTTCGGTGACAGAAAGTTCTGGAATCTATGAAGAGCCACACATTTCCTTCCACCCAGCGTTCCCCCAACTCTCCCGATAAAAATGGTACCTCACTTGTGTGGATAGGCCTAGCGCCCACGAAAGGAAATGGCCCAAAACACAACGTGGACACATCACATTTTTTCACAGAAAACAGAGGTGTTTTTTGCAAAGTGCCTACCTGTGGATTTTGGCCTCTGGCTCAGCCGGCACCTGGGGAAACCTAGCAAACCAGCTCATTGTTTAAAACTAGACACCTAGAGGAATCCAAGATGGGGTGATTTGTGGGTCTCTGACCAGGTTCTGTTACCCAGAATCCTTTGCAAACCTCAACATTTGACCAAAAAAACACTTTTTCCTCTCATTTTGGTGACAGAAAGTTCTGGAATCTGAGACGAGCCACAAATTTCCTTCCACCCAGCGTTCCCCCAAGTCTCCCGATAAAGATGGTACCTCACTTGAGTGGGTAGGCCTAGTGCCCACGAAAGGAAATGTCCCAAAACACAACGTGGACACATCACATTTTTTCACAGAAAACAGAGGTGTTTTTTACAAAGTGCCTACCAGGGGATTTTGGCCTCTAGCTCAGCCGGCACCTGGGGAAGCCTAGCAAACCAGCACTTTTTTGAAAACTAGACACCTAGGGGAATCCAAGAAGGGGTGACTTGTGGGGCTCGGCCAGGTTTTGTTACCCAGAATCCTTGCAAACCTCAACATTTGACCAATAACAAAACCCTTTCGTCTCATTTCGGTGACAGAAAGTTCTGGAATCTGAGAGGAGCCACAAATTTCCTTCCACCCAGCGTTACCCCAAGTCTCCCGATAAAAATGATACCTCACTTGTGTGGGTACGCCTAGCGCCCATGAAAAGAAATATCCCAAAACACAACGTGGACACGTCACATTTTTTTACAGAAAACTGAGGTGTTTTTTACCAAGTGCCTACCTGTGGATTTTGGCCTCTAGCTCAGCTGGCACCTGGGGAAACCTAGCAAACCAGCAAATTTTTCAAAACTAGACACCTAGGGGAATCCAAGATGGGGTGACTTGTGGGGCTCGGCCAGGTTCTGTTACCCAGAATCCTTTGCAAACCTCAACATTTGGCCAAAAAAACACTTTTTACTCTCATTTCGGTGACAAAAAGCTCTGGAATCATAGAGGAGCCACAAATTTCATTCCACCCAGCGTTCCCCAAAGTCTCCCGATAAAAATGGTACCTTACTTGTGTGGGTAGGCCTAGCGCCCACGAAAGGAAATGGCCTAAAACACAACGTGGACACATCACATTTTTTACGGAAAGCAGAGGTGTTTATTACAAAGTGCCTACCTGTGAATTTTGGCCTCTAGCTCAGCCGGCACCTGGGGAAACCTAGCAAACCAGCACATTTTTGAAAACTAGACACGTAGGGGAATCCAAGATGGGGTGACTTGTGGGTCTCTGACCAGGTTCTGTTACCTAGAATCCTTTGCAAACCTCAATATTTGACCGAAAAACACGTTTTCCTCTCATTTCGGTGACAGAAAGTTCTGGAATCAGAGAGGAGCCACAATTTTCCTACCACCCAGCATTCCCCCAAGTCTCCCAATAAAAATGGTACCTCACTTATGTGGATAGGCCTAGCGCCCATGAAAGGAAATGGCCCAAAACACAACGTGGACACATAAACATTTTTCACAGAAAACAGAGGTGTTTTTTACAAAGTGCCTACCTGTGGATTTTGGCCTCTAGCCAGCCGGCACCTGGGGAAACCTAGCAAACCAGCACATTGATGAAAACTAGAGACCTAGGGGAATCCAAGATGGGATGACTTGTGGGGCTCGGACCAGGTTCTGTTACCCAGAATCCTTTGCAAACCTCAAAATTTGTCCAAAAAAACACATTTTCCTCTCATTTCGGTGACAGAAAGTTCTGGAATCTGAGAGGAGCCACTAATTTCTTTCTACCCAGCGTTCCCCCAAGTCTCCCAATAAAAATGGTACCTCACTTGTGCGGGTAGGCCTAGCGCCCACAAAAGGAAATGGCCCAAAACGCAACGTGGACACATCACATTTTTTACAGAAAACAGAGGTGTTTGTTACAAAGTGCCTACCTGTGGATTTTGGTCTCTAGCTCAACCGGCATCTGCGAAAACCTAGCAAACCAGCACATTTTTTAAAACTAGACACCTAGGGGAATCTAAGATGGGGTGACTTGTGGGGCTCGGACCAGGTTCTGTTACCCAGAATCCTTTGCAAACCTCAACAATTTGACTAAAAAAACACTTTTTCCTCTCATTTCTGTTACAGACAGTTCTGGAATCTGAGAGGAGCCAAACATTTCCTTCCACCCAGCATTCCCAAAAGTTTCCCGATAAAAATGGTACCTCACTTGTGTGGGTAGGCCTAGCGCCCACGAAAGGAAATATCCCAAAACACAACGTGGACACATCACATTTGTTTTTACAGAAAACAGAGGTGTTTTTTACAAAGTGCCTACCTGTGGATTTTGGCCTCTAGCTCAGCCGGCACCTGGGGAAACCTAGCAAACCAGCACATTGATGGAAACTAGAGACCTAGGGGAATCCAAGATGGGATGACTTGTGGGGCTCGGACCAGGTTCTGTTACCCAGAATCCTTTGCAAACCTCAAAATTTGTCCAAAAAAAACACTTTTTCCTCTCATTTCGGTGACAGAAATTTCTGGAATCTGAGAGGAGCCATTAATTTCTTTCTACCCAGCGTTCCCCCAAGTCTCCCAATAAAAATGGTACCTCACTTGTGCGGGTAGGCCTAGCGCCCACAAAAGGAAATGGCCCAAAACGCAACGTGGACACATCACATTTTTTACAGAAAACAGAGGTGTTTTTTACAAAGTGCCTACCTGTGGACCGGCATCTGCGAAAACCTAGCAAACCAGCACATTTTTTAAAACTAGACACCTAGGGGAATCTAAGATGGGGTGACTTGTGGGGCTCGGACCAGGTTCTGTTACCCAGAATCCTTTGCAAACCTCAACAATTTGACTAAAAAAACACTTTTTCCTCTCATTTCGGTTACAGACAGTTCTGGAACCTGAGAGGAGCCAAACATTTCCTTCCACCCAGCATTCCCAAAAGTTTCCCGATAAAAATGGTACCTCATTTGTGTGGGTAGGCCTAGCGCCCACGAAAGGAAATATCCCAAAACACAACGTGGACACATCACATTTGTTTTTACAGAAAACAGAGGTGTTTTTTACAAAGTGCCTACCTGTGGATTTTGGCCTCTAGCTCAGCCGGCACCTGGGGAAACCTAGCAAACCAGCACATTTTTGAAAACTAGACACCTAGGGGAATCCAAGAAGGGGTGACTTGTGGGGCTCTGAGCAGGTTCTGTTACCCAGAATCCTTGCAAACCTCAACATTTGACCAAAAAAAAAAACCTTTCGTGTCATTTCGGTGACAGAAAGTTCTGGAATCTGAGAGGAGCCACAAATTTCCTTCCACCCAGCGTTACCCCAAGTCTCCCGATAAAAATGGTACCTCACTTGTGTGGGTACGCCTAGCGCCCATGAAAATAAATATCCCAAAACACAACGTGGACACATCACATTTTTTTACAGAAAACTGAGGTGTTTTTTACAAAGTGCCTACCTGTAGATTTTGGCCTCTAGCTCAGCCGGCACCTGGGGAAACCTAGCAAACGAGCATATTTTAGAAAACTAGACACCTGTAGGAATCCAAGATGTGGTGACTTGTGGGTCTTTCACCAGGTTCTGTTACCCAGAATCCTTTGCAAACCTCAACATTTGACCAAAAAAACTTTTGACTCTCATTTCGGTGACAGAAAGTTATGGAATCAGAGAGGAGCCACAATTTTCCTTCCACCCAGCATTCCCCTAAGTCTCCCGATAAAAATGGTACCTCACTTGTGTGGATAGGCCTAGCGCCCACGAAAGGAAATGGCCAAAAACACAACGTGGACACATCACATTTTTTCACAGAAAACAGAGGTGTTTTTTGCAAAGTGCCTACCTGTGGATTTTGGCCTCTGGCCCAGCCGGCACCTGGGGAAACCTAGCAAACCAGCTAATTTTTTAAAACTAGACACCTAGAGGAATCCAAGATGGGGTGACTTGTGGGTCTCTGACCAGGTTCTGTTACCCAGAATCCTTTGCAAACCTCAACATTTGACCAAAAAAACACTTTTTCCTCTCATTTTGGTGACAGAAAGTTCTGGAATCTGAGACGAGCCACAAATTTCGTTCCACCCAGCGTTCCCCCAAGTCTCCCGATAAAGATAGTACCTCACTTGTGTGGGTAGGCCTAGTGCCCACGAAAGGAAATGGCCCAAAACACAACGTGGACACATCACATTTTTTCAAAGAAAACAGATGTGTTTTTTTATACTGCCTACCTGTGGATTTTGGCCTCTAGCTCAGCCGGCACCTGGGGAAACCTAGCAAACCAGCACATTTTTGAAAACTAGACACCTAGGGGAAACCAAGAAGGGGTGACTTGTGGGGCTCTGACCAGGTTCTGTTACCCAGAATCCTTGCAAACCTCAACATTTTACCCAAAAAAAAAACTTTCTTCTCATTTCGGTGACAGAAAGTTCTGGAATCTGAGAGGAGCCACAAATTTCCTTCCACCCAGCGTTACCCCAAGTCTCCCGATAAAAATGGTACCTCACTTGTGTGGGTACGCCTGGCGCCCATGAAAAGAAATATCCCAAAACACAACGTGGACACATCACATGTTTTTACAGAAAACTGAGGTGTTTTTTACAAAGTGCCTACCTGTGGATTTTAGCCTCTAGCTCAGCGGCACCTGGGGAAACCTAGCAAACCAGCACATTTTAGAAAACTAGACACCTGTAGGAATCCAAGATGGGGTGACTTGTGGGTCTTTCACCAGGATCTGTTACCCAGAATCCTTTGCAAACCTCAACATTTGACCAAAAAACACTTTTGACTCTCATTTCGGTGACAGAAAGTTATGGAATCAGAGAGGAGCCACAAATTTCCTTCCACCCAGCATTCCCCCAAGACTCCCGATAAAAATGGTACCTCACTTATGTGGATAGGCATAACACCCACGGAAGGAAATGGCCAAAAACACAACGTGGACACATCACATTTTTTCACAGAAAACAGAGGTGTTTTTTGCAAACTGCTTACATGTGGATTTTGGCCTCTGGCTCAGCCGGCACCTGGGGAAACCTAGCAAACCAGCTCATTTTTTAAAACTGGACACCTAGAGGAATCCAAGATGGGGTGCCTTGTGGGTCTCTGACCAGGTTCTGTTACCCAGAATCCTTTGCAAACCTCAACATTTGACCAAAAAAAACACTTTTTCCTCTCATTTTGGTGACAGAAAGTTCTGGAATCTGAGAAGAGCCACAAATTTCCTTCCACCCAGCGTGCCCCCACGTCTCCCGATAAAAATGGTACCTCACTTGTGTGGGTAGGCCTAGTGCCCTCGAAAGGAAATGTCCCAAAACACAACGTTGACACATCACATTTCTTCACAGAAAACAGAGGTGTTTTTTACAAAGTGCCTACGAGGGGATTTTGGCCTCTAGCTCAGCCGGCACCTGGGGAAACCTAGCAAACCAGCACATTTTTGAAAACTAGACACCTAGGGGAATCCAAGATGGGGTGACTTCTGGGGCTGGGACCAGGTTCTGTTACCCAGAATCCTTTCAAACCTCAAAATGTGGCCAAAAAAACACTTTTTCCTCTCATTTTAGTGACAGATAGTTCTGGAACCTGTGAGGAGCCGCAAATTTCCTTCCACCCAGCGTTCCCCCAATAAAAATTGTACCTCACTTGTGTGGGTAGACCTAGCGCCCACGAATGAAAATGGCCCAAAACACAACGTGGACACAGTACATTTTTTCACAGAAAACAGAGGTGTTTTTTACAAAGTGCCTACATGTGGATTTTGGCCTCTAGCTCAATCGGCACCTAGGGAAACCTAGCAAACCAGCACATTGATGAAAACTAGACACCTAGGGGAATCCAAGATGGGTTGACTTGTGGGGCTCAGACCAGGTTCTGTTACCCAGAATCCTTTGCAAACCTCAAAATGTGTCCAAAAAAACACTTTTTCCTCTCATTTCGGTGACAGAAAGTTCTGGAATCTGAGAGGAGCCACTAATTTCTTTCTACCCAGCGTTCCCCCAAGTCTCCCAATAAAAATGGTACCTCACTTGTGTGGGTAGGCCTAGCGCCCACAACAGGAAATGGCCCAAAACACAACGTGGACACATCACATTTTTTACAGAAAATAGAGGTGTTTTTTACAAAGTGCCTACCTGTGGATTTTGGTCTCTAGCTCAGCCAGCATCTGCGAAAACCTAGCAAACCAGCACATTTTTTAAAACTAGACACCTAGGGGAATCTAAGATGGGGTGACTTGTGGGGCTCGGACCAGGTTCTGTTACCCAGAATCCTTTGCAAATCTGAACAATTTGACTAAAAAAACACTTTTTCCTCTCATTTTGGTTACAGACAGTTCTGGAATCTGAGAGGAGCCAAACATTTCCTTCCACCCAGCATTCCCCAAAGTTTTCCGATAAAAATGGTACCTCACTTGTGTGGGTAGGCCTAGCGCCCACGAAAGGAAATATCCCAAAACACAACGTGGAAACATCACATTTTTTTTTACAGAAAACAGAGGTGTTTTTTACAAAGTACCTACCTGTGGATTTTGGCCTCTAGCTCAACCGGCACCTGGGGAAACCTAGCAAACCAGCATATTTTTGAAAACTAGACACCTAGGGGAATCCAAGAAGGGGTGACTTGTGGGGCTCTGACCAGGTTCTGTTACCCAGAATCCTTGCAAACCTCAACATTTGACCAAAAAAAAAAAACTTTTGTCTCATTTCGGTGACAGAAAGTTCTGGAATCTGAGAGGAGCCACAAATTTCCTTCCCCCCAGCGTTTCCCCAAGTCTCCCGATAAAAATGGTACCTCACTTGTGTGGGTACGCCTAGCGCCCATGAAAAGAAATATCCCAAAACACAACGTGGACACATCACATTTTTTTACAGAAAACTGAGGTGTTTTTTACCAAGTGCCTACCTGTGGATTTTGGCCTCTAGCTCAGCCGGCACCTGGGGAAACCTAGCAAACCAGCACATTTTTCAAAACTAGACACCTAGGGGAATCCAAGATGGGGTGACTTGTGGAGCTCGGCCCAGGTTCTGTTACCCAGAATCCTTTGCAAACCTCAACATTTGACCAAAAAAACACTTTTTCCTCTCATTTTGGTGACAGAAAGTTCTGGAATCTGAGAGGAGCCACAAATTTCCTTCCACCCAGCGTTCCCCCAAGTCTCCCGATAAAGATGGTACCTCACTTGTGTGGGTAGGCCTAGTGCCCACGAAAGGAAATGGCCCAAAACACAACGTGGACACATCAAATTTTTTCAAAGAAAACAGATGTGTTTTTTTATACTGCCTACCTGTGGATTTTGGCCTCAAGCTCAGCCGGCACCTGGGGAAACCTTGCAAACCAGCCCATTCATGAAAACTAGACACGTAGGGGAATCCAAGGTGGAGTGACTTGTGGGGCTCGGACCAGGTTCTGTTACCCAGAATCCTTTGCAAACCTCAAAATGTGACCAAAAAACAACTTTTCCTCTCATTTCGGTGACAGTAAGTTCTGGAATCTGAGAAGATCCACATATTTCCTTCCACCCAGCATTCCCCCAAGTCTCCCGATAAAAATGGTACATCACTTGTGTGGGTAGGCCTAGCGCCCACGAAAGGAAATGTCCCAAAACACAACGTGGACACATCACATTTTTTCACAGAAAACAGAGGTGTTTTTTACAAAGTGCCTACCAGGGGATTTTGGCCTCTAGCTCAGCCGGCACCTGGGGAAACCTAGCAAACCAGCACATTTTTGAAAACTAGACACCTAGGGGAATCCAAGATGGGGTGACTTCTGGGGCTGGGACCAGGTTCTGTTACCCAGAATCCTTTCAAACCTCAAAATGTGGCCAAAAAAACACTTTTTCCTCTCATTTTGGTGACAGATAGTTCTGGAACCTGAGAGGAGCCGCAAATTTCCTTCCACCCAGCGTTCCCCCAATAAAAATGGTACCTCACTTGTGTGGGTAGACCTAGCGCCCAAAAATGAAAATGGCCCAAAACACAACGTGGACACACTACATTTTTTCACAGAAAACAGAGGTGTTTTTTACAAAGTGCCTACATGTGGATTTTGGCCTCTAGCTCAATCGGCACCTAGGGAAACCTAGCAAACCAGCACATTGATGAAAACTAGACACCTAGGGGAATCCAAGATGGGGTGACTTGTGGGGCTCAGACCAGGTTCTGTTACCCAGAATCCTTTGCAAACCTCAAAATTTGTCCAAAAAAACACTTTTTCCTCTCATTTCGGTGACAGAAAGTTCTGGAATCTGAGAGGAGCCACTAATTTCTTTCTACCCAGCGTTACCCCAAGTCTCCCAATAAAAATGGTACCTCACTTGTGTGGGTAGGCCTAGCGCCCACAAAAGGAAATGGCCCAAAACACAACGTGGACACATCCCATTTTTTACAGAAAATAGAGGTGTTTTTTACAAAGTGCCTACCTGTGGATTTTGGTCTCTAGCTCAGCCAGCATCTGCGAAAACCTAGCAAACCAGCACATTTTTTAAAACTAGACACCTAGGGGAATCTAAGATGGGGTGACTTGTGGGGCTCGGACCAGGTTCTGTTACCCAGAATCCTTTGCAAATCTGAACAATTTGACTAAAAAAACACTTTTTCCTCTCATTTTGGTTACAGACAGTTCTGGAATCTGAGAGGAGCCAAACATTTCCTTCCACCCAGCATTCCCCAAAGTTTTTCGATAAAAATGGTACCTCACTTGTGTGGGTAGGCCTAGCGCCCACGAAAGGAAATATCCCAAAACACAACGTGGAAACATCACATTTTTTTTTACAGAAAACAGAGGTGTTTTTTACAAAGTACCTACCTGTGGATTTTGGCCTCTAGCTCAACCGGCACCTGGGGAAACCTAGCAAACCAGCATATTTTTGAAAACTAGACACCTAGGGGAATCCAAGAAGGGGTGACTTGTGGGGCTCTGAACAGGTTCTGTTACCCAGAATCCTTGCAAACCTCAACATTTGACCAAAAAAAAAAAACTTTTGTCTCATTTCGGTGACAGAAAGTTCTGGAATCTGAGAGGAGCCACAAATTTCCTTCCCCCCAGCGTTTCCCCAAGTCTCCCGATAAAAATGGTACCTCACTTGTGTGGGTACGCCTAGCGCCCATGAAAAGAAATATCCCAAAACACAACGTGGACACATCACATTTTTTTACAGAAAACTGAGGTGTTTTTTACCAAGTGCCTACCTGTGGATTTTGGCCTCTAGCTCAGCCGGCACCTGGGGAAACCTAGCAAACCAGCACATTTTTCAAAACTAGACACCTAGGGGAATCCAAGATGGGGTGACTTGTGGAGCTCGGCCCAGGTTCTGTTACCCAGAATCCTTTGCAAACCTCAACATTTGACCAAAAAAACACTTTTTCCTCTCATTTTGGTGACAGAAAGTTCTGGAATCTGAGAGGAGCCACAAATTTTCTTCCACCCAGCGTTCCCCCAAGTCTCCCGATAAAGATGGTACCTCACTTGTGTGGGTAGGCCTAGTGCCCACGAAAGGAAATGGCCCAAAACACAACGTGGACACATCAAATTTTTTCAAAGAAAACAGATGTGTTTTTTTATACTGCCTACCTGTGGATTTTGGCCTCAAGCTCAGCCGGCACCTGGGGAAACCTTGCAAACCAGCCCATTCATGAAAACTAGACACGTAGGGGAATCCAAGGTGGAGTAACTTGTGGGGCTCGGACCAGGTTCTGTTACCCAGAATCCTTTGCAAACCTCAAAATGTGACCAAAAAACAACTTTTCCTCTCATTTCGGTGACAGTAAGTTCTGGAATCTGAGAAGATCCACATATTTCCTTCCACCCAGCATTCCCCCAAGTCTCCCGATAAAAATGGTACATCACTTGTGTGGGTAGGCCTAGCGCCCACGAAAGGAAATGTCCCAAAACACAACGTGGACACATCACATTTTTGTTTACAGAAAACAGAGGTGTTTTTTACAAAATACCTACCTGTGGATTTTGGCCTCTAGCTCAGCCGGCACCTGGGGAAACCTAGCAAACCAGCACATTTTTGAAAACTAGACACCTAGGGGAATCCAAGAAGGGGTGACTTGTGGGGCTCTGACCAGGTTCTGTTACCCAGAATCCTTGCAAACCTCAACATTTGACCAAAAAAAAAAAACTTTTGTCTCATTTCGGTGACAGAAAGTTCTGGAATCTGAGAGGAGCCACAAATTTCCTTCCCCCCAGCGTTTCCCCAAGTCTCCCGATAAAAATGGTACCTCACTTGTGTGGGTACGCCTAGCGCCCATGAAAAGAAATATCCCAAAACACAACGTGGACACATCACATTTTTTTACAGAAAACTGAGGTGTTTTTTACCAAGTGCCTACCTGTGGATTTTGGCCTCTAGCTCAGCCGGCACCTGGGGAAACCTAGCAAACCAGCACATTTTTCAAAACTAGACACCTAGGGGAATCCAAGATGGGGTGACTTGTGGAGCTCGGCCCAGGTTCTGTTACCCAGAATCCTTTGCAAACCTCAACATTTGACCAAAAAAACACTTTTTCCTCTCATTTTGGTGACAGAAAGTTCTGGAATCTGAGAGGAGCCACAAATTTCCTTCCACCCAGCGTTCCCCCAAGTCTCCCGATAAAGATGGTACCTCACTTGTGTGGGTAGGCCTAGTGCCCACGAAAGGAAATGGCCCAAAACACAACGTGGACACATCAAATTTTTTCAAAGAAAACAGATGTGTTTTTTTATACTGCCTACCTGTGGATTTTGGCCTCAAGCTCAGCCGGCACCTGGGGAAACCTTGCAAACCAGCCCATTCATGAAAACTAGACACGTAGGGGAATCCAAGGTGGAGTGACTTGTGGGGCTCGGACCAGGTTCTGTTACCCAGAATCCTTTGCAAACCTCAAAATGTGACCAAAAAACAACTTTTCCTCTCATTTCGGTGACAGTAAGTTCTGGAATCTGAGAAGATCCACATATTTCCTTCCACCCAGCATTCCCCCAAGTCTCCCGATAAAAATGGTACATCACTTGTGTGGGTAGGCCTAGCGCCCACGAAAGGAAATGTCCCAAAACACAACGTGGACACATCACATTTTTTCACAGAAAACAGAGGTGTTTTTTACAAAGTGCCTACCAGGGGATTTTGGCCTCTAGCTCAGCCGGCACCTGGGGAAACCTAGCAAACCAGCACATTTTTGAAAACTAGACACCTAGGGGAATCCAAGATGGGGTGACTTCTGGGGCTGGGACCAGGTTCTGTTACCCAGAATCCTTTCAAACCTCAAAATGTGGCCAAAAAAACACTTTTTCCTCTCATTTTGGTGACAGATAGTTCTGGAACCTGAGAGGAGCCGCAAATTTCCTTCCACCCAGCGTTCCCCCAATAAAAATGGTACCTCACTTGTGTGGGTAGACCTAGCGCCCAAAAATGAAAATGGCCCAAAACACAACGTGGACACACTACATTTTTTCACAGAAAACAGAGGTGTTTTTTACAAAGTGCCTACATGTGGATTTTGGCCTCTAGCTCAATCGGCACCTAGGGAAACCTAGCAAACCAGCACATTGATGAAAACTAGACACCTAGGGGAATCCAAGATGGGGTGACTTGTGGGGCTCAGACCAGGTTCTGTTACCCAGAATCCTTTGCAAACCTCAAAATTTGTCCAAAAAAACACTTTTTCCTCTCATTTCGGTGACAGAAAGTTCTGGAATCTGAGAGGAGCCACTAATTTCTTTCTACCCAGCGTTACCCCAAGTCTCCCAATAAAAATGGTACCTCACTTGTGTGGGTAGGCCTAGCGCCCACAAAAGGAAATGGCCCAAAACACAACGTGGACACATCCCATTTTTTACAGAAAATAGAGGTGTTTTTTACAAAGTGCCTACCTGTGGATTTTGGTCTCTAGCTCAGCCAGCATCTGCGAAAACCTAGCAAACCAGCACATTTTTTAAAACTAGACACCTAGGGGAATCTAAGATGGGGTGACTTGTGGGGCTCGGACCAGGTTCTGTTACCCAGAATCCTTTGCAAATCTGAACAATTTGACTAAAAAAACACTTTTTCCTCTCATTTTGGTTACAGACAGTTCTGGAATCTGAGAGGAGCCAAACATTTCCTTCCACCCAGCATTCCCCAAAGTTTTTCGATAAAAATGGTACCTCACTTGTGTGGGTAGGCCTAGCGCCCACGAAAGGAAATATCCCAAAACACAACGTGGAAACATCACATTTTTTTTTACAGAAAACAGAGGTGTTTTTTACAAAGTACCTACCTGTGGATTTTGGCCTCTAGCTCAACCGGCACCTGGGGAAACCTAGCAAACCAGCATATTTTTGAAAACTAGACACCTAGGGGAATCCAAGAAGGGGTGACTTGTGGGGCTCTGAACAGGTTCTGTTACCCAGAATCCTTGCAAACCTCAACATTTGACCAAAAAAAAAAAACTTTTGTCTCATTTCGGTGACAGAAAGTTCTGGAATCTGAGAGGAGCCACAAATTTCCTTCCCCCCAGCGTTTCCCCAAGTCTCCCGATAAAAATGGTACCTCACTTGTGTGGGTACGCCTAGCGCCCATGAAAAGAAATATCCCAAAACACAACGTGGACACATCACATTTTTTTACAGAAAACTGAGGTGTTTTTTACCAAGTGCCTACCTGTGGATTTTGGCCTCTAGCTCAGCCGGCACCTGGGGAAACCTAGCAAACCAGCACATTTTTCAAAACTAGACACCTAGGGGAATCCAAGATGGGGTGACTTGTGGAGCTCGGCCCAGGTTCTGTTACCCAGAATCCTTTGCAAACCTCAACATTTGACCAAAAAAACACTTTTTCCTCTCATTTTGGTGACAGAAAGTTCTGGAATCTGAGAGGAGCCACAAATTTTCTTCCACCCAGCGTTCCCCCAAGTCTCCCGATAAAGATGGTACCTCACTTGTGTGGGTAGGCCTAGTGCCCACGAAAGGAAATGGCCCAAAACACAACGTGGACACATCAAATTTTTTCAAAGAAAACAGATGTGTTTTTTTATACTGCCTACCTGTGGATTTTGGCCTCAAGCTCAGCCGGCACCTGGGGAAACCTTGCAAACCAGCCCATTCATGAAAACTAGACACGTAGGGGAATCCAAGGTGGAGTAACTTGTGGGGCTCGGACCAGGTTCTGTTACCCAGAATCCTTTGCAAACCTCAAAATGTGACCAAAAAACAACTTTTCCTCTCATTTCGGTGACAGTAAGTTCTGGAATCTGAGAAGATCCACATATTTCCTTCCACCCAGCATTCCCCCAAGTCTCCCGATAAAAATGGTACATCACTTGTGTGGGTAGGCCTAGCGCCCACGAAAGGAAATGTCCCAAAACACAACGTGGACACATCACATTTTTTCACAGAAAACAGAGGTGTTTTTTACAAAGTGCCTACCAGGGGATTTTGGCCTCTAGCTCAGCCGGCACCTGGGGAAACCTAGCAAACCAGCACATTTTTGAAAACTAGACACCTAGGGAAATCCAAGATGGGGTGACTTCTGGGGCTGGGACCAGGTTCTGTTACCCAGAATCCTTTCAAACCTCAAAATGTGGCCAAAAAAACACTTTTTCCTCTCATTTTGGTGACAGATAGTTCTGGAACCTGAGAGGAGCCGCAAATTTCCTTCCACCCAGCGTTCCCCCAATAAAAATGGTACCTCACTTGTGTGGGTAGACCTAGCGCCCAAAAATGAAAATGGCCCAAAACACAACGTGGACACACTACATTTTTTCACAGAAAACAGAGGTGTTTTTTACAAAGTGCCTACATGTGGATTTTGGCCTCTAGCTCAATCGGCACCTAGGGAAACCTAGCAAACCAGCACATTGATGAAAACTAGACACCTAGGGGAATCCAAGATGGGGTGACTTGTGGGGCTCAGACCAGGTTCTGTTACCCAGAATCCTTTGCAAACCTCAAAATTTGTCCAAAAAACACTTTTTCCTCTCATTTCGGTGACAGAAAGTTCTGGAATCTGAGAGGAGCCACTAATTTCTTTCTACCCAGCGTTACCCCAAGTCTCCCAATAAAAATGGTACCTCACTTGTGTGGGTAGGCCTAGCGCCCACAAAAGGAAATGGCCCAAAACACAACGTGGACACATCCCATTTTTTACAGAAAATAGAGGTGTTTTTTACAAAGTGCCTACCTGTGGATTTTGGTCTCTAGCTCAGCCAGCATCTGCGAAAACCTAGCAAACCAGCACATTTTTTAAAACTAGACACCTAGGGGAATCTAAGATGGGGTGACTTGTGGGGCTCGGACCAGGTTCAGTTACCCAGAATCCTTTGCAAATCTGAACAATTTGACTAAAAAAACACTTTTTCCTCTCATTTCGGTTACAGAGAGTTCTGGAATCTGAGAGGAGCCAAACATTTCCTTCCACCCAGCATTCCCCAAAGTTTCCCGATAAAAATGGTACCTCACTTGTGTGGGTAGGCCTAGCGCCCACGAAAGGAAATATCCCAAAACACAACGTGGAAACATCACATTTTTTTTTACAGAAAACAGAGGTGTTTTTTACAAAGTACCTACCTGTGGATTTTGGCCTCTAGCTCAGCCGGCACCTGGGGAAACCTAGCAAACCAGCACATTTTTGAAAACTAGACACCTAGGGGAATCCAAGAAGGGATGACTTGTGGGGCTCTGGCCAGGTTCTGTTACCCAGAATCCTTGCAAACCTCAACATTTGACCAAAAAAAAAAAACTTTTGTCTCATTTCGGTGACAGAAAGTTCTGGAATCTGAGAGGAGCCACAAATTTCCTTCCACCCACCGTTTCCCCAAGTCTCCCGATAAAAATGGTACCTCACTTGTGTGGGTACGCCTAGCGCCCATGAAAATAAATATCCCAAAATACAACGTGGACACATCACATTTTTTTACAGAAAACTGAGGTGTTTTTTACCAAGTGCCTACCTGTGGATTTTGGCCTCTAGCTCAGCTGGCACCTGGGGAAACCTAGCAAACCAGCACATTTTTCAAAACTAGACACCTAGGGGAATCCAAGATGGGGTGACTTGTGGGGCTCGGGCCAGATTCTGGTACCCAGAATCCTTTGCAAACCTCAACATTTGGCCAAAAAAACACTTTTTACTCTCATTTCGGTGACAAAAAGCTCTGGAATCTGAGAGGAGCCACAAATTTCATTCCACCCAGCGTTCCCCAGAGTCTCCCGATAAAAATGGTACCTTACTTGTGTGGGTAGGCCTAGCGCCCACGAAAGGAAATGGCCCAAAACACAATGTGGACACATCAATTTTTTTACGGAAAGCAGAGGTGTTTTTTACAAAGTGCCTACCTGTGAATTTTGGCCTCTAGCTCAGGCGGCACCTGGGGAAACCTAGCAAACCAGCACATTTTTGAAAACTAGACACCTAGGGGAATCCAAGATGGGGTGACTTGTGGGTCTCTGACCAGGTTCTGTTACCTAGAATCCTTTGCAAACCTCAATATTTGACCGAAAAACACTTTTTCCTCTCATTTCGGTGACAGAAAGTTCTGGAATCAGAGAGGAGCCACATTTTTCCTGCCACCCAGCATTCCCCCAAGTCTCCCGATAAAAATGGTACCTCACTTATGTGGATAGGCCTAGCGCCCATGAAAGGAAATGGGCCAAAACACAACGTGGACACATAACAAAATTTCACAGAAAACAGAGGTGTTTTTTACAAAGTGCCTACCTGTGGATTTTGGCCTCTAGCCTACCCGGCACCTGGGGAAACCTAGCAAACCAGCACACTGATAAAAAGTAGAGACCTAGGGGAATCCAAGGTGGGGTGACTTGTGGAGCTCGGACCAGGTTCTGTTACCCAGAATCCTTTGCAAACCTCAAAATTTGTCCAAAAAAACACTTTTTCCTCTCATTTCGGTGACAGAAAGTTCTGGAATCTGAGAGGAGCCACTAATTTCTTTCTACCCAGCGTTCCCCCAAGTCTCCCAATAAAAATGGTACCTCACTTGTGCGGGTTGGCCTAGCGCCCACAAAAGGAAATGGCCCAAAACACAACGTGGACACATCACATTTTTTACAGAAAACAGAGGTGTTTTTTACAAAGTGCCTACCTGTGGATTTTGGCCTCTAGCTCAGCCGGCACCTGGGGAAACCTAGCAAACCAGCAAATTTTTGAAAACTAGACACCTAGGGGAATCCAAGAAGGGGTGACTTGTGGGTCTCGGACCAGGTTCTGTTACCCAGAATCCTTGCAAACCTCAACATTTGACCAAAAAAAAAACCCTTTTGTCTCATTTCGGTGACAGAAAGTTCTGGAATCTAAGAGGAGCCACAAATTTCCTTCCACCCAGAGTTACCCCAAGTCTCCCAATAAAAATGGTACCTCACTTGTGTGGGTACGCCTAGCGCCCATGAAAAGAAATATCCCAAAACACAACGTGGACACATCACATTTTTTTACAGAAAACTGAGATGTTTTTTACCAAGTGCCTACCTCTGGATTTTGGCCTCTAGCCCAGCCGGCACCTGGGGAAACCTAGCAAACAAGCACATTGATGAAAACTAGACACCTAGGGGAATCCAAGATGGGGTGACTTGTGGGGCTCGGACTAGGTTCTGTTACCCAGAATCCTTTGCAAACCTCAAAATTTGTCCAAAAAAACACTTTTTCCTCTCATTTCGGTGACAGAAAGTTCTGGAATCTGAGAGGAGACACTAATTTCTTTCTACCCAGTGTTCCCCCAAGTCTCCCAATAAAAATGGTACCTGACTTGTGTGGGTAGGCCTAGCGCCCACAAAAGGAAATGGCCCAAAACACAACGTGGACACATCACATTTTTTACAGAAAACAGAGGTGTTTTTTACAAAGTGCCTACCTGTGGATTTTGGTCTCTAGCTCAACCGGCATCTGCGAAAACCTAGCAAACCAGCACATTTTTTAAAACTAGACACCTAGGGGAATCTAAGATGGGGTGACTTGTGGGGCTCGGACCAGGTTCTGTTACGCAGAATCCTATGCAAACCTCAACAATTTGACTAAAAAAACACTTTTTCCTCTCATTTCGGTTACAGACAGTTCTGGAATCTGAGAGGAGCCAAACATTTCCTTCCACCCAGCATTCCCCAAAGTTTCCTGATAAAAATGGTACCTCACTTGTGTGGGTAGGCCTAGTGCCCACGAAAAGAAATATCCCAAAACACAACGTGGACACATCACATTTTTGTTTACAGAAAACAGAGGTGTTTTTTACAAAATACCTACCTGTGGATTTTGGCCTCTAGCTCAGCCGGCACCTGGGGAAACCTAGCAAACCAGCACATTTTTGAAAACTAGACACCTAGGGGAATCCAAGAAGGGGTGACTTGTGGGGCTCTGACCAGGTTCTGTTACCCAGAATCCTTTCAAACCTCAACATTTGATCAAAACAAAAACCCTTTCGTCTCATTTCGGTGACAGAAAGTTCTGGAATCTGAGAGGAGCCACAAATTTCCTTCCACCCAGCGTTACCCCAAGTCTCCCGATAAAAATGGTACCTCACTTGTGTGGGTACGCCTAGCGCCCATGAAAAGAAATATCCCAAAACACAACGTGGACACCACATTTTTTTACAGAAAACTGAGGTGTTTTTTACCAAGTGCCTACCTGTGGATTTTGGCCTCTAGCTCAGCCGGCACCTGGGGAAACCTAGCAAACTAGCACATTTTTCAAAACTAGACGCCTAGGGGAAGCCAACATGGGGTGACTTGTGGGGCTCGGGCCAGGTTCTGTTACCCAGAATCCTTTGCAAACCTCAACATTTGGCCAAAAAAACACTTTTTACTCTCATTTCGGAGACAAAAAGCTCTGTAATCTGAGAGGAGCCACAAATTTCATTCCACACAGCGTTCCCCAAAGTCTCCCGATAAAAATGGTACCTTACTTGTGTGGGTAGGCCTAGCGCCCTCGAAAGGAAATCGCCCAAAACACAACGTGGACACATCACATTTTTACCGGAAAGCAGAGGTGTTTTTTACAAAGTGCCTACCTGTGAATTTTGGCCTCTAGATCAGCCGGCACCTGGGGAAACCTAGCAAACCAGCACATTTTTTAAAACTAGACACCTAGGGGAATCCAAGATGGGGTGACTTGTGGCTCTCTGACCAGGTTCTGTTACCTAGAATCCTTTGCAAACCTCAATATTTGACCGAAAAAAACTTTTTCCTCTCATTTCGGTGACAGAAAGTTCTGGAATCAGAGAGGAGCCACAATTTTCCTGCCACCCAGCATTCCCCCAAGTCTCCCGATAAAAATGGTACCTCACTTATGTGGATAGGCCTAGCGCCCATGAAAGGAAATGGCCCAAAACACAACGTGGACACATAAAATATTTTCACAGAAAACAGAGGTGTTTTTTTACAAAGTGCCTACCTGTGGATTATGGCCTGAAGCCCAACCGGCACCTGGGGAAACCTAGCAAACCAGCACATTTTTGAAAACTAGACACCTAGGGGAATGCAAGATGGGGTGATTTGTGGGGCTCGGACCCGGTTCTGTAACCCAGAATCGTTTGAGAACCTCAAAATTTGGCCAAAAAAACACTTTTTCCTCTCATTTTGGTTCCAGAAAGTTCTGGAATTTGAGAGGAGCAACAAATTTCTTTCCACCCGGCGTTCCCCCAAGTCTCCCGATAAAAATGGTACCTCACTTGTGTGCGTAGGCCTAGCGCCCACGAAAGGAAATGGCCCAAAACACAACGTAGACAAATCAAATATTTTCACAGAAAACAGAGGTGTTTTTTACAAAGTGCCTACCTGTGGATTTTGGCCTCTAGCCCAGCCGGCACCTGGGGAAACCTAGCAAACCAGCAAATTTTTGAAAGCTAGACACCTAGGGGAATCCAAGATGGGGTGATTTGTGGGGCTCGGACCAGGTTCTGTTACCCAGAATCCTTTGCGAAACTCAAAATTTGGCCAAAAGAACACTTTTTCCTCTCATTTCGGTGTCAGAAAGTTCTTGAATCTGAGAGGAGACACAAATTTCCTTCCACCCAGCATTCCCCCAAGTCTCCCGATAAAAATGGTACCTCACTTGTGTGGGTAGGCCTAGCGCTCACGAAAGGATATGGCCCAAAACACAACGTGGACACATCACATTTGTTCACCGAAAGCAGAGGTGTTTTTTACAAAGTGCCTACCTGTGGATTTTGGTCTCTAGCTCAGCTGGCACCTGGGGAAACCTAGCAAACCAGTGCATTTTTGAAAACTAGACACCTAGGAAAATCCAAGATGGAGTGACTTCTGGGACTCCAACCAGGTTCTATTACTCAGAATCTTTTGCAAACCTCAAAATGTGACGAAAACAACACCTTTTCCTCTCATTTCGGTGACAGAAAGTTCTGGAATCTGTGAAGAGCCACACATTTCCTCTTACCCAGCGTTCCCCCAAGTCTCCCGATAAAAATGGTACCTCACTTATGTGGATAGGCCTAGCGCCAACGAAAGAAAATGGCCCAAAACACAACGTGGACACATCACATTTTTTCAGAGAAAACAGAGGTGTTTTTTACAAAGTGCCTACCTGTGTATTTTGGCCTCTATCTCAGCCGGCACCTGGGGAAACCTAGCAAACCAGCACATTTTTGAAAACTAGACACCTAGGGGAATCCAAGAAGGGGTGACTTGTAGGGCTCTGACCAGGTTAGGTTACCCAGAATCCTTGCAAACCTCAACATTTGGCCAAAAAAAAAACACTTTCCTCTCATTTCGGTGACAGAAAGTTCTGGAATCTGAGAGGAGCCACAAATTTCCTTCCAACCAGCGTTACCCCAAGTCTCCCAATAAAAATGGTACCTTACTTGTGTGGGTACGCCTAGCGCCCATGAAAAGAAATATCCCAAAACACAATGTGGACACATCACATTTTTTTACAGAAAACTGTGGTGTTTTTTACCAAGTGCCTACCTGTGGATTTTGGCCTCTAGCTCAGCCGGCACCTGGGAAACCTAGCAAACCAGCACATTTTTCAAAACTAGACACCTAGGGGAATCCAAGATGGGGTGACTTGTGGGGCTCGGGCCAGGTTCTGATACCCAGAATCCTTTGCAAACCTCAAAAGTTGTCCAAAAAAACACGTTTTTCTCTCATTTCGGTGACAGAAAGTTCTGGAATCTGAGAGGAGCCACTAATTTCTTTCTACCCAGCGTTCCCCCAAGTCTCCCAATAAAAATGGTATCTCACTTGTGCGGGTAGGCCTAGCGCCCACAAAAGGAAATGGCCCAAAACACAACATGGACACATCACATTTTTTTACAGAAAACAGAGGTGTTTTTTACAAAGTGCCTACCTGTGGATTTTGGTCTCTAGCTCAACCAGCATCTGCAAAAACCTAGCAAACCAGCACATTTTTTAAAACTAGACACCTAGGGGAATCTAAGATGGGGTGACTTGTGGGGCTCGGACCAGGTTCTGTTACCCAGAATCCTTTGAAAACCTCAACAATTTGACTAAAAAAACACGTTTTCCTCTCATTTCGGTTACAGACAGTTCTGGAATCTGAGAGGAGCCAAACATTTCCTTCCACCCAGCATTCCCCAAAGTTTCCTGATAAAAATGGTACCTCACTTGTGTGGGTTGGCCTAGCGCCCACGAAAGGAAATATTACAAAACACAACGTGGACACATCAATTTTTTTTTTACAGAAAACAGAGGTGTTTTTTACAAAGTGCCTACCTGTGGATTTTGGCCTCTAGCTCAGCCGGCACCTGGGGAAACCTAGCAAACCAGCACATTTTTGAAAACTAGACACCTAGGGGAATCCAAAAAGGGGTGACTTGTGGGGCTCTGACCAGGTTCTGTTACCCAGAATCCTTGCAAACCTCAACATTTGACCCAAAAAAAAACCCTTTCGTCTCATTTCGGTGACAGAAAGTTCTGGAATCTAAGAGGAGCCACAAATTTCCTTCCACCCAGCGTTACCCAAGTCTTCCGATAAAAATGGTACCTCACTTGTGTGGGTGGCCTAGCGCCCACGAAAAGAAATATCCCAAAACACAACGTGGACACATCACATTTTTTCACAGAAAACACAGGTGTTTTTTACAAAGTGCCTACCTGTGGATTTTGGCCTCTAGCCCAGCCGGCACCTGGGGAAACCTAGCAAACCAGCAAATTTTTGAAAGCTAGACACCTAGGGGAATCCAAGATGGGGTGATTTGTGGGGCTCGGACCAGGTTCTGTTACCCAGAATCCTTTGCGAACTTCAAAATTTGGCCAAAAGAACACTTTTTCCTCTCATTTCGGTGTCAGAAAGTTCTGGAATCTGAGAGGAGCCACAAATTTCCTTCCACCCAGCATTCCCCCAAGTCTCCCGATAAAAATGGTACCTCACTTGTGTGAGTAGGCCTAGCGCTCACGAAAGGATATGGCCCAAAACACAACGTGGACACATCACTTTTGTTCACCGAAAGCAGAGGTGTTTTTTACAAAGTGCCTACCTGTGGATTTTGGCCTCTAGCTCAGCTGGCACCTGGGGAAACCTAGCAAACCAGTGCATTTGTGAAAACTAGACACCTAGGGGAATCCAATATGGGGTGACTTGTGGAGCTCGGACCAGGTTCTGTTACCCAGAATCCTTTGCAAAACTCAAAATTTGTCCAAAAAAACACTTTTTCCTCTCATTTCGGTGACAGAAAGTTCTGGAATCTGAGAGGAGCCACTAATTTCTTTCTACCCAGCGTTCCCCCAAGTCTCAAAATAAAAATGGTACCTGACTTGTATGGGTAGGCCTAGCGCCCACAAAAGGAAATGGCCCAAAACACAACGTGGACACATCACATTTTTTACAGAAAACAGAGGTGTTTTTTACAAAGTGCCTACCTGTGGATTTTGGTCTCTAGCTCAACCGGCATCTGTGAAAACCTAGCAAACCAGCACATTTTTTAAAACTAGACACCTAGGGAAATCTAAGATGGGGTGACTTGTGGGGCTCGGACCAGGTTCTGTTACCCAGAATCCTTTGCAAACCTGAACAATTTGACTAAAAAAACACTTTTTCCTCTCATTTCGGTTACAGACAGTTCTGGAATCTGAGAGGAGCCAAACATTTCCTTCCACCCAGCATTCCCCAAAGTTTCCCGATAAAAATGGTACCTCACTTGTGTGGGTAGGCCTAGCGCCCACGAAAAGAAATATCCCAAAACACAACGTGGACACATCACATTTTTTTTTACAGAAAACAGAGGTGTTTTTCACAAAGTACCTACCTGTGGATTTTGGCCTCTAGCTCAGCCGGCACCTGGGGAAACCTAGCAAACCAGCACATTTTTGAAAACTAGACACCTAGGGGAATCCAAGAAGGGGTGACTTGTGGGGCTCTGACCAGGTTCTGTTACCCAGAATCCTTGCAAACCTCAACTTTTGACCAAAAAAAAAACCCTTTCGTCTCATTTCGGTGACAGAAAGTTCTGGAATCTGAGAGGAGCCACAAATTTCCTTCCACCCAGCGTTACCCCAAGGCTCCCGATAAAAATGGTACCTCACTTGTGTGGGTACGCCTAGCGCCCATGAAAAGACACATCACATTTTTTTACAGAAAACTGAGGTGTTTTTTACCAAATGCCTACCTGTGGATTTTGGCCTCTAGCTTAGCCGGCACCTGGGGAAACCTAGCAAACCAGCAAATGTTTCATAACTAGACACCTATGGGAATCCAAGATGGGGTGACTTGTGGGGCTCGGGCAAGGTTCTGTTACCCAGAATCGTTTGCAAACCTCAACATTTGGCCAAAAAAACACTTTTTACTCTCATTTCGGAGACAAAAAGCTCTGGAATCTGAGAGGAGCCAAACATTTCCTTCCACCCAGCATTCCCCAAAGTTTCCCGATAAAAATGGTACCTCACTTGTGTGGGTAGGCCTAGCGCCCACGAAAAGAAATATCCCAAAACACAACGTGGACACATCACATTTTTTTTTACAGAAAAGAGAGGTGTTTTTCACAAAGTACCTACCTGTGGATTTTGGCCTCTAGCTCAGCCGGCACCTGGGGAAACCTAGCAAACCAGCACATTTTTGAAAACTAGACACCTAGGGGAATCCAAGAAGGGGTGACTTGTGGGGCTCTGACCAGGTGCTGTTACCCAGAATCCTTGCAAACCTCAACTTTTGACCAAAAAAAAAACCCTTTCGTCTCATTTCGGTGACAGAAAGTTCTGGAATCTGAGAGGAGCCACAAATTTCCTTCCACCCAGCGTTACCCCAAGGCTCCCGATAAAAATGGTACCTCACTTGTGTGGGTACGCCTAGCGCCCATGAAAAGAAATATCGCAAAATACAACGTGGACACATCACATTTTTTTACAGAAAACTGAGGTGTTTTTTACCAAATGCCTACCTGTGGATTTTGGCCTCTAGCTTAGCCGGCACCTGGGGAAACCTAGCAAACCAGCACATGTTTCATAACTAGACACCTATGGGAATCCAAGATGGGGTGACTTGTGGGGCTCGGGCAAGGTTCTGTTACCCAGAATCGTTTGCAAACCTCAACATTTTGCCTAAAAAACACTTTTTACTCTCATTTCGGAGACAAAAAGCTCTGGAATCTGAGAGGAGCCACAAATTTCATTCCACCCAGCGTTCCCCAAAGTCTCCCGATAAAAATGGTACCTTCCTTGTGTGGGTAGGCCTAGCGCCCACAAAAGGAAATGGCCCAAAACACAACGTGGACACATCACATTTTTTACGGAAAGCAGAGGTGTTTTTTACAAAGTGCCTACCTGTGAATTTTGGCCTCTAGCTCAGCCGGAACCTGGGGAAACCTAGCAAACGAGCACATTTTTGAAAACTAGACACCTAGGGGAATCCAAGATGGGGTGACTTGTGGGTCTCTGACCAGGTTCTGTTACCTAGAATCCTTTGCAAACCTCAATATTTGACCGAAAAACACTTTTTCCTCTCATTTCGGTGACAGAAAGTCCTGGAATCAGAAAGGAGCCAAAATTTTCCTGCCACCCACCATTCCACCAAGTATCCCGATAAAAATGGTACCTCACTTATGTGGATAGGCCTAGCGCCCATGAAAGGAAATGGCCCAAAACACAACGTGGACACATAAAATTTTTTCACAGAAAACAGAGGTGTTTTTTACAAAGTGCCTACCTGTGGATTTTGGCCTCTAGCCGAGCCGGCACCTGGGGAAACCTAGCAAACCAGCACATTTTTGAAAACTAGACACCTAGGGGAATGGAAGATGGGGTGATATGTGGGGCTCGGACCCGGTTCTGTTACCCAGAATCCTTTGCGAACCTCAAAATTTGGCCAAAAAAACACTTTTTCCTCTCATTTTGGTTCCAGAAAGTTCTGGAATTTGAGAGGAGCAACAAATTTCCTTCCACCCGGCGTTCCCCCAAGTCTCCCGATAAAAATGGTACCTCACTTGTGTGCGTAGGCCTAGCGCCCACGAAAGGAAATGGCCCAAAACACAACGTAGACAAATCAAATATTTTCACAGAAAACACAGGTGTTTTTTACAAAGTGCCTACCTGTGGATTTTGGCCTCTAGCCCAGCCGGCACCTGGGGAAACCTAGCAAACCAGCAAATTTTTGAAAGCTAGACACCTAGGGGAATCCAAGATGGGGTGATTTGTGGGGCTCGGACCAGGTTCTGTTACCCAGAATCCTTTGCGAACTTCAAAATTTGGCCAAAAGAACACTTTTTCCTCTCATTTCGGTGTCAGAAAGTTCTGGAATCTGAGAGGAGCCACAAATTTCCTTCCACCCAGCATTCCCCCAAGTCTCCCGATAAAAATGGTACCTCACTTGTGTGAGTAGGCCTAGCGCTCACGAAAGGATATGGCCCAAAACACAACGTGGACACATCACATTTGTTCACCGAAAGCAGAGGTGTTTTTTACAAAGTGCCTACCTGTGGATTTTGGCCTCTAGCTCAGCTGGCACCTGGGGAAACCTAGCAAACCAGTGCATTTGTGAAAACTAGACACCGAGGGGAATCCAAGATGGGGTGACTTGTGGGGCTCGGACCAGGTTCTGTTACCCAGAATCCTTTGCAAAACTCAAAATTTGTCCAAAAAAACACTTTTTCCTCTCATTTCGGTGACAGAAAGTTCTGGAATCTGAGAGGAGCCACTAATTTCTTTCTACCCAGCGTTCCCCCAAGTCTCAAAATAAAAATGGTACCTGACTTGTATGGGTAGGCCTAGCGCCCACAAAAGGAAATGGCCCAAAACACAACGTGGACACATCACATTTTTTACAGAAAACAGAGGTGTTTTTTACAAAGTGCCTACCTGTGGATTTTGGTCTCTAGCTCAACCGGCATCTGTGAAAACCTAGCAAACCAGCACATTTTTTAAAACTAGACACCTAGGGAAATCTAAGATGGGGTGACTTGTGGGGCTCGGACCAGGTTCTGTTACCCAGAATCCTTTGCAAACCTGAACAATTTGACTAAAAAAACACTTTTTCCTCTCATTTCGGTTACAGACAGTTCTGGAATCTGAGAGGAGCCAAACATTTCCTTCCACCCAGCATTCCCCAAAGTTTCCCGATAAAAATGGTACCTCACTTGTGTGGGTAGGCCTAGCGCCCACGAAAAGAAATATCCCAAAACACAACGTGGACACATCACATTTGTTCACCGAAAGCAGAGGTGTTTTTTACAAAGTGCCTACCTGTGGATTTTGGCCTCTAGCTCAGCTGGCACCTGGGGAAACCTAGCAAACCAGTGCATTTGTGAAAACTAGACACCTAGGGGAATCCAAGATGGAGTGACTTCTGGGGCTCGGACCAGGTTCTATTACTCAGAATCCTTTGCAGACCTCAAAATGTGACAAAAACAACACCTTTTCCTCTCATTTCGGTGACAGAAAGTTCTGGAATCTGAGAAGAGCCACACATTTCCTCTTACCCAGCGTTCCCCCAAGTCTCCCGATAAAAATGGTACCTCACTTATGTGGATAGGCCTAGCGCCAACGAAAGGAAATGGCCAAAAACACAACGTGGACACATCACATTTTTTCAGAGAAAACAGAGGTGTTTTTTACAAAGTGCCTACCTGTGGATTTTGGCCTCTAACTCAGCTGGCACCTGGGGAAACCTAGCAAACCATCGCATTTGTGAAAACTAGACACCTAGGGGAATCCAAGATGGAGTGACTTCTGGGGCTCGGACCAGGTTCTATTACCCAGAATCCTTTGCAAACCTCAAAATCCTACGAAAACAACACCTTTTCCTCTCATTTCGGTGACAGAAAGTTCTGGAATCTGAAAAGAGCCACACATTTCCTTCCACCCAGCGTTCCCCCAAGTCTCCCGATAAAAATGGTACCTCACTTATGTGGATAGGCCTAGCACCCAAGAAAGGAAAGGGCCAAAAACACAACGTGGACACATCACATTTTTTCACAGAAAACAGAGGTGTTTTTTACAAAGTGCCTACCTGTGGATTTTGGCCTCTAACTCAGCTGGCACCTGGGGAAACCTAGCAAACCATCGCATTTGTGAAAACTAGACACCTAGGGGAATCCAAGATGGAGTGACTTCTGGTGCTCGGACCAGGTTCTATTACCCAGAATCCTTTGCAAACCTCAAAATCCTACGAAAACAACACCTTTTCCTCTCATTTCGGTGACAGAAAGTTCTGGAATCTGAAAAGAGCCACACATTTCCTTCCACCCAGCGTTCCCCCAAGTCTCCCGATAAAAATGGTACCTCACTTATGTGGATAGGCCTAGCACCCAAGAAAGGAAAGGGCCAAAAACACAACGTGGACACATCACATTTTTTCACAGAAAACAGAGGTGTTTTTTACAAAGTGCCTACTTGTGTATTTTGGCCTCTAGCTCAGCCGGCACCTGGGGAAACCTTGCAAATCAGCACCTTTTTGAAAACTAGACACCTAGGGGAATCCAAGATGTGGTGACACGTGGGGCTCAGACCAGGTTCTGTTACCCAGAATCCTTTGCAAACCTCAACATTTGACCAAAAAAACACCTTTTCCTCTCATTTCGGCGACAGAAAATTCTGGAATCTGAGAGGAGCCACAAATTTCCTTCCACCCAGCATTCCCGAAAGTCTCCCAATAAAAATGGTACCTTACTTGTGTGGGTAGGCCTAGCGCCCTCGAAAGGAAATGGCCCAAAACACAACGTGGACACATCACATTTTTACTGGAAAGCAGAGGTGTTTTTTACAAAGTGCCTACCTGTGAATTTTGGCCTCTAGCTCAGCCGGCACCTGGGGAAACCTAGCAAACCAGCACATTTTTTAAAACTAGACACCTAGGGGAATCCAAGATGGGGTGACTTGTGGGTATCTGACCAGGTTCTGTTACCTAGAATCCTTTGCAAACCTCAATATTTGACCGAAAAACACTTTTTCCTCTCATTTCGGTGACAGAAAGTTCTGGAATCAGAGAGGAGCCACAATTTTCCTGCCACCCAGCATTCCCCCAAGTCTCCCGATAAAAAAGGTACCTCACTTATGTGGATAGGCCTAGCGCCCATGAAAGGAAATGGCCCAAAACACAACGTGGACACATAAAATATTTTAGCAGAAAACAGAGGTGTTTTTTTACAAAGTGCCTACCTGTGGATTTTGGCCTGAAGCCCAGCCGGCACCTGGGGAAACCTAGCAAACCAGCACATTTTTGAAAACTAGACACCTAGGGGAATGCAAGATGGGGTGATTTGTGGGGCTCGGACCCAGTTCTGTTACCCAGAATCCTTTGAGAACCTCAAAATTTGGCCAAAAAAACACTTTTTCCTCTCATTTTGGTTCCAGAAAGTTCTGGAATTTGAGAGGAGCAACAAATTTCCTTCCACGCGGCGTTCCCCCAAGTCTCCCGTTAAAAATGGTACCTCACTTGTGTGCGTAGGCCTAGCGCCCACGAAAGGAAATGGCCCAAAACACAACGTAGACAAATCAAATATTTTTACAGAAAACACAAGTGTTTTTTACAAAGTGCCTACCTGTGGATTTTGGCCTCTAGCCCAGCCGGCACCTGGGGAAACCTAGCAAACCAGCAAATTTTTGAAAGCTAGACACCTAGGGGAATCCAAGATGGGGTGATTTGTGGGGCTCGGACCAGGTTCTGTTACCCAGAATCCTTTGCGAACCTCAAAATTTGGCCAAAAGAACACTTTTTCCTCTCATTTCGGTGTCAGAAAGTTCTGGAATCTGAGAGGAGACACAAATTTCCTTCCACCCAGCATTCCCCCAAGTCTCCCGATAAAAATGGTACCTCACTTGTGTGGGTAGGCCTAGCGCTCACGAAAGGATATGGCCCAAAACACAACGTGGACACATCACATTTGTTCACCGAAAGCAGAGGTGTTTTTTACAAAGTGCCTACCTGTGGATTTTGGCCTCTAGCTCAGTTGGCACCTGGGGAAACCTAGCAAACCAGTGCATTTGTGAAAACTAGACACCTAGGGGAATCCAAGATGGAGTGACTTCTGGAGCTCGGACCAGATTCTATTACTCAGAATCCTTTGCAAACCTCAAAATGTGACAAAACAACACCTTTTCCTCTCATTTCGGTGACAGAAAGTTCTGGAATCTGAGAAGAGCCACACATTTCCTCTTACCCAGCGTTCCCCCAAGTCTCCCGATAAAAATTGGTACCTCACTTATGTGGATAGGCCTAGCGCCAACGAAAGGAAATGGCCAAAAACACAACGTGGACACATCACATTTTTTCAGAGAAAACAGAGGTGTTTTTTACAAAGTGCCTACCTGTGGATTTTGGCCTCTAACTCAGCTGGCACCTGGGGAAACCTAGCAAACCATCGCATTTGTGAAAACTAGACACCTAGGGGAATCCAAGATGGAGTGACTTCTGGGGCTCGGACCAGGTTCTATTACCCAGAATCCTTTGCAAACCTCAAAATCCTACGAAAACAACACCTTTTCCTCTCATTTCGGTGACAGAAAGTTCTGGAATCTGAAAAGAGCCACACATTTCCTTCCACCCAGCGTTCCCCCAAGTCTCCCGATAAAAATGGTACCTCACTTATGTGGATAGGCCTAGCACCCAAGAAAGGAAAGGGCCAAAAACACAACGTGGACACATCACATTTTTTCACAGAAAACAGAGGTGTTTTTTACAAAGTGCCTACCTGTGGATTTTGGCCTCTAGCTCAGCCGGCACCTGGGGAAACCTTGCAAATCAGCACCTTTTTGAAAACTAGACACCTAGGGGAATCCAAGATGTGGTGACACGTGGGGCTCAGACCAGGTTCTGTTACCCAGAATCCTTTGCAAACCTCAACATTTGACCAAAAAAACACCTTTTCCTCTCATTTCGGCGACAGAAAATTCTGGAATCTGAGAGGAGCCACAAATTTCCTTCCACCCAGCATTCCCGAAAGTCTCCCAATAAAAATGGTACCTTACTTGTGTGGGTAGGCCTAGCGCCCTCGAAAGGAAATGGCCCAAAACACAACGTGGACACATCACATTTTTACTGGAAAGCAGAGGTGTTTTTTACAAAGTGCCTACCTGTGAATTTTGGCCTCTAGCTCAGCCGGCACCTGGGGAAACCTAGCAAACCAGCACATTTTTTAAAACTAGACACCTAGGGGAATCCAAGATGGGGTGACTTGTGGGTCTCTGACCAGGTTCTGTTACCTAGAATCCTTTGCAAACCTCAATATTTGACCGAAAAACACTTTTTCCTCTCATTTCGGTGACAGAAAGTTCTGGAATCAGAGAGGAGCCACAATTTTCCTGCCACCCAGCGTTCCCCCAAGTCTCCCGATAAAAAAGGTACCTCACTTATGTGGATAGGCCTAGCGCCCATGAAAGGAAATGGCCCAAAACACAACGTGGACACATAAAATATTTTCACAGAAAACAGAGGTGTTTTTTTACAAAGTGCCTACCTGTGGATTTTGGCCTGAAGCCCAGCTGGCACCTGGGGAAACCTAGCAAACCAGCACATTTTTGAAAACTAGACACCTAGGGGAATGCAAGATGGGGTGATTTGTGGGGCTCGGACCCAGTTCTGTTACCCAGAATCCTTTGAGAACCTCAAAATTTGGCCAAAAAAACACTTTTTCCTCTCATTTTGGTTCCAGAAAGTTCTGGAATTTGAGAGGAGCAACAAATTTCCTTCCACGCGGCGTTCCCCCAAGTCTCCCGATAAAAATGGTACCTCACTTGTGTGCGTAGGCCTAGTGCCCACGAAAGGAAATGGCCCAAAACACAACGTAGACAAATCAAATATTTTCACAGAAAACACAGGTGTTTTTTACAAAGTGCCTACCTGTGGATTTTGGCCTCTAGCCCAGCCGGCACCTGGGGAAACCTAGCAAACCAGCAAATTTTTGAAAGCTAGACACCTAGGGGAATCCCAGATGGGGTGATTTGTGTGGCTCGGACCAGGTTCTGTTACCCAGAATCCTTTGCGAACCTCAAAATTTGTCCAAAAGAACACTTTTTCCTCTCATTTCGGTGTCAGAAAGTTCTGGAATCTGAGAGGAGACACAAATTTCCTTCCACCCAGCATTTCCCCAAGTCTCCCGATAAAAATGGTTCCTCACTTGTGTGGGTAGGCCTAGCGCTCACGAAAGGATATGGCCCAAAACACAACGTGGACACATCACATTTGTTCACCGAAAGCAGAGGTGTTTTTTTCAAAGTGCCTACCTGTGGATTTTGGCCTCTAGCTCAGCTGGCACCTGGGGAAACCTAGCAAACCAGTGCATTTGTGAAAACTAGACACCTAGGGGAATCCAAGAAGGGGTGACTTGGTTCTATTACTCAGAATCTTTTGCAAACCTCAAAATGTGACGAAAACAACACCTTTTCCTCTCATTTCGGTGACTGCAAGTTCTGGAATCTGTGAATAGCCACACATTTCCTCTTACCCAGCGTTCCCCCAAGTCTCCCGATAAAAATGGTACCTCACTTATGTGGATAGGCCTAGCGCCAACGAAAGGAAATGGCCAAAAACGCAACGTGGACACACCAAATTTTTTCAGAGAAAACAGAGGTGTTTTTTACAAAGTGCCTACCTGTGTATTTTGGCCTCTATCTCAGCCGGCACCTGGGGAAACCTAGCAAACCAGCACATTTTTGAAAACTAGACACCTAGGGGAATCCAAGAAGGGGTGACTTGTAGGGCTCTGACCAGGTTCTGTTACCCAGAATCCTTGCAAACCTCAACATTTGGCCAAAAAAAAAACACTTTCCTCTCATTTCGGTGACAGAAAGTTCTGGAATCTGAGAGGAGCCACAAATTTCCTTCCACCCAGCGTTACCCCAAGTCTCCCAATAAAAATGGTACTTTACTGGTGTGGGTATGCCTAGCGCCCATGAAAAGAAATATCCCAAAACACAACGTGGACACATCACATTTTTTTACAGAAAACTGTGGTGTTTTTTACCAAGTGCCTACCTGTGGATTTTGGCCTCTAGCTCAGCCGGCACCTGGGAAACCTAGCAAACCAGCACATTTTTCAAAACTAGACACCTAGGGGAATCCAAGATGGGGTGACTTGTGGGGCTCGGGCCAGGTTCTGTTACCCAGAATCCTTTGGAAACCTCAAAATTTGTCCAAAAAACACTTCTTCCTCTCATTTCGGTGACAGAAAGTTCTGGAATCTGAGAGGAGCCACTAATTTCTTTCTACCCAGCGTTCCCCCAAGTCTCCCAATAAAAATGGTATCTCACTTGTGCGGGTAGGCTTAGCGCCCACAAAAGGAAATGGCCCAAAACACAACGTGGACACATCACATTTTTTACAGAAAACAGAGGTGTTTTTTACAAAGTGCCTACCTGTGGATTTTGGTCTCTAGCTCAACCAGCATCTGCGAAAACCTAGCAAACCAGCACATTTTTTAAAACTAGACACCTAGGGGAATCTAAGATGGGGTGGCTTGTGGGGCTCGGACCAGGTTCTGTTACCCAGAATCCTTTGAAAACCTCAACAATTTGACTAAAAAAACACTTTTTCCTCTCATTTCGGTTACAGACAGTTCTGGAATCTGAGAGGAGCCAAACATTTCCTTCCACCCAGCATTCCCCAAAGTTTCCTGATAAAAATGGTACCTCACTTGTGTGGGTTGGCCTAGCGCTCACGAAAGGAATTATTCCAAAACACAACGTGCACTCATCACATTTTGTTTTACAGAAAACAGAGGTGTTTTTTACAAAGTGCCTACCTGTGGATTTTGGCCTCTAGCTCAGCCGGAACCTGGGGAAACCTAGCAAACCAGCACATTTTTTAAAACTAGACACCTAGGGGAATCCAAGAAGGGGTTACTTGTGGGGCTCTGACCAGGTTCTGTTACCCAGAATCCTTGCAAACCTCAACATTTGACCAAAAAAAAAAACCCTTTCGTCTCATTTCGGTGACAGAAAGTTCTGGAATCTAAGAGGAGCCACAAATTTCCTTCCACCCAGCGTTACCCCAAGTCTTCCGATAAAAATGGTACTTCACTTGTGTGGGTAGCCTAGCGCCCATGAAAAGAAATATCCCAAAACACAACGTGGACGCATCACATTTTTTTACAGAAAACTGAGGTCTTTTTTACTAAGTGCCCACCTGTGGATTTTGGCCTCTAGCCCAGCCGGCACCTGGGGAAACCTAGCAAACCAGCACATTGATGAAAACTAGACACCTAGGGGAATCCAAGTTGGGGTGACTAGTGGGGCTCGGACCAGGTTCTGTTACCCAGAATCCTTTGCAAACCTCAAAATTTGTCCAAAAAAACACTTTTTCCTCTCATTTCGGTGACAGAAAGTTCTGGAATCTGAGAGGAGCCACTAATTTCTTTCTTCCCAGCGTTCCCCCAAGTCTCCCAATAAAAATGGTACCTGACTTGTGTGGGTAGGCCTAGCGCCCACAAAAGGAAATGGCCCAAAACACAACGTGGACACATCACATTTTTTTACAGAAAACAGAGATGTTTTTTACAAAGTGCCTACCTGTGGATTTTGGTCTCTAGCTAAACCGGCATCTGTGAAAACCTAGCAAACCAGCACATTTTTTAAAACTAGACACCTAGGGTAATCTAAGATGGGGTGACTTGTGGGGCTCGGACCAGGTTCTGTGACCCAGAATCCTTTGCAAACCTGAACAATTTGACTAAAAAAACACTTTTTCCTCTCATTTCGGTTACAGACAGTTCTGGAATCTGAGAGGAGCCAAACATTTCCTTCCACCCAGCATTCCCCAAAGTTTCCCGATAAAAATGGTACCTCACTTGTGTGGGTAGGCTTAGCGCCCACGAAAAGAAATATCCCAAAACACAACGTGGACACATCACATTTTTTTTTTACAGAAAACAGAGGTGTTTTTTACAAAGTACCTACCTGTGGATTTTGGCCTCTAGCTCAGCCGGCACCTGGGGAAACCTAGCAAACCAGCACATTTTTGAAAACTAGACACCTTGGGGAATCCAAGAAGGGGTGACTTGTGGGGCTCTGAGCAGGTTCTGTTACCCAGAATCCTTGCAAACCTCAACTTTTGAACAAAAAAAAAACCCTTTTGTCTCATTTCGGTGACAGAAAGTTCTGGAATCTGAGAGGAGCCACAAATTTCCTTCCACCCAGCGTTACCCCAAGTCTCCCGATAAAAATGGTACCTCACTTGTGTGGGTATGCCTAGCGCCCATGAAAAGAAATATCCCAAAACACAACGTGGACACATCACATTTTTTTACAGAAAACTGAGGTGTTTTTTACCAAATGCCTACCTGTGGATTTTGGCCTCTAGCTCAGCCGGCACCTGGGGAAACCTAGCAAACCAGCACATTTTTCATAACTAGACACCTATGGGAATCCAAGATGGGGTGACTTGTGGGGCTCGGGCAAGGTTCTGTTACCCAGAATCGTTTGCAAACCTCAACATTTGGCCAAAAAAACACTTTTTACTCTCATTTCGGAGACAAAAAGCTCTGGAATCTGAGAGGAGCCACAAATTTCATTCCACCCAGCGTTCCCCAAAGTCTCCCGATAAAAATGGTACCTTACTTGTGTGGGTAGGCCTAGCGCCCACGAAAGGAAATGGCCCAAAACACAACGTGGACACATCACATTTTTTACGGAAAGCAGAGGTGTTTTTTACAAAGTGCCTACCTGTGAATTTTGGCCTCTAGCCCAGCCGGCACCTGGGGAAACCTAGCAAACCAGCAAATTTTTGAAAGCTAGACACCTAGGGGAATCCAAGATGGGGTGATTTGTGGGGCTCGGACCAGGTTCTGTTACCCAGAATCCTTTGCGAACCTCAAAATTTGGCCAAAAGAACACTTTTTCCTCTCATTTCGGTGTCAGAAAGTTCTGGAATCTGAGAGGAGCCACAAATTTCCTTCCACCCAGCATTTCCCCAAGTCTCCCGATAAAAATGGTACCTCACTTGTGTGGGTAGGCCTAGCGCTCACGAAAGGATATGGCCCAAAACACAACGTGGACACATCACATTTGTTCACCGAAAGCAGAGGTGTTTTTTACAAAGTGCCTACCTGTGGATTTTGGCCTCTAGCTCAGCTGGCACCTGGGGAAACCTAGCAAACCAGTGCATGTGTGAAAACTAGACACCTAGGGGAATCCAAGATGGAGTGACTTCTGGGGCTCGGACCAGGTTCTATTACTCAGAATCCTTTGCAAACCTCAAAATGTGACGAAAACAACACCTTTTCCTCTCATTTCAGTGACAGAAAGTTCTGGAATCTGAGAAGAGCCACACATTTCCTCTTACCCAGCATTCCCCCAAGTCTCCCGATAAAAATGGTACCTCACTTATGTGGATAGGCCTAGCGCCAACGAAAGGAAATGGCCAAAAACACAACGTGGACACATCACATTTTTTCAGAGAAAACAGAGGTGTTTTTTGCAAAGTGCCTACCTGTGGATTTTGGCCTCTAACTCAGTTGGCACCTTGGGAAACCCAGCAAACCATTGCATTTGTGAAAACTAGACAGCTAGGGGAATCCAAGATGGTGTGACTTCTGGGGCTCGGACCAGGTTCTATTACCCAGAATCCTTTGCAATCCTCAAAATCTGACGAAAACAACACCTTTTCCTCTCATTTCGGTGACAGAAAGTTCTGGAATCTGAGAAGAGCCACACATTTCCTCTTACCCAGCGTTCCCCCAAGTCTCCCGATAAAAATGGTACCTCACTTATGTGGATAGGCCTAGCGCCAACGAAAGAAAATGGCCCAAAACACAACGTGGACACATCACATTTTTTATGGAAAGCAGAGGTGTTTTTTACAAAGTGCCTACCTGTGGATTTTGGCCTCTAGCTCAGCCTGCACCTGGGGAAACCTAGCAAACCAACACATTTTTGAAAACTAGACACCTAGGGGAATCCAAGAAGGGGTGACTTGTGGGGCTCTGACCAGGTGCTGTTACCCAGAATCCATGCAAACCTCAACATTTGGCCAAAAAAAACACACTTTCCTCTCAGTTCGGTGACAGAAAGTTCTGGAATCTGAGAGGAGCCACAAATTTCCTTCCACCCAGCGTTACCCCAAGTCTCCCGATAAAAATGGTACCTCACTTGTGTGGGTACGCCTAGTGCCCATGAAAAGAAATATCCCAAAACACAACGTGGACACATCACATTTTTTTACAGAAAACTGAGGTGTTTTTTACCAAATGCCTACCTGTGGATTTTGGCCTCTAGCTCAGCCAGCACCTGGGGAAACCTAGCAAACCAGCACATTTTTCATAACTAGACACCTATGGGAATCCAAGATGGGGTGACTTGTGGGGCTCGGGCAAGGTTCTGTTACCCAGAATCGTTTGCAAACCTCAACATTTGGCCAAAAAAACACTTTTTACTCTCATTTCGGAGACAAAAAGCTCTGGAATCTGAGAGGAGCCACAAATTTCATTCCACCCAGCGTTCCCCAAAGTCTCCCGATAAAAATGGTACCTTACTTGTGTGGGTAGGCCTAGCGCCCACGAAAGGAAATGGCCCAAAACACAACGTGGACACATCACATTTTTTACGGAAAGCAGAGGTGTTTTTTACAAAGTGCCTACCTGTGAATTTTGGCCTCTAGCCCAGCCGGCACCTGGGGAAACCTAGCAAACCAGCAAATTTTTGAAAGCTAGACACCTAGGGGAATCCAAGATGGGGTGATTTGTGGGGCTCGGACCAGGTTCTGTTACCCAGAATCCTTTGCGAACCTCAAAATTTGGCCAAAAGAACACTTTTTCCTCTCATTTCGGTGTCAGAAAGTTCTGGAATCTGAGAGGAGCCACAAATTTCCTTCCACCCAGCATTTCCCCAAGTCTCCCGATAAAAATGGTACCTCACTTGTGTGGGTAGGCCTAGCGCTCACGAAAGGATATGGCCCAAAACACAACGTGGACACATCACATTTGTTCACCGAAAGCAGAGGTGTTTTTTACAAAGTGCCTACCTGTGGATTTTGGCCTCTAGCTCAGCTGGCACCTGGGGAAACCTAGCAAACCAGTGCATGTGTGAAAACTAGACACCTAGGGGAATCCAAGATGGAGTGACTTCTGGGGCTCGGACCAGGTTCTATTACTCAGAATCCTTTGCAAACCTCAAAATGTGACGAAAACAACACCTTTTCCTCTCATTTCAGTGACAGAAAGTTCTGGAATCTGAGAAGAGCCACACATTTCCTCTTACCCAGCATTCCCCCAAGTCTCCCGATAAAAATGGTACCTCACTTATGTGGATAGGCCTAGCGCCAACGAAAGGAAATGGCCAAAAACACAACGTGGACACATCACATTTTTTCAGAGAAAACAGAGGTGTTTTTTACAAAGTGCCTACCTGTGGATTTTGGCCTCTAACTCAGTTGGCACCTTGGGAAACCCAGCAAACCATTGCATTTGTGAAAACTAGACAGCTAGGGGAATCCAAGATGGTGTGACTTCTGGGGCTCGGACCAGGTTCTATTACCCAGAATCCTTTGCAATCCTCAAAATCTGACGAAAACAACACCTTTTCCTCTCATTTCGGTGACAGAAAGTTCTGGAATCTGAGAAGAGCCACACATTTCCTCTTACCCAGCGTTCCCCCAAGTCTCCCGATAAAAATGGTACCTCACTTATGTGGATAGGCCTAGCGCCAACGAAAGAAAATGGCCCAAAACACAACGTGGACACATCACATTTTTTATGGAAAGCAGAGGTGTTTTTTACAAAGTGCCTACCTGTGGATTTTGGCCTCTAGCTCAGCCTGCACCTGGGGAAACCTAGCAAACCAACACATTTTTGAAAACTAGACACCTAGGGGAAACCAAGAAGGGGTGACTTGTGGGGCTCTGACCAGGTGCTGTTACCCAGAATCCATGCAAACCTCAACATTTGGCCAAAAAAAACACACTTTCCTCTCAGTTCGGTGACAGAAAGTTCTGGAATCTGAGAGGAGCCACAAATTTCCTTCCACCCAGCGTTACCCCAAGTCTCCCGATAAAAATGGTACCTCACTTGTGTGGGTACGCCTAGTGCCCATGAAAAGAAATATCCCAAAACACAACGTGGACACATCACATTTTTTTACAGAAAACTGAGGTGTTTTTTACCAAATGCCTACCTGTGGATTTTGGCCTCTAGCTCAGCCAGCACCTGGGGAAACCTAGCAAACCAGCACATTTTTCATAACTAGACACCTATGGGAATCCAAGATGGGGTGACTTGTGGGGCTCGGGCAAGGTTCTGTTACCCAGAATCGTTTGCAAACCTCAACATTTGGCCAAAAAAACACTTTTTACTCTCATTTCGGAGACAAAAAGCTCTGGAATCTGAGAGGAGCCACAAATTTCATTCCACCCAGCGTTCCCCAAAGTCTCCCGATAAAAATGGTACCTTACTTGTGTGGGTAGGCCTAGCGCCCACAAAAGGAAATGGCCCAAAACACAACGTGGACACATCACATTTTTTACGGAAAGCAGAGGTGTTTTTTACAAAGTGCCTACCTGTGAATTTTGGCCTCTAGCTCAGCCGGCACCTGGGGAAACCTAGCAAACCAGCACATTTTTGAAAACTAGACACCTAGGGGAATCCAAGATGGGGTGACTTGTGGGTCTCTGACCAGGTTCTGTTACCTAGAATCCTTTGCAAACCTCAATATTTGACCGAAAAACACTTTTTCCTCTCATTTTGGTGACAGAAAGTTCTGGAATCAGAAAGGAGCCACAATTTTCCTGCCACCCAGCATTCCACCAAGTATCCCGATAAAAATGGTACCTCACTTATGTGGATAGGCCTAGCGCCCATGAAAGGAAATGGCCCAAAACACAACGTGGACACAAAAACATTTCACAGAAAACAGAGGTGTTTTTTACAAAGTGCCTACCTGTGGATTTTGGCCTCTAGCCCAGCCGGCACCTTGGGAAACCTAGCAAACCAGCACATTTTTGAAAACTAGACACCTAGGGGAATGCAAGATGGGGTGATTTGTGGGGCTCGGACCCGGTTCTGTTACCCAGAATCCTTTGCGAACCTCAAAATTTAGCCAAAAGAACACTTTTTCCTCTCATTTCGGTATCAGAAAGTTCTGGAATCTGAGAGGAGCCACAAATTTCCTTCCACCCAGCATTCCCCCAAGTCTCCCGATAAAAATGGTACCTCACTTGTGTGGGTAGGCCTAGCGCTCACGAAAGGATATGGCCCAAAACACAACGTGGACACATCACATTTGTTCACCGAAAGCAGAGGTGTTTTTTACAAAGTGCCTACCTGTGGATTTTGGCCTCTAGCTCAGCTGGCACCTGGGGAAACCTAGCAAACCAGTGCATTTGTGAAAACTAGACACCTAGGGGAATCCAAGATGGAGTGACTTCTGGGGCTCGGACCAGGTTCTATTACTCAGAATCCTTTGCAAACCTCAAAATGTGACGAAAACAACACCTTTTCCTCTCACTTCGGTGACAGAAAGTTCTGGAATCTGAGAAGAGCCACACACTTCCTCTTACCCAGCGTTCCCCCAAGTCTCCCGATAAAAATGGTACCTCACTTATGTGGATAGGCCTAGCGCCAACGAAAGAAAATGGCCCAAAACACAACGTGGACACATCACATTTTTTACGGAAAGCAGAGGTGTTTTTTACAAAGTGCCTACCTGTGGATTTTGGCCTCTAGCTCAGCCGGCACCTGGGGAAACCTAGCAAACCAACACATTTTTGAAAACTAGACACCTAGGGGAAACCAAGAAGGGGTGACTTGTGGGGCTCTGACCAGGTTCTGTTACCCAGAATCCTTGCAAACCTCAACATTTGGCCAAAAAAAAAACACTTTCCTCTCATTTCGGTGACAGAAAGTTCTGGAATCTGAGAGGAGCCACAAATTTCCTTCCACCCAGCGTTACCCCAAGTCTCCCGATAAAAATGGTACCTCACTTGTGTGGGTACGCCTAGCGCCCATGAAAATAAATATCCCAAAACACAACGTGGACACATCACATTTTTTTGCAGAAAACTGAGGTGTTTTTTACCAAATGCCTACCTGTGGATTTTGGCCTCTAGCTCAGCCAGCACCTGGGGAAACCTAGCAAACCAGCACATTTTTCATAACTAGACACCTATGGGTATCCAAGATGGGGTGACTTGTGGGGCTCGGGCAAGGTTCTGTTACCCAGAATCGTTTGCAAACCTCAACATTTGGCCAAAAAAACACTTTTTACTCTCATTTCGGAGACAAAAAGCTCTGGAATCTGAGAGGAGCCACAAATTTCATTCCACCCAGCGTTCCCCAAAGTCTCCCGATAAAAATGGTACCTTACTTGTGTGGGTAGGCCTAGCGCCCACGAAAGGAAATGGCCCAAAACACAACGTGGACACATCACATTTTTTACGGAAAGCAGAGGTGTTTTTTACAAAGTGCCTACCTGTGAATTTTGGCCTCTAGCTCAGCCGGCACCTGGGGAAACCTAGCAAACCAGCACATTTTTGAAAACTAGACACCTAGGGGAATCCAAGATGTGGTGACTTGTGGGTCTCTGACCAGGTTCTGTTACCTAGAATCCTTTGCAAACCTCAATATTTGACCGAAAAACACTTTTTCCTCTCATTTCGGTGACAGAAAGTTCTGGAATCAGAAAGGAGCCACAATTTTCCTGCCACCCAGCATTCCACCAAGTATCCCGATAAAAATGGTACCTCACTTATGTGGATAGGCCTAGCGCCCATGAAAGGAAATGGCCCAAAACACAACGTGGACACATAAAAAAAATTCACAGAAAACAGAGGTGTTTTTTACAAAGTGCCTACCTGTGGATTTTGGCCTCTAGCCCAGCCGGCACCTTGGGAAACCTAGCAAACCAGCACATTTTTGAAAACTAGACACCTAGGGGAATGCAAGATGGGGTGATTTGTGGGGCTCGGACCCAGTTCTGTTACCCAGAATCCTTTGCGAACCTCAAAATTTGGCCAAAAGAACACTTTTTCCTCTCATTTCGGTATCAGAAAGTTCTGGAATCTGAGAGGAGCCACAAATTTCCTTCCACCCAGCATTCCCCCAAGTCTCCCGATAAAAATGGTACCTCACTTGTGTGGGTAGGCCTAGCGCTCACGAAAGGATATGGCCCAAAACACAACGTGGACACATCACATTTGTTCACCGAAAGCAGAGGTGTTTTTTACAAAGTGCCTACCTGTGGATTTTGGCCTCTAGCTCAGCTGGCACCTGGGGAAACCTAGCAAACCAGTGCATTTGTGAAAACTAGACACCTAGGGGAATCCAAGATGGAGTGACTTCTGGGGCTCGGACCAGGTTCTATTACTCAGAATCCTTTGCAAACCTCAAAATGTGACGAAAACAACACCTTTTCCTCTCACTTCGGTGACAGAAAGTTCTGGAATCTGAGAAGAGCCACACACTTCCTCTTACCCAGCGTTCCCCCAAGTCTCCCTATAAAAATGGTACCTCACTTATGTGGATAGGCCTAGCGCCAACTAAAGAAAATGGCCCAAAACACAACGTGGACACATCACATTTTTTACGGAAAGCAGAGGTGTTTTTTCAAAGTGCCTACCTGTGGATTTTGGCCTCTAGCTCAGCCGGCACCTGGGGAAACCTAGCAAACCAACGCATTTTTGAAAACTAGACACCTAGGGGAAACCAAGAAGAGGTGACTTGTGGGGCTCTGACCAGGTTCTGTTACCCAGAATCCTTGCAAACCTCAACATTTGGCCAAAAAAAAAACACTTTCCTCTCATTTCGGTGACAGAAAGTTCTGGAATCTGAGAGGAGCCACAAATTTCCTTCCACCCAGCGTTACCCCAAGTCTCCCGATAAAAATGGTACCTCACTTGTGTGGGTACGCCTAGCGCCCATGAAAAGAAATATCCCAAAACACAATGTGGACACATCACATTTTTTTGCAGAAAACTGAGGTGTTTTTTACCAAATGCCTACCTGTGGATTTTGGCCTCTAGCTCAGCCAGCACCTGGGGAAACCTAGCAAACCAGCACATTTTTCATAACTAGACACCTATGGGTATCCAAGATGGGGTGACTTGTGGGGCTCGGGCAAGGTTCTGTTACCCAGAATCGTTTTCAAACCTCAACATTTGGCCAAAAAAACACTTTTTACTCTCATTTCGGAGACAAAAAGCTCTGGAATCTGAGAGGAGCCACAAATTTCATTCCACCCAGCGTTCCCCAAAGTCTCCCGATAAAAATGGTACCTTACTTGTGTGGGTAGGCCTAGCGCCCACGAAAGGAAATGGCCCAAAACACAACGTGGACACATCACATTTTTTACGGAAAGCAGAGGTGTTTTTTAAAAAGTGCCTACCTGTGAATTTTGGCCTCTAGCTCAGCCGGCACCTGGGGAAACCTAGCAAACCAGCACATTTTTGAAAACTAGACACCTAGGGGAATCCAAGATGTGGTGACTTGTGGGTCTCTGACCAGGTTCTGTTACCTAGAATCCTTTGCAAACCTCAATATTTGTCCGAAAAACACTTTTTCCTCTCATTTCGGTGACAGAAAGTTCTGGAATCAGAAAGGAGCCACAATTTTCCTGCCACCCAGCATTCCACCAAGTATCCCGATAAAAATGGTACCTCACTTGTGTGGGTAGGCCTAGCGCTCACGAAAGGATATGGCCCAAAACACAACGTGGACACATCACATTTGTTCACCGAAAGCAGAGGTGTTTTTTACAAAGTGCCTACCTGTGGATTTTGGCCTCTAGCTCAGCTGGCACCTGGGGAAACCTAGCAAACCAGTGCATTTGTGAAAACTAGACACCTAGGGGAATCCAAGATGGAGTGACTTCTGGGGCTCGGACCAGGTTCTATTACTCAGAATCCTTTGCAAACCTCAAAATGTGACGAAAACAACACCTTTTCCTCTCATTTCGGCGACAGAAAGTTCTTTAATCTGAGAGGAGCCACAAATTTCCTTCCACCCAGCGTTCCCCCAAGTCTCCCAATAAAAATGGTAACTCACTTGTGTGGGTAGGCCTAGCGCTCACGAAAGGAAATGGCCCAAAACACAATGTGGACACATCACATGTTTTCACAGAAAACAGAGGTGTTTTTTTACAAAGTGCCTACCTGTGAATTTTGGCCTCTAGCTCAGCCGGCACCTGGGGAAAACTTGCAAACCAGCACATTTTTGAAAACTAGACACCTAGGGGAATCTAAGATGGGGTGACTTGTGGGTCTCTGACCAGGTTCTGTTACCCAGAATCCTTTGCAAACCTCAACATTTGACCGAAAAACACTTTTTCCTCTCATTTCGGTTGCAGAACGTTCTGGAATCAGAGAGGAGACACAATTTTCCTGCCACCCAGCATTCCCCCAAGTCTCCAGATACAAATGGTATCTGACTTGTGTGGATAGGCCTAGCGCCCACGAAAGGAAATGGCCAAAACCACAACGTGGACACATCACATTTTTTCACAGAAAACAGAGGTGTTTTTTGCAAACTGCCTGACTGTGGATTTTGGCCTCTAGCTCAGCGGGCACCTAGGGAAACCAGGCCAACCAGCTCATTTTTTAAAACTAGACCCCTAGGGGAATCCAAGATGGGGTGACTTGTTGGGCTCGGACCAGGTTCTGTCACCCAGAATCCTTTGCAAACCTCAAAAAGTGACCAAACAAACACCTTTTCCGCTCATTTCGGTGACAGACAGTTGTGGAATCTGAGAAGAGCCACACATTTCCTTCAACCCAGCGTTCCCCCAAGTCTCCCGATAAAAATGGCACCTCACTTATGTGGATAGGCCTAGCGCCCACGAAAGGAAATGGCCAAAAACACAACGTGAACACATCACATTTTTTCACAGAAAACAGAGGTATTTTTTTACAAAGTCCCTACCTGTGGATTTTGGCCTGTAGCTCAGCCCGCACCTGGGGAAACCTAGCAAACCAGCAAGTTTTTGAAAACTAGACACCTAGGAGAATCCAAGATGGGGTGACTTGTGGGGCTCTGACCAGGTCTGTTACCCAGAATCCTTTAGCAAACCTCAACCTTTGACCAAAAAAACACTTTTTCCTCTCATTTCGGTGACAGAAAGTTCTGGAATCAGAGAGGAGCCACAAATTTCCTTCCACCCAGCGTTCCTCCAAGTCTCACGATAAAAATGGTACCTCACTTGTGTGCGTAGGCCTAGCGCCCACGAAAGGAAATGGCCAAAAACACAACGTGAACACATCACATTTTTTCACAGAAAACAGAGGTATTTTTTTACAAAGTCCCTACCTGTGGATTTTGGCCTCGAGCTCAGCCCGCACCTGGGGAAACCTAGCAAACCAGCACATTTTTGAAAACTAGACACCTAGGGGAATGCAAGATGGGGTGATTTGTGGGGCTCGGATCCGGTTCTGTTACCCAGAATCCTTTGCGAACCTCAAAATTTGGCCAACAAAAACACTTTAACCTCTCATTTTGGTTCCAGAAAGTTCTGGAATTTGAGAGGAGCAACAAATTTCCTTCCACCCGACGTTCCTCCAAGTCTCCCGATAAAAATGGTACCTCACTTGTGTGCGTAGGCCTAGCGCCCATGAAAGGAAATGGCCCAAAACACAACGTAGACAAATCAAATATTTTTACAGAAAACAGAGGTGTTTTTTACAAAGTGCCTACCTGTGGATTTTGGCCTCTAGCCCAGCCGGCACCTGGGGAAACCTAGCAAACCAGCAAATTTTTGAAAGCTAGACACCTAGGGGAATCCAAGATGGGGTGATTTGTGGGGCTCGGACCAGGTTCTGTTACCCAGAATCCTTTGCGAACCTCAAAATTTGGCCAAAAGAACACTTTTTCCTCTCATTTCGGTGTCAGAAAGTTCTGGAATCTGAGAGGAGACACAAATTTCCTTCCACCCAGCATTCCCCCAAGTCTCCCGATAAAAATGTTACCTCACTTGTGTGGGTAGGCCTAGCGCTCACGAAAGGATATGGCCCAAAACACAACGTGGACATATCACATTTGTTCACCGAAAGCAGAGGTGTTTTTTACAAAGTGCCTACCTGTGGATTTTGGCCTCTAGCTCAGCTGGCACCTGGGGAAACCTAGCAAACCAGTGCATTTGTGAAAACTAGACACCTAGGGGAATCCAAGATGGAGTGACTTCTGGGGCTCGGACCAGGTTCTATTACTCAGAATCCTTTGCAAACCTCAAAATGTGACAAAACAACACCTTTTCCTCTCATTTCGGTGACAGAAAGTTCTGGAATCTGAGAAGAGCCACACATTTCCTTCCACCCAGCGTTCCCCCAAGTCTCCCGATAAAAATGGCACGTCACTTATGTGGATAGGCCTAGCGCCCACGAAAGGAAATGGCCAAAAACACAACGTGAACACATCACATTTTTTCACAGAAAACAGAGCTATTTTTTTACAAAGTCCCTACCTGTGGATTTTGGCCTCTAGCTCAGCCCGCACCTGGGGAAACCTAGCAAACCAGCAATTTTTTGAAAACTAGACACCTAGGAGAATCCAAGATGGGGTGACTTGTGGGGCTCTGACCAGGTCTGTTACCCAGAATCCTTTAGCAAACCTCAACCTTTGACCAAAAAAACACTTTTTCCTCTCATTTCGGTGACAGAAAGTTCTGGAATCTGAGAGGAGCCACAAATTTCCTTCCACCCAGCGTTCCTCCAAGTCTCACGATAAAAATGGTACCTCACTTGTGTGGGTAGGCCTAGCGCCCACGAAAGGAAATGGCCCAAAACACAACGTGGACACATCACATTTTTTCACAGAAAACAGAGGTGTTTTTTTCAAAGTGCTTACCTGTGGATTTTAGCCTCTAGCTCAGCCGGCACATGGGGAAACCTAGCAAACCAGCACATTTTTTAAAACTAGACACCTAAGGGAATCCAAGATGGGGTGACTTGTGGGCCTCGGACAAGGTTCTGTTACCCAGAATCCTTTGCAAACCTCAAAAATTTGGCCAAAAAAACACTTTTTCCTCTCGTTTCGGTGAAACAAAGTTCTGGAATCTGAGAGAAGCCACAAATTTCCTTCCACCCAGCATTCCCCAAAGTCTCCCGATAAAAATGGTACCTCACTTGTGTGGGTAGGCCTAGCGCTCACGAAAGGATATGGCCCAAAACACAACGTGGACACATCACATTTGTTCACCGAAAGCAGAGGTGTTTTTTACAAAGTGCCCACCTGTGGATTTTGGCCTCTAACTCAGCTGGCACCTGGGGAAACCTAGCAAACCATCGCATTTGTGAAAACTAGACACCTAGGGGAATCCAAGATGGAGTGACTTCTGGGGCTCGGACCAGGTAATATTACCCAGAATCCTTTGCAAACCTCAAAATCTGACGAAAACAACACCTTTTCCTCTCATTTCGGTGACAGAAAGTTCTGGAATCTGAGAAGAGCCACACATTTCCTTCCACCCAGCGTTCCCCCAAGTCTCCCGATAAAAATGGTACCTCACTTGTGTGGGTAGGCCTAGCGCTCACGAAAGGATATGGCCCAAAACACAACGTGGACACATCACATTTGTTCACCGAAAGCAGAGGTGTTTTTTACAAAGTGCCTACCTGTGGATTTTGGCCTCTAGCTCAGCTGGCACCTGGGGAAACCTAGCAAACCAGTGCATTTGAGAAAACTAGACACCTAGGGGAATCCAAAATGGAGTGACTTCTGGGGCTCGGACCAGGTTCTATTACTCAGAATCCTTTGCAAACCTCAAAATGTGACAAAAACAACACCTTTTCCTCTCATTTCGGTGACAGAAAGTTCTGGAATCTGAGAAGAGACACACATTTCCTTTTACCCAGCGTTCCCCCAAGTCTCCCGATAAAAATGGTACCTCACTTATGTGGATAGGCCTAGCGCCAACGAAACAAAATGGCCCAAAACACAACGTGGACACATCACATTTTTTACGGAAAGCAGAGGTGTTTTTTACAAAGTGCCTACCTGTGGATTTTGGCCTATAGCACAGCCGGCACCTGGGGAAACCTAGCAAACCAGCACATTTTTGAAAACTAGACACCTAGGGGAATCCAAGAAGGGGTGACTTGTGGGGCTCTGACCAGGTTCTGTTACCCAGAATCCTTGCAAACCTCAACATTTGGCCAAAAAAAAAACACTTTCCTCTCATTTCGGTGACAGAAAGTTCTGGAATCTGAGAGGAGCTACAAATTTCCTTCCACCCAGCGTTACCCCAAGTCTCCCAATAAAAATGGTACCTCACTTGTGTGGGTACGCCTAGCGCCCATGAAAAGAAATATCCCAAAACACAACGTGGACACATCACATTTTTTTACAGAAAACTGTGGTGTTTTTTACCAAGTGCCTACCTGTGGATTTTGGCCTCTAGCTCAGCCGGCACCTGGGAAACCTAGCAAACCAGCACATTTTTCAAAACTAGACACCTAGGGGAATCCAAGATGGGGTGACTTGTGGGGCTCGGGCCAGGTTCTGTTACCCAGAATTCTTTGCAAACCTCAACATTTGGCCAAAAAAACACTTTTTCCTCTCATTTTGGTGACAGAAAGTTCTGTAATTTGAGAGGAGCAACAAATTTCATTCCACCCAGCGTTCCCCCAAGTCTCCCGATAAAAATGGTATCTCACTTGTGTGGGTAGGCCTAGCGCCCACGAAAGGAAATGGCCCAAATCACAACGTAGACAAATCAAATTTTTTCACAGAAAACAGAGGTGTTTTTTACAAAGTGCCTACCTGTGGATTTTGGCCTCTAGCCCAGCCGGCACCTGGGGAAACCTAGCAAACTAGCACATTTTTGAAAGCTAGACACCTAGGGGAATCCAAGATGGGGTGATTTGTGGGGCTCGGACCAGGTTCTGTTACCCAGAATCCTTTGCGAACCTCAAAATTTGGTTAAAAAAAAACACTTTTTCCTCTCATTTCGGTGTCAGAAAGTTCTGGAATCTGAGAGGAGCCACAAATTTCCTTCCACCCAGCATTCCCCCAAGTCTCCTGATAAAAATGGTACCTCACTTGTGTGGGTAGGCCTAGCGCTCACGAAAGGATATGGCCCAAAACACAACGTGGACACATCACATTTGTTCACCGAAAGCAGAGGTGTTTTTTACAAAGTGCCTACCTGTCGATTTTGGCCTCTAACTCAGCTGGCACCTGGGGAAACCTAGCAAACCATCGCATTTGTGAAAACTAGACACCTAGGGGAATCCAAGATGGAGTGACTTCTGGGGCTCGGACCAGGTTCTATTACCCAGAATCCTTTGCAAACCTCAAAATCTGACGAAAACAACACCTTTTCCTCTCATTTCGGTGACAGAAAGTTCTGGAATCTGAGAAGAGCCACACATTTCCTTCCACCCAGCGTTCCCCCAAGTCTCCCGATAAAAATGGTACCTCACTTATGTGGATAGGCCTAGCGCCCACAAAAGGAAAGGGCCAAAAACACAATGTGGACACATCACATTTTTTCACAGAAAACAGAGGTGTTTTTTACAAAGTGCCTACCTGTGTATTTTGGCCTCTAGCTCAGCCGGCACCTGGGGAAACCTTGCAAATCAGCACCTTTTTGAAAACTAGACACCTAGGTGAATCCAAGATGTGGTGACACGTGGGGCTCGGACCAGGTTCTGTTACCCAGAATCCTTTGCAAACCTCAAAATTTGACCAAAAAAACACCTTTTCCTCTCATTTCGGCGACAGAAAGTTCTGGAATCTGAGAGGAGCCACAAATTTCCTTCCACCCAGCGTTCCCCCAAGTCTCCCGATAAAAATGGTAACTCACTTGTGTGGGTAGGCCTAGCGCCCACGAAAGGAAATGGCCCAAAACACAATGTGGACACATCACATTTTTTACAGAAAACAGAGGTGTTTTTTTACAAAGTGCCTACCTGTGAATATTGGCCTCTAGCTCAGCCGGCACCTGGGGAAAACTTGCAAACCAGCACATTTTTGAAAACTAGACACCTAGGGGAATCTAAGATGGGGTGACTTGTGGGTCTCTGACCAGGTTCTGTTACCCAGAATCCTTTGCAAACCTCAACATTTGACCGAAAAACACTTTTTACTCTCATTTCGGTTGCAGAAAGTTCTGGAATCAGAGAGGAGACACAATTTTCCTGCCACCCAGCATTCCCCCAAGTCTCCCGATAAAAATGGTATCTCACTTGTGTGGATAGGCCTAGCGCCCACGAAAGGAAATGGCCAAGACCACAACGTCGACACATCACATTTTTTCACAAAAAACAGAGGTGTTTTTTGCAAAGTGCCTGACTGTGGATTTTGGCCTCTAGCTCAGCGGGCACCTAGGGAAACCTAGCCAACCAGCTCATTTTTAAAAACTAGACCCCTAGGGGAATCCAAGATGGGGTGATTTGTGGGGGGCGGACCAGGTTCTGTTACCCAGAATCCTTTGCAAACCTCTAAATGTGTCCAAAAAAACACCTTTTCCTCTCATTTCGGTGACAGAAAGTTGTGGAATCTGAGAAGAGCCACACATTTCCTTCCACCCAGCGTTCCCCCAAGTCTCCCGATAAAAATGGCACCTCACTTATGTGGATAGGCCTAGCGCCCACTAAAGGAAATGGCCAAAAACACAACGTGAACACATCACATTTTTTCACAGAAAACAGAGGTATTTTTTTACAAAGTCCCTACCTGTGGATTTTGGCCTCTAGCTCAGCCTGCACCTGGGGAAACCTAGCAAACCAGCAAATTTTTGAAACCTAGACACCTAGGAGAATCCAAGATGGTGTGACTTGTGGGGCTCTGACCAGGTCTGTTACCCAGAATCCTTTAGCAAACCTCAACCTTTGACTAAAAAAACACTTTTTCCTCCCATTTCGGTGACAGAAAGTTCTGGAATCAGAGAGGAGCCACAAATTTCCTTCCACCCAGCGTTCCTCCAAGTCTCAAGATAAAAATGGTACCTCACTTGTGTGGGTAGGCCTAGCGCCCACGAAAGGAAATGGCCCAAAACACAACGTGGACACATCACATTTCTTCACAGAAAACAGAGGTTTTTATTTCAAAGTGCTTACCTGTGGATTTTTGCCTCTAGCTCAGCCGGCACCTGGGGAAACCTAGCAAACTAGCACATTTTTGAAAACTAGACACCTAAGGGAATCCAAGATGGGGTGACTTGTGGGCCTCGGACAAGGTTCTGTTACCCAGAATCCTTTGCAAACCTCAAAAATTTGGCCAAAAAAACACTTTTTCCTCTCATTTCGGTGACAGAAAGTTCTGGAATCTGAGAGGACCCACAAATTTCCTTCCACCCAGCATTCCCCCAAGTCTCCCGATAAAAATGGTACCTCACTTGTGTGGGTAGGCCTAGCGCTCACAAAAGGATATGGCCCTAAACACAACGTGGACACATCACATTTGTTCACCGAAAGCAGAGGTGTTTTTTACAAAGTACGAATCAAAAATTGCACACACGATTCCAAAAGGAAAGTTTCTTTTAGACCGAAAGGTTCTGCATACCAAGGAAAACAAAATTTTTCTTTTTAAGCACGAGCCCTCACTCACCTACCGGTGACATGCTTCATCATAGGGCTGTGCTCCTCGTCAGGCTGGCGCTGCAATGCCTGACGGGCCCCACATGGGGGCTCTTTGCCGGAGATCTTTTAGAGGAAAATGCACAACCGGTCAGAAGAATTCTAGGATTGGTATAGTAATGGTTAAAAATGCCTAGAGGTAAAATATGATCATAAATTTAATTCAATATTGGTACCTCTGGCAAGATTAAAAACAATAAATAGGGATATAGTAAAATAATGTCTACACTCCCCATAAAAAGAAGAATTTTTTATTACAACTATTAACTCTTACAGTGGGGAGTAGTAGGAACAAAACAAGTAAACACAGGGTCCCCTGTGTTACTCTACATCATAGGTCAACATGTTTCTCGCTAATTTATAGTCAATAAATGATCTTACGCGATTCGTCAGGACCTTAAAGGCGTACCTAATCCTTTACACACTTGGAACACCCATATTAGGGAGAGCAAAGCCTATAAGAGTAAAAGAAACATGTATCAAAAGAAATAATTGTTGATAAAGGTGACATGTGTTCGATGTCGCATACACTCGTGAGAAACCCCAAAGGTGCCATGTGCTTAACATCCAACAAGTGAAATGATGTAGCATTCCTATACATGTATATCACAATGCTTACCCACAAAAAATTATATGCAGGGCATCATCGGGGAGAGCATCTATTTGAAGCAATCCACTCTAGTCTAGGATTACATATAAGAATACAAATTAAATTTGAAAATGAACAGACCTGACATTACACATTAGTATGGTTCGTAGTCAAGGTGTTATTCAAAGAAAATTATGTGAAAATGATGGCAAACAAAGTAAAACAAACCCTTTCTCCTATCCTAGAAGCAATCAGAAGTCATATCATAGTCACGTAGGACTGTGCCACTCAAATCAGGAAAGTAATAAAGTAGCACTGGCGGGATAAGGTGCTTCACTGAGCTTATGTATGTATGTGTTAAGCAAAGTATAATCAGTATCCCACCTAGTCTCATATGAACATTTCTTGTAGTGACGGGATATTTGTCAAAAATGGTCGATAGAGAGATACTAGACAACGGTACTTAAAGGTCAAAATAATTATATGTAGTTAAATCTATTCGTCGATTATATGTGAAAAAACGCTCTGCTCGAGGGTTGAGTGACACCCTTGGTTAGGGGAGGGGAATTAACAAAGAGTATCGAGAAAAACATTTTAAGTTAGCAAAAAGGAATGCGTCAGTGGGCGTATCTGACATTTGTTATGGTGCAAGTCGCAACAATAGTCCTTCCACCGGCTCTGACCCGTGGATGGGTGTAGCCAAAGTCGGGACAGGGAATAAGTTCGGTGGAGAACGAAGTTCGTCTCTAATTGGCTCCGGTCCGCAACTGAAAGTCGGCCAGAGCTCGGATATCCCGGGCTGAATAGCGCGGTATCGATCTTTCAACTGGCATATGACTAATTGCTTCGAAACTAAAAACAGATACCGAGGCTCAGGTCTAGCGCGCTGAACAGCGCGGTATCGGTCTTTTGTCTGACGGTTTTCTGATTGCCTCAAAAATAAAAAAGATGCATAGGCAGTACAAATACCAGCCGTAGTCAACAAAACAACGCGCTAAATAGCGCGGTTCAGAGCGTCATAAAACTTGTCTCGAGGTAACGGTCCCCGGAGGCATAAAAAGGCCCCTAGAGAAGCACTTACTTGATGGTGGAACCGACCTCACTGGGTAACCTACTTTCAACGATGTTCCCCGGAACTCAGGGGAGTGAATTCAGTCGGGGTTATAAAAAGAGGAGAGAGTAACTAAAAGAGAAGAAGGACTCTCGCGAAAAATGTAAAGACACGGACAGAGTCGTGTCGGCCATTATTAAACAGGGAGTCAAAACAACAGATATGGATGTAATGGTTGACTCATAAGGGCTTCAAATAGATGCTCTCCCCGATGATGCCCTGCATATAATTTTTTGTGGGTAAGCATTGTGATATACATGTATAGGAATGCTACATCATTTCACTTGTTGGATGTTAAGCACATGGCACCTTTGGGGTTTCTCACGAGTGTATGCGACATCGAACACATGTCACCTTTATCAACAATTATTTCTTTTGATACATGTTTCTTTTACTCTTATAGGCTTTGCTCTCCCTAATATGGGTGTTCCAAGTGTGTAAAGGATTAGGTACGCCTTTAAGGTCCTGACGAATCGCGTAAGATCATTTATTGACTATAAATTAGCGAGAAACATGTTGACTTATGATGTAGAGTAACACAGGGGACCCTGTGTTTCCTTGTTTTGTTCCTACTACTCCCCAATGTAAGAGTTAGTAGTTGTAATAAAAAATTCTTTTTTTTATGGGGAGTGTAGACATTATTTTACTATATCCCTATTTATTGTTTTTAATCTTGCCAGAGGTACCAATATTGAATTAAATTTATGATCATATGTTACCTCTAGGCATTTTTAACCATTACTATACCAATCCTAGAATTCTTCTGACCGGTTGTGCATTTTCCTCTAAAAGATCTCCGGCAAAGAGCCCCCATGTGGGGCCCGTCAGGCATTGCAGCGCCAGCCTGACGAGGAGCACAGCCCTATGATGAAGCATGTCACCGGTAGGTGAGTGAGGGCTCGTGCTTAAAAAGAAAAACTTTGTTTTCCTTGGTATGTAGAACCTTTCGGTCTAAAAGAAACTTTCCTTTTGGAATCGTGTGTGCAATTTTTGATTCGTACTATTCTGGGAGCTTCACACACGGGACCAGGAGCTCTGTCTCCAAATATCCCATTTTTTGGCCCCTCCTCTTGTTGCTTTTTTGAAGTTTTTTACAAAGTGCCTACCTGTGGATTTTGGCCTCTAGCTCAGCTGGCACCTGGGGAAACTTAGCAAACCAGTGCATTTGTGAAAACTAGACACCTAGGGGAATCCAAGATGGAGTGACTTCTGGGGCTCGGACCAGGTTCTATTACTCAGAATCCTTTGCAAACCTCAAAATGTGATGAAAACAACACCTTTTCCTCTCATTTCGGTGACAGAAAGTTCTGGAATCTGAGAAGAGCCACACATTTCCTCTTACCCAGCGTTCCCCCAAGTCTCCCGATAAAAATGGTACCTCACTTATGTGGATAGGCCTAGCGCCAACGAAAGGAAACGGCCAAAAACACAACGTGGACACATCACATTTTTTCAGAGAACACAGAGGTGTTTTTTACAAAGTGCCTACCTGTGGATTTTGGCCTCTAGCTCAGCCGGCACCTGGGGAAACCTAGCAAACCAGCACATTTTTGAAAACTAGACACCTAGGGGAATCCAAGAAGGGGTGACTTGTGGGGCTCTGACCAGGTTCTGTTACCCAGAATCCTTGCAAGCCTCAACATTTGGCCAAAAAAAAAACACTTTCCTCTCATTTCGGTGACAGAAAGTTCTGGAATCTGAGAGGAGCCACAAATTTCCTTCCACCCAGCGTTACCCCAAGTCTCCCGATACAAATGGTACCTCACTTGTGTGGGTACGCCTAGCGCCCATGAAAAGAAATATCCCAAAACACAACGTGGACACATCACATTTTTTTACAGAAAACTGTGGTGTTTTTTACCAAGTGCCTACCTGTGGATTTTGGCCTCTAGCTCAGCCGGCACCTGGGAAACCTAGCAAACCAGCACATTTTTCAAAACTAGACACCTAGGGGAATCCAAGATGGGGTGACTTGTGGGGCTCGGGCCAGGTTCTGTTACCCAGAATCCTTTGCAAACCTCAACATTTGGCCAAAAAAACACTTTTTACTCTCATTTCGGTGACAAAAAGCTCTGGAATCTGAGAGGAGCCACAAATTTAATTCCACCCAGCGTTCCCCAAAGTCTCCCGATAAAAATGGTACCTTACTTGTGTGGGTAGGCCTAGCGCCCACGAAAGGAAATGGCCCAAAACACAACGTGGACACATCACATTTTTTACAGAAAGCAGAGGTGTTTTTTACAAAGTGCCTACCTGTGGATTTTGGCCTCTAGCTCAGCCGGCACCTGGGGAAACCTAGCAAACCAGCACATTTTTGAAAAATAGACACCTAGGGGAATCCAAGATGGGGTGACTTGTGGGTCTCTGACCAGGTTCTGTTACCTAGAATCCTTTGCGAACCTCAATATTTGACCGAAAAACACTTTTTCCTCTCATTTTGGTGACAGAAAGCTCTGGAATCTGAGAGGAGCCACAAATTTCATTCCACCCAGCGTTCCCCCAAGTCTCCCGATAAAAATGGTATCTCACTTGTGTGGGTAGGCCTAGCGCCCACGAAAGGAAATGTCCCAAATCACAACGTAGACAAATCAATTTTTTTCACAGAAAACCGAGGTGTTTTTCACAAAGTGCCTACCTGTGGATTTTGGCCTCTAGCCCAGCCGGCACCTGGGGAAACCTAGCAAACTAGCACATTTTTGAAAGCTAGACACCTAGGGGAATCCAAGATGGGGTGATTTGTGGGGCTCGGACCAGGTTCTGTTACCCAGAATCCTTTGCGAACCTCAAAATTTGGTTAAAGAAAAACCACTTTTTCCTCTCATTTCGGTGTCAGAACGTTCTGGAATCTGAGAGGAGCCACAAATTTCCTTCCACCCAGCATTCCCCCAAGTCTCCCGATAAAAATGGTACCTCACTTGTGTGGGTAGGCCTAGCGCTCACGAAAGGATATGGCCCAAAACACAACGTGGACACATCACATTTGTTCACCGAAAGCAGAGGTGTTTTTTACAAAGTGCCTACCTGTGGATTTTGGCCTCTAACTCAGCTGGCACCTGGGGAAACCTAGCAAACCATCGCATTTGTGAAAACTAGACACCTAGGGGAATCCAAGATGGAGTGACTTCTGGGGCTCGGACCAGGTTCTATTACCCAGAATCCTTTGCAAACCTCAAAATCTGACGAAAACAACACCTTTTCCTCTCATTTCGGTGACAGAAAGTTCTGGAATCTGAGAAGAGCCACACATTTCCTTCCACCCAGCGTTCCCCCAGTCTCCCGATAAAAATGGTACCTCACTTATGTGGATAGGCCTAGCGCCCATGAAAGGAAAGGGCCAAAAACACAACGTGGACACATCACATTTTTTCACAGAAAACAGAGGTGTTTTTTACAAAGTGCCTACCTGTGTATTTTGGCCTCTAGCTCAGCCGGCACTTGGGGAAACCTTGCAAACCAGCACCTTTTTGAAAACTAGACACCTAGGGGAATCCAAGATGTGGTGACACGTGGGGCTCGGACCAGGTTCTGTTACCCAGAATCCTTTGCAAACGTCAAAATTTGACCAAAAAAACACCTTTTCCTCTCATTTCGGTGACAGAAAGTTCTGGAATCTGAGAGGAGCCACAAATTTCCTTCCACCCAGCGTTCCCCCAAGTCTCCCGATAAAAATGGTAACTCACTTGTGTGGGTAGGCCTAGCGCCCACGAAAGGAAATGGCCAAAAACACAATGTGAACACATCACATTTTTTCACAGAAAACAGAGGTGTTTTTTTACAAAGTGCCTACCTGTGAATTTTGGCCTCTAGCTCAGCCGGCACCTGGGGAAAACTTGCAAACCAGCACATTTGTGAAAACTAGACACCTAGGGGAATCTAAGATGGGGTGACTTGTGGGTCTCGGACCAGGTTCTGTTACCCAGAATCCTTTCCAAATCTCAACATTTGACCGAAAAACACTTTTTCCTCTCATTTCGGTTGCAGAAAGTTCTGGAATCAGAGAGGATCCACAATTTTCCTGCCACCCAGCATTCCCCTAAGTCTCCCGATAAAAATGGTATCTCACTTGTGTGGATAGGCCTAGCGCCCACGAAAGGAAATGGCCGAAACCACAACGTGGACACATCACATTTTTTCACAGAAAACAGAGGTGTTTTTTGCAAAGTGTCTGACTGTGGATTTTGGCCTCTAGCTCAGCGGGCACCTAGGGAAACCGAGCCAACCAGCTCATTTTTTTAAACTAGACCCCTAGGGGAATCCAAGATGGGGTGACTTGTTGGGCTCGGACCAGGTTCTGTTACCCAGAATCCTTTGCAAACCTCAAAATGTGACCAAAAAAACACCTTTTCCTCTCATTTCGGTGACAGAAAGTTGTGGAATCTGAGAAGAGCCACACATTTCCTTCCACCCAGCGTTCCCCCAAGTCTCCCGATAAAAATGGCACCTCACTTATGTGGATAGGCCTAGCGCCCACGAAAGGAAATGGCCAAAAACACAACGTGAACACAACACATTTTTTCACAGAAAACAGAGGTGTTTTTTTACAAAGTGCCTACCTGTGGATTTTGGCATCTAGCTCAGCCGGCATCTGGGGAAACCTTGCAAACCAGCACATTTTTGAAAACTAGACACCTAGTGGAATCCAAGATGTGGTGACATGTGGGGCTCAGACCAGGTTCTGTTACCCAAAATCCTTTGCAAACCTCAAAATTTGACCAAAAAACACTTTTTCCTCTCATTTCGGTGACAGAAAGTTCTGGTATCTGAAAGGAGCAACACATTTTCTTCCACCCAGCGTTCCCCCATGCCTCTTGATAAAAATGGTACCTCACTTGTTTGGGTAAGCCTAGCGCCCACGAAAGGAAATGGCCCAAAACACAACGTGGACAAATCACATTTTTTTCACAGAAAACAGAGGTGTTTTTTACAAAGTGCCTGCCTGTGGATTTTGGCCTCTACCTCACCTGGCACCTGGGGAAACCTAGCAAACCCACGCATTTGTGAAAACTAGACACCTAGGGGAATCCAAGATGGAGTGACTTGTGGGGATCGGACCAGGTTCTGTTATCCAGAATCCTTTGCACACCTCAAAATGTGACCAAAAAAACACGTTTTCCTCTCATTTTGGTGACAGAAAGTTTTGGAATCGGAGAAGAGCCACACATTTCCTTCCACCCAGCGTTCCGCAAAGTCTCCTGATAAAAATGGCACCTCACTTATGTGGATAGGCCTAGCGCCCACGAAAGGAAATGTCCAAAAACACAACGTGGACACATCACATTTTTTCACAGAAAACGGAGGTATTTTTTTACAAAGTCCCTACCTGTGGATTTTGGCCTCTAGCTCAGCCCGCACCTGGGGAAACCTAGCAAACCAGCACATTTTTGAAAACTAGACACCTAGGGGAATCCAAGATGTGGTGACACGTGGGGCTCGGACCAGGTTCTGTTACCCAGAATCCTTTGCAAACGTCAAAATTTGACCAAAAAAACACCTTTTCCTCTCATTTCGGTGACAGAAAGTTCTGGAATCTGAGAGGAGCCACAAATTTCCTTCCACCCAGCGTTCCCCCAAGTCTCCCGATAAAAATGGTAACTCACTTGTGTGGGTAGGCCTAGCGCCCACGAAAGGAAATGGCCAAAAACACAATGTGAACACATCACATTTTTTCACAGAAAACAGAGGTGTTTTTTTACAAAGTGCCTACCTGTGAATTTTGGCCTCTAGCTCAGCCGGCACCTGGGGAAAACTTGCAAACCAGCACATTTGTGAAAACTAGACACCTAGGGGAATCTAAGATGGGGTGACTTGTGGGTCTCGGACCAGGTTCTGTTACCCAGAATCCTTTCCAAATCTCAACATTTGACCGAAAAACACTTTTTCCTCTCATTTCGGTTGCAGAAAGTTCTGGAATCAGAGAGGATCCACAATTTTCCTGCCACCCAGCATTCCCCTAAGTCTCCCGATAAAAATGGTATCTCACTTGTGTGGATAGGCCTAGCGCCCACGAAAGGAAATGGCCAAAACCACAACGTGGACACATCACATTTTTTCACAGAAAACAGAGGTGTTTTTTGCAAAGTGTCTGACTGTGGATTTTGGCCTCTAGCTCAGCGGGCACCTAGGGAAACCGAGCCAACCAGCTCATTTTTTTAAACTAGACCCCTAGGGGAATCCAAGATGGGGTGACTTGTTGGGCTCGGACCAGGTTCTGTTACCCAGAATCCTTTGCAAACCTCAAAATGTGACCAAAAAAACACCTTTTCCTCTCATTTCGGTGACAGAAAGTTGTGGAATCTGAGAAGAGCCACACATTTCCTTCCACCCAGCGTTCCCCCAAGTCTCCCGATAAAAATGGCACCTCACTTATGTGGATAGGCCTAGCGCCCACGAAAGGAAATGGCCAAAAACACAACGTGAACACAACACATTTTTTCACAGAAAACAGAGGTGTTTTTTTACAAAGTGCCTACCTGTGGATTTTGGCATCTAGCTCAGCCGGCATCTGGGGAAACCTTGCAAACCAGCACATTTTTGAAAACTAGACACCTAGTGGAATCCAAGATGTGGTGACATGTGGGGCTCAGACCAGGTTCTGTTACCCAAAATCCTTTGCAAACCTCAAAATTTGACCCAAAAACACTTTTTCCTCTCATTTCGGTGACAGAAAGTTCTGGTATCTGAAAGGAGCAACACATTTTCTTCCACCCAGCGTTCCCCCATGCCTCTTGATAAAAATGGTACCTCACTTGTTTGGGTAAGCCTAGCGCCCACGAAAGGAAATGGCCCAAAACACAACGTGGACAAATCACATTTTTTTCACAGAAAACAGAGGTGTTTTTTACAAAGTGCCTGCCTGTGGATTTTGGCCTCTACCTCACCTGGCACCTGGGGAAACCTAGCAAACCCACGCATTTGTGAAAACTAGACACCTAGGGGAATCCAAGATGGAGTGACTTGTGGGGATCGGACCAGGTTCTGTTATCCAGAATCCTTTGCACACCTCAAAATGTGACCAAAAAAACACGTTTTCCTCTCATTTTGGTGACAGAAAGTTTTGGAATCGGAGAAGAGCCACACATTTCCTTCCACCCAGCGTTCCGCAAAGTCTCCTGATAAAAATGGCACCTCACTTATGTGGATAGGCCTAGCGCCCACGAAAGGAAATGTCCAAAAACACAACGTGGACACATCACATTTTTTCACAGAAAACGGAGGTATTTTTTTACAAAGTCCCTACCTGTGGATTTTGGCCTCTAGCTCAGCCCGCACCTGGGGAAACCTAGCAAACCAGCACATTTTTGAAAACTAGACACCTAAGGGAATCCAAGATGGGGTGACTTGTGGGCCTCGGACAAGGTTCTGTTACCCAGAATCCTTTGCAAACCTCAAAAATTTGGCCAAAAAAACACTTTTTCCTCTCATTTCGGTGACAGAAAGTTCTGGAATCTGAGAGGAGCCACAAATTTCCTTCCACCCAGCGTTCCCCCAAGTCTCCTGATAAAAATGGTACCTCACTTGTGTGGGTAGGCCTAGCGCCCACAAAAGGATATGGCCCAAAACACAACTTAGACACATCACATTTTTTCACAGAAAGCAGAGGTGTTTTTTACAAAGTGCCTACCTGTGGATTTTGGCCTCTAGCTCAGCCGGCACCCGGGGAAACCTTGCAAACTAGCACATTTTTTAAAACTAGACACCGCAGGGAATCCAAGATTGGGTGACTTCTGGGGCTCTGACCAGGTTCTGTTACCCAGAATCCTTTGCAAACCTCAAAATTTGGCCAAAAAAACACTTTTTCCTCTCATTTTGGTGACAGAAAGTTCTGGAATCAGAGATGAGCCACAATGTTCCTGCCACCCAGCATTCCCCCAAGTCTCCCGATAAAAATGGTACCTCACTTGTGTGGATAGGCCTAGAGCCCACAAAAGGAAATGGCCAAAAACACAACGTGGACACATCACATTTTTTCACAGAAAACAGAGGTGTTTTTTGCAAAGTGCCTGACTGTGGATTTTGGCCTCCAGCTCAGCGGGCACCTGGGGAAACCTAGCCAACAAGCTCATTTTTTAAAACTAGACCCCTAGGGGAATCCAAGATTGGGTGACTTGTGGGGCTCGGACCAGGTTCTGTTACTCAGAATCCTTTGCAAACCTCAAAATTTTACGAAAAAAACACATTTTCCTCTTATTTCGGTGACAGAAAGTTCTAGAATCTGAGACGAGCCAGAAATTTCCTTCCACCCAGCGTTACCCCAAGTCTCCTGATAAAAATGGTACCTCACTTATGTGGATAGGCCAAAGAGATTTTGGCCTCTAGCTCAGCCGGCACCTGAGAAACCTAGCAAACCAGCACATTTTTCAAAACTAGACACCTACGGGAATCCAAGATTGGGTGACTTCTGGGGCTCTGACCAGGTTCTGTTACCCAGAATCCTTTGCAAACCTAAAACATTTGGTCAAAAAAATACTTTTTCCTCTCATTTCGGTGACAGAAAGTTCTGTAATCTGAGAGGAGCCACAAATTTCCTTCTACCCAGCGTTCCCCCACGTCTCCTGATAAAAATGGTACCTCACTTGTGTGGGTAGGCCTAGCGCCCACAAATGAAAATGGCCCAAAACACAACGTGGACACATCACATTTTTTCACAGAAAACAGAGGTTTTTTTTACAAAGTGCCTACCTGTGGATTTTGGCCTCTAGCTCAATCGGCACCTGGGGAAACCTAGCAAACCAGCACAATTTTGAAAACTAGACACCTAGGGGAATCCAAGATGGGGTGACTTGTGGGGCTCTGACCAGGTTCTATTACCCAGAATCCTTTGCAAACCTCAAAATTTGGCCAAAAAAACACTTTTTCCTCTCATTTCGGTGACAGAAAGTTCTGGAATCAGAGAGGAGCCACATATTTCCTTCCACCCAGCGTTCCCCCAAGTCTCCCGATAAAAATGTACCTCACTTGTGTGGGTAGGCCTAGCGCCTACGAAAGGAAATGGCCCAAAACACTATCTGGACACATCAAAATTATCAAATACAAAACTACCTGTTTTTGCAGGGAGGCACTTGTGTTTTTGTTCCTGGGCTCAGCAGCCTTCTAGGGAAACCTACCAAACCCAGACATTTCTGAAAACTAGACACCCGAGGGAGTCCAGTTAGGTGTGACTTGCGTTGATCCCCCAATGTTTTCTTACCCAGAATCCTCAGCAAACCTCAAATTTAGCTAATAAAATCAAATTTTTCCCACATTTCTGTGTGGGATCACTGCACTGGGACACATTTCATACCACCCTATGTTCCCCTCAGTCTCCCGGTAAAAATTATACCTCATTTGTGTAGGTGGGCCAAGTGCTTGTAAAAGGAAGAGGATCAAAAACATGTTGATATTGAGGGGGAACAAAGGGGGTCCAAGAGGGCAGTTTGCATAAAAACATTTTTAGGCTGACAAGTGCAGTAGAATTTTTATCGATATAGATGAGACAATGCTGGGTGGTAGGAATTTTGTGGATTCCTGCAGATTCCGGAAGGTTCCATCACAAAAACGTGGGAAAAATGTGTGATTTCCAGCAAAGTTGGAGGTTAGCAGGGGATTGTGGGTACAAAAATGGTGTGGGGTGCATGTGAAACACACCACCCTGGAATCACACAGATGTTTAGTTTTCAGATGTGTCTAGGTCTTGTGGATTTTTCTACATGGCAGCGTCCCAAGGTCTATAAAGTACAGCCCCCACCATTCCATTTGGGACGATTTTTAGAGTAAGCCAAGTTCTCCCAAAATAATCAAATGTCTTCTTGCTTGCTGTAGGATAAGATGTTTTAGAGTGCGGGGGAGAGCTGAAAGACTGTTACCCCCTTCAGTTGAGGTGGGGGGCATAGCTAGGCCCATACTGGTTGGTAACCACCACCCCAGCATATATATATATATTTTTTTTAATTCCCTGGCATCTAGTAGACTTTCTGCCCCCCCGGGGTGTGGATCAGGGGTAATTGCCCCAGTGGGCAGAACAACTTTGGCCCCATTTATTTGGGGTGGGGATATGGCCATACTCCCACCCTCTTATTTTTGGGAAAAAACCTTCCCTGGCCTCTGGTGGGCTTTCTGCCCCCCCTTGGGGCAGATAGGCCTTTCAAAAATAGGCCCATATGTGCCCCCATGGGGAGCGACCCTTACCCAAGGCAAAAAAAAACCTCCCTGGTGTCTAGTGGTTTCTGTCCCCCTTGGGGGCAGATTGGCCTCATAAAAATAGGCCAATCTGCCCCCAAGGGGGGCAGAAATGGCCTAAATATAATTTCCCCCCTAGGGGAGTGACCCTTGCCTAAGGGGTCGCTCCCCACCTCTAAAAAAAACAAAAACAAAACAAAACAAAAAAAAAGATCCCTGGTGCCTAGAGGTTTCTGCACCTGGGGCACATTGACCTAATAATAGGCCGATCTGCCCCCGGGGGGGCAGAAAAGGCCTTAAAAAAATGCCCCCCCTGGGAGCGACCCTTGCCTAAGGGGTCGCTCCCCTCATGCCAGTTTCCTTTTGAAAAGTAAATCCCTGGTGTCTAGTGGGCGTTTTAGCAACCGGATTGCTTGCAATCCGGCTGCTAAAACGCTGAGAGAGACTTCAAAGGGAAGGAAATTCTTTTCCTTCCCTTTGAAGCCTCTCCGGCCTCCTCCACGTGATCCAAAGAGAAATGTTTTGCATATCTCTTCCGATCGTGCTGGAAGCTGAGCTTCCAGTGCGATGGGAGGAGGCCTCTATTATTGTCAGAACGCGATTGCGCACTGACGTCACAAGGGGGGGGTCAGGGGTGGAAGGGGAAGGGCTTCCCCTTCCATCCCTGCCTTGGGGGGTGAAGGGGAACCCCACAGAGGGAGCGCTAGCGCTCCCTCTGGTTTCTGTGCCCAGGACGTAATGGTTACGTCCTGGGCACACGAGCACTGTGCCTCAGGATGTAACCATTACGTCCTGGGCACAGAAGGGGTTATGAAACGTGCAGCAAAATCAAACATAAAAAATAGACAATTCTTCTTTTAGCAGTTCAGTTTCACTTCCAGGCCCCCTTTCCCTCTTGTCAAAATTGGTTAGCAGCTTGTCACATCAGGTTTTCAAAAAGTCAAATCAGGTTATCAATGTCTTTTCCAGGTATTTTCAACAGTCTCTTTCTCAAAAATATTTTTTAGATTGTTTCAACAGTTCAGCTCCTTAATGTTCTTCAGGTCACCTCAAAACATTGACTTGGAACTTCCCTATCAAAATAAAAAGACATAAAGGGGGTGCTCCGCCGCCCGCCAAAGTTCCCCCACCAAAATACCGCTCCGCGGTCGAAAGACCGCTGAGGGTATTTTGGGATTTGCCCTGGGCTGGCGGGCGGCCGCCAAAAGGCCGCCCGCCAGCCCAGGGCAAATCAACCTTCCCACGAGGACGCCGGCTCTGAATTGAGCCGGCGTAGTGGGAAGGTGCGACGGGTGCAGTGTCACCCGTCGCGTATTTCAGTGTCTGCATAGCAGACAATGAAATAGTTTGTGGGGCCCTCTTACCGGGGCCCCGCGGCACCCCCTACCGCCATCCTGTTCCTGGCGGGAGACCCGCCAGGAACAGGATGGCGGTAGGGGGTGTCAGAATCCCCATGGCGGCGGAGCGCGCTCCGCCGCAATGGAGGATTCTGCAGGGCAGCGGGAAACTGGCGGGAGACCGCTGGTTTCCCGCATCTGACCGCGGCCGAACCGCCACGGTCAGAATGCCCTGCGGGGCACCGCCGGTCTGTCGGCGGTGCTCCCGCCGACCCTGGCCCCGGCGGTCTCGGACCACCGGGGTCAGAATGACCCCCAAATTCTTGTTGCCATTCGTTTGCAGTTGCATATGCCCATTCAGGACCTGCAAATCTTTGACTTGCTATTCTCTTTCTCTTCAACTTCTGATCACCATTCAACTCTCCTTAACTCAATTTTTCTTTCCTCCTAGTGTCTACTTCTTCCTCTATTGTTTGATCAACAACCACTTCTTTCCTTATCTCTACTTGCAATTCAGGTCACTTGTCTCTTTTTCTTGAACCTTCCATCAATATTCTTTTCAGTATTGAACTCAAATCTTTTTTTCTTTCTCTGTGGTGTTTTCTCTTGACGGACCTGCAACAAGCTCAGGAGGAGTCGGATCACTTTAACTTTGATTCAGCTCAACTCCTTCCCCTTCTGGGTCTGGCACTTGCTCTGTTTGCCTCTCAGAATGGTCTGCTTCTGGGAGAGTCCCCTCTGTACTAGTTTCTCCTGCCGCTACAATTGAGATAGGTTCTCCAGCACCCTCCTGGAGGTCTCGACCCTCGTCTCTCACAGGAGTGATAGAACCATCCTCTGCTACCAAAAACTGATAATGTACCTATCCCTAGTAAGTAAATGAGGTCAATGAATCTTTTGATTAGCTTAGAATAATTTTGTCATAGCTCTAACATAATATACAGAAATCGATTCACAATAATCATAATTCAAATCTATAATCAATAGAGTCAGTAATTGCACTCACTATGACTTTTCAGCCATGAATAACCACACCTTTGGTAAAAGTTTTGTAATTTTATTTCCCTTTTGTTTACAATACTAAATCATAAGAATTTAACTCAAAGTTCAATTCAAAATGCATATGAGAACAGTATTAATTAGCCAAAAGACACCAAAAACACAATCTAAGTAAGGCTTGTATTTCAATACATTCTAGAGCATTAGCACAAATCAATAAAGTCAGCTTCAATATTTCATCACTGTCCATGAAGTTCAGCAAAACAGTTAGTCAAACATTTGTCTCTGAAATCTGTCAATCATCAGGTAGAAAAACCCTCATCTAACCCAGATTAGCATCAGCATGTGGGGCTTGATGCAAAATAATTTAGAACATGAATTTGGAAAACATCTAGCTAAGTGAAACTAACTAAGACAGCGCAGTTGGTACCTAGAAAGGAAAGGCACAAAAATAAATTTCAGTCATATTGTCATATCTACCTATCCACGGTATGGGTCAGCAAATAGAATCAGTCTTCGTCCTCAGGTCATCAGTTGATCAACATCACATCAGGCTCTCAGTCAGAGAGTATGAGCCCAATGACAGAATCTCGAATCTCTTCTCTTCTCAATATCGCATCACAAAATCGGAATAAGGTCTGCCTCCTAACATCATCTGAAGTCTTTTCCCTCTGTCACGTTGTTATATCAAAGTCACCCAATTGATCCCCCAATTTCCAATTGGTCAATTAATCGTATGTTATTACTCTACCGAATAGTTTTACTGTCCCAAATCCATGAATTCTAATATTTCTCCTTTCTCCTGTTGTTGATTGGTTCGCCTTACGATGTTCCCACCATCCGGCTTGTCAGGTATCAAAAATGGTTAATCTTCCTCTCCAGTCAGTGTCTTCATTGTTCGCCTCCTGGGAAAGTACATCTAGCACATTTTACATACAATATGATACAATTGTAGAACATCATCTCCTGTCCGTCGGTTTCTATAGAAAGCTTTGGTTAAGGATTTTATTAAAACAATGAGCATTTCACAGGTAGTCCACTCTGTCAGCATTTTTCATTAAATGCTAAGAAATACAGCTTCTGCACGAGGCCTGGCAAGACTAGGCCAAGACGCTCGCTAAGTTAAGGCCTACAATCAATAAGCTAAAGCACAATTCATAACCCTTAATCAAATTTCTGCCGCCTCCAGCCTGCTCCGTGCCCCAGAAATACCGCCAACCCAGGGGGCGGGCCAGCAATTCCGACACGTTCAAAGCGCCTTAGGAGTTCCCACATCACAGGATCAAAGTTATGCCGCCTGCCGCCTGCAAGGGGACTCTGTGCCCCAAAAACACCCCCAACCCAGGGGGCGGGGCCAGTAATTCTGCCACGATCAAAGCGCCTTAGGAGTTTCCCCATCGCAAGAAGCGTGCGGGCCCATCCTTCACCCATCAGTGAACGGAGGAGGCCGGGCCACCCCCCTGAAGTTTGCCATTTGCCATTTTGGAGGGCCGGGATCCGAATAACTGAACAGCAGGAGCAGGATATGTCTCAAAAGTTCCTGATAAAAGTAAACGTGAAAAGGTCAGTGCTTGGCAGATCCTGGTCAGCGTTACAGTGTCCCTTTTTGTCTGATTAGCATTTGGGAGGCCCGCCTTCTATCTTGAGATAGGAGGTTCTGTCCCGTTTTATCTCTATCTTACCTGACTCGGGATCCCTAGGGCCTGTGGTCCATTCTTGGAAATGGGTAAAAGGAGGAGCAGTATGCCAAAGGGGGAAGGTGCCCAGGGAACTCAAATTCAACCATCCATCTCTAGTTATTTATCCTCTGTTATTGGGGCTATTGAAACTGAACTAGTGTGGGTTGAAGAAAAAATTGAGGCAGTTCACAAGTCCACCCAGAGACCACCTCTTGAGCCTTTTTATGCAAGCCCTAAGTACTCATAAAGAGCCTAACACTGGCTACCCTTTCTGCGGCACCCCCACCATTAAAAAAGAGAAAAGCAGGAGACCGTTCTAAAAATACTAAAGATGATGCAGGGGCCAGAAGGAAATCTCTTTTGCTTTGGAAAGACTCTCTTTTGGTTGTTCCGGATATGTCACCGGATATCCCCATAACCAATAATGAAGAAAAGGACGTCTCACAGGATGATATTATACATATAATTGATTCTATACTTAAACCATTCTGTGCAGCTTTGGAGGAGAAACTTGTTACCCTGATAAATAAAAAACTGGATCATCTTCATTCTAGTATGATTAGGATGACATCTCAATCAGTTTTAAGACTAAGTAATACAGATAATCCTTCTATGGAGGAGGCTGTGCCGGAAAGGAGAAAAGTCTTGCACAATCCTCCTCTAAAAGACCAGGTTTTACCCCAGACCTGACCATTAACTGGACACGGACCCCCACTTGCGAAACCTTTGGAGTTCAGCCCTTCTCTGGAGCCTGGAAAGGGATTTTACCCAGGCCTCCATCTGCTCCTCACTTTAATTCTATTTCCATCAGAGAAGAGACATTGCAACTTCCACCTGACTGTATACCATATGTTTTAGTTTTAGCAAATGTGCCCCACTTAGATCCATATCATAAAGAAGACACTCAGGCACTAATGAGGAAGTGTTCTCATTGGATAAGGTCAAAAGCTAGACATCAAAGAGATCTGAATGGTAAGATTCTTATGGCACGTAGAGTAAACTGGATTGGTCCCTCAAGAAAAGCATACGAGGGTGACTACATTGTGATTAATTTTGCCAACATCTGTTTAGTAAAATGCCTGTTGGCTGACTTGTTTTATTGTGCTAGCAAGGAAGAAGGGATTCATGTTTACCCTCTTAGTTACTTTTATGATCCATCCCTCCCACGTGTTAGCCCTAAAGTAGTACAACGCTATTGCAATTCAGGGTTGACCAAATTTCAACCGCAGCCAAATAACTCTTTTCTTAGACACCAACAGACCCCGACCCCTCTAGATGAGAATGATTGGCATGTGGATAAGGGTGTAGGGGGCGTCTTGAAGGGTTTTGTGGAGGGCATTGGGCTTGATATCCCTTCCCCACAGTACGGGCCTGATGAGATTGATATTGTCCCTTATGCCACGTAACAGCCAGTACTGGCGAGGAAACAGTGGGCGGGGATGGGACCAACTCGCTTACTCTACTCTGAGTTTTTGCCTTTGATCGAAGGCCTGCAATATTCCAACAGAGTGGTTAGAATTCATATCTGCATATGATGTTATTTGCTTGCAGGAGACCTGGTCAATGGACCCCTTTTATTTGGATGGTTATTACTCTGTTCATCAGCCTACAATTCCCTCCCTAGCGGGTAGGGCAAGTGGGGGTCTTTTCGTTCTCGTCTCCCTACAACTCTCCAAAACGGAGGCATCTTTAATCTGGTCGTCACCACATTTTATGGTTGTTTCACTGCTGACTGAGGGAAGTAAGGGTATGTTGCTAATACATTTTTATAACAACATCCCACGTGAGCGCCTGATGGGAAGTTTTGAGGAGATAACAGATCTTCTGGACTCCTGTGATAAGTTCCAGGATAATTAGTTTATTATTATATGGGCAGGGAATTTTAATATGCCATTATATAACCCTGAAGCTTTACATGGGAGCTGTACTCCCATTGAGGATAGAGAGACGTCATTTAATTTCATTTACACAAAACAAGGTGAAGTTTTAAATTCTTTTATCTATGAATTTGATCTTGTATACGCAAGGGAAAAGGCTGCCACACTTACTCAAAAAATACCTACACTCAAGGGGAATTCCAAAGGGGCTATTATCTATTGTATCCTTCTTAGCTCCCCTGATTTTGATTTAATTTCTGATTTTAAGATAATACTGCATTGTGCCAGTGATCATAATCCTCTATGTATTAAACTTGCTTGTAATTTAAAATTAGCACCTATTACCAGAGAATTGAGAAGGAATTTTGCTTTTAACAAAAATTCTGGTCTACGTATGAAATGGGAAAAGGTTGATCCTAAAACCTTCAATCTGAAAATCATTGATCAAAAATTGGTCTCCATTAACATGTGCTTGTCGCAACATCAAAATCATGACCGATTAGTATTAGAATTTGAGCACCTAAGCCATGCTATTTCAGGGGCGCTGATGACTGTCAGAACCTCTTGGGCCCCAGTAGTTAGCCAATGGTATAACTCTGCTTGTACTACTGCCCATAGAGATCCAAAAACATCCCTCAGATCCATCCCTTTTTCCCGGGATTTAGTTAAAAGGGCAAGGGGCCATTATAAGGCAGTCCTGTTAGAGAGGAAAAATGAAATTAGAAATACAGCACGGGACGAGCTTTTGGTAGCCACCGAATTGAAGGATACTATAAAATTCTGCAGGGTGATAAACCATCCTTATTTTACGGATCAGGATAATAAAGAGGATGATTGTTTGATACCCGAATCGGTGTGGGTCAATCATTTTATGAGAGTTTTTCAACCTGATAGTGCCATTTTTTCAGAGGGGGCTGAAAGCAATAATAAGAGACCTGTGGAATCTAACTTGAATAAAAATAGGCTTGTCTTTTGAGCTACATGTGGTCATTACAGCAATTAATCGATTGAGACCTGGAAAAGCACTGGGCCGGGACGGGGTCCCCGTTAACCTCTTTAAGTCTGCGCCGGACTTCTGAGGCCCTTTAATTACAAATGTACTGAGAAATGTAGTAAAGAGTAATATTCCCCCTTACTGGAAATTGGCTTTTATTATCCCAATTTTTAAAAAGGCCGACAGGCAAGACCCAACTTGCTATAGGCTAATCTCTCTTATTGATTCCACTGCTAAGATATTGGGGAGTGTGATTTTGACCCGGCTGGAAGAATGGGCAGCGGAGGCAAAGATCCTCTCCCCAATCCAATATGGTTTTAGACCTGGTTTAGGTACAGTGGAACAAGCGTTGAACCTGCACCTTACACTCAGTAAATATGTTATTGCTAGAAAAGAATACATCCATTTGGTGTTTATCGATTTATCAAGTGCTTTTGACTTGGTAAATAGAGCAAAGCTCTGGTCAATTATGGAATCCATGGGGGTTGACCGAAATCTTCTAGATTTAATTAAACAATTATATACTGATTTAATGGTTACAGTGCAGTATGGTTTGCATGGTGAGAGATCTTCCTCTTTTCCCTCCAGGAGAGGTGTTAGACAGGGCTGTATTTTAGCACCGTTCTTATTATTCCTGTCCTTTTGTATGCGGATGATGCGGTTTTAATTGCCCGTACAGCTAACGGACTTCAAAGTTTACTGGATCTCTTTCTAATTTTTATGCAAGACCTAGATCTAAAAGTAAATTTTACAAAAACACTTGCCATGACTGTTGGGCCCCGAAATACTAGATCTTAACAATTCACTATGGGTGGAAACATCATAAACAAAGTCAAAGATTTTTGCTATTCAGGTTTGCACGTAAGATCCTCCATGTTATGGAATTACCATCTCACTATTAAGGCCCATCAAATGGTGAGAAATTCTGAAGCAATTTTTCGCTTTGCTCGCAAACTAGGCCACAGACCAGTTCATCAAATTGTTAGGCTTTATAATGCGAAATGTGTATCAGCAACTATTTATGGGGTGGGCCTGTGGGGCCAGACTACAGTAGATTCCCTTCAATGCATAGAGAATACATTTGTTCATAGATTATTGCTGGTACCAAAGAATGTAGCAAATATTATTTGTTATGAAGAACTGGGTTTACGGCATATTGAAGATTTGATTGGTGTTGCTCCCTTTTTACTGTGGTTGAAATCTTGGTCTAATCCTGTGGCTAGTCTGGCACTAGATTGTATGACCGACTGCATTCAACTAGACAATTTTAATAGAATTCCATGGCTTACCTATCTGCAAAGTACCTTTCGGAATATAGGCTTGGAGGGTATGTTCACTCATCCAGAGTCACTAACTTCAAATGCTAAGGTTTTGGTTAAAACACAATATTTTGAGTATATTATGAATTTGAGATTACAGGACCTTTGATTCATGTGCTCGGATCTCAACTACGTTTTTGATGGAATCTTATTTAACTTGGTTACCGAACTCCTCATCTTACTCCCTTCTTGTTTTATTTAGACTAAATTTTATACACTTTAGAGTGGCCTTTCCAAAGCAATGTACCTGGCATAAAGAACTTCCGTATTGTCCTTGCGATACCACTTCCAAGCAAAGCACGTGTCACTTTCTTTTTTTCTGCTCACTTTATTCGGCTCCTAGACATACCTTTATACTACCTTTTTTACGCAAATTATGTATTTTCTCATATAAAGATGTACTGATGTACGTTCAAAAATTGCCATCAATTTAAACTTGTTATTCTGTTTTAATATTTTTTAGATCAGCCTTTGCAATCAGGAAACAATATGAACTGTTGGAAGCAGATGTTTCTTAATCAAAAATGTAATTGTATTAGTTTCTATTTGACCATGATGTCGCTATTGCATTTTAGGTATAATTTTTTATAGAAATTTTGACATACCTACTTGTAAACAGTTTTTTTCTGTATTCTGGAAATGTGAATTATGTCCACCGAATATTGCTTCATATTTAATGTAACTTTTTTAATTTTTGTTCTTTTATGGCATTCTGCCGAATAAAGAAATCTGACTGACTAACATAACCCTTAATGTATCATAATATTACATTGATCTACTACATTTTCAATATTTCTTATGTGTTAATCATTAATTTAGTACATTTTGTGAACACTGATGGCTATTCTTCAAGGTCACAATTTCAAACGTGCACATTATTTTTCTACGTTATTTATTTTCTACAAAATACATTATTCAAAATACATAGACATTTCATTAATAGTTTCTAATTAAGACATTTGCGTTAGCATCCTCATCCATCATCCACCATCCCTACTGTTTATCCATCATCCCTAGTCCTCATTCATCATCCCTACTCCTCATCCATCATCCAGCATCCATCATCCTTACTCCTCAACTATCCCCAGTCATCCCTACTCCTCACTCTTCATCTGTACTCCTCATCCATCATCCCTACTTCTCATCCACCATCCATCATCCTTAGTCCTCATTCATCATCCATACTCCTCATCCATCATCCCTACTTCTCATTTCTCATCCCTCAGTCATACCAACACATTTTCAGTATTGTGAAACACCCCTTCTCACTAATTGGTTGGCAAAAGCTAATCAGAGTTAAGAGAGAGGCAGAGGCCTGCATTCTATTGGTCTAGTCACTAACAAACAGCCTTCTCATTTTATGTGCTGGGTGAGAAGGGAGGAGAGGAAATACAACTGGGTAAAGTCAAGGGTGTACAGAATTGTATTTGATTTAAGTGTTTTTTTTTTTGTTTGAACATGCCTCTGACGAACACTGATGGTTAGGGGAAAGAAGGGGCCTCACATAGGCCTAAAATCAGCACTTGGAGAAAGGATTATACAGTTCATTCCAACGTTTTTCATGCTTCAGTTTCATACGTAACAAAGAAAATGCTTAAAATGAACAGTGGAAACAGTGCAATACAATTCATTTGAATCTTTTTTTTGCTTAATCTTCATATGTAACAAAGAAACAGTTTCCGTCTGAGTCTGCCTTCAGCTCCAGAGCTGTTATTTTTCTTTCCTTCCATTTTACAGATTTCAGGCCTGGCTTGGCTTCAGTTGTCTAGGAGACCAGGAAGAGCAAAGCCTAAACAGAGGGAAAGTTGAAGGTAAATGCAGATAAAAAAATAAAAAAAGCTGGGATGGCTTTTAAATTAGTGTCATGTTTGTCATTTTTATCTGGTTTCATTTGCAAACCATAATGTCAGCAGCATGATTTGAAAGTAAAGTTTGGCATAATAGAGCATGTTAACCAATTAGGAAAAATCTCTCACCTTCAGATTGCCTTTTTCATGTAACTACATACTCTGAAGGTGTTTTGATCTCTTCTTCCTTACTTGCCACATATATTGCTTTTTTAAATACAACTTGCTGGGAGCATACATATTTTAACAATCTGCTAATTTTCAAAGTTATCTGTGAACTGAATTTCTTACAGTGGTTTGAATCAGCAGTACTTGCGCACACCCCTAGAGACTAAAGCCTTTGTTTTGAGGTGTACTTTGAATTAACTGTAAAAATCAGTAGTGCATCCAGCAGTCCATAATCCAGTTACTGAAGTGATAAGACAGATACATTATGCAGACCTTTTTACACTAGTTAATTACTGTGAGGTTTAAAGCTTGGACACCTTTGTGGATTTTGGCTGCAAACCTTCCAGAATTTAACAGAATACGTATGCCCTGTAATTACAGGAAAATCAGAATTTTGGAGCAAAAAACACCCAAATCTGCATGTTATTCCCCAATATTGGTGAAATTCTGTACTATCAATTTGTACCTCCCCCCAGGCCACTCATAATGAGGGTATAGTGGGATTCCTATCTGGATTCAATAACAATTTAAGTTTGTGGCAATTTTGTTTACTTACAAAATGATATTCTAATGGGACAGCAAAGGCAAACTTCTTTATTAAGTATACTCTTTAATATTTCTGAAGCCTTGGGAATAGACAAAGTAAGTAGGCATGGTAGTTCTTACCTGATGTTGGTTCCTATTATAGCCTACCATAGCAGGTTATATACCGGCCATTAAAGCCCCGCTTCAGCGTTAAAGGCCCAAGGCTTGAACAAGGGAGCGGGACTTGAATGCCGGTATAGCCCAGTTACAGAGGGCTATAATAACATTCTGTCACTAGAGGGCAAAATGTTCTAATAAATTAAACAAAGCCCTGCTGGAGCGACAGGGTATTGAAATCCCCTCGGCTCCGTGATGCTTTTGTTCATAGCAACAGCTGTGAGCACAACATTGGAATGTTGGAGCACCAGGCTTCTATCAGCCATTAGAAGCCTGGAGCACTCCACTGTTTACAATGGAGCTCCCAATATTCCAATGTCCTAATATTATTTAAAAGACATGCACTTCTTGGTAGAGTATTAGCAATCCAGATAAATGACAATGAGCAGATTAAATATGGGCATTATGTTTATGTTCACTTTTCTACACACAGAGACATAAAGCAATTACATTGTAAAACAAAACACAGACCTGAAAATTTAGGTGAATAATCTGCCATTCGAACTGGGTCCATGTCCTCCTCCATGTTGGATGATGTTATTCTGCCTGCCTGATGGGAATAACTGTTCCGTGGATGCAGCTGTCGCTGCAGCACCTCCCACTGACAGGACCACCAGTTTGCCACATGAATGCCATGTTTAATGCACCTGCTCATCAATTGTTTTTGTTTAGAGTTTTTTTTCTGTAAACAAAAATCAAATGGCACTGACACGAAGAGAACTTTCTGCGTGTACGTGCCGGCAGTTATGCATTTATGTGGCCTAAGTCTGCCATCCATCATGTTCTAGACATAATTAGAGAATTTCTGTGAAAACTCTTAATCAAATAGGGTGACTATCACTTTGATGTGGCAACCTTTGGCGGAAGGCCTGCCAGGTGATAAGTATACATTCCTGAAGCTAGTGAATGTTATGCCGCATAAAAACAGTGCTATGGCATATATGATGGCTGATTTATGGTGGTGCCCATGTGTTGCCAAATCAGAAATTGTGACTTACTCCTTTACATTCAGGAGAACTCCATTAGCAAGCGATGGGTAAATCACACATTATCAACTAAAAGTGTTAAGAGAATAGGGTTATAACCAGATTTGGTGGTGATGTATCTGGTAGTACCTAGACCAGCCTAAATACCCACACATACTCTTACAACAATTAACAGCAACTACAAAATCATACTAATTACCCTGAAGTACTACCCACTGAGAATCAAAAAATATTGGTGTACTCAATGATTGTATTTGAGGAACCACTGACTCTGAAGCTACCCTGGGAAAATTTTGAAAAATGTGGATATATTTCAAAGCAAGCTTTTTACATCAATTTGGTAAAAAGCCATGGGCTCTGAAAGGGCACTTGGTAATATATAAGTCCTTTCCTGGTGTGCCAAACCAGTGAAATCTGGTGATACCCAGGATTTGACCCCCTTTTTCTCAGAACGTCCTATGGATGCCCCTTTATGCTAAAAATAACCTCCATAGTGCCAGGGCCAGAATTTTGTCATGGGTGAACTTCATATGCCGTGGTTATCCCTATATGGCAAAAATTACATGTAAAATGCCAGTCACAGAATTTTGCTATTAATGCTAGTGATGCAGCAGAGACATGGCTGCTACTTTAGCATTACAATGTTGATCTGAACATGACCATACTTCATTTAAATGTATTAATGTCTAACAGTTGAAATGTAAAGTGATGTACTAAAAGTTTATGTTGATGGCAATTCCCTGTGGATTAGCTAAATTAACATCATGCAGTGGAGAGTTTATAACTCTAGTATAACCGTTTGTTTTGATTTCATATGATACTTCATGGTGTTAGGAACCAGATTGCATTAAAACTATAAAAAAATTCTTGAAGTTAGTATTGAATGTCACATGCTTACGAATGACTAAACATAGTTCTATGTTACACTTGTGATGATTTTACAGGTTTTTTTTCTTTCCAAATCTACTGTCACATGAACCCTGATTAAGATTTACTGATGGCAAGTTATAAATGTTGATGTTATATATGTTAATTTCATTGAATAAAATGTGCTATTTAACTCAATTTGCTTAGGTTAGCCATAGTGATCTTGTAGACCTCTGACTCTGCAAAACCAATTTGTGAGAAAGCTTTTTTTCTTTTGCTAACTTGTCATGTCTTTCAGGCTTCACTCCCATACAATTGTTAGCTTGGAAATAGATGTCCTATTGTTGTAAGCATAGAGAGCCTGACAAAGTAACCTTGAATCCTGAACATGGAGAAACTATCAACATAGTGATGCAGATGACACACAAATACTACTTAAATTAGAATGCCCCATAAATATTGAAAACGCACAAATCTTCAATTGCCTCAGAGCCGTTGATCAGTGGATGACTTGGAGCCAAATGAAACTAAATGCCTCCACAACAGAAATACTCATATGTGGTGCCTGGAAAAATTATGACCCACTGTGCGCCTGGCCTGGTGATCTCGGACCACCTCCTTAATTATCTGAGGAAGTTAAAAACCTTGGAATTACCATGGACTCCAAGTTAACAATGAATGCCCAAGTGGATAAATTAGCACGAACAAGCTTCATCATCTTGAAGACTCTACGACGCATCTTCCCCCACCTCGGATTTCCACACAAGGTGCAAGCTACTATCTCACTTGTACTATCCAAACTGGATTATGCCAATGGCCTCTACCATGGATCATTTCTATCTAATATAAAAAAACTACAACTTATTCAGAACTCCGCTGCCAGGCTACTATTATATGTAAAGCCACAAGCCCACATCTCACCTGCCTTGAGAGCACTACACTGGTTACCCATTGCCCGAAGATGCACCTTCAAGGTGCTTTGTATCAACCACAAAGCTATAGATGGAACAGGACTGCTCTTTATCAGAAACAAAATAATCAAATACATTCAACAAAGAAACCTCCGCTCAAGATTGGCACCCCACCTTAGAACACCACCATACAAGAAAAAGACTATATATCGGTGGTACATCCTTCTCCGTTCAAGCAGCCAAACTATGGTATTCATTACCCCCACATATAAGATCCACAGATAACTATCTTGTCTTCAGAAGACTACTCAAGAATTGGCTCTTTTCTTCATAACCACCATATTCAAACAGCTATGGACTGCATATGCCTGTGTTGATAAATATGTTTAATCTGATTATGTGTCTATTCTATACATGTATAGTTGTTTAGGAAATATATATCACTGCTATGTCATAACAATAAATCACACACAAAGGTGGTCATTACAACCCTGGCGGTCGGTGTTAAAGCGGCGGTAAAACCACCAACAGGCCGGTGGTAAATAAAATGGAATTACGACCGTGGCGGAAAACGGCAACATAGACAGCCACTTTAACACTCCGACCGCCACTGCGGTACAAACAAACACTGCGGCGGTAACCGCCAACAGACAGGCAGAAGACAATGTACCGCCCACAGAATTACAAGCCGCCAATCCGCCACCTTTTCAGGGGCGGATTCACCGCGAACAAAAACACGGCGGAAACAGGACTTCAAAGGGAAAACGCTCACCTTTACACACCCCACGAGGAACCAGGACGCCATGGAACCAGAACTTCAGATATTCCCAGCCTTTATCTTCCTGCTCCTCTACCAGGAGCACGAACGCCGGCGGCGAAGACCACAGTGAGTACTGCACCTACGACACAGGGGAGCGAAAAGAGAGTGACACACACACGCAACACCCCCACCCACAACACCATACACACAAATACATATTGATACATCACAGTTACACCCCCAACCCTCCCTGGAAGAATGCAAGGACAAAAGGAAATGAGTTGAATGATTGTAATATATTAAAATACAGTAATCAAAAATATTTACATATATACACATTTATACTATGAACAATTACATACACCAAGAACACAAGTCCAAGGGATTCCACCATCATAGTCCGTGGACCACTGGGCCCAAAAGGCATGGGCGAGGCCCACACTTAGTACCCGAACAAGAAGGAGAGAACACTGCAGGGGCATCAGATAGAAATAAAACAGGCACCTCAGGGGGAAGGGAAGGGGGGGCACCTCAGCCGGATGAGTGCACGACGCCAGCTCCACGAGGGGGCTCCATGCCCATTGATGTATCCTGGGGAGTGCAAAGCCAGTCTCTCAAGTCTCTCCAGTGGTTGGGTTGCCCACTGCTTTATCCTGGGGAGTGCAAAGCCACAGTCTCACAAGTCTCTACAGTGGGTGGGTTGCCCACTGTTCAATCCTGAGAAGTGCAAAGCCACAGTCTCTCAAGTAGATAACTGTGGGTGGGTTGCCCACTGTTCAATCCTGGGGAGTGCAAAGCCACAATCTCTCAAGTCAATAACATTGGGTGGGTAGCCCACTGTTCAATCCTGGGGAGTGCAAAGCCACAGTCTCTCAAGTCTCTCCAGTGGGTGGGTTGCCCACTGTTCAATCCCGGGGAGTGCAAATCCGCAGTCCCTCAAGTGGATAACAGTCTCCACTGGTTCTGGAGGGGGCTTGGTGCCCAGAGTGCTTCATCCTGCCAAGGACAGAGGTAGTGGATGTGATACTCCACTGGTTCTGGAGGGGGCTTGGTGCCCAGAGTGCTTCATCCTGCCAAGGACAGAGGTAGTGGATGTCTTTCTCCACTGGTTCTGGAGGGGGCTTGGTGCCCAGAGTGCTTCATCCTGCCAAGGACAGGGGTAGTGGATGTAGTTCTCCACTGGTTCTGGAAGGGGCTTGGTGCCCAGAGTGCTTCATCCTGCCCGTGGTGGCCTCAGTAGCGTAGTAATCATTGGCGCTCACTGCTCTGCGGTGGTGCTGGCGGTCTTGTTCCCTGGGCCTGTCCTCCCCCTGTCGCACAGCAGCCCTCCCAGTTCCTCTGTGTTTATGTGCCTCTGTCCCCTGAACCGTGTGCCCACTGCCCCCAGGTCCCTGGTGTTGTTGGGGTGGTGGGTTAGCCTGGGTTCCCTGTAGTGGTGGACACACTCCTGCTTGACGTGTCCTGGGGACAGAGGTATAGGCCCGTTGGGTGGGTGCTGTGCTGGTGTTTCCAGAGTGGGGAAGGTCTGTAGTAGCTTGTGCCAGTGTGAGGGGAACCGACTGTCCCGAGGTCCCAGATGGGCCGGTCTGGTCATCTAGATCCAGTTGGACAGAGCTGCTGTCATCAACCTGGACCTTTTCTGTGGGTGGAGTGACATATCTGGACCCTCCTGTCCGGTGACGTTGGGTAGGGGTCCTGCATGGGTGTAAAAGCATGATTATTGCATCTGTGTGTGCCATGGTGTGCAATGGGTGGGTGTCCCTGTACCCCAGTACTTGCATTCCGGTGTAGGACCTTGTGTGATAATGGTTTAGGGGGTGCATGGGTATGTGCAGTGGCCATGCTTTGGTGATGGGTGTCCATGCTTTGGTGTTGCATGCAGGGCTTGGGTTTGGGATGTGTGGTTTGTGATGTTGGGACATGTGTGAGGAGTTGGAGTGATGGGGGTGAGGCTGAGGGTGGGGGTATGTGATGGCATGCAGGTAGGGTGGGGGATGAAGTAGTAAAGATTGTCTTACCAGAGTCCATTCCTCCAGCTACTCCTGCAAGGCCCTCAGGATGCAGTATAGCCAAGACCTGCTCCTCCCATGTTGTTAGTTGTGGGGAAGGAGGTGGGGGTCCGCCGCCAGTCCTCTGTACCGCGATGTGGTGTCTTGAGACCACAGAACGCACCTGCCACCGTAGGTCGTTCCACCTCTTCCTGATGTCATCCCTAGTTCTTGGGTGCTGTCCCACTGCGTTGATTCTGTCCACGATTCTTCGCCATAGCTCCATCTTCCTAGCTATGGAGGTGTGCTGCACCTGTGATCCAAATAGCTGTGGCTCTACCTGGATGATTTCCTCCACTATGACCCTGAGCTCCTCCTCAGAGAACCTGGGGTGTCTTTGCGGTGCCATGGGGTGGTGTGGGTGATGTGTGGGGTGGTGTGTGTTGTGATGTGTGGGGTGATATTTAGAGGTGTGTTGTGTGAGGTGTGTGGATGTTGTGTGGGTGATGGTGTTGAGTGCCTGTGGATGCAAGTTTGTAGATGGTGGTGTCTCTCTCTGGCCTTCTGTTGCAATTGTGGTCATAGGGGATTGTGGGTGATGTGGGTGTGTGTTTTATATTGTATTGGGTGTGTGGGAGTGGTGTGTATGTGTATCAGGTGTGTGTATTTCAAATTGTCCAATGTGGTAGTGTTTTGTAAGTGTGTGTGTATTTTGAGCGCGGCGGTGTGTACCGCCAATGGATTACCGCAGTTGAAAGACCGCCGCATGGATTCATGGGTCGTGATAGTGTGGGCGTATTCCTGTTGGCGTGACGATGTTGGTTTTGTTATCACCAGTTTATCACTGACGTTTGGTGTGGCGGACTTGTGTGGGTGTCTAGATTTTGGCGGATTCTGGGCTTTGGGTCATAATGACCGTGGCGGAATTCCACGGCCGCGGCGGTGTGTTGGCAGTCTTCTGCACGGTGGTAAGCGGCTTTTACCGCCAATGTTGTAATGACCCCCATACTCTTTAAACCTGTATAACTAATGTGTATTTACTCACAGTTTAAATATGTATATGTATATATGTATACATATATATATACACACATATATATATATAAATATATATATATACATATGTATATATGTGTGTGTATGTGGGTGTATTCATGTGTGTATGTATGTGTGTGTGCATGTGTGTATATATATATATATATATATATATGTGTGTGTATGTTATTCTATGCTTAACATGTTCATAGGCCATTGCATAGCTCCTAGATAAGTTGCCATATTAGATACCTATGAATCCCTGCTCTCATTGTATAGCACACTGATCAAATGTTTTATTATCATATGCATTTGGCTATTTAAAAATTGAGTAAAGATAAATAAATGTTAGAAAAGTACACTTATTAATTAACTTCAAATATTACAAATCTTGAAAATCTGTGTTTATACAATACTATTTTTCTTCTCATATTTTACCCATTATTATATTCATTGAACATACATTCCCTTCCTATGTATTTACTATAACTTCCTGAGAACTTTACTGGGGTTGGGACCAGGAACCCACCTGAAAGCTCTCTATGCAGAACTAAATTGGACACCGGTTTTGGAACTCGCAGCTATAAGGCCAAAATTATACTGGGCGAGAATAGTGTGCAACCCTTGGGCAGCGGTGTATTTAGAAACTTTGGAGGAAGTCATCTTGTATGATGGTTCTGGGGGTGTTCCTGGGGAGCTTATGTTAAAAAGACTCTAGAGATCCTTCGGTTGAAGGACTTGTGGGTGGATCTGGGTAGAGTTACCAAAGATACGGTGGGCCAGATAAAAGATTGATACTGGGAACTCAGTAAGATGAGGGTGCAACAAGGACTCATGCCTGATTCAATCATGCACTACTACTTTAACAATGTCTATGACCCAGCTCCCTAGGTGTACTTGGATATGCTGCATCCGGAATTGAAGTGGACTCTCTATATGAAATACAGGTTGGGAGTGTTGCACCAAAGAGGCTACCTGGTCCGCACTCGTAGGCTGATGAAAGGTTTGGAGTTTTGTGACTGCACCCCTGGGAAGGTGGATAATGTTGCTCATTTCACCCTGGCTTGTAAGAAATTTGATGAGGTAAGGCATCGGTGGCTTCTCCCTCTTTTTAAGGCTAGTGGAATAATTTCCACAAAAACTGCACTTGCACGTTTCGCAAGGCTGGGTACTATGAGTGAACATAACCTGGTCGCCTCATACATATGGGCCACTTGGCCCAGGCTAAGGGAATTGCCAGCCAAACTAAGGGTGGCTGTTTTTTAAAAGTTTCAAAATTTTACAAGATCTAATAGGGCCCTAGGCGATAGCGGTATGACGAAATAATGGTCTGCCCCCGCTAACGTTAGTGCCCCTCCTCCCCCTGTAGCTATGTGAGTTATTACTGCCAATATAAAATACTGTGAGCACAAGCACTTTGCTTCCGGGTCCCCCCACGAGTAGAGGACAGGTACTGACAAAGATCTGCCCTCTTCTAGGATGTGGATGGGAGGGGAGTTGTTCTTAAATCAATAATTTATATTTAATTGTTTGGGGATATGTGATATTTTATGAATAGAGAGACTGCTACTATTATGTTTTAAACTGCGACTATGGGGCTATTATGAATTTTTAGTCTTTTATGATGTGTAGTCTTATATTATTGTAAGGCTTGATGCTAATACAATTTAATAAATTGATTGATTGGTATTTACATATCTATTTATTTATTACTCTAGTCCAACGGTACCAGAGAAAAATAAAATAAAAATAAAATAAAATCTATAAAATTATAAATAACTTTTTTTTTTTTTTTAATAATAATAATGAATAAATAAATTAAATAAAAATAGTTATCAAAAATGTGTAAATATATATATATATATATATATATAAAAAAAATTATAAATAAATAAAATACTTTACTTTGTCTACCCATGACCATATGTTTTGTCTATCAATCTATCCTCCATCCCCACTCTGACTCATCCCAAACCCATTCTACTACTTTCTAAATAACCCTGCCTAAGCTCTTCCCTCCTCTTCCACGTGTAACTCACCCAAACCTCAGTTTACTACCATGATCTCCCAAACAACCCTATTAAATTCTCCCTCCTTTATCTCAGCTATGACTCATCCAAAACCCTCCTGCTACTATGATCTTCCAAACCCTTTCCACAGACTCCTCCATCCCCTTTTTACTCATCCCAAGCCTCATCCTATTATTATAAACTCCCAAATAACACTTCTGGATTCTTCCCTCCTCTACCCCTCCATTACTCCAGTCAATCCAAATAACAAACTCACAAATCCGCACCTTAAATTAACTCATAATAATACTAAAACTGTACTCCTATTTCCCTATACTAATCCACCACTAATTCCTTTTGGGTTGCAGTGTAGCATGCTACTTGACAAAAAGCACTTCAACTCCTTGTCAGGGGTAGTAAGCGCTATATAAATACTATTACAATACAATACAATACAATTGTTTCAAACTCGTACAGGTGAGGAAGATGGATGCCTTTCCCATGTTGATAATGGGAATCTTTCAGAATGTTGCAAATAGACAAGATGTGATGAACTTTTATTGGATAATGGAATCTTTCGATGCCCAACCTATGAACTCTTCAACCGATCAGAACTTCATGTGCAATTTATTTAACCATGCCCTAATGGCGTTGGGAACACTTTTCAATTTGCTTTCCTCCTTGACACTCCTGGTAGTCCCGTCGTTGACCATGCTTGAGCACACTTTGTTTTGCTTGGCTCAAGCACTTTCCCTTTCCCATGGACACTCTTGTTACTTTTCCCTTTGCTGTTGACCAGAGACTTTGCTGAGCCCTTTGCCCCATCTCACTTTGCTGGTGACTTCTGCTGGGACTTTTATGATGTCCATGGGTCACAAACACTTTTGCAGGTGATGCAATATTATGTCTCAGTAAATCCCCTTATAAATGTATTTTATGCGTTGTGAATCACAAAATAGAATCTGAAATCAAAAGCTTAGCTGCATGTGTCTTAGAAATTCAAATGTATTGGAGAATCCAACCCTATGTAAGAGCTTGCATTTCTAGTCAGCTGTCATAGTGAGGAGAACACATTACTTCATGAAATGCACTCATGAAGTTCAAGATGACTACCCTACATTTACCTTGAACCTGTGTTTAGGCCTTGCTCTTCTTGGTTTCCTAAAAAGCTGAAGCTCAGCTGAGCCTCAAAAATCTACAAGTTGCAAGAAAATAAAAAACAGCTCTCAGAACTAAAAGCAGTCTCATACTAAAACATTTGTTTGTTACAAATAAAAATGAAACCAGGAAAGGTTTCTGATCTCCACTGTCTCCAGTGTTGATTTTAAACATTTTCTTTCTGCATATGAAACTGAAACCAGAAAGGTTTTTGGATGAACTGCATAACCCTTTCTCCAAGAGCAGATTTATGACCCAAGGGAGGGCCCCTTCTCTTCCTCAAACCACCAGAGCTTTCTGCAGAGGCTTATGTAACAGAAAAGCACTTACTTAAATAAAATTACATGCTGTACTGCCTGGGATTCACTGGAAACAAACACAGAGTTGTATTTCCTCTACACAATGTGCAACATGAATGCTGTTTTTGTGGCTAGACCAATAGAATGCAGCCATCTCTCATTGCTCTGTTTGGCTGTTGCCAACCAATCAGTGTGAAGGAGTGATTCACAATACTGAAAATGTGTTGGTATGACTGAGGGATGAGAAATAAGGAGTAGGCATGATGGATGAAGAGTAGGGATGATGGATGAGGAATAGGGATGATGGTTGAGGAGTATGGAAGATTGATTATGGATGAGGAGAAGGGATGATGGATGAGAAGTAAAAATGATGGGTGAGAAGTAGGGATGATGGGGAGAAGTAGGGACGGTTTAAGAGAGATAGGGATGATGGATGATGGATGAGAAGTAAAAATGATATGTGAGACGAAGGGATGATGGACAAGGAGTAGGGATGAGAAGAAGGGAAGAGGGATGAGAAGTAGGAATGATGGGTGAGATGTAGGGATGAGAAGCAGGGATGAAAAGTAGGGATGATAGAATAAAAGTAGGGATGATGGATGAGAAGTAGGGATGGGAAGCAGGGATGAGACATAGGGGTGATGGAAGAGAAGTAGGAATGATGGATGAGAAATAGGGATGATATGAAGGAATGATGGATGAGAAGTAGGGATGATGGATGAGAAATAGGGATGAGGAGTGAGGAATGAGGATGTCCTAAAATGGATGCTGTATTGAGGTCCCTTTTTAATCCCTTGCACTTCAGCATTATCATTTGTCAAGTTTTTATTAGGCCTGAAATTAGAAAATTAGCACATTGCATTTTACTGCAAATTTTGTAAAGGTTCCAATTAAGTGTACACAATAAAGATTGGATTGGATTGGAAATCATCCTTCCTGTCATTCTTGTTGAGCCAAATGAGCGTCATGGTAATTAAACTAGATGCACTGGTGCCAGCTCCTAGAATACACTTTCAGCAGATTTCAAACTGACCATACAGCCAATGAAGCAACCTGATTGACAACCACACCAAAACCTTTAGGCATAGCAAATTTCATTGAATTGGGGTTAATTCTGTTGCTGTGGGACTGATTGGTGAGATTGAACTTAATAGATGCTTATTAAACAATTCACATCTGCCTTCAACAAAGGAATGTCCTCCAGTTTTTATGGAAGGGTCAGATTATAGGTTCAAGTCCCTTTCATTTGCTTTGTCATCGGTTTCATGGTGCCTTATGTAGGTGTCAAAACCATTTACAGGTTACCTAAGAATGTGAGCATAAGGAAGATAGTTAATTTAGAAGACATAACCTTTATATGATAAGACAAGCACCACTTGATAACTGACATTCACAAGGCAGTAAACCTAATTCAAAGACTTGGGTTAATAATAATTTAGAAAAGATCAGAACTAGTGCCTTCCAGAAATATGGATTTTGTAGGGTTTTTAGTGGATTCAGAAAAAGTGGTACTATATTTCCTACAAAGAAGGTGAAATCCGTCATAACAGACCTAAAGAAAATGCTAAAATGTACCCTAATTTTTCTCAGACATTTCACAAGAATAGTAGGACTTTTGGCACTGTCAGCTAATGTGATCTTTCCGGTCCCTTTCTACCACAGGGCCTTGCAAAGACTAAAGATAAGTCATATAAGCAAAGGTTTTCTCTGTGTTTCCTTTCTCCCAGTTGGTTCCTTTAGGCAGAGTGGCAAGGAGAGAATTAGAATGGTGGTTAGACCACGTGGAAGCCTGGAATGGTCAGTCCATTTTTCCTTCATCCCCAGACATACTATTAGAAACAGACGCCATTCCTCGGGTTGGGACGCAAGGTGTGGCAATGTTTGGACTGGTGTAGGATAGTCAGAGAAGGAGTCTGCAATGCACATAAACTGTTTAGTGCTACTTGGACGCTCCTTTGTGATCTAAAGTTTAGCGAAAGGAAGGCAAAATGCCCTTTTTTTCTTTTATGACAATGTGGCTGCAGTCAAATATGTCAACAAACCAGCAGGAGTCAGGTCAAGACCTCTCATAGAGATAGCCAAAGCCTTCTGAAAATAATGCCTTCAGCAGGATATATCTCTGAAGACAGAACATATGCCAGGTTAGTCCACTGTAGAGGCAGAATGATATTCAACGAAACTATTCAACAGCAGCAAATGGAAATTAGACATCTTTCAACCAGCTACAAAGAATATGAGGACCTTTCAGGAATGATTTCTTCACCACCAGGTTGACAACTCAGCTAATCAGATTTTTCAGTTGAAGACTGGATCCTGAGACCATCGCTATGGTTGTGTTTCTTCAAGTCTGGCCAGGAATCACTCAGTATGTTTTTCCCCTGTTTGCAATTGTTTCCAGGTGCCAATTGGCAATGGTGGTGTTGTCACATTGCTATGGAAAATGAAACCTTAGTATCCAGTCCTGTAGGAATCATCAATAGATTTTTGGAACCTATTTTTCTTTTCCCTCAGATAGTGAGGAGCACTCAGGGTCCACTTTACAGCTTAACAGTCCATAGGAAATGGCAGTTGGTTGCCTGGAAACTTTCAGGTTGTTCACAAGTTTGCCCAGACTTTTGAAGGCAGCTTCAATGTAAATCAATGCTTCATGGGCCTGTGGCACAATCAAGGCATATAAATTAGCATGGAGATCTTAGTGCAGCTGGTGTCCAGAAATGGGTAAGAATCCTGTTTCAATGGATGTAACTGGAGTTCATAATTTTCTAGCATCTCTCGTGGGGGTAAAATACAATATTTCCCCCTAATTTCATTCTATGTGCGAGGCAACAGTATGTTTGCATGTACACTAAATTATGAGTAACAAAGTGCTTCCACATGTAATTGTGTACAAAAGTTTATGAGAGTTAAAGATAGAGAATAAGCTACTTCATGAGTTAAATTAGTATTCTTTCGGTACTACTGATCAGTGATACTATTTGTGACATTTGTCATCTGAGTGGGTGTGTGAGTGTCTGCATTTGTATGTGAGTAGTTGTGGGAGTGGCTTTGCAGTTGGGTGAGTGGATGTGTCAATAGCTGTTTTGTTGAGTGAGTGGGTTTGTGTGTGGCTGTAAGGGTGAATAAGTAGATATATGAGTAGTTCTATATGTGAGTGAGTGTTGGTATGGGTAAGTGAGAGGCTGTGTGAGTGACTCTATGGTCTAGTGAGTGGCTGTGTCAGTGACGGTAGGGGTGAGTGAGTATGTGTTAGTATCTGTATGACTAAGTGGGTGGGTATGTGAGTATCTGTGTGGGTGAGTGAGTGGTTGTGTTAGTTGTATGGGGGAGTGAGTGTGGGTGTAAGTAGCTTCATAGGTGAGTGAGTCAGTGTCTGGGTAGCTGTATATCTGTATGACTGAGTGTTTGAGTGGCTATATTGGTGAGTGAGTGGGTGTACGAAAGTAAGTGGCTCCATCAGTAGCTGTATAGGAAAATAACTGAGGGCAATATTAGCTGTATAGATGACTATTTAGCTGTCTGCATGGCTCTATGAGTGCATAAGTCGGTGTGTGAGTAATTGTGTGGGTGAGTAAATGGTTGTATGACTGGCTGTATGAGTGAGTGAATGGGTGTGTGAGTGCCTGTAACAATGAGTGAGTGGTTTTGTGAGTATTTGTATGGGTGTGTGAATGAGCATGTGAGTAATTGTGTAAGTGCATGAATGGGTGTATGAGAGGTTTATATGAGGTTGTGAGTGGGGTGTTTGTGTCGTTAGGTGGACATTGTCATAAGTGATATCATTTGAGATGTCACCAGTGGTATCACAGATCATGTCATGAGTGATGTAATATGTGAGGTCATAAGCAGTGCATTGCGGGGGGCATAAGTTATAGTTAGTTCTGGTAACTATATTTGCTGAATTTCAATGGCTTTGTGCCAGTAAATTCAGAACCTAACTATAACATCTCTGTAACCTTTGTTTTTTTCTGCGAATTTCTAAGGTTTTTCTATTCTATTTCCTAGCTATAACGTCTGTTTATTAAGTAATGCACTGCAGATGTCTGTGTCTGCATCAGTGAGCCATTAGATTAAATAATAATTGCAACATTTCAAAATACTTTCTTCTGTATATTTAGTAGTAATATATTTCATTTTGTGAAAGAAAGTGCTGTTACTATCTAACTCGTTATATTACATTTGCATTACTTACATTATAAAATAGGGTGTTATAAAATATTTAAAAAATGTTGAAGACATTAATAAATTCTATCAAGATATGTGCCAACATTCTTCCCTGTATTTCCACACATTGCAACCACCACTACCCCTGTGAGTCATCCTTGCCTTGGTCTACTGATGTTAGGTATCTTTCAGCTGTGTACCTGAAGAGTTTATTTAGTCTTTTGCTTACTGTTCTTTTTGCTTAATTAATTGTTTACTATTCATAAATTAGTCACAAAATGTTGCGTTATGTAGGTTCTGGTACCGGGGATATTCGTGGATTTGGCATGATTTTTTTAAAGTGTCGAACACATATATAGACATATTATAATTAATGTTTGAGGTCAGTAGTTTAGTAATATAATGTATCAACTAATATTTTTGTAAGTAATTTTATTGTTCAGCACTTTTTTATTCAATTTCCTGTATTCGCGACAACGCCAACACTCGCAAACGATGTCGGCATTCGCGATTATCACATGACTGAATAACAAAGGCATTTCATTGAACAAGACACTTTTCATTATTCTACAAAGGAAGTCCCCATCCAGTTTTCTCTTTTTTTCACACTTCCAGTAGAGAGATTGGAAGCATCTTTGGAACGCTCTTCTATTCTCCAATGCTGAAAGTGCATTTTGTTTTTTTTATGCTTTGATTTCACAAATAATATGACGTCTGGTGGAAGTGAGCAGCAAGAGCCACAACCTGAAGAGAAGTCTTCGCACCTCTGGACCACATTTCCTAGCATGCTCTTGGCCCCTGGAGACGGCCCTACACTCATCCAGCTGCAGGCTCTTGGGGTGCCGAGGAGCGCTATATAGCGCTAATAACATCCCCGCAGCGTGGGGCACGCCCGGGCCAAGGGCAGGCCTGTTCACGTCCGTCGGAGCTCGGAGGAGGCTGGGCTGGGCCATCCTCCTAACTTTCCCAATAAGAGGAATTTGTAGGTATTGTTTCTGGTCGCTATATTCTAGTGGGTGGTGTGACTTTGGCTTGGTTGATTAGTCAAGGACTATTTAAAATGATATTGCACATAGGTAAAAGGAAGGCGTCAGAGGGTGGAGCTGGTTTAGTAAAAAAGAAAACACGTAAAACCTTGAAGAATGCATGGGACAATTGCATGTTGGAAAGGATCAATAAACTCTTGGTTGAATGCGAGGAAATATTGACTTCTCCTTCAGATAATGCTCCTTTACGCGCACAGAGTGTGTGTTCCTCTATACATCTAGGGTAAATTGTATGAATATTCCAATATGTTTAAAAGGTAGTAGCCACAGGGTTTGGTTCCTGAAGGGGAGGCTGGGGTGGGCCAAGTTGCTGCTTGTATTACATCGCTTCGGGCTGCCATGGCGCAGTTCGTTGGCAGTGATGCCTTGCCTTGCAGCAATCGTTTTAGCCCTTTAAGTGTCACTTTAGACTCACATGATGATCCCGTCATAGAGACATCAACAGTTCAGGTTGTTGATACAAATGTTGCTTCTAATTTGTCTGAGTCACAGTATATTTCCTACATACAAGATTTAAAAACTGAGGTGGCTGAGTTTAAATCTATGGTAACCAGATGGTGAAGCAGATGATACCTGCTGAGGGGAAGACTATTCTGACAGTGCTCATATTTTTGCACCTTGTCCCCCGGCTCATTTGCTGTGTTGGCTAAATTGCACTTGCCAGTTTGTAATAAGAATCTTTCCCCTACCTGTTGCTCCATTACTATTAGCTGTGCTCCTTGTGTTTGCCAATGGACAGTTGATTGCAGATTGGGGGACTCTTGGCAAGGTCTTAGTCACAGTAGTTCTTGTGCTGCTAAGAAATAGGTGGTGGGCTCTGCCACAACAGATTACTGTCAACCTTCTAGGCAGTGAAAGTGGTGGGCCTAAATCCACCAACACTGTCCTGATGGTTAATGTTCCTAAGTTACATCCTGCAGCATCCAGGGAAGGTGGGGAATCTGTCAAAAACAGCGTGAGTCACTGGTTACGTCATGTGAGAGGTTGTCATTCTGTGATTCATGATGACATAATTGAGGCAGTTATGGGGGACAGATTATGGTACACATTATGACATGACTGAATTGACACTTAGGGATAAGAACATGGTAGATAACCTGGTTGCTCTAGATGCAAGAACATGCACACCGAAGCATTCTAGTATTCAATTTAAATACCCACAGCTTTCTTCTCACCATAAAACTCCATCTGCCTCTCATCTAGGGAGCAGCCCATCAGGTTTAAATGAGAACGATTGACTTAAAAGATTGATTGTCACTTGATCTTTCCCTAGACCACTCTTATCCCCTTGTTGATCTTATCCACACTCTCTCCTCTGGCTGCATTGGGTCACGATGCATTTACACCTTCTTGTACTTATGATTTTAATCCCCTGTTGGCCCTTAGTTCTTGCCTTACACCTACACTGGTTCCTGTTTTGCATGATACAATCAGTTCTGCTGGTGCTAACGTTTTATCTACCGCTGTCTCTGATCCCACTGGTTTACCTAGTTTTGACTTATCTTCTTACCAGGTAACTCAGAATGAGTCAGTTAACCACACCATTACTACATCTACTCTGCCATCAGCATCTCAAAATGTTTGGGTGCATCTTGTCCCTTGGACGTGGCAGGACTGAGGTCTAAGATCTCTTTACCTGCTGGTACTCAATTCATTGAGGACTATGGGGGTGATTCTAACTTCGGCGGGCGGCGGAGGCCGCCCGCCAAAGTTCCCCCACCAAAATACCGCTCCGCGGTCGAAAGACCGCTGAGGGTATTTTGGGATTTGCCCTGGGCTGGCGGGCGGCCGCCAAAAGGCCGCCCGCCAGCCCAGGGCAAATCAACCTTCCCACGAGGACGCCGGCTCAGAATTGAGCCGGCGTAGTGGGAAGGTGCGACGGGTGCAGTGGCACCCGTCGCGTATTTCAGTGTCTGCATAGCAGACACTGAAATACTTTGTGGGGCCCTCTTACGGGGGCCCCTGCAGTGCCCATGCCATTGGCATGGGCACTGCAGGGGCCCCCAGGGGCCCCGCAGCACCCCCTACCGCCATCCTGTTCCTGGCGGGAGTCCCGCCAGGAACAGGATGGCGGTAGGGGGTGTCCGCCGCCATGGAGGATTCTGCAGGGCAGCGGGAAACCGGCGGGAGACCGCCGGTTTCCCGCATCTGACCGCGGCCGAACCGCTGCGGTCAGAATGCCCTGCGGGGCACCGCCGGTCTGTCGGCGGTGCTCCCGCCGACCCTGGCCCCGGCGGTCTCTGACCGCCGCGGTCAGAATGACCCCCTATGACATCTGTCTTTTCCAGAAGACATGGGCCTTGGATCCGATCTTTAGGTCTGGCTATTTAAATTTTTATACTCCAGCATTCCCTAACAAGAGGGATAGAGCTTCTTGTGGCCTAATCACTTGGGTTAGAATAACTTTAAACTGATGCATCCAACAGTTATCTATCAACTCGCCTGACATACTAGGTATCCAGTTACAATAAGGTCCAAACTTAGGAGTAATTATTATTAATGTTTATGCAAGAGGAGTCACGGGAGCTTGTCTTCCTGCACTATCCTCTTACTGGAAACATTAATTAGGCAATGTACTTGGCATTTTAAACTTATCATATCAGCTGACTTTAATATCACTTTTGATCCTCTTGTTTGGGAGGATATCAGCATTATGTATGAGGAAGATCTGGTGTGATCCGTTCCTTCTTTAGATGTTCACCCCATTAATAAGTGGTAGCAAGTAGCTGTGCATTTAAAAGCCTTGACTATCGAATTTGGGCTTAGGGCCCTTAATGGAAGGACTAGATCAGATGCAAAGGGTTGTCACATGTATAATAAGGTCAATCATACAGTTACAATTGACTAGTGCCTAGTTGATCTAAGACTGTGGCCTTCTGTCATCGACATGATGGTCATTGAGAGAACAGAGAGTGATCACAACCTGCTTTTTGTTCAAATGCTTGCTTCTTGTAACTAATCATTTACGTCCACTACCTCTACCACATTGTCGATGGACATCAGTATGACTAATGATAAACGCCACTTAAAATGGCATCAGGTACTAGCACGGCCAGATATCTTAAGTGCTGTGAATGCTGTTTTGAGGACCTTGCTAGTGCATTTAGAGGGGTGGTCTCATAACTAACAACGCTCAATTGACAACATCTCACATCTCCTGGTTTGAGAGCATTGCAGCACACTTTTTGTCAGGCAGTAAAACTGGTAGTAATAGACCCAGAGGGAAACATCCTTGGTTTAGTGAGGAATGTCGTGTACTAAACACGACTACTGGCTAAAGCCATTAAATCCAAGGATATAGGCCCTCATTATGACTTTGGCAGTCTTCCTTGAAGACCGACAAAGCCACGGGTACCAGAATACCGTCAGTGCTGGCGGTCTTCCGTCCACCATATTACGGGTACTGCTGGATTTCTGCCACACTTTGGGCATAAATCCAGAAGTGGTTGTGCTGGTGGATGGAGGTGCTCTGGCGGTTCCCCCACCGCCCCGCAAGAAGGACTCCACCAGCCGTATTATGAGCAATAATATGGCCTGGCGGTGTCCTGCTGGCAGGGCGCTGCCTGTGGTGGAAGCGCCCCTCACCCGTTCCCTGCCGGACGACCTCCTCCCCGGACCAGGTAAGTTGATCATCCTACAGAGGAGGTAGGTGGGAGGGTGGCGGGTGTTGTATGTGCGTGTGTGAGTGTGTGGTATCCGCATATGTGCATGAATGTGTGTATGCGTGTGTGTATGCAAGTATGAGTTTGTGGTGAATGCGTGTTTGCGTGTGAGTATGCATGTCTGTATGGGTGTGAGTAAGTGTATTTGGATGGGTATGAGTATGCATGTTTGGATGGGTGTGCGTATGCGTGTTTGGATGGGTCTGAGTATGCATGGTGAATGCATGTATGAGTGCTGAGATGAATGCGAGTATGGATGCTTGTGAGTGAATGCATGCATGTAAGTGTAGATGAATGAGTGTGTGCGTGGTGCGTGTGGGTGTCTATGTGTGTGCATGTATGTGGGGGCACTGTGTCTGGAGGGGGAGGGGAGGAAGCGCTGTGTATGGAAGGCTGGAGTGGAGTTTAATGCTTGCTGGAGGGTGGGGAAGAAATTCTAGGTCACCGGTACCCTTTCCACCAGGGTTTTCGTGGCGGTGCTACCGCTGTGGAAACCCTGGTGGAAAAGTGGCTCCTAATACCACCGGTGGTCTTCTGTGGACTGCCGGGTCGGAGATGATCATCTCCAGCCCGGCGGTTCCGACCGCCATGGCGGTATGAATGGAGATGTGGCGGGTTGGCAGTGGCCAACCCCGCCACATTATCTTCACCGCCAGCCTGTTGGCGGTGGGACCGCCACGTTTACACTAGCGGTCAGAAGACCGCCAGGGTCAAAATGACCACTATAGTCTCCATTCGCACAATTAGGAAGTCTTACACGGCTGCCAGCTGTAAAGCAAAATGTGAACAAGATGGATAGTGGCGGGCAGCGTAAAAAGATGCATCACTTGAGAAGGACTGCTTAAAGTTTTGGTCCTTGGTTGCATGTGGTCCTGATAAGGGTGCATTGAATGTAGCAACAAATATTGCTGCAGCAGACTGGGTAGATTCTTTCAGTCAATTGTATTCTGCCAATCACTCTAGTACGGCACATGAAGTTCATTGGGCTCTTTCTGCCAATCCTGGCCAAATGTCTAGTCCTGCAAATACCCAATTGTTTACTCTCTCTGATGTTATGCATTCACTTGGCATGATCAAGCGCGGTAGGGAATCTGGTCCAGATAGCATTCCAGCTGACTTGTTTTTGACAGACATGAGTTGTTGGTCTAGCTATATCATTATATCAAAAGCAATTGCAGCAGGGGCTCCAATTCCTGACTCATGGAAAGGCACTGTTGTTGTACCAATTCACAAAAAGGGTGAACAGTCTTTGCCCTGTAACTACAGACATATTAATTTATTAGATTGCTTACAAAATGTTTTTTGTCATTGTCTACTAGGGAAGATCCAGGATTGGATGTCTGATTTTGACATGCTCACTCCATTACAAGCTGGTTTTCAAAGGTAAATCTCTACTATAGACCAATGTGTTTGCTTTTGAATTGGAAAACGTTTTTTATTGGTAGAGGGAATCTTTATGGTGCTTTTGTAGATTTAAAATCATCGTTTGATGTAGTACCTCGTGCAAAGTTGTAGAAGGTTTTCTCTGATATGGCAAGGCCTTCCCATATTCTCTCATTACTTGTACAGCTCCATGAGGGTAACTATGCACGTATCAGCTGAGGTGACCAAGGACAGTTAACTGACAAAATTCCAATGTCAAGGGGAGTACAGCAAGGATGTGTCCCTGCTCCTGCATTATTTTCATTATATATCAATGACATAGCTCCTTTTGTAGCACAGGTGGAGACAGATGCGTGATCTCTAGGGGCAGTTAACATTCCCGTTCTGGTATTTGCGGATGACACTCTTTTGATCTCGAAGACCCCTAGAGGTTTACAGAAACTCCTAACACGTTTTGAGGAGTTCTGTTCCTCTCGGGGACTGGAGATCAACACCTCTAAAATTTAATTGATGTTGTATAATCCCCACAAATCGTTCAAAGGGAATATTGCACTCAGATGCAACCCACTTGAGACTGTGCCATCTTTTAGTTACCTTGGTCTAACAATCTCAGAGAACATGTCTTGGAAACCACACACTGCCAAGGTGGCATTGAGACAAAAGCAGATTACTGGTGCCTTGATCAAGGAATTGGGGGGCATATTTATGAGCCTCTAGCGCCACTGCAGCGTCACTTTTCATTACACTCCGGTGGTGCTATACACTGTGCCGTATTTATAAGGTGGAGCTAAGCCACTTTTTATGGCTTAATGCCACTTTGTAAATACAACCCCTTCACAGGCAGCCCTGTGTGTGGAAGGGGCGTGCAATGGGTGTTGTTGCGGGTGTGCCACAGCAATGCTGCCTCAGATTTACATGTTTTCATATACCTGAGGCAGTCCCAGGGGTGGCGTTAGCAAGGCACAATGAGGAGGAATACTTTTATTACTCCTCGTTTTTTGCTTTTTCTATGTGTGCTGAATTCTGCAGCATGCATAGAAAGATCAAAATGCCAGAAATTATTGTTTTGTGCAGGAAGGTGTCCCTTCCTACACATAAACAATTATTTGAAAATCACACTTTGGCATTTCTGTGTGTGCTGCATTGTGCAGCACACACAGAAGTACCAAATCGCCATCAGTGATTGTTTATGTGCATGAAGGGACACCTTCCCACACATAAACAATCACACTCCTCAACGCAGACATCCTTGCATAATGGTGCAAGGATGCCTGCATTGGCAGCTAAATTTAGCACCAGCGCTAGGGGAAACACAGGGGTGCGCCGTATTCAATTAAATATAATGCATCTCTGTGTTGTGAAAGTGACGGAGCATGGCTCTGCCAATTTTGGTACAGCGTCCCGCTCCGTCATTTTCCTATAAATATGGGCCTTGGTGTTTCATATACTAAACCTATTCGCCCAGCACTTCAAGTCTATGAGTTCAAGCCCACAAGTTCCGCCCTTTATGGTGCAGAATTATGGGGCTATTTCAATATCAAGAATTATCTTCAATTTAGAACATCTTTGTGAGGAAGCTTGTTTCTCTTCCTCATGGTACTTCGTTGGTCCCTCTTTTTAAGGACCTGGGTATTAAGGGAATAGGGTCCAAAGCTCGCTTGTGTCCTCTTTTGTTTTGGAGGTGGATCTGGACTACTCTGGAGTTTGCCTCCTATACTCTAGCTCTTTAGGTAGTGCTGAAAGCTGATCATTTTTCTATTGTCCCTTGGCTTAGAAATATAAAGATTTACTATACCTGCTTGGCTTGCATAAGCTTTGGAATCGTCCAGATGTTGCCTCATTTTCTTCGGAGAGCCACTTAAAGAAGCACTATTGGAGGGTGGTAGACTCTGATGAGTTGCGTGTTGCGATTTGTTCCAAGTTTTTGCCTGATTTTGTTGATTTTAAAGACGTGGGCAGATATGAAGTTTTCTGGGATGTGATTTTGGCCCCTTGTGACGGGAAGCTTTATTTCCAGTTACGTGTGGGGACCCTACTGTTAAGATTGTTTACTTGCAATTGGTTGCCTGGGGGAGAAACGGTCTGTCCAGCATGCAGTGCTCACACCGAAAATCTACCCCATGTCTTATTTGCTTGTCCTGACTACATAGCGCCTCGCAGTAACTGACTTGATCCTGCCTGTAGATTACTCAGTGTTCATAGTTATGCTGACGCTCTTCGTATTTTTAGGTTGGATACCCTTCAGGTTTTAGTCATTTCTGTTGCTAAGTTTCTTGGAGCCATGAGGCTTCTTAGAACTTACATTTTATCTTCATTGACATGATATTGCCCCTGTATGCACAGTTAATTATGTAATTGAAGGATGCTTGTACGGTGAGCATCATGATATTAGCTTTATCTTTGTTTAAATGTAGTTGTTGAAACAATTTGTCTGTCAACTGTTGTGTTTATAATTTTATCTGTACTGTGTTGTACTTTTATGGCCCTAATAAAAGTCAAGAAAGAAAGTCTTCCTATGAGGAACCACACTGTCGAAGTAAGCCTCTGCAAGGCCTACTAGTGCAAGGGGTTCACCCTTCTCTGCACAAAGTCCTCAGACCATATAGGAAGAGGTTGGCACAGAAGCTGAAATAAAAGACAAAGGGGGTCATTCTGACCCCGGCGGTCGGCGGGAGCACCGCCAACAGGCTGGCGGTGCTCCCCAGGGTATTCTGACCGCGGCGGTTCAGCCGCGGCCAGAAACGGAAAACCGGCGGTCTCCCGCCGGTTTTCCGCTGCCCTGTAGAATCCTCCATGGCGGCGCAGCTTGCTGCGCCGCCATGGGGATTCTGACCCCCATACCGCCATCCTGTGTCCGCCGGCTCCATTCGGAGCCGGCATCCTCATGGAGGGGTGTTTCCCACTGGGCTGGCGGGCGGCCTTTTGGCGGTCACCTGCCAGCCCAGTGGGAAACCCAGAATACCCGCGGCGGTCTTTTGACCGCGCAGCGGTATTCTGGCGGTTCCCTCCAGGCGGGCGGCTCCCGCCACCCGCAGGGGTCAGAATGACCCCCAAAGTTTATTAAACCTCAAGAGGTGGTACAACAGTTCAAACAGCACCCTTCGGCAATGTTTCAAGTAGCACACTGAACTAAGAGAGCACGGTCCTTTTATACCCCCGCAGGGGCTAAAAGAAGATGGTACAGTTATAGAAGCAAGACTTATATACAAATAAGGTCATATGGAAATGCACAGTCGACAGGTAGGAGGGGCTAACAGTTTTCAAGGACTAGTAGACACATTACTGTTACTAATTACTAACAGCTGCAGACCTTACTGGGCATGTGCACAGTGGGAGATGCTAAATATAACTTGTCACTAGACAGATTTTCAAGAGTAGTTAACAGGAAGGTAGGACAGAGCACATGGCGAGCATATGGTAGCATGTGGCAGAGAAAATGGCTGCCATGAATACAAATGGATTCCGCGAAATGTTCACAATAGTTGCTAAATACAAGATGTCTTCTGCTAATACTTAATCTAATCGCTACTAAATTACAACAGACAACACTTTCAGCATTAGCTGAAGACATTCGTCTTTCTGGGATAATCTAAATATTCATCTTGTATATTTATGCTCAACATTTCAGCTATTTCCTTATCTAACATGTGTTGTGCTTTCATTTCTGTAATATCTCTTTTGGTAGGCATACAAACAGTAATACACATGGAGCAGAACATTGGACCACACTGAATACAGATACAGCATGTGAAAAATATTGCAATCATTACACACAGGATAGTCAGTAGTTTCCAGCCCCAGGTGGAAACAAGAGCCCAAAACCATCCAGAAAAAGCAATTTTATGCAATTTAGATATTGCATCATATACTGAAGGTGAGTGATCTGGAATGAAAACGCAGCAACTACTACCGATGATGTGACATGCACCACCTCGATCAGCTAATATCACATCTAGTACTATACGATTTTGGAGCGCTACAATCATCGCAATTTGGAGCTCCTAGGTAATATTCCCAAGTGCCAGAGCTGCCTGATTGGTTACAGCTTCCACAACCCTAGTCAATCGTCTCACTTTCCTACTGTTTAACGCAGCACCCACAAAGGAGAACAACCCTAAATTAAAATCAACATATTGTTGCAGGCTAGTGTCCGTTTGGTCTACCTCATTTGTACTTATTGTCCTTTTATATCTATTTTTAATGATGTAATTGAACAGTTTAAAATCTCGGTGATATGATGCAGGTGCCAAAAACACAGGGGGTAATAGAAAAGATACATAACACACACCTGACCACCCAACAGGTAGTTGGTAATATCCATAGTTACCACAAACAAAATATGTATTATGTGAAGCTGTAAAACTACTATTATTTACACCCTCAATAGTTAAAATCAAGGTACAATCGATTGTCCCCACTGGAATTCACCCAATGCTATGTATACATAAATCTGCTTTAGTTTTTGTAACAGAAATCACAGATTGTTCTTTCTTGTCAGAGTCTCTCATATTTGTGAAGTCATATAATATTGAAACATTGTCCGGTTGATACTCTTCCCATTCCCATTTAGTTCCTTTGGCTTGGGGATACCCATCTTTGTCTTGGTAGCATACTTTATGAAGGCGAAAAAGAAGTCCGCCCTCTGTACGTTTTCCAGATGCAAACAAAAGCGTATACCAAGCTTGACAAGAACGATTGTGTGAAAAAGGAAGAGGAATGAAAGGTGTTCCTCCTTTCTTTTGATTCGCAGGTATCATTCCACATACCCAACAGTTAGTAGTATTTGTAGCATTATGAGTATGATGCAACATCTGAATGAAAGTATTACTGAAGTTCGATTGACGGTGCTTCTGCTCATGATAGGGAAGCGTAAAGTAATAGTGATCCGCTGGTACTGGAGTGGTGGCAACAAAAAACTCACGAGCAGGAGCCATCTTTTCAACATACCAGGTGATTATTGCTATAACCACCAAAACAACAACAAACCCCATAGTACTAATGATCACTTTGTTATTCATTTTAGCAACAGTGATAATCGACCCTTCCAGAAATTAATTAAAAACAATTGTTGGAGCTCTTATCCCTGGGCAGCTGCTGATTTCTTCTCCACGGGCCAAGACTGGTGTCACTACTCTAATGCATGGCTGATGCCCCCCCTTGCCACATTGGCTCTCCGTTTCACTAACCCAGGGCGGTAGCTCAACCAGTTTTTTCCAGCACTACAGATTCTTTTCTCAGTCTCAAATTATATTGCGACACTCCAGAATTCGCATGGTCCGGGAAGAACTCTGCAGATTCGTCAGGTGATATAGCACGGCCTTTTTCAGTAGCCAAGATCTCTCGATGATCGGTCAGCAAAGCAGGTTCCACCAAGGTAGGTAGCACTCTCTTGCAGTGAGTACTATGGACCCAATTCTTACGGTTTGTCACTCGAACTGCTGTCCTTGTCGCAAGGAGCACCTGCTCTGGGACTCGCCACCTTGGTTCCAAGCTGCTTGATCTTTCAAAGGACTTAATCATCACCTGGTCACCAGATGGGAGTTCATGGCCTTTACCTGTAGATCTGTCAGGAAGCTCTTCTCGAACTTGTTGATGAATAGAAACCAAATTGTTGGTTAACTGTGCCAAATAATCATTCATCAGGACACAAGGTACATCATATACAGAATTTGGCTTAGGAACTCCCCAAATGTTCATGGGCCTTCCAAATACTACTTCATAGGGGGTAAGGCCTGTTTGAGAGTGTGGCACTGACCTAATAGAAAATAATGCCAACAGTAATGCATCCGGACAAGTTAAAGATGTGGAAGCCTGTATCTTTGCTAACTTCAGCTTCAAAGTAGCACTATACCTTTCCACTAACCCTGCTGATTGTGGGTGGAAAACTGCATGGAACTTCTGTTTGATCCCTAATCCTTTCAGGACATACTTAATAACTTCCCCAACAAAATGAGGTCCGTTATCATTCCATAAAAGTCTTCAAACACCAAACCTAGGGAAAAATTATTTCAAAAGCACCTTCGCTGTGGTAATGGCAGTATTATCCTTTGTGGGGTACGCCTCTATCCACTTACTGAAGGCACTTACCACCACCAAGACATACTTTAAATTTTTGCAGCGTTCAAGCTGAATATAATCCATTTGTAGAACTTCGAAAGGTGCAGTTGGTGTAGCAAACCCTCCCGCAGGAGTTCATGTCCCTTTTCCAGGATTGTATTGTAAACATATCAAACAAGACTGTACTACTCTCTTAGCTGTACTGGAAATTTCTGGATGCTCCCAAACTTGCGTAAGCAACTTTGTTATTGTTGAAGCTCCAACATGTGCCAGCCCATGTGCCATCTGAACCATAGTTTGTACAAAAGCTATGGGCAATTTCCATTTATCCATCTGCTTATTCCGCCAACAGCCCTCATCATCCAATTCTCCTTCTTCAGACCATTGCTCACGTTCTTTCACAGAAGCAGATTTCTGTATATCTAATACGTCTTGTCTAGCATTATGCCAACGTTCAGCTTGTGACTTCACTACATACATAATAGTAGTACTTCGCTGCATCGCAGTCTCACGTGCTACGCGGTCCGCAAGGGCATCACCTTGCCCTATCTTATCGGTCACTTTCTTGTGTGCACTACATTTCACAATAGCTATTTTCTTTGGATATGTCAATGCAGTCAAGAGGTTCTGCACTAATTCTCCGTGCATTATCTGCATCCCGTGGGATGTGAGAAAGCCTCTCTCCTTCCAAAGCAAACCAAAATCATGAGCCACTCCAAAAGCATAGCGGCTGTCTGTATAAATGTTCACACATAAGTCAGTACTAAGGTCACATGCTCATGTCAAAGCTATTAGTTCAGCTGCTTGAGCTGACTTCTGTGGTATACGAGCTGTCTCCACTACCGTGTGTATCGTAGTGATTGCATATGCAGCTGAGGTCGTACCGTCTGGCAACTTCAAACAAGACCCATCAACCCACAATTCCCCGTCTACATTTGGAAGGGGCGTATCTTGCAAATCAATACGACCCTTTGTCTGTTCTTCTGTAAGGAATATACAATCATGTGTTTCTTGTGACTGAGGCTGAGTCACCGGATATAGCAACAAAGTGGCTGGATTTAGTGTTGCACATCTCTTCAGTGTAATGTGAGGAGCCAGCAATGTCAATTCATATCCTGTCAGGCGAGCGCTAGTTAAATGTTGTGTCGTTGTTTGATTTAAAAGAGCATCAACCGCATGGGGTACTAAAACCAACAGCTTATGTGACAAAACTATCCCTTCACTCTGACGTATTGACACAACTGTTGCCACAACTGAACGAAAACACCCAGGCAACACTTGAGCGACAGGATAAAGTACTGCTGAAAAATATGCACAGGGACGCTGCTTATCGCCAAGTGTCTGTACTAAAACTGACAATGCACATCCATCTTTCTCATGTACGTAAAGTGCAAAAGGCTTCATGTAATCTGGATTATCTAACACTTGTGCTGAACAAAGGGCTTGTCGTAGCTGCCGGAAAGCAGTCTCACATTCATCTGTCCATGGGAGGGGCATTGGAGTATCTTTAGTCAAAAGTGCTAGCAAAGGTTTGACAATGTGTGAAAACCCTAATATCCATTGCCTACAAAAAGAAGTAAGACCAAGGAATGCACAAACATCTTTATGAGTAGAGGGTACTGGTGTGTCTAAAATTGCTTGATTACGATCTGATGTAAGTGCACAACCCTCCTTTGACAAAAGGTGACCTAAAAAGGTTACCTTTGGTTTAAAATATTGCAATTTCTTTTGTGACACTTTATGATGGTGTGAAGCAAGAAAAGAAAGTAAGGACAAAGTACACTTTTCACATTGCTCAGGGATATCAGCTGTCAACAAAATATCATTGACATATTGTATGAGAGCCACACCTTCAGGCAAAACAAAAGAATCAAGTTGTTGTTTTAACGCTTGACTATAAATACTAGGACTCTCAGTATAGCCTTGAGGAACTCTGCAAAATCTAAACGATTGTTTATTCAAAGTAAAACCAAACAAATATCGGCTGTCAGGGTGAATAGGGATCAAAAAGAAAGCATTCTTCAAGTCTATCACAGAGAACGTAGTTGCTGTTGGGGGAACCAAAGTAAGAAGTGTTGTGATGTCATATACCACAGGATATTGTGGTACCACAATCTTATTCACTTCTCGTAAATCAATAATGAATCGGTACATCCTAGTATCAGTATCCTTTTTCAGAATAGGAAGAATCGGACTGTTCCAAACACTATACGGAACTTCCTCAACAACTCCAACTGCAATAAGATCATGCACAATTCGTGTGAGTGCTTCTTCGCCCTCCTGTGAAATTTTGTATTGAGGCCAACGTGGCAATACAGCTCCCTCCTTGACACTAATTTGTACCGGTGGAATAATCATTTGTCCCACATCAGTATCTGAAGTAGCCCACAAAGTACTAGGGAGTGAAGCTAATGCAATATCCTCTTTAACAAGACAAACTCTTTCCATCACAGGATGATTATCTTTCAAAATAACATGCACAACTTCAGGAGAGCATCGTACTGTAGCCCTGAAATACTTGAGCATATCAAGACCCACAATATTGTCTGGTGTATTTGGAGAAAGCAAAGACGTACATGGAGCAGTAAATTTATCAACATGGAATGCAAGTGGTTGTGACAATGGGCTAGGGGAAGGTGTTCCATCGAAACCTATTGATGTAATGGTTAAGCCAGACAGGGGAGCCCTTGGAATCAACTGTTTAGAAAAGGCGCTGCGAGTAGCTCCTGTATCAACCAGAAACTGATCAGTAGAACCCAAAACATGTGCTGTAACATAGGGACCCCTCTGATCTACTGGAACTTCAACTGATTCCTTACCCCATCCTAGGCAATCCTATGCATAAGCAGAATCTTGGAAATCAGGCTGCACATATTTAGACATCTGGTATTGGTTTCGTCTATCAAAAGTGTTAAACCCATCCTGCCCTCATACATTAGCATCAACCCTAGCATGATCATTCGTGCTTCTTCTAGGCCCTGAATATCCTGAGCGATTTATCATTTGTCCCCGACCACGTGAACACTGCTGAACACGTAGTGCTGGACAATAGGCAGCCCAATGCCCAAATTTCTTACAATACGGACACTGATCAACAGACAAATTCGAACAAGTGTAAGAAGAACCATAAGATCCACGTCCACCTCTATCACTACCTCTATAAGCTTGAGCGAACATAACCTTCGTCTTTAATTCTTTCATCTTTTAATCCTAGCTACCTTTTGCTTCTAATTCCTGACGTTCATAATACTGAGCCATAGTCAAAAGAGAAACCGGAGTAGAGGTAGTCCATGAACTTTCACTAGCTTTTAGATGACTAGCTATTCCTGGTAACAGATTTATGACATATTTATCGACGAACAAATGTCTGCCCGTATCATCTGACAATAACTGGCCACTAAAATCATGAATTGCTTCTTTAAAGCGTGTAAAGAAATCAGAGACCGATTCATCTGCCTTTTGCTTCCAAGATGCTAAAACAGTCCAATCTATCTTTTTAGGGGGAATAATCATTTTTAACTTAACTAATATGGCTGCGGGAAGATCTAGAATCAACTGATATGGCTTTTTTCGCAGGTTCCCTATCCCCGTCCATCTTTTCTAATTCTTTCCATGACGCCCCAAAAACTACACGATCATCAACTTTACGAACAGTTCTCCACATATCTGCCGGTAATATCAATCTGAAAAATAAATCAATGTCAGCCAAAGTCATAGTACAGGAACTAATTGCTCCCTCAACTTCCTCATAAAAGGCTGCTGGATTTTTCCGCGGGTCAGGTAATGCTGTTTTAAGTGCCATTACATCTGCCCTATTCCAAGGAGTATACACCCAATTATAAATAAAATAACCCTTAGCATCAACAGAAGTTTTATCATCACTTGTACCCGATCCTTTAGGAGGAACATACAAAGGCGCGGCCTCCCGCATTGGTTTCCCATGAACTATCATAGTCTTATCTGTTCCGAGGATGGAAGCTTGCACCCCACCGGTCTGAGATGTCCGTGCAACTACGTCCACAGCCCTTTTCTCCTCTCGCAAACGGACTGCCGCAACCCATAATTTCACCAAACGCCTGATTGCATCAGCCACCTGGGAGAAAACAAAAAGACCATCACACATTTGCTTACGATCAGCTGCTACATCATCGGGCTCTAACTCATCCGAATATTTCAGAAATAGTTCAATAACTTCTGTGCCATATGCCTCAGTAAAATATAGCTGCTCCTTTTCCGTCCACCCTTTCATATTGTCTAAAAGTTCAGAAGCAGAGACAACAATACAAATTGTTTTACGAGCAGTAGATCTAAGCTCAGACGCACGGTCAGCAGGCAACATAGAGCGACTGTCTAGTATCTTCTGTTGCTCCGAACCGGAGACCTCAGCTAACTCATGACGGGCAGAAGGAACGACATACGGAGGTGGAGGGCGATCTAGTAACAAAAAATCATCGTGCAGTTTATTAACGATAGGATAGAGAGGTTGCCGAACAGTGTATTGGCCAGTTACCTGTAATTTAGGTTCTTTCTCTTCTATCTCCTTTAAATCGTTTATTTCTTTCTTTCTCATTTCCAATGCCTTCACATATACATTCTTCCGCTGCTCTTTCTCAAGCAAGGCTTGCTCACGCTTCATTTGTCCACGCACTTCCTTCTCCCACATTCGTACACAGTCAAACATATCTTGCCTAGACCTTCGCTTACACATACATTGTTCCACATACTCAATCTTTCGCAAATCAAATGACCCATGCATAGGCCAACGTAACTCAGGATCCGCACGAGTGTATTTATTCCATAATGTGCTGTACATTATAGAAGAAAGACCATGTTTAACATACATATCTCTTTTGGGCGTCCCCTCTGGGAGTGCCGGTTGCGATTCTTCCAGTCTCAAATTGGTACCATTACAAAAGCAACACATCCTACGAAGTGTGCTAAAAACAGGCATGCCAAAAATAATGCAGAATATGCAGTATTATAATCAAAGTAGCACTTAAAGTGGAGTTCAAATTGAAATGAAACTGGAGAAAATTCTTCTCATTACCTGCCTATATAAATTGCAATTTATATATCAATTCAAAGGACACAAATTGACTAGTCACCCAAAACACGAGAGCCACAGTAAGTGGTGCTAAACTTCATTACCAAACAAAGGCATCAAAACCCACAGCAAGTGCCGTAAAACGGCTCTTACCAATCACAGGGCATCCAGGTTCCAACTGGCAAGTTCTAAAATCGACCAAATGGTCACTGCACGACGAATGAACAAAAAGGATCTCAGTCGAGGACCGGCGCCACCGGGATGGTCAAATCAGAAAGAAGGGAAAAACGCCATGGTTGCCAAGACTCGGGTCTCCTCAGGCATTGATCGTCCGCAGCGAGATCCCAATCCTTTGTCGCGACCAATCCGTCGGGTGTCTGAGTCGCCGATGAGTCCCTGTTCGGCCGCCAATTTGTCGAAGTTAGCCTCAGCAAGGCCTACTAGTGCAAGGAGTTCGCCCTTCTCTGCACAAAGTCCTCAGACCATATAGTAAGAAGTTGGCACAGAAACTGAAATAAAAGACAAAGTTTATTAAACCTCATGAGGTGGTACTACAGTTCAAACAGCACCCTTCGGCAATGTTTGAAGTAGCACACTGAACTAAGAGAGCATGGTCCTTTTATACCCACGCAGGGGCTAAAAGAAGGTGGTACAGTTATAGAAGCAAGACTTATATACATATAAGGTCATATGGAAATGCACAGTCAACAGGTAGGAGGGGCTAACAGTTTTCAAGGACTAGTAGACACATTACTGTTGGTTACTAATTACTAACAGCTGCAGACCTTACTGGGCATGTGCATAGTGGGAGATGCTAAATATAACTTGTCACTAGACATATTTTCAAGAGTAGTTAACAGGAAGGTAGGACAGAGCACATGGCAAACACATGGCAGCATGTGGCAGAGAAAATGGCTGCCATTAATACAAATGGATTTCGCGAAATGTTCATAATAGTTGCTAAATAGAAGATGTCTTCTGCTAATACTTAATCTAATCGCTACTAAATTACAACAAGACCAAAGTGGCAATCCATGGCCTCGGATTTATTTACTATCCCCTATGGGGAGTAGAAAACAGTGGCCAAGCATCTGAAGTCCTCATTGTGTGAAAAGACTCTTCCAGGGGAACATCAAAGAAGTACACATGTGGGACTACAAGTATGTTAACCCACCTGAAGTCATACCACAACAAGCACTTGGCCAGAGCGCAGAGGGAGCACAGTGCAGAAGAACCACCTACTTGTACTGCAACTCGAATTACACTTGAAGAGCCAGTTCCCACCAAAAGGGAGCAACGTCTCCCAGAGAAGCCCCCAGAAGTAAGAAGAATTGGGACATTTTGTTTGGACCGCAAAAAAGTCTTCACAGAGGGGGGACAATTGGTTGCTGCAGTTATGGAAGCAGCAAAGAATCACAAATGTTTTTTTTTTTTATTATTGCGATCATGACACTTGTTACCCTTTTTTTGAGTTTCTTAAGTTATTTTTTTTTCCCAGTTGCCATTTTATTTCTGAAAAAAATACAAAATGTTAAAAAACGAAAAAAAAGTTAGAAAAAAACAAAAATAAAGATTCTTGTTACAACCACCTTTAATGGATTTAAAAAAGATAAACTGTATGTGTGTGTGTGTGCATATAGAAGGAAAAGTAGGTGAGTGCCTTAATGGGTGACTGAGTGGGTGTGTTAGTGGCTGTAAGAGTGAGAGTCTGGCAGTGTGAGTGGGGGTATGGATGAGTGAGTGGCTGTGCGATTGTATAATTGAGTGACTGGGTGTGTGAATGGCTGAATGGGTAACTGACTGGGTGTGTGAGTGGCTGTATGAGTGAGTGACTGGGTGGCTGAGTGGCTGTATGGGTGAGTGGGTGGGTGTGTGAATGGCTGTGTCAGTGATTGAGAGGCTGTGTGAGTGCCTGTATGAGTGAGAACTGGCTGTGTGAGTGGGTGTATGAGTGGGCAACTGGAGGCATGAGTGGCTGTGTGAGTGACATACTGGGTATGTGAGTCCCCGTATGGGTGACTGAGTGGCTGTTCTTGTGACTGTATGAGTAAGTGACTGGGTGGGTGTGTGTCTGTATAAGTGAGTGAATGGGTATGTGAATGGCTGTATTGCTGACTGACTGGGTGTGTAAGTGGCTGTATGAGTGATTGAGTGGCTGTATGGGTGAGTAAGTGGGTGGGTGTGTGGTACTACAAGGGATTGAATGTGTGTGTGAGTGGTGTATGAGTGAGGGGCTGACAGTGTGAATGGCTGTATGGGTGAATGACTGGAAGGCATGAGCGGCTGTAAGATTGTGATACTTGGTGTGTGAGTGGCTGTATGGGTGACCGAGTAGATGTGTTAGGGGTGTATGACTGAGTGACTGGGTGGGTGAGTATCTGTATAAGTGGTTGACTGGGTCTGTGAACAACTGTATGGGTGACAGACTGTGTGAGGGGCTCTATGAGTGAGTGACCGGCAGTGTGAGTGGGTGTATGGATGACTGACTGGGTGTGTGTTGGAAAATGGGTTATTAGTAAGGGCAGGTAGGTACCTACACTTAGCAACAGGCCACTAACCTCCACTAAGGTCCAGTTAGGTCTCAGTAAATTAACCCCAGCTCAACCCTTGGTAGCTTGGCAACGAGCGTCAAGGCTTAACTTAGGAGACAGAGTGTAAAGCATTCAAATATCACAAAACAGTAATTAAATAAAACACAGGAAACAGTTTAAAAATCCAAAACCAATTAATAAAAATAGATTGTATTTTTATCTTTAAAATAAAATGACACCAAAAATAGATTGTATTTTTATCTTTAAAATGAAAATAAAATCGGATAAGGGGAACCGGAGATATGAATTTTTAAATATTTTTTTTTTTTTTTTTTAGCGCCTAGAAACAAAAAGCGCCAATCGGGTCATCTGGTTGTACCTCGACCGGGGCAAAGTCAAAGTTTAAGGCTGACCGCGATGGAGCCCTGCTTGGCTACAGGCCACGGGAGGCCTCGGTTAAAAGTTCACCTTCACACTTGGGGGGTCATTCCAACCCTGGCGGGCGGTGATAAAGCGGCGGCCAACCCGCCAACAGGCAGGCGGTCCAAAAAATGGAATTCTGACCCTGGCGGGAACCGCCAACACAGCCCGCCACTTTAACACTCCGACCGCCACGGCGGGACAGACAAACAGCGCGGCGGTCACCGCCAACAGGCAGGCGGCAGACAATGTACCGCCCACCCTATCACAACTCACCAATCCGCCACCTTTTCCGGGGTGGGAGCCCCGCCGATAAAAACACGGCGGAAACAGACTACGAACGGGAAAACGCTCACCTATACACACTCCACGAGGACGGAGGACAGCATGGAACCAGAATTAAACATCCTACCAGCTATTGTCTACCTGCTCATCTACCAGGAGTACGAACGCTGGCGCAGACGACAACTGTGAGTACTGCACCTACGACACAGGGAAGGGGGGAGGAGGAAAGCTTACGCGCACACACATGCGCCATACACCAACCCCCCCACCACAAATACCTACACCCCAATGCCGAGCAACAAGTCAGAGTGACACCCCCCCAAACCCACCGGAATAATGCAAAGACACAATTAAAATGATCTATAAAATATATGTAGAAATAGCTCCATTAAAGGTATGGGAAATATGCCATATAAAAGATACAAAAATAAGGAATGAACATAGTCAACAATATATACATAGGCAATAAGTCCTGCACATTCCCTCAAAGTTCCATTGTCCGTGGGCCAATGTGCACAAACACATGGGCAAAGCCCACACAGGAGACCAGATACCATTGGAGAGAACACTGCTGGGGCATCAGATGATAAAACTACAGGCACCTCAGGGGAAATGGAAGGGGGGGCACCTCAGCCACATGAGTCCTTGACGCCAGATTCACGAGGGGCCTCCATGCCCACTGTCCCATCCTGGGGAGTGCAAAGCCACAGTCTCACAAGTCTCTACAGTGGGTGGCTTGCCCACTGTGCCATCCTGGGGAGTGCAAAGCCACAGTCTCACAAGTCTCTACAGTGGGTGGCTTGCCCACTGTGCCATCCTGGGGAGTGCAAAGCCACAGTCTCACTAGTCTCTACAGTGGGTGGCTTGCCCACTGTCCCATCCTGGGGAGTGCAAAGCCACAGTCTCTCAAGTCTCTATAGTGGGTGGCTTGCCCACTGTTCCATCCTGGGAAGTGCAAAGCCACAGTCCATCAGATGGATTACCGACTCCACTGTTAATGGAGGAGGCATGGTGCCCAGAGTGCTTTCTGAAGCCCTGGTCGACACCGAACCGGCACTGTCAATGGGCCAGCGGTGCTTGAGATGAAGGGCCCAGCGGAGGGGTGCTTGAGATGAAGGCCCCAGCGGAGCGGTGCTTGAGATGAAGGGCCCAGCAGAGCGGTGCTTGAGATGAAGGGCCCAGCGGAGCGGTGCAGAGACGGCGGGACCCAGCGGAGCGGTGCTTGAGATGAAGGGCCCAGCGGAGCGGTGCTTGAGATGAAGGGCCCAGCGGAGCGGTGCAGAGACGGCGGGACCCAGCGGAGCGGTGCTTGAGATGAAGAGCCCAGCGGAGCGGTGCTTGAGATGAAGGGCCCAGCAGAGCGGTGCAGAGACGGCGGGACCCAGCAGAGCGGTGCTTGAGATGAAGGGCCCAGCGGAGCGGTGCAGAGACGGTGGGACCCAGCGGAGCGGTGCTTGAGATGAAGGGCCCAGCGGAGCGGTGCAGAGACGGCGGGACCCTGCGGAGCGGTGCTTGAGATGAAGAGCCCAGCGGAGCGGTGCTTGAGATGAAGGGCCCAGCGGAGTGGTGCAGAGACGGCGGGACCCTGCGGAGCGGTGCTTGAGATGAAGAGCCCAGCGGAGCGGTGCTTGAGATGAAGGGCCCAGCGGAGTGGTGCAGAGACGGCGGGACCCAGCGGAGCGGTGCTTGAGATGAAGGGCCCAGCGGAGCGGTGCAGAGACGGCGGGACCCAGCGGAGCGGTGCTTGAGATGAAGGGCCCAGTGGAGTGGTGCAGAGACGGCGGGACCCAGCGGAGCGGTGCTTGAGATGAAGGGCCCAGCGGAGCGGTGCTTGAGATGAAGGGCCCAGCGGAGCGGTGCAGAGACGGCGGGACCCAGCGGAGCGGTGCTTGAGATGAAGGCCCCAGCGGAGCGGTGCTTGAGACGAAGGCCCCAGCGGAGCGATTCTTGTCCCGGCGGGCCCCTGTTCAGCGGATGTTGTCCCGGCGGGCCCCTGTTCAGCGGTTCTTGTCGCGGCGGGCCCCTGTTCAGCGGTGCTCCTCCCGGCGGGGCCCTGTTCCGCGGCGCTCCTCCCGGCGGGCCCCTGTTCAGCGGCTGTTGTCCCAGCGGGCCACAAACAGTTAGGAGCACACCTGCCTAACATCCCAGCAAATAATCAGCCCCATTGCATCATGATAAATGTCGTTTCCTCAAAAAACGAACTCAGTTACTTTTAAATATTTCACCTCTAAATAGGTGCAGCCTTTGCTGTGCATCTCTGGACACATGTGTTTCTGGGTTAATCCCTTCTTCAGCAGAGAACAAATTTGCGGGGTGCTGGAAATGCTGCCATTAATCATCCGGTTTCAATACCTCTTCACTGGCATGCCAGTGCCTGCTCCAGAGCTCGTCAGCCCAGTGGCTCAAGGGAGCCTTTTTAAAGTCACAAACAGTTAGGAGCACACCTGCCTAACATCCCAGCAAATAATCTGCCCCATTGCATCATGATAAATGTAGTTTCCTCAAAAAACGAACTCAGTTACTTTTAAATATTTCACCTCTAAATAGGTGCAGCCTTTGCTGTGCATCTCTGGACACATGTGTTTCTGGGTTAATCCCTTCTTCAGCAGAGAACAAATTTGCGGGGTGCTGGAAATGCTGCCATTAATCATCCGGTTTCAATACCTCTTCACTGGCATGCCAGTGCCTGCTCCAGAGCTCGTCAGCCCAGTGGCTCAAGGGAGCCTTTTTAAAGTCACAAACAGTTAGGAGCACACCTACCTAACATCCCAGCAAATAATCTGCCCCATTGCATCATGATAAATGTAGTTTCCTCAAAAAACGAATTCGGTTACTTTTAAATATTTCACCTCTAAATAGGTGCAGCCTTTGCTGTGCATCTCTGGACACATGTGTTTCTGGGTTAATCCCTTCTTCAGCAGAGAACAAATTTGCGGGGTGCTGGAAATGCTGCCATTAATCATCCGGTTTCAATACCTCTTCACTGGCATGCCAGTGCCTGCTCCAGAGCTCGTCAGCCCAGTGGCTCAAGGGAGCCTTTTTAAAGTCACAAACAGTTAGGAGCACACCTACCTAACATCCCAGCAAATAATCTGCCCCATTGCATCATGATAAATGTAGTTTCCTCAAAAAACGAACTCAGTTACTTTTAAATATTTCACCTCTAAATAGGTGCAGCCTTTGCTGTGCATCTCTGGACACATGTGTTTCTGGGTTAATCCCTTCTTCAGCAGAGAACAAATTTGCGGGGTGCTGGAAATGCTGCCATTAATCATTCGGTTTCAATACCTCTTCACTGGCATGCCAGTGCCTGCTCCAGAGCTCGTCAGCCCAGTGGCTCAAGGGAGCCTTTTTAAAGTCACAAACAGTTAGGAGCACACCTGCCTAACATCCCAGCAAATAATCTGCCCCATTGCATCATGATAAATGTAGTTTCCTCAAAAAACGAACTCAGTTACTTTTAAATATTTCACCTCTAAATAGGTGCAGCCTTTGCTGTGCATCTCTGGACACATGTGTTTCTGGGTTAATCCCTTCTTCAGCAGAGAACAAATTTGCGGGGTGCTGGAAATGCTGCCATTAATTATCCGGTTTCAATACCTCTTCACTGGCATGCCAGTGCCTGCTCCAGAGCTCGTCAGCCCAGTGGCTCAAGGGAGCCTTTTTAAAGTCACAAACAGTTAGGAGCACACCTGCCTAACATCCCAGCAAATAATCTGCCCCATTGCATCATGATAAATGTAGTTTCCTCAAAAAACGAACTCAGTTACTTTTAAATATTTCACCTCTAAATAGGTGCAGCCTTTGCTGTGCATCTCTGGACACATGTGTTTCTGGGTTAATCCCTTCTTCAGCAGAGAACAAATTTGCGGGGTGCTGGAAATGCTGCCATTAATCATCCGGTTTCAATACCTCTTCACTGGCATGCCAGTGCCTGCTCCAGAGCTCGTCAGCCCAGTGGCTCAAGGGAGCCTTTTTAAAGTCACAAACAGTTAGGAGCACACCTGCCTAACATCCCAGCAAATAATCTGCCCCATTGCATCATGATAAATGTAGTTTCCTCAAAAAACGAACTCAGTTACTTTTAAATATTTCACCTCTAAATAGGTGCAGCCTTTGCTGTGCATCTCTGGACACATGTGTTTCTGGGTTAATCCCTTCTTCAGCAGAGAACAAATTTGCGGGGTGCTGGAAATGCTGCCATTAATCATCCGGTTTCAATACCTCTTCACTGGCATGCCAGTGCCTGCTCCAGAGCTCGTCAGCCCAGTGGCTCAAGGGAGCCTTTTTAAAGTCACAAACAGTTAGGAGCACACCTGCCTAACATCCCAGCAAATAATCTGCCCCATTGCATCATGATAAATGTAGTTTCCTCAAAAAACGAACTCAGTTACTTTTAAATATTTCACCTCTAAATAGGTGCAGCCTTTGCTGTGCATCTCTGGACCCATGTGTTTCTGGGTTAATCCCTTCTTCAGCAGAGAACAAATTTGCGGGGTGCTGGAAATGCTGCCATTAATCATCCGGTTTCAATACCTCTTCACTGGCATGCCAGTGCCTGCTCCAGAGCTCGTCAGCCCAGTGGCTCAAGGGAGCCTTTTTAAAGTCACAAACAGTTAGGAGCACACCTGCCTAACATCCCAGCAAATAATCTGCCCCATTGCATCATGATAAATGTAGTTTCCTCAAAAAACGAACTCAGTTACTTTTAAATATTTCACCTCTAAATAGGTGCAGCCTTTGCTGTGCATCTCTGGACACATGTGTTTCTGGGTTAATCCCTTCTTCAGCAGAGAACAAATTCGCGGGGTGCTGGAAATGCTGCCATTAATCATCCGGTTTCAATACCTCTTCACTGGCATGCCAGTGCCTGCTCCAGAGCTCGTCAGCCCAGTGGCTCAAGGGAGCCTTTTTAAAGTCACAAACAGTTAGGAGCACACCTGCCTAACATCCCAGCAAATAATCTGCCCCATTGCATCATGATAAATGTAGTTTCCTCAAAAAATGAACTCAGTTACTTTTAAATATTTCACCTCTAAATAGTTGCAGCCTTTGCTGTGCATCTCTGGACACATGTGTTTCTGGGTTAATCCCTTCTTCAGCAGAGAACAAATTTGCGGGGTGCTGGAAATGCTGCCATTAATCATCCGGTTTCAATACCTCTTCACTGGCATGCCAGTGCCTGCTCCAGAGCTCGTCAGCCCAGTGGCTCAAGGGAGCCTTTTTAAAGTCACAAACAGTTAGGAGCACACCTGCCTAACATCCCAGCGGGCCCCTGTTCAGCGGATGTTGTCCCGGCGAGCCCCTGTTCAGCGGATGTTGTCCCGGCGGGCCCCTGTTCAGCAGTTCTTGTCCCGGCAGGCCCCTGTTCAGCGGTTCTTGTCCCGGCGGGCCCCTGTTCAGCGGTTCTTGTCCCGGCAGGGCCCTGTTCAGCGGTGCTCCTCCCAGCGGGCCCTGTTCAGCGGTGCTCCTCCCGGCGGGGCCCTGTTCAGCGGTGCTCCTCCCGGCGGGCCCCTGTTCAGCGGTGCTCCTCCCAGCGGGGCCCTGTTCGGCGGTGCTTGTCCTGTGTGTGTAGGGAGCCAGACCTGGGCAAGACTTCCCGCTCATTCTCCATCCGACCTTGCGGTCGCGGGGCCCTCCTGTGATGGAGTCCTGGGCCCGTGGGTGTCGTCCGTCACAACCGGAATGGGGCTGGTGGGGCCCTCCTGGGCAGCTCGCCTGCTGCCTGACTTCTCCGCCCTGCTGCCCTTGCCCTCCTTCGCTGAAGCTCTGTGGCCCTTGCCTCCCTTGGATGATGTGGCAGGTGACGGGGCAAGGCTACTGTCCTTAGTGGCAGCCGTCTCACTCTTGTCGCGCCGGGTCTTTTTTTTTTTGGTCCTCTTCCCAGGGGGTGGGCTGGCTGTCCCCTTGCTGCTGGCCGATGTTCATGCCCTAGGAGCTGGTGGACTCCAATAGCCCTGCACAATGGTCACAGTAGATGTAGGGCTGGTGGTGGCTGAGGTGCTTTTTTTACTCTTACCAGATGGAGGGGGTGGGTCAGTTATTGGAACGAGCTCAAGGTTGGAAAGGAAAAGGACTTGGGAAGGACAGGGACGGGTAGGTGTAGTGGGTATGGGAGTGGAGGAAGAGGATGTGGTTGTAGGAGAGTCAAGTGTGCTGTCATTGGGTGCAGGTGCTTGTGACGGAGGCTGTCGTGAGGTGGATGGCTGTTGGGTGGGTGGCTGCCTGCGTTTGTGTGCTTTGGAAGAGGGGGTGACAGACACACTGGGAGAGGACACAGGGGACGTGTAAATGGCAGTGGGGGTGGTGACTGCACGTGTGTGGACTGTAATGGAGGGTGTACTGGTGATGGAAGTACTGGCTGATGGTGGTGTGCATGCAGGTGTGAGTGGAGACGTCACAGGGAGGGAGGAGGGAGATGAGGAGGTGGGGGACACAGAGGTGGTAGTGACTGTTGGCATGTCTGCATCTGGATGTTGCTTGGGTGAATGCTTGTGGGATCTGTGGTGCTTATGTCTGGATGAGCTGCCCTTGGGTGTTGAGGTGTGTGCAGGCTGGTCTGATGGTGTGGATGGGATAGGCAGAGGAACAGGAGACTGGGACTGGGTGGAGGGAGTCAGAAGAGGGAGGCTGGAGACAGGGACTATGGCTGCCGTCAGTGCTGAGGCCAGAGCGTTGAACGATTGCTGATGGGCAGCCTGACCCGAATGAATGCCCTCCAGGTATGCATTGCTCCGATGCACCTCCCTTTCTACACCCTGGATGGCATTCAAAAGGGTAGACTGCCCAACAATGAGTGTCCTGAGGAGGTCAATGACCTCCTCACTGAGGGCAGAAGGGGTAACTGGGGCAGGGCCTGAGGTGCCTGGGGCGAAGGAGATGCCCGCCTTCCTGGGTGAGCGGGCACGGAGCGAAGGCTGAGGGGCTGCTGGGAGGGCGGGGCTGGTGCGCTGGGTGGCGGCTGTACCGCGGTGGGCACGGATGTTGCCGCCACCGCTAGGGAGCTCCCTTCCGAGGACGTGTCGGTGTCGCTGACGTCTCCACGGGTGCCCGTTGTGGAGCTCCACTCGCCCTCCGTCTCACTGGTGTACTCGGAGTCTGTTGTATGGCCCTCCGGGGTCATGTGAGATGCAGCTCCCTCGTGCGCCGATGCCACTTCTCCTCCGCCTGATGATGCTAATGCACACATGAACAGGAAGACAAAGAAAATGGGGGGGGGAGAAATGAAGACAGGTTGAGTGCATGCATTGGCAACACCGTTGTCGGAGAGGACAGACACAGAAGCCCCCTGAAGTAGGCCGCGCAATCGGGGTACACTACTCAGTTATTGTGACTAGGCCTTCAGGTCTATGGACGACACATGCACACATGGGTGAGGCCGGACCATGGATAGCTGTACTTGGCACCCTACAGAGGTGGGGGGCGGGGGCACAGGGCCGTGTCTAACAGAGGGGCCTAGCCTACAGAATGCGCCCTGGCCTGGAGATAGCCACAGCCCCCCTCCCCCACCCAGACACCTTCACTGCGCGCAAAGATAGCAGAATGTGCTGATACTCACCCCCTTGTGTCTGCTGTGATGTCCTCACGCGCCCATCCAAATCGGGGTAGGCCACCGCCAGGATCCGGGACATCAGGGGGGTCAATTGGCGGCTGGCACCCCTCCTACGTTGGGAGGCCATCCCCAGCAGAGACTCGGCGGTCTTTCTGGTCCCGCAGCGGATGTCCTCCCACCTCTTTCGGCAGTGGGTGCCCCGTCTGTTGTGGACCCCCAGGGCCCGGACGTCCTTGGCGATGGCACAATCTTCTGATGGGCGCTGACCTATGTGACATGTACAAGGTGGTAAAGGAAATCGCATCAGTTTTCTGCCTGGTCAATGTGAGTGGCCCCCCCTCCCCAACCTTGCCATGTGGCACATGCTCTCATCTTTCGTGCGTTGCACTCCTCATTCGCTCCCCTCCCCACCTTCTTACATACACCCCACTCAACACAGGCAGAGCCCATTCAACGTGCACCCTGTGTACTAACCTGTTGGTCTGGAGGACCGTAGAGTAGCACATACTGGGGGAGGACCCCATCAACAAGTTTCTCCAATTCTTCGGAAGTGAAGGCAGGAGCCCTTTCCCCAGTCGCAGCAGCCATTGTATCTCCCAGACCGAGGTCACAGCAGCACTTGCAGTATAGGTCCTCTCCTGTGGATGATCAGGTCTCGAGTGATTAATCAGATAGAAAATGGCGGTCACGCCCGCGGCGGTGCGTACCGCGACCGCCGGCGCACATCATCATTGGCTCCTGAAACCCATAGGGTTCAATGTTAACCAATGCTGTTTTGAGCCGCGGTCTTCGACCGCCTACCGCCACGGTGTGCCACGCCAGCGCAGTGACCTCACATCCCACTGTCACACTTCACAGGTCAGGCAGCCGCCATTTCAAGGGCCCACATGGCATGATTTCTACTGCGTCACACAGGCCTAGGCCTTGCATTGCCACTCATACAAGCCTTTCAATGCATAGCGATTCGTGTACTGTGCAAGCTGTGTGAACGAACCTGTGGGTTGATTGACTCTGTGCTCCATGTTGTCCTTCCTAGGCACCGTCCGCTGGGACTTGCGAGGAGAAGGATGAATCCTCCCGTGTACCGACCGCTGGTGGACCTGTCGACAATGGAAGAACGACATATCATACTTACATACCGGCTTGACAGAGCAACTATACATGAACTGTGTGCCCAGCTGGAGCCAGACCTGATGTCCCCCATCCGCCAACCCACAGGGATTCCCCCTCTGGTGCAGGTTCTGTCAGTACTCCATTTTTTGGCAAGTGGGTCTTTTCAGACAACAGTGGCCATATCATCTGGGATGTCTCAGCCTATGTTTTCTAAGGTTTTGTCCAGAGTGTTGTCTGCCCTGATGAAATACATGCGGAGCTACATTATTATCCCTGAGGTGGGCGAATTGGCTACAGTGAAGGGTGATTTCTATGCCCTTGGACACATCCCCAACATCATTGGTGCCATTGATGGGACCCATGTGGCTTTGGTTCCCCCCAAAGAAAGTGAGCAGGTGTTCAGAAACAGAAAAAGTTATCATTCGATGAATGTCCAGGTGGTCTGTTTGGCTGACCAGTACATCTCCCATGTAAATGCCAAGTTCCCTGGGTCAGTGCATGACGCGTATGTCATGCGAAATAGCAGCATCCCTTATGTGATGGAACAGCTACAGAGACACTGTGGCCCTCATTCTGACCTTGTCGGTCTTTTCGCAAGACCGCCGAGTTACCGCCGCGGTGCAGACCGCCGACCGCGGCGGTATGCCGCTGTGCGCATTCTGACCGCTGGGAGCGTTCCGCCGGAAAACCGCCAGCAGCCACACTGGCGGTCGGCGGGAAAGTGGAGACTGGTCAACCTCCACCGCCACGCCAGCAGAACACCGCCCACAGAATTACGACCCACATTTCTGTGTGGCGGTCTTCTGTTGGCGGTCTTCTGTTGGCGGTCACCTCCCCATGGCTCCCGTCGCCTCCCGGAGGACCAACGCACAAGGTAAGTTGACCGTCCGTGAGGGGAGGGGGTGGGGGGGTGTTGTGTGATGTGGGCGTGCATGGGGGTGTGCGTGTGAGTGTGTAGAGGGGGTGTGTGAGTGCGTGTATGCGGGCGGGGGGTGCTGCTGTGTCTATGGGTAATGTGTGCTGTTCGGCAGGTGCGCATGTCTGCATGTATGTGTGCGGGTATGTGTCCCCGTTGTGTATGTGTGTGTAGGGGGTGTGTATATGTGCATGTTGGAGGTGTGTGCATGTCGGGGTGCATGTATGTGCATGTCGGGGTGGGGGTGGGGAGGGGGTTCGTACCACCTCTGGGGGGTGGCAGGGGGGTGGCAGGGGGGTGGAGGGTGTGGGGGGAGGACTCGGGTGGGTAGTGGGGGGTGGGGGAGACCCCTATCAGTGCCAGGGAAGGAATTCCCTGGCCCGGATAGTGCTTACCGCCATGGTTCGCACGGCGGTTCCCGCCCGCAAGAAACCGCGGCGGTAGGCAGGGTCATAATACCCTTGGCGGTCTTGGGACGACCGCCGGGCCGGAGTGCGCAAACTCCAGCCCCGCGGTCATGACCGCCGTGGCGGTCGGAGTGGAGAAGTGGCGGTCGGTCGCGGCGGGGACCGCCGCGGTCAGAATGCCATTTTTAATACCGCCGGTCTGTTCGCGGTCCGACCGCCGTCTCTCCGCCGACCGCCAGGGTCAGAATGAGGGCCTGTGTGTGGCTAATTGGTGACTCTAGTTACCCCAACCTGTCGTGGCTACTGACCCCAGTGAGGAATCCCCGGACCAGGGCAGAGGAACGGTACAATGAGGCCCATGGGCGCACTAGGAGGATCATAGAAAGGACCTTCGGGGTCCTGAAGGCCAGGTTTAGGTGCCTGTATATGACAGGGGGATCCCTAATGTACTCACCAAAGAAGGTGTGCCAGATCATCGTGGCCTGCTGTATGCTTCACAATCTTGCTTTGCGACGCCAGGTGCCTTTTCTGCAGGAGGATGGTCCAGATGGTGGTGTTGTAGCAGCTGTGGAGCCTGTGGAGAGTGAAGAGGAGGAAGACGACTGGGACGACACGGACAACAGGGATACAGTCATACAACAATATTTTCAGTAGCACACAGGTAAGAATCAGCCACGCCATTTTACATTTACTTAAGGCCTCATGGGTCTCCACTGTCTGTGTTTCCCCCAGTTCCTGTTAACTGATTTGTGACTTTCCCTTCCCTTTTCAGAGCTGTATGACCCACTGCCTGACTTCAGCTTTGTTTGCCCATGGACTAAAGCTTATTGAATTTGGTATGTTGTCATCACAAAGTAACTGGACATTATTGCACCGTTATGTGTAATACATTTGTTAAGAATACAAGCAGACTCCTGATTTATTTTAAGTGCTACATATATGTTCATGATTGTGAAACGGTGATGGGTGGGGGTGGAGTAATGTCCATGGCAGAGTCCAGTTCTCAGTCGCACAGGTGCATTGTCCATATGCCTGTGGAAGGATGGAGCAGGGGCAGTTCAAGGTTGGACAGGGTGACAATGTGGGACAGTGGGATGACATCAGGGGGTATCTTTGGCTGGCGGGGGTCTTGCAATCCTACTCTGTCTTCTTGTGAGATCTCAGGTTCCGCTTACGGGGTGGTTCTTCTTCTGCAGGAGGTGGGGTTCTGGTGGCCTGTCGTTGTGTGGGGGCCTCCTGTCCACTAGCGCTGGCGGAGGTGGTAGGCTGTTCCTGGCCTGGGCTAGTGACAGGGGCCCTTTGGGGGGCCACATTGTCCCGCAATGTGGTGACGATCTGGGTAAGGGCCACGACGATGGTTCCCATTGCGGAACCGATGTTCCTCAGTTCCTCCCTGAACCCCATGTACCATTCCTCCTGCAGTTCCTGGATCTCCTGGAACCGGGCCAGTACCGTCGCCATCGTCTCCTGGGAGCGGTGGTATGCTCCCATGATGGAGGAGAGGGCCTCTTGGAGAGTGGGTTCCCCGGGCCTGTCCCCCCCCTGTCGCACAGCAGCCCTCCCAGTTCCCCTGTGTTCCTGGGCCTCTGTCCCCTGGACGGTGTGCCCACTACCACTGCCCCCAGGTCCCTGTTGTTGTTGGGGTGGTGGGTCAACCTGGGTGCTCTGTAGTGGTGGACACACCGCTGATTTACGTGTCCTGGAGACAGAGGCATGGGCCCGCTGGGTGGGAGCTGTGCTGGTGTTCCCAGAGGGGGTTGGGTCTGGTGTAGCCTGTGGCTGTCTGTGGGGAACCGACTGTCCAGAGGTCCCCAATGGGCCGGGCTGGTCATCTGAGTCCAGGGAGACAGAGCTGCTGTCATCGCTGGGGGCCTCTTCTGGGGGTGGGATGGACATCTCTGGACCCTCCGTGGCGGTGTGGTGGCGTTCGGGTCCTGCAGGGGTATAAAGGTATGGTTATTGCTTCTGTGTGTGGCATTTCATGTGATGGGTGGGTGTCCGTGTACCCAAGTGCAGGTATTCCCTTGTGGGGGCTTTTGTGAGGGTGGCTTGTGGGGTGATGTGTCTGTGCAGTGGGCATGCTTTGGTGATGGGTGTCCATGCTTTGTGGTCGCATGCAGGGCTTGGTGTTGGGATGGGTGGGTTGTGATGGTGAGGCATTTGCTAGGAGTTGGTGTGATGGGGGTGGGGGTGAGGGTGGGGGTATGATTTGGCATGCAGGTGGGGTGGGGGTGGGAAGCTGAAGTGAAGATTTGACTTACCAGAGTCCATTCCTCCAGATACTCCTGCGAGGCCCTCAGGATGCAGGATGTGCAAGACTTCCTCCTCCCATGCGGTAAATTCGGGGGGAGTAGGTGGGGGTCCGCCGCCAGTCTTCTGCACCGCAATGTTGTGCCTTGATACCATGGAACGCACCTTCCCCCGTAGGTCGTTCCATCTCTTCCTGATGTCCTCCCGATTGCGTGGATGGTGTCCCACCGCGTTAACCCTGTCCACTATCCTTTGCCATAGCTCCATCTTCCTGGCAATTGTGGTGTGCTGCACCTGTGCCCCGAAGAGCTGGGGCTCTACACGGACTATTTCCTCCACCATGACCCTGAGTTTGGCGTCACTGAACCTGGGGTGTCTTTGGGGTGCCATGGGGTGGTGTGGATGAGGTGTGGGGTGGCGTTTGTGGTGATGAGTGTGGTGCGTGTGGTGGTGTGTGGTGTTTGGTGCGTGGATTCTGTGTGGGTGATGGTGTTGTGTGCCTCTGTGTTGTGGGATTGTCTAATCTGTGCTCTCTCTCTAGCCTTCGTTAATGATTTCGGGTCGTAGGGGCTTGTGGGAGATGTGGGTGTGTGTTTTATATTGTGTTGGGTGTGTGGGAGTGGTGTTAGTATGTGTATCAGGTGTGTGTATTTCAAAGTGACCAATGTGGCTGAGTTTTCTATGTGTGTGTGTATTTTGACCGCAGCGGTGTGTACCGCCAATGGAATACCGCGTTTGAAAGACCGCCGCGTGGATTTGTGGGTCGGAATGGTATGGGCGTATTTCTGTTGGCGTGACGGTGGAGGTTTGGTCATCGCCATTTTTTCGCTGACCTTTGGTATGGCGGACTTTTGTGGATGTCGGGTTTTTGGCGGTTTGCCAGTTGCGGGTCAGAATGACCGTGGCGGTTTACCGCGGCCGCGGCGGTGTTATGGCGGTCTTCTGGCCGGCGGTAAGCGCCTTTTACCGCCGAGGTCAGAATGACCCCCTTAGTCTTTTTTTCGAAGATTTTCTTCAGTGGGACGAACCTGCCAGTCCAATCCGACCTCCTGGAGCCCTTCTCCGGATACGTGATGCGGGAATCCTCGGTGGAGATTTTTACCTTCGGACTTAGTTGTTTTTTCGAGGTGAAAATCTTTCGACCGGGGTAAACCTGGATCTTGATCCGACGTTCATGGAGCCCTCCTCGAATACGCTGGCTGGGAGGTCCCGGTCAACTTTTTACCTTCTGACTTATTCTCTTTTTCTGAGATTTTCTTTACCGGGGCGAACAAGCAAATCAGGCCGGGTCGCGGTTGAGGCAAGCCGGCTAGAGTTGCCGTGGAGGGTCGGTCCCTCTATGGAGCTTTTTTCAAAAGTTCTCCAAACTTCTCCAAACTTCTGGGGCTTCTCCCAGTTGTCCTTTTAAGGTTCTTTTGAGGTCCACAGCTCACCCCAAGGGTCCAGAAGTTCTGAGAGGGTCCTTGGGGGGTGCGGACTACAACTCCCAGAATGCCACTGGCGCAAACGCCTTTTTGGCCACTGGACAGTGGTCAGCTGGTCGCTTTCTTCAGGAGTTGGTGCAGGTGACTCTGGTTAGCAATTTTTCACCTGTAGAAAACAGGGAGTCCCTCCTTGAACCAGTTGAAGCCAGGCAAAGTCCATATTGTGGTGAAGCCCAAGTGTGAAGCTGGTGCAGTCCTTCTGAGTGCAGGTTCCAGGTGCAGGCCAGGGGTCCAGCAGGACAGTCTTTCTTCTTCTGTAGTTCTTCCTTGTTGGATGTGGTAGGGAACTGAGGTGTGGGTGCAGGTCTGCCAGTTTTATCCTTGCTCCTGGGTGAAAAGCAGGGGGGTCCTGGTTCTCCAATCAGGTGCAGGGTCCTTCCCCCTGTGATGACCACTTCCTGGGAAGTGTGGCAAAAATCAATCCCAGGAGGTAACATTCTCTAAAAATCCATAATGGCTGAATCTGATTTTTGGAGGTTACATCTGGCTGAGCCCACCCACTGGTGTGGCTAAAAATCATAAACACACCCCTCTCCTGCCCTCTCCTAATCTAATCAAGAGGGCACCTAGTTGTCTGGGGTTGCAGGATGTGGGGGTGTTGCTGGTTGCTCCAAATGTCCTTCTCTGCCTTTGAAGAAAAGTTTGGCAGCCCTCCCCCTTCCTGCCTCACCATCTTCTGAGGGGAGATTCCCTCCCACAGGCACATTCCTTTGTGTGAAGCCAGGCCACTTCACACCTCATCAAGGTAGCCTGGCCAGACTGCTAGAGGCTGGCCAATCAGAGCACAGAAGCAAAAACAATGCAGGGCTGAAATTGGCAACATTTCAGGTAAAGTTTAAAACTCTTTACCTGAACAAGTTATGTTAAATCCAACAACTGGAAGTTGTGGGATTTATTACAACAATTAATTTGATACCAAATTCTTGGTATGCATCATTTAAGGAGACTTTAAAATTTAAAATAAAGTCTCCCCATTCTAGCCTATGAAGGCCATTTACTACAATGAGGGAAAAACGAATTTGGCTGTTTTTACCTCACCAGGGCTTATAAAGCTATTTTTATAAAGTCCCTGCTTATAGGTACATGGCACCCAGCCCTAGGGGCACACAGGGCACACCTTAGGGGTGATTTATATGTAACAATAAGGTAGTTTAACACTTTGGAACTACTTTTAATTCCGAAGTCGAATTTACATATAACTTTAATTTAAAAGCAGCCAGCAAGGCAGGCCTGCCTTTAAAATGACACTGGGCACCTCAGCAGTGCACCTATGGGTGCACTACCTATGCTGTGGTCCCTAAACCTACATGCCCTACCATATACTAGGGACTTATAGGTAGGTTAACTTAGCCAATTATAATTAGCCTAATTTGCATATCCATTTTACACAGAGCACAGGCCCTGGGACTGGTTAGCAGTACCCAGGGCACCATCAGAGTCAGGAAAACACCAGCAAAAAGTGGAAAATGGGGGCAAAAAGTTAGGGGGCCTCTGCAATCAGCCCTGTTTTCTCACACAAGCCCCCCCCCCCAGCCCACATGCCTAGGAGACTCAGCCCAACCCTGGGAGAGTCTTCCTGGCTTGTTAGGCAAGGAAGACAGTGAAGAAAACTGGCTGTCCCTTTGCAGGGCCTACTCTGCCTTACATCCTCCTGCCATGGCCACTCCCTCTTGGTAGTGAAGCCAGCCCAACAGTGGAAGGACCCATCTAAAACTGAAACTTCCCTCTAGGGGGGTCTTCCTCCTCTTTCTCTGCCAACTTGGATAGTGAGGTGCCCACCTCCCCTACTTCTAACTTTGCTAGGCCAACACCTAGGTTACCCAAAGAGGTCACCCAACACTTGAGCAACCCCACCATGACCAACAGAGTCAGGGAGCCTACTTTGCTTTTGGCCCTGGGATCTGCCTCCCAGGCCAAGTGTAGTGCTGCCAGAAAGGCTAGCACCCAGCAGAGGCTACTGACAGCTGTCAGTACCCAGAACCACACCCTAAGCTCTCCACTGACAGGTGGCTGAGCTGCTTTACGGGCAACTGTGGGGTCCTGGCACCCCTCTTGCTGTCTAGAGTGGGGGGTTACCACCTCCTGTGGCAGACACCCTACTTCCACTCTCCCTTCTGTCAGTGCAGGGGCAACACCCTGCATCTGGACAGCTGCCTGACTACTCAGGACTTCCTTGGGGTCAGGTGAAGCCTCACCAGTGCCAACTCTGGGCTCCCCCCTACTGGGACAGAAGGCCGTTGGCTCCTTGGAACTCTCTTTAAGAGTGGCCTAACCTTCCTTTTCTTCTTTCCTTTTCTTGGGGACCCCTGTCTCCTAACTGTAGGGACTGACTCCCCAGAACTTTGGGTTGGGGGGCGCCCTGGGTGACCGCCCCATCTGGGACCAGACTCACCTCTGGGAGGTCATTGCCCAGGATACAATCTAGGGGGAGGTCAGCACTGACTACCACTCTAATCCAGTCAAGGATACCCTCCCTCTCTAGGGGCACTATGGCTACAGATTTGGAGGTGACCTCCCCTGTGGCTATCCTGACTTTCCTGGTCTCTCCTGGGACATACATGTCTGGGGTCACTAACCGGTCACTCACCATAGTGTGACTAGCACAGGTGTCTCTCAGGCCAGTGGTAGGGATCCCATTCACCTGAATGGGGTGGAAGTGCCTACTCCCACCCTCAGGGATCACCAGCTTACCATCTGGTCCTGTCTCCCAGCTCAATGCTAGGAGGACTTCATCATCTGAGGAGTCCTCCTCCATGGCTACACTGGACAGCCTAGTGCTAACCACCTTCTTTGGACAGGCTGCATCTCCTCTGAAGTGATCTGTCTGCTGACAGTCAAAGCAAGCCTTACTGTCCAAGAGCTTTTTTAACCATGGGTCTCCCTGTCTCTGCTTGTCAGAGTGGGAGTGGGATTTACTCTCCTCCTTCTTAGGGTTCTGGGGTACAGAGGGAGTCTCTGTGGTGGGCTTACCACCTCCCTCCTTAGGTTTTTGGGGACCTGACCCCCCCTTCTTGGAGTCTCCCCCCGGGACTTCACAACCACCCTGGTTCTCAACCACTCATCAGCTGCCTCCCCTAGCTCTCTAGGGTTCGTCAGCTTAGAGTTCACTAGATGCTGGTGTAACCTTTCTTGGGTACAATTGGTCAAGATGTGCTCTCTCATGATCAGATTGTATAACCCCTCATAAGTATTTACTTTGTTACCAATAATCCAGCCCTCTAGTGCCTTAAGTGAGGTGTCTACAAAGTCAACCCAAGACTGAGTACTGACCTTCTGGGTGTCCCTGAACTTCATTCTATACTGCTCTGGGGTCAGACCAAACTTCTTGGTTAAGCACCTCTTCATACTAGGGTATGAATCTGCCTCCTCCCCCCTTAAGGTCAGAAGCCTATCCCTCCCTGCGTTGGGGACCAACTCCCACAAAAGGGAACCCCAGTATTGAGGCCTAACACTTCTCATTTGGAGTACCCTCTCAAAGGCCTCCAACCACTTGTCTATATCATCCCCCTCTACATAAGCAGGAACCACCCCCTTGGGTAATCTGGGGCAAACCCCCCCACCCATGGACACCTCAACTTCTCTGTCGCTGCCACCATCTCTTTTCTCTTTCTTTGCCCACTTCTTCTTTTCTAGGGCCAGCTTCTGTGCTTCCAAAGCTATAAATGCTAGCTGGGCTTCGAGCTCTCTTTCTCTGAGGGACAGGTTCTCTCCTCCTGAAGGGACCCCCTTCCCCCAACTAGCTTTGGGACTGCCCCTAGTGACTGTATGTAATGAGGACCGGTCTTCCTCATCCTCACTTAGGCACAGATGCCCTCCCTCCCCTGAGTGGTTAGAGCTAGCATCCTCCCCTACTACTCCCTCCTCTGGAGCTTCCTCTGGGTCTACCTCTTGGGCCTCAGCCCATGCTGTCAGGGATTTTATCAGGACATGCTTCCTAAGGTCAGTGGTTGCAGGCAACCTTCTTTCAGTACACAACCCCCTAAGCTGGACTACTGTCAGTGTGGGTAGGCTAGCCAGATCAAGCTCCATGGTTCCCTAGTTTTGTGTCAACAAAAACTTTTTGCAAAAATTGGAAACAGGAATTTAGAAAAATCACAAAAATGCAATAATTGGAATTAATCCAAATTAAAAATTAACAACAAGTTTTGCACTAGGACAATTTAAAGGATTTTTAATTTGTTTTACTTAAAACTGTAACGTGATACTGAACACAAGTACAGGATCCCACCACTGCTCACCAAAAATGTTGGAAAATGGGTTATTGGTAAGGGCAGGTAGGTACCTACACTTAGCAACAGGCCACTAACCTCCACTAAGGTCCAGTTAGGTTTCAGTAAATTAACCCCAGCTCAACCCTTGGTAGCTTGGCAACGAGCGTCAAGGCTTAACTTAGGAGACAGAGCGTAAAGCATTCAAATATCACAAAACAGTAATTAAATAAAACACAGGAAACAGTTTAAAAATCCAAAACCAATTTATAAAAATAGACTGTATTTTTATCTTTAAAATGACACCAAAACGAATAAAATCGGATAAGGGGAACCGGAGATATGAATTTTTAAAGAATTATTATTTTTTTAGCGCCTAGAAACAAAAAGCGCCAATCGGGTCATCTGGTTGCACCTCGACTGGGGCAAAGTCAAAGTTTAAGGCCGACCGCGATGGAGCCCTGCTCAGCTACAGGCCGCGGAAGGCCTCGGTTAATAGTTTACCTTCACACTTAGGGGGTTATTACAACTTTGGAGGAGGTATTAATCCATCCCAAAAGTGATGGTAAAGTGACGGATATACCACCAGCCGTATTACGAGTTCCATAGGATATAATGGACTTGTAATACGGCTGGTGGTATATCCGTCACTTTACCGTCACTTTTGGGACGGATTAACACCTCCTCCAAAGTTGTAATAACCCCCTTAGTCTTTTTTTCGAAGATTTTCTTCAGCGGGACGAACCTGCCAGTCCAATCCGACCTCCTGGAGCCCTTCTCCGGATACGCGATGCGGGAATCCTCGGTGGAGATTTTTACCTTCGGACTTAGTCGTTTTTTTGAGGTGAAAATCCTTCGACCGGGGTAAACCTGGATCTTGATCCGACGTCCATGGAGCCCTCCTCGGATACACTGGCTCGGAGGTCCCGGTCAACTTTTTACCTTCGGACTTAGGGTGTTATTCTAACTTTGGAGGAGTGTTAATCCGTCCCAAAAGTGACGGTAAAGTGACGGATATACCACCAGCCGTATTACGAGTTCCATAGGATATAATGGACTCGTAATACGGCTGGTGGTAAATCCGTCACTTTTCCGTCACTTTTGGGACGGATTAACACCTCCTCCAAAGTTAGAATAACCCCCTTAGTCTCTTTTTCAGAGATTTTCTTTACCGGGACGAACCAGCAAATCAGGCCGGGTCGCGGTTGAGGCAAGCCGGCTAGAGTTGCCGCAGCGGGTCGGTCCCTCTATGGAGCTTTTTTTCAAAAGTTCTCCAAACTTCTCGAAACTTCTGGGGCTTCTCCCAGATGTCCTTTTAAGGTTCTTTTGAGGTCCACAGCTCACCCCAAGGGTCCAGAAGTTCTGAGATGGTCCTTGGGGGGTGTGGACTACAACTCCCAGAATGCACCTGGCACAAACTCCTTTTTGGCCACTGGACAGTGGTCAGCTGGTCGCTTTCTTCAGGAGTTGGTGCAGGGGACTCTGGTTAGCAATTTTTCATCTGTAGCAAACAGGGAGTCCCTCCTTGAACCAGTTGAAGCCAGGCAAAGTTCTTCTTGTGGTGAATCCCAAGTGTGCAGCTGGTGCAATCCTTCTGAGTGCAGGTTCCAAGTGCAGGCCAGGGGTCCAGCAGGGCAGTCCTTCTTCTTCTGTAGTTCTTCCTTGTTGGATGTGGTAGGGAACTGAGGTGTGGGTGCAGTTCTGCCAGTTTTATCCTTGCTCCTGGGTGAAAAGCAGGGGGGTCCTGGTTCTCCAATCAGGTGCAGGGTCCTTCCCCCTCTGATGACCACTTCCTGGGAAGTGTGGCAAAAATCAATCCCAGGAGGCAACATTCTCTAAAAATCCATCATGGCTGAATCTGATTTTTGGAGGTTACATCTGGCTGAGCCCACCCACTGGTGTGGCTAAAATCATAAACACACCCCTCTCCTGCCCTCTCCTAATCTAATCAAGGGGGCACCTAGTTGTTTGGGGTTGCAGGATGTGGGGGTGTTGCTGGTTGCTCCAAATGTCCTTCTCTGCCTTTGAAGACCAGTTTGGCAGCCCTCCCCCTTCCTGCCTCACCATCTGCTGAGGGGAGATTCCCTCCCACACGCACATTCCTTTGTGTGAAGCCAGGCCACTTCACACCTCATCAAGGTAGCCTGGCCACACTGCTAGAGACTGGCCAATCAGAGCACAGCAGCAAAAACAATGAAGGGCTGAAATTGGCAACTTTTCAGGTAAAGTTTAAAACTCTTTACCTGAACAAGTTATATTAAATCCCACAACTGGAAGTTGTGGGATTTATCACAACAAATAATTTAATACCAAATTCTTGGTATGCATCATTTAAGGAGACTTTAAAAATTAAAATAAAGTCTCCCCATTCTAGCCTATGAAGGCCATTTACTACAATGAGGGAAAAACAAATGTGGCTGTTTTTACCTCACCAGGGCTTATAAAGCTATTTTTGTAAAGTCCCTGCTTATAGTTACATGGCACCCTGCCCTAGGGGCACACAGGGCACACCTTAGGGGTGACTGATATGTAAAAATAAGGTAGTTTAACACTTTGGAACTACTTTTAATTCCAATGTCGAATTTTCATATAACTTTAATTTAAAAGCAGCCAGCAAGGCAGGCCTGCCATTAAAATGACACTGGGCACCTCAGCAGTGCACCTATGGGTGCACTACCTATGCTGTGGTCCCTAAACCTACATGCCCTACCATATACTAGGGACTTATAGGTAGGTTAACTTAACCAATTGTAATTAGCCTAATTTGCATATCCATTTTACACAGAGCACAGGCCCTGGGACTGGTTAGCAGTACCCAGGGCACCATCAGAGTCAGGAAACCACCAGCAAAAAGTGGAAAATGGGGGCAAAATGTTAGGGGGCCTCTGCAATCAGCCCTGTTTTCTCACAGTGTGTGAGTGGCTGCACCAGTGACTGAGTAGGTGTGTGAATGGTCGTATGAGTGAGTGACTGGGTGTGTTAGTGTCTGTATAAGTGAGTGACTGGGTATGCGAATGACTGTATGGGTGACTTACTGGGTGTGTGAGTAGCTGTATGAGTTAGTGACTGGGTGACTGAGTGACTGTATGGGTGAGCGGGTGGGTGTGTGAGTGCCTGTATCAGTGATTGAGTGGCTGTGTCTGTGGATGCATGAGTGAGTAACTGGCTGTGTGAGTGGGTGTATGGTTGCACAACTGGGCATGAGTGGCTGTATGAGTGTGATACTGGATGTTTGAGTGACTGTATGAGTGACTGAGTGGCTGTGTTAGAGGGGTGTATGACTGAGTGGCTGGGTGGGTGAGTAGCTGTATGAGTGAGACACTGGGTGTGAGTGGCCCTATGGATGACTGAGTGGCTGTGTGTGGTTGTATAAGTGATTGAGTGGCTCTGTGAGTGGCTGTGTGAATGAGTGACCATGTGCGTGGCTGTATGTGTAAGTAAGCGACTGTGTGAATGACTGTATGAGTAATTCATTGGGTATGTAAGTGCCTGTATGGCTGAGTGAGTGGATGTGCAGTTGATTAGTTGTATCAGTTAATGAGTGGCTGTGTCAGTGACTGCACAGGTGAATAAGTAACTGTGTGAATGCCCATATGGGTGAGTGAGTGTGTGTGAAAGCAACTGTATGGGTGAGTGAGTGGCTGTGTCAGTGTATGCATCACTGTGTGTTTGGGTGTCTCAGTGTCTGCATCAGTGTGTGCCTGGGTTTGATATTGCATAGAACAGTGTGTGCCTGGTTGTGTCAGTGTATCAATAAGTGTGTGCCTAGGTGTGTCAGTGTATGCATCACTGTATGCCTGGGTATGTTACTGTATGCATCAATGTGTGCTTGGATGTATCAAGGTATGCATGAGTGTATGCCTGGGTGTGTCAGTTTATGGATGATTGTGTGCCTAGGGGCCAGATGTAGCAACCGTTTTGCTTGGCGCAAACAGTGAAATTCGCAGTTTGCGCCATGCAAAACGGGCATCGCGATGCACATTCCCATTTTGCGAGTCGGTACCGACTCGCAAAATGGGAATGCCACTCGCAAATAGGAAGGGGTGTTCCTTTCCTATTTGCGATTCGCACCGCGATGCAGAATTGCTTTGTGACCGCGGTCGCAAAGCAATTCGCAGTTAGCACCCATGTCAAGTGGGTGCTAACTCATTTGCAAAAGGGAAGTGGTCCCTATGGGACCACTTCCCCTTTCTGAATGTCGCCATAAATATTTTTTCAGAGCAGGCAGTGGTCCAATGGACCACTGCCTACTCTGAAAAAATGAAACCAAATGGTTTCATTTTTTCTTTTGTATTGCAACTTGTTTTCCTTTAAGGAAAACAGACTGCAATACAAAAAAACAAAAACTGCTTTATTAAAAAAGCTGTCACAGACATGGAGTTCTGCTGTCTCCAGCAGGCCACCATCCCTGTGAGTGCAGGGAATCACAAGGGGCTCGCAAATTGTGACCCACCTCATTGATATTAATGAGGTGGGTCTTTGCGACCCCCTTGCGATTCGCAGAAGGTGTCATGGACACCATTCTGCATATGATTTTGCGACTCGCAAATTGCGAGTCGCACCGACTCACAATTTCCGAGTCGCAAAATCTATTCTTCCTACATCTGGCCCTAGGTGTGTTAGTGCCTGCATCAGTGTATGCCTGGGTGTGATAGTGTATACAACAGTGTGAGACTTGGTGTGTCAGAGTCAGTATCAGTGTGTGAATGGGTGTGTGAGTATCTATATGGGTGAGTAACCAGGTGCCTGTGTGTCTTTCAGAGTGAGTAAGTAGCTGTGTGAATGCCTGTATGGGTGGGTAAGTGACTGAGTCAGAGCCTATACGTAATACAGAATATGTATGACAGTAGCTGTATAAGTAACTGACTGGCTATGTTAATAGTTGCATAGGTAAGTAAGGGTCATATGTACGAACACATTTTCCCATTGACACAGAATGGGCAAAACGGCTTGCTACTTCTGGCCCTAAGTGTATGCATCACTGTTTAGAGGAGTGAGTGGATGTCTTTCCAGCTGTATGGGTGAGGATTGGGCGTATCTGTAGTTACATAAGAAAGTGACTGGGTGTGTTAGTCATTGTATGCATAGCTGAGTGGTTGTATGAGTTACTGTGTGGGTGAATTAGTGCATGTGTTAGTATCTGTATTAGCAAGTAAGTGAGTGTGTGAATATCTGTATGGGTAAGTGAGTGTCTTTTGTATTCATTAGTGACTGAATATGTTACTGACTATATCAGTGACTGCGTGGGGGCGCTTGCCATCGAAGATGGTGGTTGCGTGATCCGGGACCCCGACTCGGCCTGCCAATTATCCTGCTGAAATCACCACACATTTGGAACAAATGAACCTGAATGCGGCACTGACTGAGAGCGCGATATGTGGAGGAACGTCTGGAAAACTGTGTCATTCCCCAGTGCTCTAGGACAGCTGACTGTTTGGAGCATGCAAATGGCAGCTGAGCCCAATTAGCGAGGCACCCACAGAGAGGAGAATAGTGGTGAGCATGGACACAGATGCTCCACAGCAACGAGGCCGTCTGGGGGGAGGCCGAGCTGTGAGGAACTCGCGGACTGACATCATCGAGGGGAGGAGGGGCAGAAGGAGTACACACTGAGTGAAGACAGAGGCCGTGCCTGCAGCACCCTCCACCCCCTACAGCAGTGCTCGCCCAGAGCCCGTGTGCCCCCCCCACCACCAATAATGGTCCCCTGGGGCATGAAGACCTATGCTGGCTGAGGGCAGAGGAGCGAAAAGAAGTGCCTTCTGCATAGTAAAACTCACACAGCAGATGCTGCAAGTTAGGCCCTGAGCTACCAGAAACAACTGGAGGACACTGAGTGCCTGTGACACCGGGGCTGAGAGAGCGGGGACAATACACAAGGAAAGGAACGGCAAAACTCCCCACCACCTCACACAGAGCTGCAGAGGGCTGCCCCCCCACATGGAGGCATTTGGAGACAGTCAGAGAGCCCTCACGAGCATAAGAGAGGTGTACCAGACCATTAAGGGTACTATGGAGGAATCACACTAGTGAAACGGCCAAGCACCACAAGGTTTACCAACACAGAGTTTCATGTAACATGATGCAGCACACAGAGACCACCTGGAACTCTGGGACTGCAAAGTTGCCCACCCTGGGGTGTCCTTGGAACAATGATAAGGCCAAACTGAGACACGGCAGAGACGTATCATGAACCTGGTAACCCTTAATTAGGACAAGCAGCAGGTGATCACCATCAGGGGTTGTGTGGAAGCGCAACGGAGACGTGCCACTAGGTGGGCATTCCCTAGCCCAAACAGACTGACATAATCTGCACGCCCTAAATCGCATGAGGCACGTCAAAGTAGGGCACTGCATGGAGTAGTGGCTGGATGCAGACCGGGAGCGTGAGCCTGCGCGGGGGGAAATCCTGGAGGGCACCTGGCAGTGCTTAATTTGTAAATAAAATTGTGCCGGTGCTCAGAGCTCTCACCTGAAACACGCAGCTGCTGCAATTAAATGTGCAAGTTCGGAATACTGAGGCAGAGCAATCCTGAACCCATCTCGGGCCTCTTAAATACATTTGAAGCCACTCCCTGCCCCTTCAACTCACTCTTGCAGCTTTCTGCTTTCTCCCATTGTGACGCTTTTTTGTTTTTCTCTTCCTCCGTCTTGACCAAATGTGTCTTTTGCTCGCAGCAAATGCTTGAGGCAGAAGAATAAGCGCCGGCCTTAACAAATAAGTGCCGGTGCGCCGCACCGGAAACAACAAGCACAAATTAAGCACTGACACCTGGTGATACAAAGAGGACAATCTAGGGCACAATAAAGGTTTGTTACGGGCCCCTAATTCAGACTGTCATCAGACAGCTGCTTGGAACTAACTTTCAGGGTGCTCTGTGTTGTGAGCCTTACCCACCGGTGACTCGAGGGACATAAATTGATCTGACTGGTGCCTCTGTTGCTACAAATCAACACCCTTATGGACATGCTGTCTGGAGGTGATCAACAATGATGGCAAGAGGTTGCCCCCCACATAAACATACTAGACACCGGGAGACTCAGCAGTAAATTTATCATAGTATTACCAACACCTGCATGATATGGGCAAACCACACCCCACATCTCACAGGACCCACTAGATCGGCACTCACCTGGTCTCGTGGTTGTATAGGGCACTGAATGGCATGATGGAGAGACCTCTGGTGAGTCTTAGAGCTAAGTGGGTGGCCGACTTGTGTAGGTAGGTTACAGATGCTTAATGGGGTAAGGTTCTGGTGTATGCACACAAGATCTCCCCTAATACACGCCTCAAATACATATTATACAACTACACACACAGGACCGATCTCACACCTTCAAGCTCTGACTCATCTATGGTAGCATGCTCAAGGAATGCCCTTGTTGCCTGCTTTTGGATGCAGACCTTTGCCACATGAGTTGGCGACGTCAAGGACTAAAAGAATTCTGGGATGTTGTTACATTAACAATAATCCAAACACTAAACAGAAGGCTTGAGTACGGTAGAGGTATGTTTATACGGCCTTTCAGCAGACCTGCTCCTAAAAAACTGAAAAAAAGATTTGTAGACTTGGCATTGGCCCTGGCTTGAAGATGAATAACTACGGCCTGAAAAACGCAAAGAGGGCCTAGGCTTACGATATGGGTAAGTGATGTCACACGCTGAGCAAGGACGGAAGAAAGGGCGCTCCAGAGAGAGGAGTCTGGGGGATTTGCCACTGGTAGCTAGCACATTTGTAGTCGGAGGTGGTAGATGAATAGGAGACACTAAGGCCCGTATTTATACTTTTTTTAGCGCCGCATTTGCGCCGCTTTTTGACGCAAAACGGCGCAAACCTACAAAATACAATGGCATTTTGCAAGTTTGCGCCGTTTTTGCGTCAGAAAACGACGCAAATGCGGCGCAAAAAAAATATAAATACGGGCCTAAATACTGTTACTGAGTCAACAGGAGATAAGAACTCTGGACAAGAAATGGAGAAAGTGGCGACCACTGACAATAACACTAGCGTGGCTGACGTGCAGTGAGGTGTCTCTGATATCGAAGAAAGGACGTCTGAACAAACGGACTTACCACCCCATGTCCCCCTGAAACTCCATTTGATGTGAGACCCAAATGTGTAAACATACTCACCATGCATCTGAAAACGAATATGTACGGCCCTTAGACAAGCTTATATAAAGGACAGAGTTCTTAGTTTCAGTTGTGTAAAATTAAAACACTTGACACACCGAGGCATATAATACCTTGTAAAGTTACCGACACCCTCGGCCTGAAGAGAGATACAGTTCCACTAACATTCAATATGGGAAACATGCAGGTATACCTATTATACACAAAAATACAGAAATGATGGGGTCCACACTATCCCTAGAAAAATGAGATACTAATGCAAATAAAATAATTTTCCTGTTAGTGTCCAGAAGATGTAACAAACTATGCACAAGATGTTCTGAAAGATGCTAATATACTTTGAAAAGTCAATAAATAAAGAAAACATCACTGAGTGAGTGTGTGAGTGCCTGAATGAGTGAGTGACTAGAAGTATGAGTGCCTCTATCAGTGTGTTTCTGGATGTCTCAGTGGCTCTATGAAATTCTACCTTGGCGTATACCTTTACATTGTTACTTTGTAGAAGTAGTAACAAATAAGTAATTAGTAAATGACTTCAATAGTTGGTGTCATTCATCTGTTTAAAATAAAAAAGAACATAAATGTATTAGTATTACGTTTGCAAAATCCCTTGATAAACTTCTGCTTTCTGCCTTGCACAAGTTCACACTATAAACCAAGCAGAAAATATGTATTGTGCTCTAATAGTATTTCTCATTATATAAATCATTTTTATTGTCGCTTTCTTACTGTTCTCAGCTTTTGTACCTGTACCCCATAATGAACGTACTGTATACATTTTCATACTTGAACAGTGGGGAAAAACAATCATAAGGATTGTAAAAAAAAACCTCTTGTCAATTCAGCATTCTCTTTTCTTTTTCCCTATTAAATGGTGGTGCTTTTCCCATAATTTGCCAATCAAATGGCATATAGGCGACAGCAGTCAATATACCATTGCTGTGGCTACCGACCGTCCATGGCATTATGACTGTAGCTGGAATTCCACCAGAATGCTGGCGGAATTCCGGCTACCGTCATGGAGGCAGAAAACGGTAAGGTGACGCTGCTGCCAGCAGCAATGCCACGCAAGCAATACACAGCCACATGATACGGCCTGGCGGTGTTTTGCTGGCAGACGCTGCTGCTGGCAGCAGTTCCTGTCTCCTGCCGGAGGACCACCTGCAAGCAGGTAAGTCGGGTTCTCTGACAGGAGAGGGGGTGTTGTGTGCGTGTGTGGGTGTGACTGTGTTTGAATGCGTGCATGCATGTGTAATGCGTGTGTGCATGAGTGGGTGTGTGTGTATGAGCATGTTGTGTCATGTGATTGCGTGTGTGCCTGGATGTATGTTAGTGAGAGTTGTTGTGAGTGTGTATGAATGTATGCATGCGTGAGTGGATGTGTGTATGCATGTTTGTATGGGTGTGTATGTATGTGTGTGTATGTGTTTATATGTGGGAGGGGGAAGGAGAGGGTGGGGGAGGACTCTTGGGAGTAGGAGGGGGCAGGTGAAGGAATTCCCTGGAACTGATAGTGCCTACCGCCATGGTTTCCGTGGCGGTACGGAAACCATGGAAACCATAGCGGTGGGTGGGGTGAAAATGCCATGGACGGCCTAGTGACGGTCGCCGGGCTGGAGACTGTAGTCTCCAGCCCGTCAGTCGTTATCTCCGTGGCCATCGGTGTGTTAACTTGGTGGTTTGGCTTTGGCCAAACCGCTAACGTCATAATAGTGGAGGTATGTACCACTAGGCTGTTGGCGGTAATACATCCACTATTACACCGACCGCCGGGGTCATAATGACCCCCATAGTGTTAGTGAGAATCAGTTGTCACACCGTGTTGAACATAGTTCTTTGGAGGGCCAACCCCCAGCAAAGTGGCAATAATTTACATGGGAGTTTTTCACCATTCCCTCCAGGGAACAGAATATAGGTGGTCATTCTGACCTTGGTGGTAAAAGGCGCTTACCGCCGGTCAGAAATCCTCCATAATTCCGCCGCGGTCGCGGTAATCCACCACGGTCATTCTGACCCACAGCAGCCAAACCGCCGAAAATCCGACAGCCACAACAGACCGCCAGACCAGCGGTCGGCGGAAAAGTGGAGGTGACCAAACCTCCACCGTCACGCCAACAGAAATACGCCCATGCCATTCTGACCCACGAATCCACGCGGCGGTCTTTCAATCGCGGTTTTCCATTGGCGGTACACACCGCCGCGGTCAGAATACACACAAACGAACAAAACTCAGCAACATTGGACGATTTGAATTCCACACACCTGATACACATACACACACCACTCCCACACACACAATACAATATAAAACACACACCCACACCACCCACAAACCCCTTCGACCAAAATCCAAAAAGAAGCACTGAGAGACACAGCAGCGATCATAGAACACCATCACACAGAGGCACACTACACCATCACCCACACAATATCCACACACAAAACAACACACACCACCACACTCAACACACTTAACTACACATACTCCACCCCACACATCATACACACCACTCCATGGCACCCCAAAGACACCCCCGCTTCTCAGACGAAGAACTCAGGGTCATGGTGGAGGAAATCGTTCGGGTAGAGCCCCAGCTCTTCGGCACACAGGTCCAATACACCAGCATTGCCCGGAGGACGGAGCTATGGCAGAGGATTGTCGACAAGGTCAACGCTGTGGGACAGCACCCCAGAAATCGGGAAGACATCAGGAAGCGATGGAACGACCTACGGGGGAAGGTGCGTTCCATGGTATCTAGGCACAACATCGCCGTGCAGAAGACTGGCGGAGGACCCCCACCTCAACCCCCACAATTTACAACATGGGAGGAGGAAGTCTTGAACATCCTGCATCCTGACGGCCTCGCAGGAGTCGGCGGAGGAATGGATTCTGGTAAGTTGAAGCTTCAATACTGCTTCCCCCCCACCTGCATGCCAAATCATACCCCAACCCTCACCCCCATCCTCGAACCCCACCCTCACCCCCACCCCCATCCTCACCCCCACCCTCACCCCCACCACCATCCTCACCCCCACCACCATCCTCACCCCCACCCCCAGCACACCTATTCCCTGACAATGTCTCACCATCACAACAAACACATCCCAAAACCTAGGCCTGCACGCGTCCACTAAGCATGGACACCCATCACCAAAGCATGCCCAATGCATATACACATCCCCCCCACAAGCCACCCTCACCAAAGCCCCCACACACGAATGCCAGCACTTGGGGACACGGGAACCCACAGATACACCCATATGGCACACATTGAAACTATAACCATACCTCTATACCCCTGCAGGACCCGACCGCCAACACACCGCCACGGAGGGCCCAGAATTCTCCACACCCCCCACCCAAGAGGCCGTCAGCGATGACAGCAGCTCTGTCGACCTGGACACTGATGACCAGCCCGGACCATCAGGGACCTCTGGACAGTCGGTTCCCCTCAGACTGCCACAGGCCACTACAGACCCAAACCCCTCCGGGAACACCAGCACAGCTCCCACCCAGCGGGCCCATGCCTCTGTCTCCAGGGTGCGTCAATCAGTGGTGTGTCTACCACTACAGGGCACCCAGGATAACCCACCACCCCAACAACAACAGGGACCTGGGGGCAGTGGTAGTGGGCACACCGGCCAGGGGGCAGAGGCCCAGGGAAACAGGGGAACTGGGAGGGCAGCTGTGCGACAGGGGGGGGACGGGCCCAGGGAACCCACTCTCCACGAGGCCCTCACCACCATCATGGGAGCATACAACCGCTCCCAGAAGACGATGGCGACGGTACTGGCCAGGTTCCAGGAGATCCAGGTACTGCAGGAGGAACACTATCGGGGGTACAGGGAGGACATCAGAGCCCTCACCTCCACCCTGGTTACCATAGTAGGGCTGCTGCAGGAACTCATCAACACCAGGACGGACACTCAACAACAACAAAGGGCCCCTGCCACTAGCCTGGACCAAGAACAGCCAACCACCTCCGCCGGCGCTAGTGGACAGGAGGCCCCCGCACCACAGCAGCCCACCAGACCCCCACCTCCTGCAGGAGACGAACCACCCCGCAAGAGGGCCCTGAGATCTCGCAAGAAGACAGAGTAGGATGTCAAGACCCCCGCCAGCAAAGGATACCACCTGATGTCATCCCACTGTCCCACATTGTCACCCTGTCCATCCTTGAACTGCCCATGCTCCATCTCTCCACAGGCCTATGGACAATGCACCTGTGTGACTGTTACTCTGGACTCTGCCATGGACATTCCTTCACCATAGCCCCACCCACTTGAAACCACCCATCCCATTTTGAGCACTGAAATAAACACCTATTTTGCACAAAACTATCTGGAGTCTGGCTGTGATTTCAAAATATTGTAATTGACATGACAGTGCAAATATGTCCTTGTACATAGTGAAGTCAACAAACAGCTGCCACAAAGCTGTAGTCCATGGGGAAACGAAGCACAGGACTCGTAGTGGGGACCCCAGATCTGAAATAGGGAGGGAAAAGCCACAACTCAGTCATCATACACTGGGGCAAATAGACAGGCAGCAGAGATGCAGGAGAGTAGTTCACATTTACTAAATTATGTTTGAATTGTTACCTGTGTCCTATTGGAAGTACTGTTCAATGATTCTGTCCCTGTTGTCTGTTTCAGCCCCGTCGTCTTCCTCCTCGTCACTCTCCACAGGTTCCACAGCTGCCACAACACCACCGTCTCGACCATCCTCCTGCAGGAAAGGCACCTGGCGGCGCAAAGCCAGGTTGTGAAGCATGCAGCAGGCCACGATGATGTGACACACCTTCTTAGGTGAGTACATTAGGGATCCACCTGTCATCTGCAGGCACCGAAACCTGGCCTTTAGGAGGCCGAAGGTGCGTTCGATCACCCTCCTAGTACACCCATGGGCCTCATTGTACCGTTCCTCTGCCCTGGTCCAGGGATTCCTTACTGGGGTCAGTAGCCACGACAGGTTGGGGTACCCAGAGTCCCCCAATAGCCATACACGGTGTCTCTCTAGCTGTTCCATCACGTAAGGGATGCTGCTATTCCTTAGGATGTAGGCGTCATGCACTGACCCAGGGAATTTGGCATTTACATGCGAGATGTACTGGTCAGCCAAACACACCACCTGGATGTTCATGGAATGGTAACTTTTTCTGTTCCTGTACACCTGCTCCCTGTCTCTTGGGGGAACCAAAGCCACATGGGTCCCATCAATGGCACCAATGACGTTGGGAATATGTCCAAGGGCATAGAAATCACCCTTCACTGTAGCCAATTCGCCCACCTCAGGGAAAAGGATGTAGCTCCTCATGTATTTCATCAGGGCAGACAACACTCTGGATAACACCTTCGAAAACATGGGCTGAGACATCCCAGAAGCAATTCCCACTGTTGTCTGAAATGACCCACTTGCCAAGAAATGGAGTACTGACAGGACCTGCACCAGAGGGGGAATCCCTGTGGGTTGGCGGATGGGGGACATCAGGTCGGGCTCCAGCTGGGCACACAGTTCATGTACAGTGGCACGGTCAAGCCGGTAGGTCAGGATAATGTGGCGTGCTTCCATTGTCGACAGGTCCACCAGCGGTCTGTACACGGGAGGATTCCTCCTTCTCCTCGACAAACCCAGCGGACGGTGCCTAGGAAAGACAACATGGAGCACACAGTCAAGCAACCCACAGGTACGTACTCACAGCTTGCACAGTAAACGATTCTCTATGCAGTGAATGGCGTGTATGAGTGGCTATGCAAGGCCTAGGCCTGTGTGACGCAGTTAAAATTGAGCCATGTGGACCCTCGAAATGGCGGCTGCCTGACCTGTGAAGTGTGACAATGGGATGTGAGGTCAATGCGCTGGCGTGGCACACCGCGGCGGTCGGCGGTCGAAGACCGCGGCGCGAAGCCGCATTGGTTAATATTGAAGCCTATGGGTTTCAGGAGCCAATGGCGAAGGGCGCCGGCGGTGGCGGTACGCACCGCCGCGGTACGCACCGCCGCGGGCGTGACCGCCATTTTCTATCTACTTATTCACTCGCGACTTGAACTTTCACAGGAGAGGACCTATACTGCAAGTGTTGCTGTGACCTCGGTCTGGAAGGGACAATGGCTGCTGCGCCTGGGGAAAGGGCCCCTGCCTTCACTGGAGAAGAGTTGGAGAAACTTGTGGATGGGGTCCTCCCCCAGTATGCGCTACTCTACGGTCCTCCAGACCAACAAGTGAGTTTAATTCAATATGGATTTGGGGCCACTGGCTGGCTTGGGGGCCTGGCGGGGGGCCTGGCGGGGATGGGGGGCATGTTGGGCCTGGCGGGGGGCCTGGCGGGGGGCATGGCGGGGGTGGGGGACATGTTGGTTCTGGCGGGGGGCATGGCGGGGGGCATGGCGGGGATGGGGGGCATGTTGGGCCTGGCGGGGGGCATGGCGGGGATGGGGGGCATGTTGGGCCTGGCGGGGGGCCTGGCGGGGGGCATGGCGGGGATGGGGGGCATGTTGGGCCTGGCAGGGGGCATGGCGGGGATGGGGGGCATGTTGGGCCTGGCGGGGGGCCTGGTGGGGGGCATGGCGGGGATGGGGGGCATGTTGGACCTGGCGGGGGGCCTGGCGGGGATGGGGGGCGTTGGGCCACTGGCAACGAAAATGCAGACAAACTTGAACGTGGTATTTCTCCCTCCCTGTACGTGTCACATAGGTCCGCGCCCATGAGAAGATCGGGATTTGGCGTGCCATCGCCAAGGAAGTCCGGACCCTGGGGGTCCACCAGCGACAGGGCACCCACTGCCGCAAGAGGTGGGAGGACATCCGCCGCGGGACCAAGAAGACCGCCGAGTCTCTGCTGGGGATGGCCTCCCAACGTAGGCGGGGTGCCTGCCGTCAACTGACCCCCCTGATGTTCCGGATCCTGGCGGTGGCCTACCCTGATTTGGATGGGCGCGTGAGGGCAGCACAGCAGACACAAGGGGGTGAGTACAAGCATAATCTACTCTGTTGTCGCGCAGTGGAGGTGTCTGGGTGGGGGAGGAGGGCTGTGGGTCCCCCTAGGCCAGGGCGATATCTGTAGGCTGGGCACCCCCGTAAGCCCCTGTGTCCCCAGCCACCACCCTCAGTAGTGTGCCAGTACAGCCATCCCTGGGCCGTGTCATCCATGGGTGCAGTTGTCAACTCTAGGCGTGTAGGGCATGTTCCACGGAATGCGTAGCGGATCCCAAGTGCGCAACTTAGTGCAGGGGGCATCTGTGTCTGTCATGTCCGCTAACTGTACCGGTGATCCATGTACTCAAAATCTCTTTATTTCTCTCTCCCCCCCCCTTTTTGTTTGTTTTTCTGTGCTTGTGTGCATCAGCATCATCAGGCGGAGGAGAAGTGGCATCGGGGCAGGAGGGAGCTGCATCTCACATGGCCCAGGAGGGCCATGCCACAGAGTCTGACTGGACCAGTGAGACGGAGGGCGAGGGGAGCTCCACAACGGGGACGACTGGACCCTGCAGCGACACGGACACGTCCTCGGAAGGGAGCTCCCTTGCGGGGGTGGCACCATCCGTGCCCCCCGCCATTACAGGTACAGCCGCCACCCAGCGCACCATCTCCGCCCTCCCAGCAGCCCCTCAGCGTTCGCCCCGTGCCCGCTCTGCCAGGAAGCCGGGCATCTCCTTCGCCCCAGGCACCTCAGGCCCTGCCCCTGTTACCCCCGCTGCCCTCAGTGAGGAGGTCATTGACCTCCTCCGAACGCTCATTGTTGGGCAGTCTACCCTTTTGAATGCCATCCAGGGGGTGGAGAGGGAGGTTCATCGCAGCAATGCGTACCTGGAGGGCATTCATTCGGGTCAGGCTGCCCATCAGCGATCGTTCCAGGCTCTGGCCTCAACACACGGCAGCCATTGTCCCTGTCTCCTGCCTCCCTCTACTAACTCCCTCCTCCCAGTCTCCTGTTCCTCTGCCTGTCCCACCCACACCATCAGACCAGCCTGCACACACCTCAACACCCAAGAGCAGCTCATCCAAACATAAGCACCACAGATCACGCAGACATTCACACGAGCAACATTCCGATGCAGACATGCCAACAGTCACTACCACCTCTGTGACCCCCACCTCCTCGTCTCCCTCCTCCCTCCCTGTGACGTCTACACTCACACCTTCATTCACCTCACCATCAGCCAGTGTTTCCATCACCAGCACACCCTCCAGTACAGTCCGCACACGTGCAGTCACCACCCCCACTGCCATTTACACGTCCCCTGTGTCCTCTCCCACTGTGTCTGTCACCCCCTCTTCCACACCACACAAACGCAGCCACCCACCCACCCAACAGCCATCCACCTCACGACAGCCTATCCCTCCTGCACCTGCACCCAAAGACAGCAAACGTGACTCACCTACAACCACATCCTCTCCCTCCACTCCCATTCCCACTGTACCTACCACTCTCCATTGTCCCAAGAAAATCTTTCTCGCTACTGCTAACTTCTTTCCTGACCCTGAGCCCCCCCCTCCTTCTCGTCGGGGTAAGAAGAGCACCTCAGCCACCACCAGCCCTGCAGCCCCCTTGACAAGGGTGCAGGGGTATTGGAGCCCACCAGCCCGCATGTCTGGATCTTCGCCCAGCAGCAAGGGGACAGGCAGCCCACCCCCTGGGAAGAGGAGCAGAAGGCGGAAGGGCTGCCGCAGGAGCCCGGGTTCTATATCCCCCCAGGACACTAGCCAGCCACCGTCAACAGCCACAGCTCCAAAGGGAGGAAAGGGCCACAGACTCCCGACTAAGGAGGGCAAGGGCAGCAAGGCGGAGAAGTCAGGCAGCAGGCCTGCTGCCCATGGAGGACCCGTCACAGCTGCCCAGGAGGAGCCCACAACCCCCATAGCCGCTGCCCAGGGAGGAACCGTCACAGCTGCCCAGGGAGAGCCCACCACCCCCATAGCCGCTGCCCAGGGAGGACCAAGCCCAGCTGGCCAGGAGGGCCCCACCACCCACAGCTCAGGTGGGCATTGAAGGAGCACCATCCCCGCTGCCCAGGAGGGCACCACCAGGCAATGAGCAGTTGGCCATAGAATGTCCGCCGTCTCCAGCACCGCTCCGCTGGGGACCGCCGTCTCAAGAACCGCTGAACTGGGCCCTTCAAGGCAAGAACCGCTGAACTGGGCCCTTCAAGGCAAGAACCGCTGAACTGGGCCCCGCCGTCTCCAGCACCGCTCCGCTGGGGACCGCCGTCTCAAGAACCGCTGAACTGGGCCCTTCAAGGCAAGAACCGCTGAACTGGGCCCTTCAAGGCAAGAACCGCTGAACTGGGCCCCGCCGTCTCCAGCACCGCTCCGCTGGGGACCGCCGTCTCAAGAACCGCTGAACTGGGCCCTTCAAGGCAAGAACCGCTGAACTGGGCCCTTCAAGGCAAGAACCGCTGAACTGGGCCCTTCAAGGCAAGAACCGCTGAACTGGGCCCGCCGTCTCCAGCACCGCTCCGCTGGGGACCGCCGTCTCAAGAACCGCTGAACTGGGCCCTTCAAGGCAAGAACCGCTGAACTGGGCCCTTCAAGGCAAGAACCGCTGAACTGGGCCCCGCCGTCTCCAGCACCGCTCCGCTGGGGACCGCCGTCTCAAGAACCGCTGAACTGGGCCCTTCAAGGCAAGAACCGCTGAACTGGGCCCTTCAAGGCAAGAACCGCTGACCTGGGCCCCGCTGTCTCCAGCACCGCTCCGCTGGGGACCACCGTCTCAAGAACCGCTGAACTGGGCCCTTCAAGGCAAGAACCGCTGAACTGGGCCCTTCAAGGCAAGAACCGCTGAACTGGGCCCTTCAAGGCAAGAACCGCTGAACTGGGCCCCGCCGTCTCCAGCACCGCTCCGCTGGGGACCGCCGTCTCAAGTACCGCTGAACTGGGCCCTTCAAGGCAAGAACCGCTGAACTGGGCCCTTCAAGGCAAGAACCGCTGAACTGGGCCCTGCCGTCTCCAGCACCGCTCCGCGGGGGACCGCCGTCTCAAGAACCGCTGAACTGGGCCCTTCAAGGCAAGAACCGCTGAACTGGGCCCTTCAAGGCAAGAACCGCTGAACTGGGCCCTTCAAGGCAAGAACCGCTGAACTGGGCCCCGCCGTCTCCAGCACCGCTCCGCTGGGGACCGCCGTCTCAAGAACCGCTGAACTGGGCCCTTCAAGGCAAGAACCGCTGAACTGGGCCCTTCAAGGCAAGAACCGCTGAACTGGGCCCCGCCGTCTCCAGCACCGCTCCGCTGGGGACCGCCGTCTCAAGAACCGCTGAACTGGGCCCTTCAAGGCAAGAACCGCTGAACTGGGCCCTTCAAGGCAAGAACCGTTGAACTGGGCCCTTCAAGGCAAGAACCGCTGGCCCTTTGGCAGACGTGGCAGGGCAGGATCTGTCTCGGGCAGGGCTGCAGGATGTCCTCTGGCCAACATGCCTCCTCCAGTGGCAGTGGAGTCTGTTATGGACTGTTTGGACTGTGGCTTTGCACTCCCCAGGATGGCCCAGTGGGCAGGCTACCCACTGTATGAACTGTATGGACTGTGGCTTTGCACTCCCCAGGATGGCCCAGTGGGCAGGCTACCCACTGTATGGACTGTATGGACTGTGGCTTTGCACTCCCCAGGATGGCCCAGTGGGCAGGCTACCCACTGTATGGACTGTATGGACTGTGGCTTTGCACTCCCCAGGATGGCCCAGTGGGCAGACTACCCACTGTATGGACTGTATGGACTGTGGCTTTGCACTCCCCAGGATGGCCCAGTGGGCAGGCTACCCACTGTATGGACTGTATGGACTGTGGCTTTGCACTCCCCAGGATGGCCCAGTGGGCAGGCCACCCACTGTATGGACTGTATGGACTGTGGCTTTGCTCTCCCCAGGATGGCCCAGTGGGCAGGCCACCCACTGTATGGACTGTGGCTTTGCACTCCCCAGGATGGCCCAGTGGGCAGGCCACCCACTGTATGGACTGTATGGACTGTGGCTTTGCTCTCCCCAGGATGGCCCAGTGGTCATGGAGTCCCCTCGTGGATCTGGCATCGTGTACTCAAGTGGCTGAGGTGCCCCCCCTTCCCTTCCCCCTGAGGTGCCTGTCCTTTTTTCTTTCTGATGCCCCTGCAGTGTTCTCTCCGTGGAGTTCTTGTCGTGGGACTGGGCCTTGCCCCTTTGCTCAGGACCCCTGTGGTCCACGGACAGTGGTTGGACTACATATAGTAGATGTATATATTTTGTACATAGTTTATTTATTTATTTGGATTACTGCTGTCCATTTTTCAATATATCTGCCCGTTTAAGATCTCTTCTTTTGGTCTTTGCATTATTTCGGAGGGGGGGGGTTTGTGGGTTGTGACAGTGATCTGTGGGAATGCATTGATGTGTGTGTTGTAGTGGGTGTGGGTGGGTGGGTGTGTGCCGGTATTCTTTTCCCTCCCCTGTGTCGTAGGTGCAGTACTCACCGATGTCTTCCGCGCCGCCGGGCGTGCTCCTGGTACAGGAGCAGGTATAGGAGTGCGGGGATGACCTGTAACTCGGGTTCCATACTGCCGGAATCTCGCGTGGAGTATGTGGAGGTGAGCGTTTTCCCGTTCGTAGTCTGTTTCCGCCGTGTTTTTATCGGCGGGGCTCCCGCCCCGGAAAAGGTGGCGGATTGGTGGGTCGTTATCGGGTAGGCGGTACATTGTCTCCCGCCGGGCTGTTGGCGGTGACCGCCAGGCTGTTTGTTTGTACCGCCGTGGCGGTCGGAGTGTTGAAGCGGCGGTCTCTGTTGGCGGGAACCGCCAGGGTCAGAATTCAATTTTTTGGACCGCCAGCCTGTCGGCGGTATGGTCGCGGCTTTAACACCGACCGCCAGGGTTGGAATGAGGGCCATAGTGTCAAAGCATGTGAAGTGTTCATTGTGTGAGAATACCCTCTCCGGGAGTATCTCAAACAATTACTCATGTGGCACTACAAGTATGTTGACACATCTGAAGAGCTATAACTCCAACAACCATTCAAAAAGAAAATTAACATAAATATAAATTAGGACTACAATTACAAAAATTCCAGAAACAAAACAGTGCACATTTCAACGTTAATACTTGTACAACTTGAATGTTATATTGTATAAAGAATCATCATTGAACAGTGGGGAAGAAAAATCACATAAATTGTTGAAAAAACATGAAAACTGCACAGTATATCACTACAAATACGTGACACTATGCATTGCACTTATTACAAACACTTAGGTTTTTTATGGAAAGTTACCATCACCTTAGCATCATTTTTTTTATGCTATAGCGGAGTTAACTTAACTCCAAATTTATATTTTGACACCAGACCTATCTAGTGTCAAATATTGGAGTTAGTGCCATTTTTAGGGAGTGCCAACCCACCTTGCCTCTCATTGTGACAATGACATGCAAGGTATGCGTTCCCATCCTAAAAATGACTCTAGTCCTCTACCGCCACATGTACCTCCCGATGTAAAAACCGCGCATACCAAGGAAAAGGACCACAAAAATGACGCTAAGTCCGATTAGCATCAAAATGTAATGCCTGGTCAGACCAGGCGTTAAAAAGAGGCCCAAAACCACCACTTAAGGAAAACACACAGAAGGAGCATTTGCAACCTCCAGGACAACATGGAAGTGGTACTGCTCCAGCTTGGCACACGCCGCAGACGTCAACAAAAACAGCAGGTCCCTTCGCCACCACTGCACCAACCCCAAACACTACCACAGCAGCCACAAAGGAAGAGCAGAAGACAGGAGAGGATCTTCAGACAGAAGTCAGCCTTCCTTGGCCTCAGGGAACAAGATGTCATCAGGATGTACTGACTAAACTGGGAGTCCATTGTGCACCTGCTGCACCACATTGCGCCATACATCAGAGCAAGGGTGCAAACTCCTACAACTATTCCACCCATGACAAAACTCCTCGCTGTCCTTCATATGCTGGCATGTGGATCTTTTCAGATAACAGGCGCACAAGTGGCTTGTATGTCCCAGCCATCCTTCTCAGTCTTCCTACCTAAGGCTCTGGAAGCAATCATACTCCTCACACCCCGCCACATATGCTTCCCAAATACCCAGCAACTGCAGCAGGAAACCAAGCAAGGTTTATACCACATTGCTGGGTTCCCACATGTGCTGGGTGCAATGGACTTCACCCATGTACAACTGATGCCACCTGCAGCAACCAAACATCTATTTGTGAACAGCAAGCAGACCCATTTGATCAATGTGTAGGCCATTGTGGACCACCATGTGATCTTCACTAACATCCTAGCAAAATATCCCAGCAGCGTCCATGATGACCACATATTCCACCATTCTACTATCAATCCACGGTTCTAGGATGGGCAATATGGCAATGGCCTACTTGTAGGTAAGCCACCATACCAATTATTACACACACAACACACCAACCATGTAGGACACACAAGACATACACCACACTAAATACACATGGGCAGGAAAACACATATGTACAGGTAACAACACATATGCAACATGCCACACTACACCGCAATCATTGCACATCACAAACACATATACCCACTTGTCCATAACACAGCTGCAACCTGACTGGCACACCACGTATTGACAGGTGGAACTATGTCCCCTGTGGATACAGAAGTTGCCCTCAAACCACTACAGGTGTCCACTGGTTGACAACTAAAAAAAGATCCCACACACGTTACACCAAGCAAAGAATAGCTCAGCTATGTCAATGGCATAGGCCATGGCCATGTAAAAAAAAGTCATACATAGACACAGCCCCACGTAAATCATGGAGTGCAAGCCTCTGGCAGCACTATATAAAAAGCCACCTAAGTGGTGCCATTGCCAACTACATATCATTTACACATACCTGACATACCTATAGTGTGCACACACACCTGTCTTCTGTATTGTGTCACACACATAGGAATAGAAATTAACCTGCCATGAAAGACCATGGGGTAGAATCATGAGAAATGGTGCAGCACCTACTCCAGTGCCACCTCAGTGCGCCTTTTAGTGCCCCCTAACACTACCATGTCTGTTTCGTATACTAGAAAAAGTACACCATGGGGCAGAGTTTGTGCAAAACTGTAAAGATCATGGATGCCATAGTAGGACTCGGAAGGAGTATAGAGGACATACCTGACCTTTCATGCACCATACATAGGGACCCATGTGAAAAATAGATGTGCCCCTTCTAAAGCCTGCACTGTGCATGTATTGAAAGTGTCTGTGATAAATCATGTATTGGAAGCTAGGAGATACTACTGCACCAAATTAGATAGTCCTACAAATGTATGATTCATACCCTCGTATGCTTGATGGCTGACACAACCATCATCTGCCACAAAGGGTCACTAAGTGTTGCACTGCATGCGTAGTGCTACATGGTAACATGGAGGGCACAATTTGGCTTTGTAGGGCTACCATGGCTACCATGGTGTCTCTATATCTGACACCACTGTGGTGCAAGGAGGTGGTAGGTTCCATCCAACAATAGGACACTGCCTCAAACATGGACTACACAACACATCTTTGCAATGGTTTAACCATCAGTTTGGAATTAATATGACAATTCCCAGGTCCCTGAGCCACTACCCAAGATTGTCATTTCGATCAACACGGACCTATAAAACCGTTTCACGAAAACAGGTACATACTGTCGTAGTTTGGACTCTTGCTCTGGGCAAGACTGCTGATTAAAGGATGACAGTACTTTTGTTTGTAGGCGACTACGCCTTTCCTACAACAAGTCGCAACAGTTGTCCCAACCTTACCGGCTCACTAGCAGCACCTCACCAGAAACACAATAGTAAAAGGTGATTTGTGGCAGCCTTTAGGCATGGACTCGAGAATAAGACATCTCAGGGAGTGCCGTGGTTAAACGGAGATTACCCCTTTCTCACAGATATATAATTTCTCATATAAATACAGGCAATCACAAACATGCAGTAGAGTTTCAATAGTTTTTTATTTAACATAACTGTAATTTGCGATAAGTTGCATGGGCTGCAATGATTAGGATAATGAATAATGCAAGGAACAGAATTGTGAAGACGAGAGTCATTATTAGAAAGACCCCCACCATCTTGCAATGCATAGAAAAGACATACGAGATGTAATATTCCCTAATACCCTAATGTGAGGTGCCTAACCTCCTACCTAAAGGAGAGCTGGGTTTGCTAAACCTAATCTGCCAATGCCATGTCCATGAGAGGAGCCCCCAACCCTCATTACCTTGGAATGAGGTCTCTATCTCAGACTCCCAGGGACACGAAGACTGGGTCAGCGTCAAGACAACTGCAGCATCGATATCAGCAATGGTGGAGATGCCCTTTGGTCGGAATCCCTCTGATTATCTGTCTAAAGTGCGATGTATTTATACAGATCTAGAAGGACCCCTGACGTAGGTGTGTTCCCAAACAATAGATAACAGACATGCTTGGGACGGCAATTAATATAAACAATCCCTCGAAAGTATAGAGAGGGAAAATCCCTAAGTGTGAACACCTACTGTTTGTTTGTCTTTGTTGCTTGATCTTGACACCTTAGTGCGGTGACAATGATAATGTAACTCATAACGAGTGGCCTAACTATAAACAAGGCAGGCATCTTAGAAGAATTAAATAAATAATGTGCTAAGACAGAGCAAGCTAAGTAGGTTAAAAGTCACTAGATGACGGGGCACGAGTCTGCAAGCCAGAGGCTAAGCTAACTCTTGTTATCCCATTAAAAACGAACTAGGATTCACTACACCCTCCCTATTGCCGTAACAGGTATGACGAAGGTACAGGAACCCAAACGCTAAAATTGCTCTGAACTAAAAGCTAAAAGCATAAAAATCAACTAAAAAATCTTTAAATGTGTTAAAAAGATATTAAAAACAAATCTGCTAAAACACATACAGAGATGTTAATGTCAACCATGACAAGCGCAGTGTGCCAAAGCAATGTTAATTTAAATGAATAATTTTGAATCTGGAATCGCAAGTCAATTCATCAAATTATTCGCTGTACGCATGATCTTGAAGAGCGTCATCGAAGTCACCAACCAAGGACCTAAAAAATGAGTCAACATCATCTGATGTCAAATCAAGTGCTGGGCCACAGAGCAGTAGTGAGCAGTATTGTCTGGTGTAACGTTATCCATTGCAGTGTCCTCATTCACAGTAGATCTCAAAACGGAAGACTCATAGGTGGCCTTGCGGAGCAACCTCAGTCTCATGGGGCATGACCGTGTATGAACCCTCATCGGAGACATCAGCAGTTCGTGGTCCACAGGAGATGTCGGTGCAACAGCAAGACAGACCACAGGCAGATGTTCAAAGAGGCACCATATGCAGCAGAAGACTGGTTGTATGCACCAGAGAAGGGGTCGAAATGACAACGACCAGTCATGCTCCAATTCCACCAGCAAGGGTGCACTGAAGATCCAAACCATGCGCTCACAACACAGTGGAGTTGGTGGGAGCGGCTCTATTGCTCTGCGTAGCTGGAAAGAAACAACCGCTGAGAATCAGAAGAAATTGCAGTAGTGTAGTGTAGCCATTTTTTAAAATAGCTTCATGCACGCTAGTCTAACATACTAGGCCACTGTGCACTTTGCCCTAGATATATTTTATTCAGCTTTGCACTGTTATTTTACAATACCCAGTTTTCACGGTCTTGTTTTAATTTCTTCTATCACACTGTTTAGCTTAGTTCAGCACTGTGTTCTCAAATAATGCATTCTTGATCACCCTGTGCTTCAGTCAAGGCTACAGTCTGGTACATTGCCGGTAAACGTGGTAGAAGTTTAGTCTCCAGTATTCGTAGAAAATACACATCCTCACATAGGGACATTTTCTTAGAACATCTGCGTGTTAGTTATAAAAACACTTCCTAGTCCTAGTACAAGTCAAGAGGGAGATTCCAGCCAGGGACGACAACTAGATGCTGAATGCCCCATTGCAGATGCTGATGCTGATTACAGGCCTCTGCTCAGGTATGAGGGTTGATGTCCTCCCGGGGGAACCTGAAAGGCAGGCTTAGAGCTTCACATGCTGTGCTCGAAATATAACTTATAGAGAAAATAATCTAGCGGCACTATGATAGCCTTATTCTTGTGCTTCACTCTCATCGTTACTATTTTAATCTTACTGTGTTGTATAGTTCTGGTTATTGCAGCTCACGCTTTGCTATCTAAAATGCAGTCGTTTTATTAAACCAATCTTTAAAACTTAAACTGCCTTTGTCATTTATATATGAGACCATACTGTGTATGAGAGAACCGGTTGCGACCTGAGTGACCACGACTTCCCTGAGAAGTACTAAGATGTCATGCGCTCAGCTGCCCAATTGTCTCTTCCACTTGGGAGAGATGAGGCACTGCCAGTTAGCCGGAGCAAAACCCGGATTTAGAGTGACAAATGCCATCCACCGTGGGTCAGACTCAGTCCCCCACACTGTGAACGATCTTGCCGCTCAAAATCCAGTAGTCTCATTAGGATAATGAAAGCCTACGTGACAGTAGTAGTCCCCCAATCAAAGCCAAAATAATTGGAAAGCCACCAAACACACTTGAAAAGAGCGAATGGATGGCTGACGGGATGACTCCGAAGACAGTCTGGAAGATGGACACGAAACCAGACCTTAAAGAAATGAACAATCCCAGTGGTGCTCGAAGCATTCAATATTCTGGATACCTGTTCTCCAAAATGCTTGGGGAAGTTGGTATTCAATAGGGATTGTATCTCGGCTGATGATCTCGCAATCAGGGGAGCATGCGTCTCCTTTGCGGATGACAAGGCAACCTGTTTTTTAAACAATAGCGTCTTTAGCCTGCTCAGCTTGTCATAGTTCACATTAATAGTATGTATGTGGGGCCACATGTCAGATACTTTTATCTCTCGTGTGGGGGGAAACAAAACATGTCAACAACACGTAACTACCTTCGAGACGGAGATTGCGTAGGCAATCCCTGGTCGCATGCCGCAACCGCTTTGATCGTTCAGTACCACATAACTTCCGTTGGAAAGTACATGAAATACCGGGCAAATCAAAGGGACGGGAGTACCCTTCAGCAAACAGGCCAAATTTATGAACCCTGCATTGCAAATACCGTGAAGGGACACCTGCTTGCATATCACAGAATGACTAACAGCATTCTCACACTCGCTTCCGCTAAGAAAGACCTCTGTCTCTCCGTTCAAACATTTGTAGTCAAAGGGCAACTCCCACTCTTCCTTAATATAGCTATCTCCTAGTTGCTCGTACCTTCCTACTGCAAGATGTTTCAGGCAGCTTGAGAAATGAAAGGTTGAAATTGGTAAATTAATTATGCCATGTAAGAGACAGATAGTTGAAGGACTCTCTGCTACAGTAAAGGGCAACTTATCTAACTTTTCTACATGGAGCATGGTGAAACTAGCCTCCCTTTTAGCCATTGTATGTTGTTTCTTGGAAAAATTAAAAGCAGTGAAGAATTCACTCCCGTTAATATACTTCCATGGAATGCGCCCATTTTTCAGTGTCTGTAGAGTCCAACCCAGCTGTATAATGGAATGTAGCTGTGTTTTTTCTAAATTTTCTTTATACAATTGCATTAAACGCGCAGCAGCCTCAATCTGGGAAGGTTTCCAAATTTCATTGTACATAGCATATAAGAACCTTTTCGAGCGCTGTTTCCTAGGACCCAGCAGAAAATCCTGCAAGTCATCATCTTCAGAAAGAGTGTTCAGGTGTTTCTTAACTGCGGCTAACGTGTTAGTCTGTACCCATTGCTGGCACAGCTTACCCACACTGTGGGGGTCATTCTGACCTCGGCGGTAAAAGGCGCTTACCGCCGGTCAGAAGACCGCCATAACACCGCCGCGGCCGCGGAAAGCCGCCACGGTCATTCTGACCCACAACGGCCAAACCTCCAAAAATCCGAACTCCACTGCAGGCCGCCACATCAGCGGGCAGCGATAAACCGGAGATGACCAAACCTCCACCGTCACGCCAACAGAAAAACGCCCATGCCATTACGACCCACGAATCAACGCGGCGGGCTTTCCAACGCGGTATTCCATTGGCGGTACACACCGCCGCGGTCAAAATACACACACAGCACCAAAACACAGGCACATTGGACAATTACAAATACACACACCTGATACACATACACAACCCACTCCCACACAATCAATCAACTATAAAACACACCCCCACATCACCCACAAACCCCTACGACCACAATTACTGAGAGAAGGAGAGAGAGACACAGCAGGCAATCCATAGCAATACACACTGAGGCACACTACACCATCACACACACCACATAGTAGCACAAAGCACCACACACCAACATACTCATCATCACATACACCACCCCACACCTCACCCACACCACCCCATGGCACCCCAAAGGCACCCACGCTTTTCGGACCAAGAACTCCGGGTCATGGTGGAGGAAATCCTAAGAGTGGAACCCCAGCTCTTCGGCTCACAGGTGCAGCACACCCGTATAGCTAGGAAGGCGGATCTATGGCAGCGGATCGTGGACAGGGTCAACGCGGTGGGACAGCATCCCAGGAATAGGGAGGACATCCGCAAACGATGGAACGACCTACGGGGGAAGGTCCGATCGATGGTCTCCAGGCACAACATCGTGGTCCATTAGACTGGCGGCGGACCCCCACCCACCCCTCCCGAATTTACATCATGGGAGCAAGAGGTCTTCAACATCCTGCATCCTCAGGGCCTCGCAGGAGTAGCCGGAGGAATGGACTCTGGTAAGTCCAATCTCAACTACTAGATCCCCCCCACCCCACCAGCATGCCAACCCACACCCCCACCCTCACCCCCAACCCCCCAGCACACATCCTCCCTGACAATGTCTCACCAGCACAACCCACCCATCCCAACACCAACTCCTGCATGCCAACACAATCCATGGACACCCATCACCCAAGCATGACCACCGCACTTACCCCCCCCCCCACTAACTACCCTCACAACACCTCCCTCAAGGGAATGCCTGCACTGGGGGACGAGGGCACCCATAACATGCACGCTATTGCACACACAGAAACAATAACCAAACTCTCTTACCCCATGCAGGACCCGAACGCCAAAACACCAGCCAGGAGGGTCCAGAAATGTCCATCCCACCCCCGGAACAGGCCCACAGTGAGGACAGCAGCTCTGTCGACACTGAACCTGATGACCAGCCCGGACCATCGGGGACCTCTGGGCAGTCGGTTCCCCTCGCCCAGACACAGGCCACACCAGACCCGACCCCCTCTGCCAACACCAGCACAGCTCCCACCCAGCGGGCCCATGCCTCTGTCTCTAGGACACGTCAATCAGCGGTGTGTCTGCCACTACAGGGCACCCAGGCTAACCCAACACCCCAACAACAACAGGGACCTGGGGGCAGTGGGAGCGGGCACACCGTCCAGGAGACAGAGGCCGGGGGAAACCGGGCAGCTCGGAGGGCTGCTGTGCGACAGGGGGGGGAGGAGAGGCCCAGGGAACCCACTCTCCAAGAGGCCCTCACCACCATCATGGGGGCCTACCACCACTCCCAAGAGACGATGGCGACGGTACTGGCCAGGTTCACGGAGATCCAGGCACAGCAGGAGGAACGCTACATGGGGTTCAGGGAGGAGCTGAGAATCATCGGGACCACAATGGGGACCATCGTCCTGGCCCTCAACAGGATAGAAGACGCGTTGCAGGACCATGTGGCACCACACAGGGCCCCTGTCACTAGCCCGGACCAGGAACAGCCTACCACCTCCGCCGGCGCTAGTGGACAGGGGGCCCCAACACCACGGCAGGCCACCAGAACCCCACCTCCTGCTGAAGAACAACCACCCCGTAAGAGGAGCCTGAGATCCAAAAAAAAGACAGAGTAGGATGTCAAGACCCCCGCCAGCAGGACATACCCCCTGAACTCTTCCCACTGTCCCACATTGCCACCCTGTCCAACCATGAACTGCCTCTGCTCCATCCTTCCACAGGCAAAAGGACAATGCACCTGTGAGACTGAGAACTGGACTCTGCCATGGACATTACTCCACCCCCACCCATCACCCTTATAATCACATGTACCAATATCTAGCCCTGTAAATAAATCACATATTGCACACAAATCAGTTTGGAGTCATGCTGTATTATTAGCAAATGTATTACATATTACTGTTCAATATCTGTTCTGTCAATTAGTGATGACAACATACCAATGTCAATACGCTGTAGTTCATGGGCAAACCAAGCAGAAGTCAGGCACTGCGTCATACAGCACTGAGAAGGGAAGGGAAAATCAAAAATTACCCAAAAATATCTGGTGGGAACTACAGAAAGTACAGATGCAGGAGGCTAGAAGCAATTGTGAAATGGCGTGAGTGATTCTTACCTGGGTGTTACTGGAAATACTGTTGTATCACTCTGTCCCTATTGTCTGTGTCGTCCTCTGAGTCTTCCTCCTCTTCACTCTCCACAGGTTCCACGGCTTCTACAACACCACCATCTGGACCATCCTCCTGCAGGAAAGGCACCTGGCGTCGCAAAGCCAGGTTGTGAAGCATACAGCACGCCACGATGATATGGCACACCTTCTTTGGTGAGTACATTAGGGATCCACCTGTCATATGCAGGCACCTAAACCTGGCCTTCAGGAGGCCAAAAGTTCGCTCAATCACCCTCCTAGTACGCCCATGGGCCTCATTGTAGCGTTCCTCTGCCCTTGTCCGGGGATTCCTCGCTGGGGTCAGTAGCCACGGCAGGTTGGGGTAACCAGAGTCACCTATTAGCCACACACGTTGTCTCTGTAGCTGCTCCATCAGATAGGGGATGCTGCTATTTCGCATCACATACGCGTCATGCACTGACCCTGGGAACTTGGCATTTACATGGGAGATGTACTGGTCAGCCAAACAGACCACCTGGACATTCATCGAATGATAATTTTTTCTGTTTCAGTACACCTGCTCATCGTCTTTTGGGGGTACCAAAGCCACATGGGTCCCATCAATGGCACCAATGATGTTGGGGATATGTCCAAGGGCATAGAAATCACCCTTCACTGTAGGCAAGTCACCCTCCTCTGGGAAAATGATGTAGCTCCGCATGAGTTTCATCAGGGCAGCCAACACTCTGCTCAAAATCTTAGAAAACATAGGCTGAGACATTCCAGATGACATGGCCACTGTGGTCTGGAATGACCCACTGGCCAAAAAATGGAGGACTGACAAAACCTGCACCAGAGGGGGAATCCCTGTGGGTTGGCGGATGGGGGACATCAGGGCTGGCTCCAGCTGGGCACACAGTTCATGGATAGTGGCACGGTCAAGTCTGTATCGAAGTATTATATGGCGTTCTTCCATTGTCGACAGGTCCACCAGCGGTCGGTACACGCGAGGATTCCTCCTTCTCATCGCAAGTCCCAGCGGACGGTGCCTAGGAAGGACAACATGGAGCACAGAGTCAGCCAAACCACAGGTACGTACAGACAGCTTGCACAGTTAAAGAATGGCAATGGGTTGAAAGGCGTGTATGTGTGGCAATGCAAGGCCTAGGCCTGTGTGTCGCAGTCAAAATTAAGCCATGTAGGCCCTTGAAATGGCGGCTGCCTGACCTGTGAAGTGGGACAATGGGATGTGAGGTCAATGCGCTGGCGGGGCACACCATGGCGGTAGGCGGTCGAAGACCGCGGCGCAAAGCCGCATTGGTTAACATTGAAGCCTATGGGTTTCAGGAGCCAATGACGAAGTGCGCCGGCGGTCGCGGTACGCACCGCCGCGGTACGCACCGCCGCGGGCGTGACCGCCATTTTCTATCTGCTTAATCACTCGAGACCTGATCATCCACAGGAGAGGACCTATACTGCAAGTGCTGCTGTGACCTCGGTCTGGAAGATACAATGGCTGCTGCGACTGGGGAAAGGGCCCCTGCCTTCATGTCTGAAGAGTTGGAGAAGCTCGTGGATGGGGTCCTCCCCCAGTATGCGCTACTCTACGGTCCTCCAGACCAACAAGTGAGTACACCGGGTGCACATGGAATGGGCTATGCCTGTGTGGATTGGGGTGGATGTAAGTTGGTGGGGTGGGGGGCGAATGAGGAGTGCAACGCCCGACAGATGAGAGCATGTGCCATATGGCAAAGTTGGTGGGGGGGGCCAATCACATCTAACATGCAGGTCATTCATGATTTCCTCCTTTCCACCCTGTACATGTCAAATAGGTCAGCGCCCATCAGAAGATCGAGATTTGGCGTGCCATCGCCAAGGAAGTCCGGAACTTGGGGGTCCACAACAGACGGGGCACCCACTGCCGCAAGAGGTGGGAGGACATCCGCCGCGGAACAAGGAAGACCGCAGAAACACTGCTGGGGATGGCCTCCCAACCTAGGAGGGGTGCCAGTCGCACCATGACCCCCCTGATGTCCCGGATCCTGGCGGTGGCCTACCCTGAATTGGATGGGCGCTTTAAGACATCACAGCAGACACAAGGGGGTGAGTATCAGCACATTCTCCTATCTTTCTGCGCAGTGGAGGCGTCTGGGTGGGGGAGGAGGGCTGTGGGTGACATTAGGCCAGGGCGCTTTCTGTAGTGTAGTCCTCTCCCTTAGGCATGGCCCTGTGCCCCCGGCCCCCACCTCGGTAGGGTGACAAGTACAGCCATTGAAGGTCCAACATCTCCCATGTGCGCGTTTGACGTCTCTTGGCCTGTTGTCTTAGTCAGTAGTACAGAGTAGTTTACCCCGAATGCGCGGCTTAGTGCATTAGGCACCTGTGTCTGTCCTCTCCGCCAACGGTGTTGACATTGCATGCACTCAACCTGGTCTTCTTCTTTCTCCCCCCACACTTTCTCTTCATCTTCTTGTGCATGTGTGCATTAGCATCATCAGGCGGAGGAGATTTGGCATCGGAGCACGAGGGAGCTGCAGGACACAAGGCCCCGGTGGGCCCAGGAACAGACACCGAGGGCACCAGTGATCCGGAGGGCGAGGGGAGCACCACGACGGGGACCACTGGTGAGAGCAGCGAAAGCGACACGTCCTCGGATGGGAGCTCCCTAGGGGTGGCGGCAACATCCGTGCCCCCCGCCTCTACAGGTACAGCCGCCACCCAGCGCACCAGCCCCGCCCTCCCAGCAGCCCCTCAGTCTTCGCTCCGTGCCGGTTCGCCCAGGAAGGCGCGCGTCTTCTTCGCCCCAGGCACCTCAGCCCCTGCCCCTGTTGCCCCTGCTGCCCTCAGTGCGGAGCTCATTGACCTGGTAAGGACGCTCATTGTTGGGCAGACGACCCTTTTGAATGCCATCCAGGGTGTGCAAAGGGAGGTGCAACAGAGCAATGCGTACCTGGAGGGCATTCATTCGGGTCAGGCTGCCCATCAACGAGCGTTCACTGCTCTGGCCTCAGCACTGACGGCAGCCATTGTCCCTGTTTCCAGCCTCCCTCTTCTTACTGCCTCCAGCCTTTCTCTGTCTCCTGTTCCTCAGCCTATCCCATCCACACCATCAGACCAGCCTGCACACACCTCAACACCCAAGAGCAGCTCATCCAAACACAAGCACCACAGATCCCACAAACACTCACCCAAGCAACACCCAGATGCAGACATGCCAACAGCCACTGCCACCCCTGTGTCCCCCTCCTCCTCGTCTCCCTCCTCCCTCCCTGTGACGTCTACACTCACACCTGCATGCACCCCAACATCAGCCAGTGCTTCCATCACCACCTCACCCTCCAGGACAGTCCACACTCGTGCAGTCACCACCCCCACTGCCATTTACACGTCCCCTGTGTCCTCTCCCACTGTGTCTGTCACCCCCTCTTCCAAGACACACAAACGCAGGCAGACACCCACCCAACAGCCATCCACCTCACGACAGCCTACAGCACCAGCACCTTCACCCAATGACAGCACACCTGACTCTCCTACAACCACCTCCTCTACCTCCACTTCTATCTCCACTTCTCCTACCCTTTACCTTGGCCCTAAAAAAGTTTTCCTGGCTAACCTTAACCTCTTTCCCCCCGATGAGCTCCCCCATCCATCTTCAAAGAGTCCCAAGAGCACCGCAGCCACCACCAGCCCAGCTTCGGGTGTCACTGTTGTGCCTGGGTTCTGGAGCCCACCCTTTGCCAGCAGTGACACATCGATCAGCAGCAAGGACACGTCCAGCCCCCCCCCCGGCAAGAGGACCCGCAAAAACAAGGGCCGCCGTGCGAGGACCGACAGGGCTGCCCCCAAGGAGCAATGTGCGGCCACTTCACCACCCACACCATCTAGGGGAGGCAAGGGCCCGAGAGCCCCATCAAAGGAGCGGAAGGGCAGCAGGAGCGCGGAGAAGGTGGACCCCACATGCCACATCCCAGCTGGGAAGGAGGACACTAAGGAGGTCAGGAGTCCGTCCCCGAAGGGTCCAGAAACGTCACGGTCCGAGGGCGACTGAGCAGGGAGTCCAGGCCAGCTCTGGCTCCCTTGACCTGCTGGATGAGCACCGCTGAACAGGGCCCGCAGTGCAGAAGAGCACCGCTGAACAGGGCCCGCCGTGGAGTAGAGCACCGCTGAACAGGGCCCGCCGTGGAGTAGAGCACCGCTGAACAGGGCCCGCCGTGGAGATAGGCACCGCTGAACAGGGCCCCGCCGTGGAGAAGAGCACCGCTGAACAGGGCCCGCGGTGCAGAAGAGCACCGCTGAACAGGGCCCGCCGTGGAGATAGGCACCGCTGAACAGGGCCCGCGGTGCAGAAGAGCACCGCTGAACAGGGCCCGCCGTGGAGTAGAGCACCGCTGAACAGGGCCCGCCGTGGAGTAGAGCACCGCTGAACAGGGCCCGCGGTGCAGAAGAGCACCGCTGAACAGGGCCCGCCGTGGAGTAGAGCACCGCTGAACAGGGCCCGCGGTGCAGAAGAGCACCGCTGAACAGGGCCCGCCGTGGAGAAGAGCACCGCTGAACAGGGCCCCGCCATCTCAAGCACCGCTCCGCTGGGCCCTTCCTCTCAAGCACCGCTACGCTGGGCCCTTCATCTCAAGCACCGCTACGCTGGGCACCGCCGTCTCAAGCACCGCTCCGTTGGACCCCGCCGTCTCAAGCACCGCTCCGCTGGGCCCTTCCTCTCAAGCACCGCTACGCTGGGCACCACCGTCTCAAGCACCGCTCCGCTGGGCACCGCCGTCTCAAGCACCGCTCCGCTGGGCCCTTCCTCTCAAGCACCGCTACGCTGGGCACCGCCGTCTCAAGCACCGCTCCGCTGGGCCCTTCCTCTCAAGCACCGCTACGCTGGGCACCGCCGTCTCAAGCACCGCTCCGCTGTGCCCTTCCTCTCAAGCACCGCTGAACAGGGCCCCGCCATCTCAAGCACCGCTCCGCTGGGCCCTTCCTCTCAAGCACCGCTCCGCTGGGCCCTTCATCTCAAGCACCGCTACGCTGGGCACCGCCGTCTCAAGCACCGCTCTGCTGGGCCCTTCCTCTCAAGCACCGCTACGCTGGGCACCGCCGTCTCAAGCACCGCTCCGCTGGGCACCGCCGTCTCAAGCACCGCTCCGCTGGGCCCTTCCTCTCAAGCACCGCTACGCTGGGCACCGCCGTCTCAAGCACCGCTCCGCTGGGCCCTTCCTCTCAAGCACCGCTACGCTGGGCACCGCCATCTCAAGCACCGCTCCACTGGGCCCTTCCTCTCAAGCACCGCTCCGCTGGGCCCTTCCTCTCAAGCACCGCTCCGCTGGGCACCGCCATCTCAAGCACCGCTCCGCTGGGCACCGCCGTCTCAAGCACCGTTTATGGTTCACTGTGCCCACCATGCCTCCTCCTTGACCAGTGGAGACTGTCATCCACCTGATGGACTGTGGCTTTGCACTCCCCAGGATGGTCCAGTGGGCAGCCCACCCACTGTAGAGACATTGAGAGACTGTGGCTTTGCACTCCCCAGGATGGTCCAGTGGGCAGCCCACCCACTGTAGAGACATTGAGAGACTGTGGCTTTGCACTCCCCAGGATGGTCCAGTGGGCATGGTGGCTCCTCGTGGATCTGGCGTCGTGGACTCATGTGGCTGTGGTGCCCCCCCCTTCCCTTCCCCCTGAGGTGCCTGTAGTTTTTACATCTGATGCCCCTGCAGTGTTCTCTCCAAAGGACTCAGGTCTCCTGTGTGGGCTTTGCCCTTATTTCTCAAGACTTTGGCCCACGGACATGCTGAATTCGTAGGATGTGCAGGACTTGGTACTTCAGTTATACACTGATGTGTATGTCATTAGTTTTGTTGTGAATATCTTTCATGGTTGTACGATAATTTTCTGGAGCTTTTTGGTACATAAATATTTATTCCAAATATGATTATGTCCTAGCATTTTTCAGGGGTGTTTGGGTGGTGTCACTGTGACTTGGTGCTCTGCATTGGTGAGTACATAGTTGGGGGGGGGTGGGTCGCATATGTGTGTGCCCGTAACCTTTCGTCCTCCCCCTCCCGTGTGTCGTAGGTGCAGTACTCACCGTTGTCGTCTGCGCCGGACTTCGTACTCGTGGTAGATGAGAAGGTAGACGAGAGCAGGTAGGATGTTTAATTCGGGTTCCATGCTGTCCTCCTTCCTCCTGGAGTGCGTAGTGGTGAGCGTTTTCCCGTCCGTAGTCTGTTTCCGCCGTGTTTTTATCGGCGGTGCTCCCGCCCCGGAAAAGGTGGCGTATTGGTGAGTTGGAATAGTGTGGGCGGTACAATGTCTGCCGCCTGTCTGTTGGCGGTGACAGCCGGGCTGTTTGTTTGTACCGCCGTGGCGGTCGGAGTGTTAAGGTGGCTGTCTGTGTTGGCGGTTCCCGCCAGGCTCAGAATCCCATTTTTTTTACCGCCAGCCTGTTGGCGGATTGGCCGCCGCTTTAACACCGACCGCCAGGGTTAGAATCACCCCCTGTATGTCATAACTATACCTGTATGTTGAACTGAAACAAAGCGAGGGTCTGGCCTTTTAATTGAAAAGACCCCTGAAGAGTTCAAAAAACGTGCTTGACACTCATTAGTGTCAGTGGGCCATATTAAACACCCGCCGGGACTGGAAAGTGAAGAATTATAGGTACCAGCCTTGACCATTGCATCTAGCCTGTCCTCGGTGACACTAAGGAAATATTGCCAACCTTTAAACCATGCCGGAGTGGCAATACTGGACGTGTTCAAGTCTTTAATTTTTGCTAACCCCAGACAGGATGTCTGCTGAATAGTGTCATTAAAGAAAATCATTTGCATAGGAATCAGACATGCTCAAAATAAAGCCTCCCTACCCTGTATCTGCCAATCTTGTGTTCCCCATACACTTTTCAAATCAATAGTGCTCTTCCAGTGTTCGTAACCTTCAACTGCGAGCCGGGAAACAAAGGGATCTGAATAAATCATTATGTATCAGTTAGCAACATTTTCCTAATTTGTGCCGAGGTATTTTAAAATAATACGACTCTGCTTTTTTTGCGTCATGCCCAGAAACGTATATAAACTTATCACAATAGTATTTTGGGCTCCCCACCGGAGGTGTAGAACAGTGTTCCCACTGAGTGTAGTTTAATACTGGCCTGTATCTAGCTGTTTTTTACAGAAACACATCACAGACTAATGACGCTGTCTACCAAGAGCCCCCACGTGGAGTGGACCAAAGTAAAGATGGTGGCACGGTGTAGGTAGTAATGTCCCCAATTGTTATAGCAGAATATTTCCCCATAATTAATTGTATGTTCATATACATCATCACTTCCAAAAGCGGAATAGTCCTTCATTTCAGTTAGCATGGAATCAACTGTTTGGACGTCCCAATCATCAGAGACAACATCAGGTGTAATTACATCAGTAATTGAAATTTTGAACACGTATGGTATTTGAATAATTTCTGTAGGCCCGTATATATCGAATGGAACTTTGTCCCACACAATCCCATCAGAAATCGGTATTGCTGTAACATTTACAGGGGACAAGTCTCTTCAGACCTTATGTGAAGAATGTAATGGAATTAAAACTTCATCAACAGGCTCCACAGAGGAGCGATCATGAATATAGTGACCATTTATAAGCAAAAAGAAAACAGTCACAAAGCCAATTCATAAAAATAATTCACCAAATGTCAAACAGAACCACAGATAGTTACATTGGTAATTCAAATAGGTATTTTTAAGCCATTGATACAGCTGACTTCTTTTTGAAACATTGTCAATCAAAGTAGTAGATGAATCTGAAGAAAAATCGTAGATGTCAATAAAATAGCCAGAGGCAGTCTCTGCAAGCACGGGAGCTGGTGCACCATCTGTACTTTGGTCCACTCCACGTGGGGGCTCTTGGTAGACAGCGTCATTAGTCTGTGATGTGTTTGTGTAAAAAACAGCTAGATCTTGAACCGGGGTGGTCACTGAAGAAGTGACAGGAACTAGCAAGAGTTCATTTTCCACCCTCCCCATGGTAAAGGAGGTGTCTGGAACAGCATTTGACATTGTTGCATAGTCTATATTAGTGTTGTTCATCCTACTATGTAGACGTATGTCCTGTTGGGTAGTGAGAGGGGATCGGGAACCACCCAACTGACTTCTTGGTGTTCTGTGAAGGATTGGCCAAATGGTATAATTTGATGTCATCAATGGAGATGAATCTGTTCGTTTTTTAACCAGACAGCGGTGGTAAGATGACAGTCCTGGTGCTTTGAATTCCCAAGACCAGTACAGGTGCTCTGTACGATGGACCGAACTCCTTCTTCACTGTGATCTTCTCATGAACCAGATCTCCAACTTTAGGAATCCAGCCAGTCAAAGTTTTTGCTAAATCCCTTATTCCTAAGGTGGCAGCACTTGCAGATGATTTATCATCACAAAATTGCTGAAGCTCCTGTAAAACAGTGAGATGTTCATTTATGTCAAATGGTGTTTCTGCTGCCACCATACCAAGGGCATCAAGATCTGGGACATACATAGGTATCCCAAAGAGAACCTCATATGGAGTGCGTCCCCCCAAGGACCGTCTTGGCAGATTATTCAGTGCTCTATGGACCCCATATAGGTGATGTAACCAGCTGCGGCCTGAACCTAATACTCGAGCCGTTAAGGACTGTTTTAGATCACGATTCCACCTCTCCACGACCAAATTTCCATCAGGATGGTATGGTGAGAGTAATGGAGTTGAACACCCATTGTCCACATGGTGTCCCTGAATGCCTTAGAGGCAAATGCAGGGCCCTGGTCCGAATGGAATGCTGCAACCGCATATGTACCGATAAAGATCAGCAAGTCTTTTATAACAGTCCGGGCGTCAGCCGACCGCTGTGGCCATACCCACAGGAATCTAGAACAAGAATCTACAGTGACTAGAATGTATTTGTATGCACCATCAGGCTGTAAGGGACCACAATGGTTCAGGTACACACACTGTAGTGGCCTGTTGGACACTAAGAGGGATGTCTGTGGTGGGCGTTTGATATTAGAGCCCTTGATCTGCTGGCAAATGTCACAGCAAAGGACATACTGTTTTGTTTGTCTGCATAGACCAGGCCACCAGAAGCGTTTCTGTAGGAGTGTTATTGTGGCCGATATACCAGCATGTGCAGAAGCGACACACTCATGCTCTGCTTTAATTAGGTTTAATCTCTGGTCTTCATTGGGGATCACTCGACCTCCAACCCCAGGAATTGTTGTGTAAGCAACATTCTGCGCACTGATATGGTAAGTGTAGTTTTTAGGGTATTCTTTCAGAAGGGGCTTGCCTGCAGCCGAAGCTTTAACAGCAGTCAATATTTCATTATCCAATCTCGTCTGAGAATGAGTCACTGCAGCCACAGAAGCCGTAGCTACTGCTGCTTTGGCCGCTTCATCAGCCAATGTATCACCAGTAACGAGTACTCCTACACATTGGTGTCCCAATGTATGTACTACATGGACACACAGCAGCTTATCCTTAAGATCAGCCATCCTCCCCCACAATATTTTGTGTTTAATGGTGTTCCCTTTAAAATCTCTAAACCCGTTCAGTTTCCTATGATTGAGATAGTCATTGTATGACTGGACGCAGTAATAAGAGTCACAGACTATTAAAGTCTGGCATTCTGGCTCAGTATGTTCGAGCGCTAGAATAAGAGCTTTAAGCTCAGCCAACTTGGCTGTGCAGTCCCCCAAGGTCTGCGTGTAGGTATTGTGAGGGTGGAAGACTCCATCTCCCATCACTCCGCTCACAGCTGCGCAAGCTGCCGAGTATTAATGTTTAGTACCTACAGCTGGTTGTGCTGAACCATCAGTGTATATGCCAGCATGGTATCTGTCTAGTGGCAAGATATTTAGAGGAGCGGGGTACTCTTGTTCATACTGGAAAAACTCTTGTGTCTGAAGTTATGAATCGAATAAATAATCGACATCAGTGACGGTCAGAGACATTGCCCATTGAATCCAATGTGGATGTAATGCTTTAGCATTATGAACGCTTGCTTTGGTGACAGCCTCTAAGGCCGGCACCGGGGAGAGAACAATAATACGTTTCCCCTGGGCAAGTGGCTTCTCTTTTATGACCGCCATCTGAACAGCCGTCAGAATCTTTTCTGTAGGTGCAAAACGCTGTTCAGCATTGGAGTATAAATGTGATTTATAAGCTATGGGTACCGAGTCATCCTCATTGAAGGTGACATAAGTAAATCCAATGGCACCACAATTATTCTGATTACCAAATTTTTTTATTGTCACATGTGTGCAAGTGTTTAGCTTCAAGCATGTCCTGTTGCATTTCCCTAAGGATGCGTGTGTATTTAATTGTCCAGTGTCTGCTAGAAAAATTGGGCTGAACTAAGTCGTAAAGTGGCTTAATACGTTGTGCATAATCTGGAATGTATGTCCTGCCAAAATGAAAGAAACCTAGTAATGACTGTAGTTTCTTTAGTATGTTAGGAGGGTGCAGTTGAGCACATTTTTCTAGAAAGTGTGGGGCCAGGCTCTTTCCCTCGTTTGATAGCTCATATCCCAGGGATAATACACGGAGAAAGGCGATCTTGCTTTTCTTAAAATTGAATTTGTAACCGAGGTCTGCAAATCCCAGAATGATCCGATCAACCCTTGTAAGATGAACGTCAAGGACATCGTCTGTGAGATATATATCATCTACGTAGGATAACGCCTCAGAATCAATATCATGTAATATTGATGTTACATAGGCTGAAAATAGCCCCGGGCTATTTTCATAGCCTTGAGGTAAATGACAAAAGCGTTTCTGAGAGCCAAATGAGAATGCACTCATTTCCCGACTTTCATGTGCTAAATTCTGGCAGAAGAATCCATTAGATATTTCTAATGTTGTTTTATATTTTTTACGCACTATATTGTTTATTAGTGCCGTGCTATGTGAATTTTGTATAGCATATGTGCGTGTATGACTATTTAAATGTCTATAATCAATGACTATTCTATATGAATGGTCCGGATTCGCAACCTGGGAATAACGGATTATTCACTGCAGATGTACAGGGCTCAATCACTCCCTGGTACTCAAACTGGGCGAGTATCTCCCTCACCGGAGCTTTTGCTTCATGTTTGACAGGATATTGTGGCTGCGGTTGGGGTGTAGACCTAACGGGAATGACATGACAAGGAGACTCCTTGTCCCAACCTACATGATTGCGATATAGTGCAGGTGCCTGCGCTAAAGCCCATTCAGCAGCATAGGCTTCTTTGTCTGCTTCCGGAACAAGATAGGAGAAAGAAGGCAAAATGACATCTTCCCCATGTAGGAGCTTGCGGACGTGTTCAGGTGGCCAATTTCTTTCGGCTAATAGGATATCACTAGTAAGTTCGTCCCAAAATATCACACTAATAGTGCCCTCCACGTCTCCCTCTATCTGAATTTTTAAATCATAAACCCTATTGGGGGGAAAACGCGCCCATCCGCTGTTTCAACTGCGATGAAATCGCTAGTTGCTGTCGCATCCAGATGATCTTTCGGACTCTGGCTTCATATCGTGACCTCTGCCGCGCTGTCTGACAGAGTCACTGCTCAGGTCTTGATCCTCAACAGTGTTCTCAAGTATACTGGCATTTTTAGCTGTCAATGCTGCCACCTTCTTCTTTTTAAACTGTGGCTTTTGCTGAGGAGTCTTTTCTTCTTTTTTAATGGTAGACTGCGGCGAGTCTTTCTTTTCTTTCACGTATTCAGGACGTCGATCTTGACGGCCCCCTCTCTTGGTACGTCTATCCGGTGCATCCTGAAAGGAACGAGCGGGACGTTAATCAGTATATCTGTCTGGAGTTTTAATGTTCTCCCTATTTCTGAGATTATATCTCCTTTCGGAGTTCTCTGGGTGTGGAGAATCAGCTCTCTTATTTCTTCTTTCTTTGAAATCTTTTTGTTTGTCCCAGCGCTTCTTTGAGCCCTATTGTGCCTGATTACTACCCTCCTTATGGGCAGTACCTTGTAACTCCAATTTCTTTAGTTTGGCTTCCAAACTATCCCGTCCTATACTAGTATAGATATCGGATATATTTTTCAGTAGCTGTCTCTCTTGTTCCTGGTGTGGAGTTTCCCAGAGACGGTGGTGAATTGCCAGTGCTACCGCTTCCCCTTTAATGTTACTGAGTATTATTGAGGAGACTGCGTCAAAGTTATGCATTCATTTCATCCCCAAATCCAGGGCTGGTGCAGCCCTGTGCTCATTCTGTATTTGTTTTAACACTTCCGGTAAATTGGCAAGTGTCAGGGTACCATGTGTGGTAGTATATATGGCAGCGAAGACTGTACCCCATGTGACACAGTCATCCACCAAGGGAACCATTCCAAAGGGCAAGCACATAGTGAGCAGTCTATGTTTTTCCTGTGGTCCCTTATGGGGAAACAGCTCCCAGCTGATTCATTTTCTGGGCAATCCAGAACGTTATTTATTCCCGTTCCGCGGGCACTTTACCCATAATAGTATGCACTGTTTGTGGATTAATCCCAGTAGCCAATTGATAACCACCAGGTGCTGGCGGTGCTGGACGCACTGGTGTTGTGTCCAATGTTCGCATTACAAACTGAACCAATCGTCTATATAATGTCACTAATTCATTATATAAATCTCGCACATCTGCGATTGGCATATTTTGTATGCATGGGTGAGGTGGCAAACATAGGCCATGTTGGTCCGTCATTACTTAATGGACCTAACCTCACCCTTTGTAGTACATGTGGTAGGGCGCCTTCGAACCAGTTTTGATGCTCTTGGTATGTGAGCGATATTTCATGATACTGGTCTGCTCGGTACCGTAAAGGCACGTTTGCAATTTCATATGTGTGGAATGTATGTGTTCTTTAGTCTACCTCAGGAAAGGTGACCTAACAGTAAAATGTTTCTGTTTGGTATGCTTCATTAGCTTCTATTAAAAGAATAACATCCCCGCCCTCATCTGTAAAGCCATGCATTAATAAATGTTGTGTTAGTGCTTGTCTAGCATTTTCAGGAATGTCTATGGCAGCAGCTATTTCGTTTAGAGAAACTGAACACCAAAATGGGGAGTATAAGTCCTTTTATGAGTCTCAGCTCGAACAACCTACAGCTTAATCAGGTGTTACCTTTTCAGCTGAGGAGGATTTTCCCAAAGACCACAGACGTCTCCGTATAATGGTACTAAGGGTACCTGTTGTCTATGAGACAGTGATAGTTGGGGTATCCGTAAATTAGTGCCTAAACACCATCGTTGGTGGCACCATGTCGTAGTTTGGGCTCTTGCTCTGGGCAAGACTGCTGGTTAAAGGATGACAGTACTTTTGCTTGTAGGCAACTACACCTTTCCTACAACAAGTCGCAACTGTTGTCCCAAACTTACCGGCTCACTAGCAGAACCTCACCAGAAACACAATAGTAAAAGGTGATTTGTGGCAGCCTTTACACATGGACTCGAGAATAAGACATCTCAGGGAGTGTCGTGTTTAAACAGAGATTACCCCTATCTCACAGATATATCATGTCTCATATAAACACAGGCAATAACAAACATGCAGTAGAGTAGTTTTTATTTAACATAACTGCAATTTGCGATAAGTTGCATGGGCTGCAATGATTAGGATAATGAATAATGCAAGGAACAGAATTGTGAAGACAAGAGTCATTATTACAAAGGCCCCCACCATCTTGCAATGCATAGAAAAGACATACGAGATGTAATATGCCCTAATACACTAATGTGAGAGCCCTAACCTCCCACCTAAAGGAAAGCTGGGTTTGCTAAAACTAATCTGACAATGCCATGTCCATGAGAGGAGCCCCCAACCCTCGTTACCTTGGAATGAGGTCTCTATCTCAGACTCCGCAGGGACACGAAGACTGGGTCAGCATCAAGACGACTGCAGCATCGATATCAGCGATGGCGGCGATGCCCGCTGGTCGGTATCCCTCTGATTATCTGTCTAAAGTGCGATATATTTATACAGATCTACAAGGACCCCTGACGTAGGTGTGTTCCCAAACAATAGATAACAGACATGCTTGGGACAGCAATTAATATAAACAATCCCTCGAAAGTATAGAGAGGGAAAATCCCTAAGTGTGAACACCTACTGTTTGTTTGTCTTTGTTGCTTGATCTTGACGCCTTAGCGCGGTGACACTGATAATGTAACTCATAACAAGTGGCCTAACTATAAACAAGACAGCCATATTAGAAGAATTAAATAATTAAATGGGCTAAGACAGAGCAAGCTAAGTAGGTTAAAAGTCACTAGGTGACGGGGCACGAGTCTGCAAGCCAGAGGCTAAGCTAACTCCTGTTATCCCATTAAAAACAAACTAGGATTCACTACAATACACTGTACCACAAGCAATTCTGAGTCACCACTCCACTTACAACTAACAACTGCCACGGTATATTCCAAAACACTATCAAGCTTTATCAACATATCTTCTCTTATTCCTTTGCAGCCGATCAAAGTTACGGCATACAGCCATGGGTAATGACTCCATTTGCCAACCCCACAATGGTCGAAGAGCATGCATATAATGAAGGGCACAGAAGAACACGCATTGTGGTGGAGAAGACAATTGGGTTTCTGAAGTCAAGGTTCAGGTGCCTGCCCTGACAGAAGAAAATCTCTTGTATGCTCCACCAATGTAAAATCAAACTGGCATGTGCAATCCTCCATAACATATGTATAAGAACCTGGGATGAAGAGACAGACATCCCCAACGAAGAGGAGGATGATAATGGTGCAGCTAATTTGGAGGGGAAACAACAGAACACTACCGCAGGTGTTCGCAAGAGTCTCCGCATAGTACAGAACTATCATACATAGTGACTGGACTATCATCATCACATTGTAAATAGCACTAATAAAATAAACTCATTCTCTACTACATATACCATTGGAATGTAATTCAAACCTCCGAGAGCAGTTAAGAAGCACAATAGTTACAAGTATGGTAGCAACATGGTTTGTGATGTAAGAGGGTCTATTGCCTCCATTTCCTATATCAGTGACAAGCAATTCACGGGCATGTGATTCCTGAAGGCCTAGATCCATGTACCACAACATATATTGTGCCGTCAAGTGGACAAGGTGCTAATTCCAAGCCCTTTCCCCACATCATCACCACACCTACCAGGATGTATGCAAGGGGGCACACATAAGGTAGGGACTGTGATCAAATGGTGTTTAAGTAATGTAGGAACCTAACACTGTCACATCTTAGGGTTATTGCTGCTTTGCTTGCACAGTGCATGCATGACAGGGGGTGTGATAATTGGCAATTATGGACCTTCTGTATTTGTACAGGGATTGTAACCTATGTCAGAGGCAGAGCCTGCACTGTGTATCCATGGGATTATGTCCTGGCACTACCACTGAGCACCCCCCTGACACATGGTGGGTGTACCCCACTTGCGGCACACACATGTTGGCTGTGTAGTGAGCTATGGGTTGCCAGACAAATGAAGCAGCTATGGGTGCTGAATCACTATCCAAACATATGACCTATTGTCATGATCTAAGAATTAAAAGGGTCAAGGCACCACCAAATAATTGACTGGGTGGAATGTAGGCAGAGTGTGTTACACTCCCTATGTACATGAAATGCACACTTTTCACACAAATCTGCTTCTGTGACACATGCCTACAGAAATTCCAGATAAACATGTGAAGACTGGTGTACAGGTGTATGTACTAGGTAGCTGAGGGTTTGCTAGTATCAACAATGCTTGACATGTGTCAGAATGGTTACCTAGTATGCTCTGTAAAATAACATCACACAGCTCATAGCAATACGCACCACTCATTGTCACTCAGGGGGCTTATGTAGGAGACACTTGCACCACAGGTGCCTCAGTACCCTTCAGATATATATTGAGGCTGTAGTACTGCAAGGACCCATATTGCGCTGGCCAATAGTCATTAGTGTACACAACTCAGCTCCAGATGTTGTTGAAAAAACAGGTCTTAAACCGGTCTTAAACCAGGGCACATGAATGAAGATTTACCAAACCTTAGAATAGCTGTTGGGAAGTTTCCAGACCCCCTATCAGATGGCCTCCACCTTGCAACCGTGATGGCTGGGCAAGCCTTGATGTTTCACCAAGGGTGTCAAAGTGGTGGATTGCATTCAAAAGCCCACTTATGGACAAGGACACAGGAAATCCAGACTTGTCGGGACACATGATCCTCACAAGTTTGATAACACAAATGTTAATCAGAGACAATTTAGTCCATTCACCTTTGGGCCCTGATGGTCAACAATAGATAACCGTCATCCCAGTGACATGTACATGACACCGTAGATGGCTGGTAGGAAATAGTCATAAATGAGATCTAACTAATTGTTGAGGAATGTGTGGTGGACTGCATGTGTCATCTGTAGATGCAGTGTATATTATATGTCTGTTCAACCTCCACCCAATGCTGTATGTGATGCTTGATTTTCCTCATGTTTCAGCTGCCAATATGATATCTGACCAACAGCATGCATTCCATAAAAGGTCTTGAAGTGGATGCAGGATACCACAGGATGGGAAGGAGGCTGTGCAAGGAAAATGACACTGGGGAATGGCGTGCATTCACACATGGGGGACTTCCGCAGCAAAAGAAGGACAATGTGGGCAAAATATCAGGGGTGCAGGGGGCCTCTGCAGGTCCAAGCCCCTCCATGTCAGCTGCACCTGTTAGAAGCCAGGCACCTGTGCAGCCACATGCTGCGGTCATGAGCAGTCAATTTGAAAGGGACATGAGATGGGACATGGCCGACATAATGGCCAGACTGGACAGATTGGAGAAGGAGAGTGCCGACAACAAGAAGATGTTGAAGTTCATTAAAAATAACTGAAACTGTTCCACAATCTCCCAGTTCCCTCCACTCCCTTTACTGTTGTACATAGTTTTAGATTGGCTTTTAGATAGGTAGTATTAGGTTAGTGTAGGGTAGGCATAGGTTAGATTTAAGTAAAGTTGGAGGGTGGGGTTTTATACATTTGTCTTTGGGGGTTGAGTGGGGGGTCATGTTGGGATATTTGTTGTGTAATGATTTTTTTTTTAAATAAATAAATATATATATATATATATATATATATATATATATATATATATATATATATATATATATATATATATATATATATTTATATATATATATATGTATATATGTGTGTGTGTATATATATATATATATATATATATATATATATATATATATATATATATATATCTTTGTTTAGGCCATAGGTTAGGTTAGTACATGTGTAGTCATAGTTTATATTGTCCTACTTGTATCTTGTCTCTTAAGGGGGGGTGGGGTGGAAATGTTTAGAGTGTGGTGTTACATGTGTAAGATACGTTTAGAATAAGTTAGATAGGTGTAGTTGTAAGTTAAGTTAAGTTAGCTTAGGTTAGTTTAGTGTAGGGTAGTTTTTAGGTTAGTATTAGGTATATGGTTCTTAAAATCGTACAGTAAGTCCTGCTTCTACAAGACTAGTTTTTTTTTCAAAGTTAGTTTAGTGTCTGGGGGTTCTTATGTGTGCACTGGCCAAGTTGGAGGAATGGCCTAGGGTATGCTTACTGTCTTGAATTCCAAGGATTACCATGTGCATCCCCCATGACCTAAATAACATCAACTAGTTCAACATAGTTGGCATCCACTGTTCCAGCCATTTACAATGTGGATGTATACTTTATCTTAGACAGGTAAGTATGGAACTTCAACTGTCATTGGTGGGGTCTTGCTGTTTCACTGTTGGCAAGTGTGGCACATCTGACAACAGGCACAACTTGAACTGGATCCTGCAACACTGACAAATGCCCATCACTGATATGGTTAGCTTCTTCTGTACCACACAAATTAGTTGTACTGACACTCCCATCTGGGTAAATTACCATTGCCTTGGTTCTGAGCCATACATGCCGTATGTGAACTTAGAAGGATATCTGTTCAATATTTACATAGAATACTCAGTAAGTTGGTTGTAGCCGACAACACCACCATTCACCTTTCTGTTGTTAGGATCCTAGTGTATGGCTTTGTGTCTGCCAGTATTGCACTCATGTACTGTTTTTCTGTACTCATTGACCTGGGTTCACACAATGAAATGATTTAGCTGAGTAGATGGATCTCAGTAAACTTAGAAATGCTATATGTATACAAGGTTCTCTATTCAAAGGTGCAAGTGTATTTTCAGATGCTATGCAATATCCAGTTCACAGACCCCATGAGTGAATGTTAACCATATGTAGCACAATCAGAGTCCAGGGTTGAGGGACATGTCATGAGACATGGTTAGGAATAGTGTGCATTAGTAAGGAGGTTAAAAATTGCCAATTGGGAATAAATAAGACAATGATAGTATGTAGCAGACAAGTAAACAGTGGTTGGGTGAAGAGAGCACATTTCCTACTGTCACAACACTGACATGATCTTAAGCCCAGAACTAAGGAGATATTGTCCATGTGGCACAGACTGGTGCTACCAGGTGCTTTTCCTTGTGAATGTTATTCCTTCCACATCTTCATCCTCTGATGTGTGTGTTGCCTCCTGTGCCATGGCAGGTGCTATTCTAGAGGTAGAGGGGGCCACACATACTTCAGAGGATAGAGATGTGGAGTCAAAGGTCCTGGCAGCTGCCATTTGTGGGAACACATAACTGCAGCAAGTAGGAACTGCTGATTTTTCAACACCCCAGCAACATCATGGTGGTAGGCAGCCATGTTTTCCCGGAGGGAGGCCACTTCCCGCTGTTTGGACTCCAGGGTATTCTGCATAGCCCCCAGCTTGTTATCTGTTTTGCTGCTGCCAGTTTGGGTGGGAAATTGTTTTAGCCTCTGCCTCGAGACAGCAGCTAAGTTGGCCAGGGACTGCTGGAGTCCACATAGCAGAGAGTGGGTGCTTCTGATGGCAGCTGACTTGTCCTTTTTTGGATTGAGACACCTCTGCACACCCTCTAGGCTGCCTGCCATGGTCTCCATCCCCACCTGCACCTGCTTGGCCAGCTCCAGTTGGACTCCTACCACTGTCCTCTGAAAGGTGATCACTGGGTCCTCGGGGTCCAGGGCTGTGTCAGTACTGGCTGGTGGTGTGTGTTGGGAGCTGAGTGGTTCATGTGGAGACCCGGCAATGCTGTGCATCCTCCCTGTTACTGGAGGTGGTGTCTGGAGGAATGCTAGCACATCCTGGAGTGTCTGTTCATTGATGGTTGGGAGCTAGTCATCCATGTCATCTGTAAAATCCAGGACAGGCAGCTTGGCAGCAGGTAAGCCATCATCCTCCGCAATGAGATAGTGTAAAGTCAATCTTAGATTGCTGTGGCTGTTGGCATGGCACATCATTTATTTGCTACTGGAGGCTCAGTGACATGTTACTCACCCAAGTTGGTTGTAGTTGTACATTATGGCGGTCATTACGACCCTGGCGGACGGCGGAGAAGCGGCGGTAAGACCGCCAACAGGCTGGCGGTCAAATTTTTGCTATTATGACCATGGCGTTTACCGCCATGGTCATCCGCCTCTTCTCCGTTCTGCCCCCCAGGGTGGAGACGACCACTGGGCTGGAGACCTGGGTCTCCAGCCCGGCGGTCGTCACTATACTGGCAGCGGTATTTGGACCCGGCTGACCGCCATGGATTTCATGCGGTTTGGAACCGCCATGAAATCCATGGCGGTAAGCACTATCAATGCCAGGGAATTCCTTCCCTGGCACTGATAGGGGTCTCCCCCATCCCCCACCCGACTCCCTCCCCTACTACCCCACCGCCCCTGCCACCCCCTAAAGGTGGCAGGACCCCCCTCCCCACCCCTACCCCCAACATCACATCACTCATTCACTCCCGACACGCACGCAGGCACCACCAACACACATACACGCACAAACACTGACATACATGCCAACATCCACACACACAGTCAGACACGCACATCCACATTCAAACATACATGCACACATCCATACAGACATACCTACAGACATACACGCACTCATTCCCAAACACACAACACCCCCGCAAGCATACACGCACTCACTCACCCCCTCTACATACCCACACGCACACCCCCATGCACGCACACAACACACAACACCCCCCCACCCCCTCCCCTAACGGACGATCAACTTACCTGGTCCGTTGATCATCCGGGAGGGGACGGGATCCATGGGGGCTGCTCTGCCGCCACCACACCGTCAACAGAACACTGCCACGCCGAATCACAGAACGTGATTCGGTGGGCGGTGTTCTGGCGACGTGGCGGTGGAGGTGGAGCAACCTCCACTTCCCCACCGACCGCCAGTATGGCTGTTGGCGGCTCTCTGTCCGAAAAAGGATGGAGGGCTGCCAACAGTCATAATACGCCGAGCGGAAAACCGCCACCACTGGCAGTTTTCAGCACAGCCGTCCCTCGGCGGTCTTGACAAAAGACCGCCGAGGTCAAAATGACCCCCTATGTGTTGCATTGTGCATAACACATGGGTCAAGCTCACAAGGTATTTTGGGGCATATTTAGGAGCCCGAGCGCCACCTGAATGTCACTTTTGGTGAGGCTCTGGTGGCGCACTGCCCTGCGCCGTATTTACAAGGTGGTGTAAAGCTATTTTTTGTGGCTTAAAGCCACCTTGTAAATACGGTCCCTTCACACGCAGCACTTTGCATGGAAGGTGTGTGCAATGGGCGTGCCACAGTAACACCCATTACATTTTGACACTGACTCAGATTCACAAGATTTTGTAAACCGGAAGCAGCGCCAAAATCTAATGCCAACCCAGGGGTGGCGTTAGCATGGCAAAACAAGGAGAAATTCTTACATTTCTCCTTGTTTTTTGCCTTTGGACACATAAGACGAGCAACTCGCCATTTAAGTGGCAGGAGGAAACATAGGAGTGTTCCGTATTCTTATCAATACAGCACATCCCTGCGTTTTGAAAATGACGGTGCATGATGCTGCCTAATTTGGCTCAATGCCATGCACTGTCATTTTCAGTTTAATCTGGGCCCCTATCTTGTCAGATGGTTAGACTGCAGTTTTTTTGACAGCTGCACACATGATGTTCACAGACATGCTCCATGTGTTCTATGTGTTTTATTTTGTGGCATTCCCACGTGGCGCATATGGTTGCCTCTGAGTTGTTGTGGGTTCACCCTGTGTGGTTTGTGTTTCACAGGTTGCAACTTTTAGGGCAGGCTTTTTCTCAAGTGGCACGGCTCAGGGCACCAACAATAAGTATTACAAAACACTTCAGCATTTTAGACATGAAGGGATGTGCCATGTTTACTTGAAGACGGTACAGCCCTGCAATTTCCCCTGTGCCTGCACAGATTTGTTCCCCTGCACCAAGACAGGCATTGTTGCAGCATGATGAAGGGGTGCCTGCCTTGAGGGGATGATTTATTTATGTGCAGGGAGGTGTCCCTTCCTGCACATGTAAAAGCTATTTTTGTTACGGTGGCATTTCAAAGGCTGCTGCAAGATGCAGAACACATGAGAAGGGCAATGCAACAAGGAGAAAAGGAAGCATTTTGGCCAGATACACCATAATGACAGCACCCCGGGGTGGTATTGACTTGTGTAGGTACAGAGGCTTTGACAATATGCAATGGGTGTTGTCATGGCACAGCCACAGCCACACTATTTGCACGTCCTTCCAGCCAATGTGCTACATGGTGGCGTATAGCCATAGTGAGGGGCCTGTACCCACGTTCTGTATATGTTGGAGTGCATTACACAACCAAAGTGTCAGTACATGTGTGGCTTGGGTGGGGATGGAGCATCTTTATTCAGGGCCTATGTGTCCTGATGCAACCCTTTAGCATGCATTGAGTGTGTCCTATGTGCCTCCCCCTTCTGCCATTTGTGGAATTCTAGATATTCCCCCCCTGCAATTTACCCTGCATTTGTGGCGATTCTTGGTAGTCTGAGCTGTCCTGCGATTCCAGTGACCAGCTCCTCTGGGATGATCATCCAGGTCCTACTGTGGTGTGGGACTTCCACCTCCAGTCTGCAACGCTGACTTTCGGTTCCTGGCAAGTTTCTCCTTAGTCCTGTGCTTGCAATCATGCCAGCGCTCCTTGCACTTGGTGACAGTCCTCTTCACCTCTGCCACGCTGTTGACTTTGCCTACTATTGCCTGCCATATTGTGTCTCTCCTACCAACTGGCAATTTGGAGGTGACAAAGATCTGGTGTTGGTGCTCCATCACCTCTCTGACCAAGATGTTATGCTCCTCCTCACTAAAATGACACTTGCGCTTTCTCTCTTCCTTCTCCTGGGACTTTTCTGGACCCTCCTGGCTGGTATTTGGGTCTCCCCGGGGTCTCTCCTAGCCTGAAAACTCAATCTTCTCTTCAAATTGCAATTTTTCCTGCTTGTGCATTTTGTATTGGTGCACATGCGGTAAAAAATGGCGCCAACCCATTTTGCAACATATATACATGCGCAAAACGGTCTACCGCCACCATTGCAGCATGAGGGTCATATTTCCTCACGGCATGTCGCAATGGTTAACGTCATTTTTTTTTATGCTAACCATTCCTTAGCGCCATTGTGCGTCATTTCTTAAATATGGCGCACAGATGGCACTAGGGAATGACGTTAGCTTGTGTTAAAAAATGACGCACAACTGTGCTAGCACAGTTGTGCATCATTTTTCTTAAATATGGGCCTTAATCAATTGTTTTACCTACAATTTCTAGACTAATCTACACAAACATTTCCTTAAACTATCTCTCTTATTATGATAACTAGAACAATAGTACTAAAACATATAAAGGAGAATTGTATTTGGAGGCCTTTTAGAAGACATCTCCCCTGGTAGGCCGAATGATGCCTAAAATGCTGATGATCCACGTAGACGAAATCCCATATGTTACTTTTTTTCCAGAAACATTATGTCACTAAGGTGACAGTGACAATTTTGTAGTTTGAAAAACAGTTTTTGTTTCATTTTAAGGTTGCTGGTATTGCATTGTGTCCATCCAGTTTCACTCTTTACTTAGACAGTGTGGTATCCAGATGTTATATTAATTCCTTTGTTGAAGATACAAGGACTCTTGAATTTTAGAGAACTTTTCCACATCACCCCTGGTAGGCCGAATGATGTCTTAAACACTAATGATCCATGTAGAAGAAACACCGTACATTACTTTTTTTCCAGAGATACTCCTTAGAACTTTGGTTGAAGACAAGAAGGTAAGAATTTTGTATTTTGAAAGGTGGTTTGGGTTTCAATATGATGTTGCTGTTATTGCATTCCGTCCATCCAGTTTCCCTCTTTAAATAGGCTGTGCAGTGTCCAGATGATATATTATCTTCTTAGTGAAAGATAATAGCTATAGTAGTATAACTTCTTCCAGAACTTGATATTTGTCCAGCTTTGAAGTTTGTAATTTTGGTTTCCAATTTAGCTCCATCTGCTCTGCATTATTGTTACATTAATATAAGGTATTTTCTAGTTCTTCGTAGATGCAATCTAGACATAATATCTGATCTACAATGTGGACAGGTCATATTTTGGGTTGTATGTAAATAAATATGTCAAAAGGCACAGTTTTGCAATCTGGTAGTTCTAAGTGCCTAAATTGCTCAGAAGTTATTCGAGCGGTGGATGTGAAAAAGCAGTCTTTACAGTCATGGTCCCGTTTGTAACTCAGTCCAACTAACTAATAAATATTTACTTCTTCTTCCAAAACTCTAAGGATGACCTTTATAAAATTCTTGTACATCTTTTTGACTATTCAGAGTAAATATTACCTATCCACTACATGTATGTAAAAGGTGTTGAATGCCTGAAGCAGAATGTATTAGAGTTCTATCACTGAATAAACTTTGGAGCAAATGATACAGTGCAGAACACAATCTGGTATCTATTTTTTGTTGAATTTGTTTTACACTGTGTGGTAAATAAAAGAGTACTTTGAGAACAACATTTGCAAAGCAGATGACAGCTGAACTGTTTTCATGCTGGTAACCTACAATATCTCACTAATTTTTTCACTTTTTTCTTCTTAACGCCTTCTACATTGTCCTTGTTTACTTTCTTTTCTTGAAAATCAGTCAACTCTTTTGTAAGCTTCTGCTTCGGACAGATTTTCTATTTCTCATAAATAGGACACTGACCGAAATGAAGAGCATATAGACTTCTTAACCGATTGTACTCTCTTTCACAGCTTGCATCAGCACTAACTTTCCTATCATCGAATTCAACTAAAAACAAACCGGACAATGTTCTAACTCTGGATAATGCCACATATGACATACCTTCTTTAACTACTCTACTTCCAATATTAATAAAAGCTGTGTCTACACTTAAACCCTGAGATTTATGGATACTAACAGCATATGCTAGAGGCACTGAAAACTGTTGCTGCAGCACATACAAGTCCTTTACAAGCAAAACACGTACTATACATTGACCAATCTGCCTCACCCCATCAATCTGATCAAATTTTACAGACAAATATTCAACCTCATCCCTACTTGGAAAATTAATGAAATCAACAACTTTACCCATAGCACCATTTACTAAACCTTCCTCAAAATTATGCTGCAACAGTTTTTGAACACACGTACACACTTTTCTTATCCTGCAGTCCTTAATACAGACTTCTCCAAAGAATTCAATATTGCATGTAGTTTTTTCAGTTAGTAGTATTGTTACTCCCTGGTGTTTTAGTTTATTGGTAGCTGTAATTTTTAAAATATCTTCTTTCTGTCTTCTCCAATGGAATTATACATTAGTTGTGCTGCTATGTTGTTAGATGAAAATAGTTTCATGATAGGTCGACTTTCCAAAGCATGTTTCCCCTCTTTTGCCAGAACTCCTACTCTAAAGTCCTTCAGGATATTTCCATTTTCCATATCAGATGCTTGACGCATATTCTTCACCAGTTCTTTGTATTCAAAGTTTAACCAAATATTCACATTGCCAATACTTCCCAAAGAATTTCTTTTTTCATTATAGAGAAATGCCTTAAAAACAGGCTACCCTCTCACAGGGGTAGGTTGCAGTTGGTCACCAAAGACAATTAAATGGTTTCCTTGCAACAGTACGTCATACTCTGTTTTTAAAATCTGCTTCATTCTTAAGTGTACAAAGGCAAACATTAAGTTTAAATCCATGCTCACCTCACTGATGATTAAAAGCTTCAGTTTCTTCAGTACTCTTGACACCGCATGAAAAACCTCACCAAATATCTTCTAGAATTCCAGTTTATTGTCAGGTTCAACACGAAGCATAAGAAGTCAATGTAATGTAATTCCTTTAATGTTGTGTGCAGCTAATCCAATTGGTGCTGTTACTACACATGATAAATTTAAGTCTGTGGTCCTCTGTAGTTAAATGGTAAGAACTTAAAATAGAAAGCATTTCCCAGTGCCAGCTTGATCACTAAGGTATAGTAGTATTGGCTTAAATGAAGAGCATTCACATTCTTTCTTCTCATGCAGAAATCCATGCTCTGTTTTGTCTTTTACTTTGATATACATTTCTTCCTGTTACCTGTTCAGTTTTGCTACTAAGTGTTCAAAATCAACACTTTCCTCTCTTGCTTGTTGCATTGCAGTCTCTACCTCATTCATGGCTATGGCTGATTCATTTTGAATAACTGGTTGTCAAAGAGGATCTTGACTCAGTGGTCTAGAACTTTGGCTGCTTTGTTAACTCTCCCTAGCTATGTCAGCAGCAATGGTTTCTTCCTGATCAATCTCATATTTCAACATTTGCAAGTAGTTTGGAAAGACTGAGCACTGAATGCCACCTTTTACAGCATTGAAGGAATCGTCATAGCAGTCATAGGCGGTCATGGCCGGGGACCACGGAAGCACCGGCAACAGGCTGGCGGTGCTTCCCAGCCCACCGGTCAGAAAAGGGGATCCGGCAAGCAGCGCCGCCATGGAGATTCCGACCCCCTTCCCGCCATCCTGTTTCTGGCGGTTTTTACCGCCAGGAACAGGATGGCGGGAACGGGTGTCGTGGGGCCCATGGGGGCCCCTGCACTGCCCATGCCACTGGCATGAGCAGTGCAGGGGCCCCCTAACAGGGCCCCATAAAGATTTTCACTGTCTGCTTAGCAGACAGTGAAAATCTCGACGGGTGCAACTGCACCCGTCGCACCCCTGCAACTCAATTCGGAGCCGGCTTCATTGTTGCAGGGCCTTTCCCGCTGGGCCGGCGGGCGCTCTTTCGGCGGTAGCCCGCCGGCCCAGCGGGAAAGCCAGAATGGCATCCGCCGTCTTCTGACCGCGGAGCGGCCATTTGGCGGTGACGGCATGGCGGACGGCGACCGCCGCCCGCCGCGGTCAGAATGGCCACCATAGTCTCCAAGTAGTTCTGATTCAACACACCGAGGCTTGAACAGTTGTAGAAGTGCCAAAAAGAAAAACTCTCTTCTGTCTGGAGTTTAGCAACTCAGTTTTCTGTGGTTAGTTAATTTTCCTTGCTATGTCTCACCAAACAACCATCGCATTCATCTCTGCTTATTTCCCTTCTTCTATGTTTTCCATTACATTGCTTCTATATCTGTGGTGTTGAAGTACTTCTTAAAGGCACATGTTTTCTAAGTGTGAACTCCTTCTTGAATAGTATGTGTCTAACATATTTGATTTCACTTTATCTGTGCTTTCCATATCTAATTCTGCTGGATACTGAATTTCCAGAAAATGCTTAAACACTCTATTTCATCATGCTTGTAAGGCCTAGACTTACTGAAACAACTCCTCTTAACTTATTGAATAAACTGACCAAGTTCAACTGATCCAAGCACTCATAGGACCGTATCTCAGTGTGGGAAAGCATTTTCATGCTGAAGCTATACAATTTTTTGGTGAGACTCTTTTCTGCAGAAATCTTCTCTCACATATCCTTCATCTCTGTCTTCTCCGATTTTGTAATGTATGAAGTGACATAATAAACAACAACAATGGAGTTGACTGCAACAAACTGTATATCCATGTTTGCATTCCACATTTTCAGAGTGACTGGATTATTTTCATGAATAAACCTCCAGGCCTCTGGTCTTCTCAGGTTGTATGTGTTTTTCAGTGATTTTCTATTCAGTGAATGTGTAACTGCAGATAATAGGCTGTTTACTCTTCTTTGTGAAATGACAGGTCATTGGAATCCAAAACAACATCTTGTATAAAATGCATCTTTGATTTGTATTTTCAACAACAGTGCTTCCACATCTATGAGTTTGAAAGTGCAGAACTTTGTTGTCTCAACCCTTTTTCACCACCGTCTTTTGGGATAGCACATGTCCCATACCGTTCTACAAGAGACAGGTCAGACTCATCCATGTCTATTCCAAATTTCGGAGCATCTTTTATACATAACAGCATGTGAATATGAGGAGCACCTCTTGCTTGGTATTCTTTATGCTAAAAGAAATCAGTTACTTCACCAAGAGGAGATTTTATTTTCTTTCAGATGAAAGACATCATAGCTTGAAACCTGTGGTTAAAATATCTGCAAACATTAATGGGACCCAAGGAGCAAAGTTATCCTGCTCTTTTCCCTTTGATGCCTTAATGTTAGAGTTCGCTTCTCTCAAAAATCCAAGCAGGTCATCCTATGCATATTCATGACAAACTGAGTGTCAGAAACAAAGTAGATGCACCCAGGTTAACATACATTTCAACTCACCATGACGACAATGCCAATACTTGTTGGTGCCACATTGGCAGGCCACCAAATTAGTCACGCTGCATTCCACCTTTCCATCATTTCCATGAACATTGTCAACAAACTCTTTTGTTGAAAGGTTTTGAAGATTTACTTCTATCTTTAGCATATGGTTTACAGCATATGAAATTTCAGACAAGTCACTCTCAAACAGAAGATGGAATATATTTGGAATGTGCTTAAAAAATCTAGGATCCTCTGAATATAATCTGATTGACCGGTATTCAGCTGCTGGTATCTGTACGGGGCAGTCATCAAAGTGTCCACCTTCTCCAATGGAAAACAGTTGTAGAAAACAGCGAGCCTCTAAACCTTTATCCCACAAAGTCATGGAAGCTCCTATTGCTTGTCTTCATTTGAAACAGAGATCAATAGCATCACCAATAACCTTTTTAAAATGCAGAGTATGGATGCTATATTGTTCATAAATTTCTTCTGATCTCAATCGACCACTTGACAGTAGTGTTTCATCCTCCATTTTTGTTATATCCTGAGCAACATCATCATTATTAGAATAAATATTATTTTGTAGCAGATATAAGGTTGATTCTGTTACTTTATTAACACCCACTAACTTGTGCCATAGTTTTTGTTCTTAGTAGGGACACCATTTACTAGAATAATAAGTGGATCATCAAAATCTCTCTGTACCGCTTTCGTTCTAATATTCTTTTTGAAATCTAATGGCAAATACACAATTATATGTTTACAACCTTTCTGTAGCTCTATTGGAGGTAATTTCCCTGTTTTTGCTTTTATACAAACAATAGTTCAGAAAGGATGTATGCATTGTATGAGAATTAATTCGTACACATTTAAATCTCAAAGTTCATGTGGAATTTAAACTTATTCTAACTTTTTATGTACTGCTCTAGCTGCCATTTTATTATCTTCTAACCCATCAGAGTAGCTCTTAAATGTAATTTGCCGTGTGGACAAATCAAACCGTTCCTCTACAAATAAGTAAGCAGGAAATTCTTGCCCCTTATCTCTGTTATTTTCTTCAGTTTTTCAATACACAACAACATTATGAGTTTGACTTCTGTAGTGAGTACATCAACAACATATCCAAACACAGTTTGGTTTCACTGAAGAAACTGTGTTAAACTTCCTAATCTCTTCTGTAAAGTTACTAACGCTAATACCTGTGTCCCGTTCCTCTATACCTGCACACAACAACACCCCAACTTCTCATTTTCTCTACACTCCTCTTCAGGATCAAAGAAACAAAATTGAACATCTTCACAAACGTTTCCTACCTCTGCTATCGTGCCATGCAATAGAGCTCTATACATTTCACCGAAAGATAGAGCAGGGGTTTTGACAAATTCATTCTCCTAACTTTAACATTATAGAGTGGGGAACAGCTAAAACCCTGAAATGATGAAAGGTGTTTTGGCACCTATCTTTGAAAGATATGCTAGTGAATGTGCCTGTAAATGTGTATACTTCCTTACTTTGCATGGAACTAATCCTTGCAACATACCTATTTTCTTTTTTAGACTTTTGTAGGGAAACATACAAAGAAATGTTCTCAATGTATCATTTGATTTCTGCTGAACTCTGCAAATACTGCTACAGATCCATTTGTACACAGGGGCCTTTCTATGCCTTTCCTGCACCTCTTCAGCTACCACTTCTTCAACATTCCTAGGTACCATCTCCACTTTTGGAATGGGAGTACCATCCTTCATCTCAAACCATTGTCCAGTTGTTTCAACTGCAGGTACTAATGTGGTCTCTTGGGAGCAGCTTTCTTCATTAAAGAAAGGCTCAAGACTAGAAGTATGCTTCCATTCGCCAATGAAAAGTTTGCAAAAGTTACTCCTATTCACAATTATTTTCTTTTGACTTCTTTCCCTCATAGACAACAGTATTTTATCCAGTGTTCTCATCCTTCTCAGAATCAAAATAAATAGCTTCCTTTCGAGGGCAAAGGCATATCAACTGCTTCTCTTCTCCTTTTATACTGCTTTATAGTTCTGAATTACCCTACATACACTTAAGCATAAACCAAGACACCCAGGTACACTCTGATGCATATAGTGACACAGCTACAGATAAACTAATGCATACACTGAGATATGTAGGGATACAGTGATACACATACTAACATACCCAGTCACACACTGACCTATGTACGTAGACACCCAGGATAATTCTGATCCATACACTGATATACCTAGTAGAGATAGATACATATGCTGACACACTCACATGTATTCTGATGTATAGAGTAGCACACCCACACGTAAACTGATCTATACACATGTATAACTAAGCAGACAGTGAAGAAGGCACTGACATATGCAAGGACATTCTCATGCCAAAAGATACATTTATGCATACACTGACAGACCTACTACAAAACATTCTGACTCTTATTTCCTTAAACTGACTCTGCCTTCTGGTTAAAGTATCTGCTTTATTGTACGATGTTTTACTTTTAATGTCATGCACTTTTTGTCTTTTCTTAGCTGATTTGATACTTTGCTTTTTATTTACTTGATTTTTCTCACTTTGCAGTTTTCCACATACTATTTTCAGAAACTTTTTTGTTTTCTTACCAGCAGCCTTTTTTTCTTTCTCTTCTCTTTCGCCACATTCTCTTAATTTTGCCTCTTTTGTTTCTCAGTTGTGAAGAGATAGTATTCTTTTCTCTGTTTCTTTCTTCTTTCATTTTTTGTTGGCATTGTAATTATCTTGTTTTAAGTGGAAGTAAATGTCTGCAAGGAGAAAAAACAAACAAGTACATGTATGTTTTCTTTTCATACTATCAAATTGCATTTTCAAAGCAATTAACTGACAATGTGATCAGTTATATTACAGTAGTATAGCCACTCTAAATTATTTTTCATGTTTACATCTGTGAGTCTCTGCCTGTGTTAGCAGATCCATCAGTGTGCGCGCCGGTATACTATTGTATGCATCACCGTGATCCTGGGTGTCTAAGCATATGTCTCAAATTGTGGTAGAGAATCTCACTGTATGCATACATGACTGTCTGGAGTTGCTACTGTATCGGGAAGTGTGTGATTATGTCTGTCAGTGTATTCATAAGTGTATCTTTTGGTGTGTTATTGTATGCATGAGAACGTGCCTGCCTATGTCAGTGCCTTATTTACTGTCTTCTTGGTTGTGCATGTGAATATATCAGTGTATGCGAGGGGTGCTATTCTATACATCAGAATGTAAATGGGTGCATCAGCATATGTATCACTTTGAATTGAATTAATTGAATCTTGTGTCTCTTAAGGACTGCACTCGTGACAGCATTTTGCACAGTCTGAAGTCTGTGAAGTACTTGCTTTGAGGAGCTCGCAAACAGGCTGTGACAATAATCGAACCTGGAGGTGATTAGAGCATATGCTACCAATTTTCTGGCTAGTAGTGGTAAGAGATCAAAAAAAAATATTTCAAGATTTAGTTATGTTAAAACAAATACCTGCAGTTGCCAGGGCATGAGGAAGAAGTGACAGCTGAGAATCAAATTTGACTCTAAGATTTCTGACCACATCTACTGTTGGGGGAGAGTGAGGGATATTATCTAGCCACTAGACTGAGGGGCCAGGGTGTGGCAATGTATGGATGAGTATTGTCCTGGGTGTCTAAGTGTATGGGTCAGTGTGTGACTGGGTGTGTTAATATGTGCATCACTGTGTCCCTATGTTTCTCAGTGTATGCATTAGTGTATCTGTAGCCGTGTCACTATATGCAACAGGGTGTACCTGGGTGTCTTAGTGTATGCTTAAGTGTCTACCTGGGTGTATTAGTGTATACGTGAGTTTGTGTCTGGGCGTGTCAGTGTATGCATCAGTCTGTGCCTGAGTGTTTTTTTTGTATAGGTTAGTGTATGACTGGATGTGTTAGTGTGTGCATCAGTGTGTGCCTGGGTGTCTCAGTGTATGCCTAAGTGTATGTATGGTCATTATATGCCTCAGAGTGTACCTGGGGGTGTTAGCGTATGCATAATTGTGTGCCATAGTATAACAATCTATGCTTAAGTCTGTTCCTGGGTGTATTAGTGTACACATAAGTGTGTCCATGTGTGTATCACTGTATGCATCAGTGTGTACCTGGGTATTCCAGTCTATGCATAACTGTCTTCCTGGATATCTTACTGTATGCATCAGTCTGTGCTGGGTGTGTTAGTTTATGCATGAGTCCGTGTGTTGGTTCATGCATCAATGTGCACCTGGGTGTGCTACTATATACATAAGAGTGTACCTGAGTGTGTCAGTGTATGAACCAGTGTATGTAAATCTCTGCTTACCTTAGAGGTGACTTATATATAGAAAAAACAGAGTTTATGACTTAGCAAGGGTTTCAAATGCCTACTCGACCAGGCAGTAAATTTACACACACAGAGACTCATATTTATGAAAAGTTAGTGTTGCCTTAGCATCATTTATTTTGACGCTAGACCTGTGTCACGATCTGTACGTCTCTTACTGCCGTAGGTTGTAGTACTCGGAAGTATGCCTGGTTTCTTACTGGTTCTGGATTGGCCAAGATAAGGGCGACCCCTTCCAGTAGCCACTGTGCCGCCAACAGGATAAAGCCAAGGCAGATCGTACCCTCCAGAAGGAGTCCCAGAGGAAAAACCCAAGTAATGGGAAAAAACCTCAACAACAGGAACTCCTGGAAAAAAAGGTAAACAATGAAAAAAAGGCAAAACTAGATGTCCAATCCTCAGGGAAAAATTAGGAAAAACAAGTAGAAAAAACTGGAGACAGGAGCCAGGATCACCACCAAGACGGAAGTGTTTGCAACGCAAGGTAAGAGGCAACTGCAGTCCTTATATGCCATCAAACAGAAAGTGACAAACAGGAAGAACGTGCAACACCATCTTGGATTGGGAAAAGCTACACAGAATTAAATGGGAAAAAGCCAAGTAGAAAAGGAAAGAAACAATGCATGCTGTGAAGACAACCGCAAACAAAAGAAGACAATATGGCCACCCAAGAGGAAAGAAGACATGAAGAAAGAAGAAAAAAGGAGAAAAAAGAAGAGGAACCGAGTGAAGGTAAGTGGGAAGGGAATCAGGGAAGCTGCCAGGGGCCGCGGCGCAACCCGGAGCCCAAAATGGGACTCCCGGACCACCCAGCAGCATAAAATGTCATGGAAGGACCAAAAAACAGGCTGCGGCGGTATCGGCGTCTGAAACGCAGACTGCCAGCCCGAGTGCAGCTCGCAAAAAGGGACGCTGCGGTAGTCCACAGCATCACAACCTGTCTAGCGTCAAAATATTGGAGTTAGTGGCATTTTTAGGAAGCACCAACCCACCTTGAGTCTCATTGCAACAATGAGATGCAAGGTAGGTGTTCCCTTCCTAAAAATAACGCCCGACCCCCAATACCATATTTACCTCCTGACGCGCACCTAGGAGACGGACCTAAATAATGGCACTAAACCAGGCATTAAAGTGCAGGTAGGCCCATTCCCATGGGGAAACATCACGGAATGGGCACATAGATGCCCAACCCAACCCCCAACATCACTGCTACCCACACCACAGGGACACTACTGAAGGGGGAGCCCATCACAAGTAAGTGTATGTGTGGTGTGCCACTGGGGGCCCCTTACATGGAAACCCCTTGCTGGCACTGGGAATGTTGGGCTTATCCTTGGGACACTGGTCCCCTGTGGTGGGCACTGGGCTTGTGGTAATGACACCTGTCTATAATTAGACACATTTTTGGGCTGCTTTTGTGTGAAAAAATGATGCTAGGCTAAGTAGCGGCAGATATTTTGTCGCTAATCAGCCTACTGTCATTTTTTAACCAATAGCGCCATTTCCTCTAATGCCATCCATCACCGGCTAGCATCTTTTTTTGAGATGCCAACCCTTCTTTAGCGCCATTATGAGTCTTTTTTTAAATTGGCACATGGATAACATTAGGGAATGGTGTTAGCTTGCATGAATAAAAATAGGGCACAACTGTGCTAGCGCCGTTGTGGTCATTTATCATAACTATGGGCCAGAGTGTGCAATACCAGGCCTGAAACTTTTTTAAAGTGATAGTTGTCTACATGAGTGAATAACACTATCAGTGCTTCAGTGCATATCTAAATAAATGTATTGGTCCTTCTCCCGGTGTGTCACTGCACGTATAAATGACTATGTTGTTAGATGACTAAGGCCAATAGGCCGGTGGTAAAAAAAATTGGATTTTGACCATGGCGGTTACCGCCATCCAAGACCGCCACTTTAACACACAGACCGCCAGGGTGGTAACGGCCGCTGGGCTGGAGACTTCAGTCTCCAGCCCGGCGGCCATCACAATCCCACCCTTGGGATTACGACCCAGCCTACGGCCATGGTTTTCATGCCAAATTTACCGTCACAAAAACCATGGCGGTAGGCACTATGGGGCATATTTATACTCCGTTTGCGCCGAATTTGCGTCGTTTTTTTAGACGCAAATTCGACGCAAAACTAACTCCATATTTATACTTTGGCGTTAGACGCGTCTAGCGCCAAAGTTCATGGAGTTAGCGTCATTTTTTTGCGTGAACACCTTCCTTGCGTTAATGATATGCAAGGTAGGCGTTCCCGTCTTAAAAAATGACTCCGATGCATATGCGTCGTATTTATACTCCCGGGCAAAAATGACGCCCGGGAGTGGGCGGGTCTAAAAAACCCGCATTAGCGCCGGATTTTAGCGCCTGGGTCAGGGCAGGCGTTAAGGGACCTGTGGGCTCAGAATGAGCCCAGAGGTGCCCTCCCCTGCCCCCAGGGACACCCCCTGCCACCCTTGCCCACCCCAGGAGGACACCCAAGGATGGAGGGACCCACCCCAGGGACATTAAGGTAAGTTCAGGTAAGTATTTTTTTTTAAAAAAATTGTGGCATGGGGGGCCTGATTTGTGCCCCCCTACATGCCACTATGTCCAATGACCATGCCCAGGGGACAGAAGTCCCCTGGGCTTGGCCATTGGGCAAGGGGGCATGACTCCTGTCTTTGCTAAGACAGGGGTCATTTCAATGGGGGTTGGGCGTCGTAAAAAAATGGCGCAAATCGGGTTGAGCCGATTTTTTTGCCTCAGCCTGACTTGCACCATTTGTGGACGCCCATACGCCATTTTCCCCCTATGCCGGCGCTGCCTGGTGTACGTCGTTTTTTTTAACGCACACCAGACAGCGCCGGCGGCTAACGCCGGCTAACGTCATTGAATAAGTACACCGCCCACATGGCGCTTCAGAATGGCGTTAGCCGGCGCTAATTGTTTTGGCGCAAAACTGCGTTAGCGCAGTTTTGCGTCAAAAAGTATAAATATGGCCCTATCAGTGCCAGGGAATCCCTTCCCTGGCACTGATAGGGGTCTCACCTGCCCCCCTCCCCCTTCCCAGAGTCCGCCACCACCCTCCCCCTCCCTCTCCTGCCCATCACACATATACACACCCACATGCGCACCCATATACACACATGCACACACGCATACCCACACACCACAACACACACCAGCATACCTTGTCACACATACTCATTCACAGCACACAACACTCACAGTCACTCATTGGTGCATGCATCCTACGCGACTCACACCCGCATGCACGCATACCAAAACATACACCCCTCTACATACACACAACACCCCCCGCCCTCCTCTCCGGTTGGAGAACCCGACTTACCTGCCAGGGGGTTCTCCAGCTGGAGACGGTCTGCGGCGCTGCTGTTAGCACCAGCGTCCACCAGCAAAACACCACCAGGCCGTATCATTGCTCATGATACGGTTGGTGGTATTTTGCTGGTGTGGCGGTGCTGCTGTCAGCAGCGCCGCCATACCGTCGTCCGCCACCATGACCGTCGGTGGTGTTCCACCAGCATTCTGTCGGAATACCGTTGCCGGTCATGATACGCGTAGATGGCTGGTAGCCACGGCGGTGGTATGTTGGCAGCCACCGCTGTGGCAGTAGGCGGTCAATACCGCCAATGTTGTAATTAGGGCCTAACTGTCTTAGCATCTCCAAGGGTCCCTATATGTGTATATAACTGCCTGCATGGATTACTTACTAGTTACAATCTAAAGTGTTGTTGTTGTAGGAGGGTGCTCCAAATTGGAGCTGCTCTCCACCTACAGTTGGGAACTACCCAGTTGTTTTGCATACATCACTCTAACCCTGATGAGCTTTTGTTATGATATATGTGTGTATGTGTGTATATATATATATATATATATATATATATATATATATATATATATATATATATATATATATATGTGAAATACTAAAAATTTAACCATGCCTAGGGGTCTCAAAGTACACATGTGACTGAGTATGACTTCAAAGGGCATGTCTTACCATCTAAGCACATAAAAACCTACCCTATGACTTACCAACACTCTACCTAAAGGGTATCAAATACATAGATGCCCAGTTTAACAGGTTCATACATGATGTGTTGCTGCAGTCCAAGTTTTTTTCTTTGAATTCTGGGACTTGTAGTATTCTTTCATAATGGAATAAACAGGAGTACAAGTCCCAGAATTCAAAGAAACCCTTGGTCTGGAGCAGCACATCATATATGGACCTGTGAAACTTTGCAGGGCTGTTAGTACGTAGTTAAATAGATGCTTAAAGCTTAGCAAGCAGGTTTTATGGCAACTAGACCATGCAGTGAAACAACACATGTACAGTCTTCAGTTCTAGGGAAGCACATTGTTAAGCGACTCGTCATGCAGCTACTTTCACCTTCAGATACACAGTCAGATACTCACACACCCAGTAAGGGAGTTATTCACCCATTAATAAATATATGAAAGACACTCACACAACTGCTCACAGATCCCCTCATAGAGTTACAATACTTTTGTACATATCAACTCACTTTTATTAACCTCACAGACACATATACCTTTTCAATCACATTTTTAAAAGTTCAATCTAATTCATATACCTGAAAATTGAGTTTGTTGGTCAAATATTTTTTTGGTCTTATTAGATATATTCAACTCTCTCAGAAGATGTGAAAACTAAGCATATGAATGGCACACCACTCTCATACAAAGCAACTGCTAATGGCAACTTTTTCGACTTTGCACTTTCTGATACTGCTTAAGGCAGCAAATCAAAATATACCTTTCATATTTTACTTTTGTTACTCCATGGTTAGTGTGTGTTAACCCTTTCTTGCACTTCTGTGAACAAGCCCAATATCGTTGGGTATTTGTGCGTAGTCACAAATTCGTTATGACCCTCAGTGTGGCCTCCAAATTCGCAATGAATTCACAAATAAGTATGGGTGCCCAAAAATATATTTAGCTTAGTAGTTAGAAGTTACACTACACTTTATAGAAAATCTTCACTTGGAAAACAAACCCTCATTCTTTAAGAATGACTCTAAACAACTCTAATTTGAAAAAAAACAGACAGCACTCTGATTAATATTCTTCCCCCAACACTCTCTTAGCAGAGATTCCATAGTAACCCACTAAAAGCAGTAGGTCAGAAGTTCACAAAACATTATTGAAACTACACATTACTCTCCAACTCAACTGCCGCAGGTGTGCTTGACTTTTTCTAATTGGAATCATATCCAAGAGTTCAACACATTTTTTTTTTTTATCACAGCCAATCACAGATGTATTTAACTCTTCTTAAAAATCACTACCTAATTTTAAGTATTTGTTTAGTTATACCATCTAATGTAATCTATCATATTGTTTAGGCAACTCCTGTCCTCCATTTTAACTGCCTTTTATTTTCAAAGCTATCTCATTCTGCTTCAGCCTTCTTCTGTGTGCTATTCCTGCTTGACTTCAAAATAGTTAAGTGTGTGGATTTTGGGTCACAGCTTTGTGTTTTGGGCCAGAGATTATGTAGAAAGAGTGGCATTGCCAATGGCCTACGTTTGCCAAATGTGGACATTACTTGGGTTGGCCAGAGAGGGTTACATTGGCATCAATTCCTGCCTTTGGTTGAAAGTGTTACAGATTGCCAACCCCAACCTCATGATTGAGCAATGTGGTGGCAATGACCTGGGCACATTTACTGGGTAGGACTGGATATCCTAATGAAAGATACCTTTGCTCAATTAATGGTACTTTTCTCTCTTCCTTGGTGTTGTTCAACATATGCCAAAGGCAGAGATGGAAGTGGTCAAACTAAATCTGTCCACAGAGAGACAAAGACAGGAAATATGTCAATAAAACTGTTTTTGCTTTCCTCAGATAACATAACATAGGCTCTATCTCCAACAACAACTAACGCTTTGGCATACATGGAATCTATAGAAGTGATGGAGTTCACTTCACAGACAAAGGCAACAGAGTGTTTCCCAGCAGCTTGAAACACTGCATCCTGTTTTATGTGTAGTTATCATATACAAGCAATAAATACAAAGACTCTTCTCAGAGCCACCCTACTTCCAAAAAGCTTGCCCTCTTGCATTTAAAATATCTTTTTTTTAAAGTATTTTTCAAAATTTGTGAATACGTCTTGAATATGCAAAATAAAAGCAGACATTCAATAGACACTAGTGCATTCAAAATTCACAACTATATAAGTGATTCTGTGCATCACACTTGGTGCATCACTGTCTGAATGAGTCTGTGAGTGGACACATGAGTCTCTCAGTGGGTCTGTGAGTGGGTAAGTATCTGACTGGGTATTTGAGCAGATGTGTGAGTGCCTGTGTGGGTTTGTGAGGGGGTGTGTAAGTGTCTGAGTGGGTCTGTGACTGGGTATGTGAGTTTCAGAGAGGGTCTATTAGAGGGTGTCTGAGTGGGTCCGTGAGTGGGTGTGTATGTGTCTGAATGGATCTGCAGGTGGTTGTATCACTTTCTGAGTGGGTCTGAGAGTGGATGTGAGTATCTGAGTGGGTCTGTGAGTGGGTGCATGACTGTCTCAGTGGGCCTGTGAGTGGGTGAATAATTGAGAGGATCCATGAGTGGATGGATGAGTCTCTGACTGGGTAACTGACTGGTGCATGTGTTTCTGTTTGGATCTGTGAGTGGATGCATAAGTCGCTGAGTGTATAAGTGAGTGGAAGCGTAAGTCTCTGAGTGAATGAGTGAGTGAGTGAGTGAGTGAGTGGGTGCGTATGTGTCTCAGTGGGTCTGTGAGTGGTTGCATAAGTGTCTAAGAGGATTCTGTCAGTGGATGTGTGAATCTGCGTGGCCCTCTGAGTGGCTGCATGATTATCTGAGTTGGCCTGTGAGTAAGTGCACTAGAGTCTGAGTAGAACTGTGAGTGGGTCTATCAGTCTCTGACTGGGCCTGTGACTGAGTGCATGACTGTCAGAGTAAGTCTCTGAGTGTGTGCATGAATATCTGAGTGCCTAAATGAGTGAATCTGTAAGTCTCTGGGTGATCCTGTGAGTAGGTGCATGAATCTCTCAGTGGAACTGTCAGTAGATCCATTAATGTTTGCATGGGTCTGTGAGTGGGTGTATAAGTGTCTGCGTGGGTCTATGACTGAGTCTAAGTGCTGAGTGAGTCTCTGAGTAGATGTGTAAGTGCCTGAGAAGGTCTGTGCGTGGGTACATCAGTCTCTGACTAGGTGTGTGAGTAGATGTGTGAGTCTCTGAGTCGGTCTGTAAGTGAGTGGGTGACTCTCTGAGTGGGTGTAAGAGTGGGAGTGGGTCTCTGAGTGGGTGTGTAAGTGTCTGACTGAGTCTCTGATTGGGTGCATGAGTGTCTGAGTGGGTGGGAAAGTGGGTGTATAACTCTCTAATTGGGCCTGTGAGTGGGTGTGTCAGACTCTGAGCAGGCCCATGAGTGGGTGCAAAAGTGTATGAGTGGGTCTGTGAGTGGGTACATGAGTATCTGATTATGACTATGAGTGGTTGCATGAATGTCTGACTGTGTCTGTGAGTGGGCGTGTGAGTGCCTGACTGGGTGTGTGAGTGGGTGAGTAAGTATCTGGGTGGGTCAGTGAGTGTGTGAATGAGTCTCTGAGTGGGTCTGTGAGTGGGTGCTTGAGTGTCTGGATCTGTGAGTGGTTGCATGAGTGCCTGTGTGGTTCTTGAGTGGATGTGTGAGTGTTTGAGTGGCCTGTGACTGGGTGCCTAAGTGTCTGGGCGGGTCAGTGTGTGTGTTTGTGTGAGTCTCTGAGTGGGTCTGTGAGTGGGTGCTTGAGTGCCTGGGCCTATGAGTGGTTGAATGAGTGTTTCAGTGATTCTGTGAGTGGATGTGTAAGTGTTTGCATGGATCTGTGAATGGGTGGGTGTGTGAGTGTCTAAGTGGGTCAATGAGTGTGTATGAGTCTCTGAGTGGTTCTGTGGTTGGGTGCATGAGTCTCTTATTGGGTCTGTGAGTAGTTGCATGAGTGTCTGTGTGATTCTGTGAATGGGTGTGACAGTGTCTGAGTTGATCTGTGAGTGGCTGTGTGAGTGTCTGATACGGTCTGTGCTTGGATGCATGAGTGTCTGAGTGGGTCCGGGATGGGGATTTGAGTATGTGAATAAGGTCTGTGAGTGGGTATAAGAGTGCAAGTGGGTCTCTGATTAGGTGTGTGAGTATTTGTGGGGGTCTCTGGGGGGTGCATGAGTGTCTGAGGTGATTTTATGAGTGGGTGCATGAGTACTTGAGTGGGTCTGTGAGTGAGGGCATTAGTGTCTGAGTGAGTGTACAACTATTTATTTTTTCATTGATATTCTCAAATTCGTCTCAACGTTACATGGGGGCCACGTGAGCATCGAAATGCATTTGCGAATATCACACATGAAAAAGATGTTATTTGACATTTTGAATGCATAATGTGTCACACAAACACCCCTATATTCAAAATATGGAGTCAGGGTACAGCTTTGCAGACCCCTTATATGACTTTTGGTCTTTATGTCTGGCCCTGTACTGTGTTCCGTTACTTAAGATGGTGGCCAAACATTTCTGTTCATGTAGCGGCCAGCAATCACATCATTCCTGTTGGCACGTGCATTCGCAATTTGTCATGACTTAGTTGCGACCCTATATATACAAATTTCTATTTCCTTTAATATCTCAAAAAGAACTGAACTGATTTATACACAATAACAAAAGGCATGCTTTCTAAATGAAGAGCTACCTTTCTGCCAAATTTGGTGTAATTCCGTCCAGTGGTTCAGGCTGTAGTCATGTTCAAAATCCATATGGGAATTAACATGAGAAACACACTTTTTTAATCTCTGCTTTTTCTTGGCCTCTGCTTGGCAGTTCTCCCCAAAACTGTGCATGTACTACAAGACCATAGAGGAAACTTTAAAAAAAGAAATTCATTTAAGATTCGTCAAACAGTGCCAAAGAGATAGCCAAATCAAAAAAGGCTTTTCCTGCTGAAACTAGGTCCTAACTATAACTACCTACTGGCGACTGGTCAGTAGGTAGCTATAGTTACGACTGTTTTTTCCCATAGATGGAGCGCTTTTTGTTTTTCCAATAACTTTATGGCCTTTTGACGTATCTTCACAAAATTTTCAAAACTAATATGACACTCACTTTAGCTGGTGTCTTGAAACTTTCAGGATGATCCGTCAAGTGGAGGACAACTAAAAAGGGTGGGTCCCAAAACACTTTTGCCCGATTCTATGTTTATCGGATTTTTTTCAAATTGTGAACACGACTGCAGCCCGAACTGCTGAACGGAACTACACCATATTTGGCAGGAAGCTAGATCTTGGTCAATAAAGAATACTTTTTATAATTTGGTGAAAATCCAGTCATTAGTTTAGGAGTTTTTTAAGGTTAAAAAATATAGATATATAGGGATGTGGATCGGATTCTGGGGAAAAGCAAGGCCCTGATTGGCTGGCCGGAAACTGACAGAATAATTACGGCTGACATTTTGTTTGTCGCATTGGCTGGGGGATGGGAAAATAACAGTGCAGACACGCATGAGGGGTCAGGATACAGGTATCCTGACCCCATAGGACACATAAAGACCACAAATTGGTCAATTTGTTTTTTATCAGATCCTTTGCAGGGTTCAGCACAGCCCCTGCATCCAACCCCACGCTGCGTAGGGCTGAAGCCTGTACGTAGCTGGGGTTTGGGAGCATACAGGAGGTTTGACCACAGCACAGGAGGGGTGGCCGCAAGGCCTGGCCACAGGCCAGGCCCTGTGGCCAACACCCACAGCACATGGCTGAATGCCACACATGACGGTGTTTATATGTGCGTGTTATAACAAAATAGAAATTCACGGAAGAAACAAAGGTTACAGGGATGTTATAGTAAAGTTGATGTTTTACCCATACACCCTATAGAAATTCAGCAGTTATAGTTATACTCATCTGAAGAAACTATAAGCATAACTATAACTGCTGAATTTCGATGGTTTCCCACGGGTGAAACATCAACTTAACTATAACGTCCCTGTAGCCTTTAGTTTTTTCAGTGCACAACAAAAAAAAAGATATCTATGTATCTTTATCCATATCTATCTATATATAAATACATACATATATACCTGTTACAGGGATTATGCACACACTGGTATCTCCAGAAAATGAGAAAATGTATCAACCACCTGAGCTATCATAACAATAATACACATTGAAATCTGACTGATACAAACAGATGTCTGAAGCAGCTGCCTTAACCTCCAAAATTATATTTTTCTGAGAAATAAATAAAGACAGGCTGAAAGGGGTAGATATGCACCATCAACATTATTATAACCAATGCTGTGCAGTTTAAATGCTCTTATAACCCCCATAAAATGAGGAGGTGGAAAGTCATATGTGTATACAAATGCTACCAAGTAGAACATGTACACCTGCAGTTGTATCCTTAAATGTTCTTGTATTGATGGGAAGATAATTGAGGGGCTTTCCCCTTACAACTAAACTATACATTCAATTTTTAACATTAGAGGGTGACAAATTTTAAAATCTCCTAGCACAGTCCCACCCTGTGTGGCCATAATAAGGAGCGAGGCGCTGCAAGTGAGTGGGCAGCATTCCTTTAGATCAGCTGGGAAAGACCTGCACTAATGAAGGTGTCAAGTCTTAATTTTAGGAGAATTATGTATCTTTAATGGCACCCTTAAATAGCAGGGGACTGCCATACACCAAGGAGGTTTGAGTTGAGCCTCCAAAATAAGACATGCCTGCAGGCATTAGCCCTTTGAGGCTGAAAGCTACCTATTGTTTAAAATAAAAAAAGGATCTGTGTGCTCCCAACATCTTTCTGCACGTAAAAAGTAGTGAGGCTGTGTGAGCACCCATGCACACACTTTGGAGCAGAGGTCTTCAAACTGGAGGGCGGGTCCCCCTAGGGGGGCCTCAAGTGATCCCAGGGGGGGCGCCAGACTCTGGCTAAAAGAAGCATTATACAGATAACAGGCCATTGTTTTCAGCAGAAGCATGTTATTGCATTTTTAAAAAGGTAACCCTACTTAAATGCAATGTTTAAATAGGTTTAGACATATTTAAACATTGCCATCCTTAAAAAAATAATTGTGAAGGGGAGCCCAGTGATTTTTATTTTTCAACTGGGGGGTGCGGCATTAAAAAGTTTGGAGACCACTGCCTTAGAGGGACTACAGGTCAGAAATCTTACAGGGCCATTAATAGCTAAAGGTCGGCTATCTCGACAAGTCATGTGAAGGTAGGCAGTAAGCCATACAGGAGCATCCACTGGTATGTAAGTTGATGAAAGATATAAGGTTTACAAATCCCCCTAAACTGAGATGGGGATTAATGTGGGATGTCAACAGCGTACTTATTTGAATCATGGGTGGAGAAGGAGGGCTTGACAAATAAACTTTTATCCTCTAAACTTGTAATGTTACATCATTTAGGAGGGTATCAAACATTAGAGCTCTAGATGCTAATGGTATGCAATATTCCCCAGATGGTGTACATTTTACAATTGTTAGGTGCACTAAATGTTCTTCTACTTTCATATATTTCCCCAGTTTTCCTTCACATTCCGTGCTTCGTGTATTGAGGTGCCTCAGGAGATATTTGGAACCAAAGCCATAGGAAATTAATCCCATCAGTTACTGGTAGCCTTGTGTAGGTCCTTTGCTCTAGCTTCTTTCATTGCTCTCAGTAGATGGGTTAATGTGTTATGTCTCCAGTGGGTGTGGACACATCAGTTTGGAACTACTTCAGTGAAGGGTGTAATTATTTGTGAAGCCTTCTGGGCAGACGCCAAGTTAGAAGATATTTTTAAGGAGGAAGATTGGTCTAGTAGGTCAATTATTTAAAATATTCTACTGCAAACCAATAGAGCATGCAGCAACATCTGCAGTGAATTTGCTTTAAACATGCATAATCTGAGCCCCTATCTTGTAATAAAATTGTAGATTCTCCTAGTCAATGGTGAATGAGAGTCCTGATATCATTAAAAAAAGGAGGCAATTATTATTCCACCAGTGTTGTTTCTTCCCACCCTAATTATATGTCTTTATTTGCTAGTGCAAAAGATGAAACAAACTTCAGGATAAGGGCTCAAGCTCAATGAAGGACCAGGACAGCCTCATAAGGAAAATGTATGGATTCCTCAAATGAATTCAGAACAAACATGGGATGATGTTCCTTGGGTTTTTGTCGGACTTATCTTAGTGCTTATTTTTCTTAGAATCATTCATGGTTTCTAAACTTTTGTCACATCAAGAACAGAGGTGGAGCCGGCAGTCAATGATCTTTCTATATTGGATACTTTATTGGTTGTTAGTTGCCTCTTTCTGTTCTACAAACTGAAATGCATTATCAATACTGTTGTTTTTCATTAAATAACTGTTAACAAGCAGTAAGAAGATAGAACAGCATAATAATTGCCTGTAGAAGGAACAATACCGGCCCATATACCAGGATATATGCACTTGCATACTAGAATCACTAGGGTTGTTGGCCAATAGAAAAGTCTTGACTGATATGAGGATGTAACATTTCTTTTGTTTCACCTATGTAAATGTATGTACCTATGTATGCATATGTAGTAGTTGTATTGCATGAACCTTGCTAAAAAGCAAGAAAGTGCTGTGGAGTCTTTGGGAAAGAACAAAGCATAGGATTAGGGGCAGGAAGTATCGATCTTGAGACACTCAATGAAGTGTATTTGTCAAGCGCACTATCACAGGGGTAGGGCACCTTGGCGCTGAGTAGATGTATTGTCTAGCCAGCCTAGGGCGACACTTTTTCGAAGGTCTTCAGCATGTTTCAGAACACCAGAAGTGTCAAGGAGAGTCCTATGTGTAATGCGGGTGGTTCATGCCTTAGAAGCAATGTATGAGAAGGTGCTGCCTTCAGATCTGTTCTTGGAATGCATGAGATATGTAGGAGTTCGGTAGAATAAAGTTAACTGGTTGGTTAGCGAAAGAGATGTGACTGTTCAGGTCAGGTCAGCCAGGATTTATTTAGTGCAGTGCCTTGAATGAGCACATGAGGAGCTTAAAGTGAGCATGTTTCTGTATCGAGAGCTAGTGCAATTTGCTGACGTGATGTGATGTGTGTTCTGCGTGGAAGATTGAGGATTAGTCAGGCTGCCACGTTTCTGGATGAATTGTAGTCTTCTGGTGAGTTGCTTGGTGATTCTGGTCTACAATGTGTTTCCGTAGTTCAATTTGTTGGTGCGTGGGCATAGTCAAAAAATCATTCTATGACTTGAGCTTTGCCAGTTTTTGGGAAGATACTTCTTTCATCACACCTACTGCGATTATTGCTGTCAAATCGAGATATTGGGCGAGAGTTGCTGCACAGAATGAGTCGCCTAGCTCGATAGGCAGCTGCAACAATTTGTTTCTCCTTCATAAGAGCGTGCCTAAGGTGGAGGAATTTTTAAATTCCATTTGAAGGCACGCGCATTATCATTTTTTATGCCGTTTGGCTATGGCACCATGCTGATCGCCGTGTTTACATTTACAAGAGTCCCTTACAGGCAAGGCCTCCCTTGTGCCAGTCATGCATGCCTTCTGATGAGACCGGGGAACATTTGTAATTCATTAGCCCAAAATATGCCTGCCCAAGAGCTAGATGGACTGCACCTGTGTCGTCTCCTGGGAAATGGCGCAAATGCCACAGAGTTTGTAAAAGCGATTCTACAAGCATGATAGTGACTGCAGTATCTAAAGTTTTCTTCGATGCCTGGTCCATTAGACACAAAGTGATTGTCTGACCGTTAATGATCAGCTCAAGGCACAAGTTCTAAACAAGCATTTGCAATGCAACGGGTCTCGCATTTGCTCGAGTTAGAGCTATTACCGTTGTAAACTCCTAACCAGACTTTTCTTGCCAAACAAATTGAAATGGAAAAAAAAGTGAGCGCGATTTCGCTATGTAAAACACAGCGCAATCATGTTGAAATTGAAAACTAAAAAACGGAGCGCGATTGTGCTGTATGGAACACAAAAAGATGAAGTAGTGCAGAAACCAGGCTGAAAACATGGACCCTCGTATGTTTTTAGTAGTTGGCCGGTGCGCTCAAGGAAGGCTAAACACCAGAAAAGGCATGACGTGTGCATGCCTTCCACTAATGAAAGCATGCGGATATTAAAAGGCAAGCCCATGAACCAATGAAAGTGACAGGTGTAACATGGGTGTGGTTACAAGCCCAAAGCGAGATTACAACAGGGACGGAGCGCTTGTGCGCTCGACCTTAAAAAAGCAGGAAGTGACATCACAAGAAGTGACATCAGCTCTTAAGACCTCACACATATGTTTAGTGGGACTATTATAAGTACATTTCAGGCCATTAAAAGTATACATACAAACCTGATTTAGGCAGAAGACTCACGGTTTTGTAAGCTTCAGAATCCATAGCGCCTGCTAGCGCCATTCCATAGTGCCAGCTGGGCGCCATGTTTATGGAATGGCACACAGTGGCGCAAAGGACAGGCTAGCGTCTAAAGAATAGATGCTAGCCGGGGCGTGGGATGGCAGGAGGGGAAAAGGTGTTAGTGGGACAGAAATGATGCTAGGCTTGTTAGCGGCAATATCTATGCCAGCCAGCTAGCGTCATTTTCTGATGCACTACCGCCCAAACATAGGACAGGAGTCGTGCCGACCACCACACCAATGGCCAGCCCAGGGGACCAGTGTTCCCTGGGCAAGGCCATTATACCCAGTGCCAGGCAGGGGGCCCCATATAAGGGGCTCCCAATGGCACAGAAAAAAAATAAAAAGTAAAAAAAAGTAAAAAGTAAAAGTATTCCTACCTATACTTACCCAGGATGGGGTCCCCCATCCTATGGCATCCCTCTGGTGTGGGTGGGAGTGTTCCTGAGGCTTGGGGTGGGCATTTGTGGGCCCATTCCATGGTGAAATGCGTCCACAGGTCCCTTTCTGTCTGGTCAGACCCAAAGGCTTAGCGCCATTATTTAGGTCCACCTACTCAGTGTGAGTCGTTTTTGCACCGGAGTATAAGCAAGGTGGTAGGGGGTTAGGGTGATATTGTGGACGGAAACACCTACCTTGTATCTAATTAGTGCAAGGTAGTTTGCTGCATCCACAATATGATGTTAACCCCTATATTTTGATGCTAGATGGGTCTAGCTTCCAAATATAAATATGGAGTTACGTTTGCCCTGTTTTAGCATCAAAATAAATGACGTTAAAACAGCACAAACCAAGTATAAAAATGCCCGTAAGAGTGCCGCCAGCTTACTCACCAGGCATAATATTCCATATGCAGCACATTTCCATGTAGATGAGATTGCTTTAGCTGCCTGCACTCTCCAGAGGTGAGACCGCTCTCCTATGCAATGTATGATTCCTCTTCCCCCAAACTATCCCCCCACGTCCAGCCCCCACCAATTAATGTGTCTGTGGTGGGAACCTGCACTTATTTTAGGAGACTGCGGCTCATATTTCACCAACAGACCAGGACACGAAGCAAGATAGAAAGACAACAATAGGAGAAAGAGATAGGAAAACAATGCTGAAGGCAGAAAATAGGATGAAAAATAGAACCAGCAAGAATAAGCAAGTGGAGAGTAGTGAAAGAAAAAGGTTGTGGCATCCTTGGCATTCAGCAATAGGAACCTAAGAAAAGGTTTGGGGCTCTGCATTTATGTAACAAATTATACACTGCCTCACCTCCAAATGTCACTTCCACATTTAGCAGCAGACATCACTTGTGTTCTTATTGTTGGTCTAACTCTGTCCAAACCACTCTCACATTCACCAGTGGCACCTGACAGCTCACTTTGGAATCATTACAACCAGAAACCCCACACAAAAATTGGACCATAAATTTCACAGTATGAGGTATAATCTCTACATCAAAATAAGCGTAAACTCCACAGTATCCAAAGATGAGAAGAAAATGGCGACAAAAGCAACTGATAAGAAAAAGGGACATGCTATTCTAGTCCCAACTAGAACTGTCAAGAAAATATTGGCCTTCACAAGGAAACTGTTATGTAGGGATATTGACAAAACCTCATTTCTAATAAATAAAGACACTTAGGCCCTGATGTAGAGATTATTCATTTTGCACGTCCTTAATACCAATTTGTACTGAATCAGATTTAAGAGATCGCAAAATAGTATGTACAGTTTGGCCTTTGCCTTAAATAGTGATTCTTATAATTCGCTATTTAAGAACTGTGATTCACAAATAAGGATTCCTTATAATCCTCTAAGTGCACTCTGTCTCACACTAATGACATCACAGTTTCTATATTGCAGACTGAAGAAGTGCATCAAGCTACATGGTTGATTGTTTGTTGGAGTTTGACATAGTTGATTGTTTTTTGGAGTTTGGAGACAGAATCGATTGCCATCCACCCCATCCTGCATCTTAGCTAACCAAAATTAACACGAAAAAAGCAGTAAGTGGCGAAAAGCTAATTTAGCGACCAGGAATTGGAAATATTAATGGAAGAATGTGTTAAAGTTATGATAATTTATTTCAGAAATCATCTGCTATTATTCCAACCAATAGACAAATGTGGTCATGCATCAAGAAGAGGATATATGTGATTGGTGTGACAAACAATAGTTTGGAAGAATTATTAAAACAATGGTACGACCTACGGATGCACACTAAAGAAAGAGTTGCAGTAAGAACACAAGATGCAGCACGTACTGGTGGTTGACCAAACACACAACCCTTAGCAACACCACTTGAACAGCTAAGTAAAACAAATCTGCAGAACAAGGTTGTGCTAGGTGTAAATAACATTGACAAATCAGACCACTGTAGAAGTGCAGAATGTAAGTTTAATTTCTATGTGGTGTTTGGTGATTTTAGCCATAGGCCCATGTTTATTAGAAACACTTTAAATACATGTTGTGCAGTTTTTCAATTTTATTTTGGTGATACTTTTGTTTTTTTACAGATTGTACTCCTAACGTTTTATTGTGACACTTGCAATGCATTCTGGTCCACTTGGTTTCCATTTTTATAAATCAAATTGCATATTAAGGTTACCTTTTTCAAACTATAAATGTTAAACATTTAGAGATAAAATAGATAGCAGTGACACTTGGCATATCCAAGATCTGTTCTAGGTATGAGTCAACATCAGTATTAGACTACAGCTGTTTCACATAATTGAATAATGATGAATTTTAAACAAAGGCATGTTACTCATTGTTGCTGTGGACTTTAGGTATGTGCCTCTCACATTTCATTGACATATTTTCCCTGTCAATTATTACACATCATACTATCCCTGATGCGCCACTGGAAATAAGCCAAACACTAAGCGGAAATAAGTAGTTTTGCCCTCGAGACAAGCCTCTCACATAAAACAAGGTGTGAAATTGTAGTTGTAATACAGGATGAGCCAGCCAAAACACAACAGCTAAATATTACATTTGCAGTTTCTGTCATTCGTTCTCCTAATATTTTGGCATCAGCCACTGTAACATCAGCCACAGCATCTATTTCAACACCTGTCACAACAGATGGAAGTACTTGATTTTAAAGAAGTCTGGGTAGCACAAGAACCACCCAAGTGGTAGTTGGCACACCTTCTCTAGCTGATTTTCAAAGATTGGAAATCAAGAAGCTTCAGGTTCAGGAGAAACAACATAAGGCCCTATGTCAAATACATTTCCAACATGGTGGATTAAAAAACAATATGTATTATGAATTTTCTGCAATGTTAGAAATCATTAATAGCATGTCAAAGGCCATAAGCAGTCAATTGAATACAATTAAATAGGGATTAGCTTAAATGAAAGAAGAGCTGCGCTGTTGAAGACATCAGCAACAATATATGTGTTGTTCTGTGGATGAGCTTCCTAATGCAATACATATTTTGTGCAGACATTTGCAGAATAATTTTGAAAATGAAAGCTTTGTTTTGAAAAGTAGTTTAACAGATATTCGTAATATTTTTATGGATTTAAAAAACACTATTGAAAGACCAATTAGAGGCGAAAGGAGAAGGTTCTAATATGGATGCCCCACCGGTATCTCAGCCTACTGTTAAAAAGCCTAAAAGCCTCGAAGAGGCAGAAGTAGTAATGTTGTGTTAGGAAAAATGCATGAAACCACTGGAAATAAGTTGTTTTCAGTTGTTATTTAGTTGTATTTGTGTTATCCAAAAAATGACAAAACAATGACAATAGATACTTCAAAAAGATAACTTCTTCGTGTTTGTTATCTGCAAAATAATATATATATAAAAGTACGATAAAGTACAATTACGAGCATTCAATTATTTGTTGGTGTATTTGTTGGTGTAATTATTTAGTACTTTCTTTAGAAATAATTATTTGTAATAACACTTTGTTGTGCTCTGCCCTCAGCTGCCATAGTTGCCTCTTGCCCTAGTTAGGCTGGGTGCGGGTTTGTTTCTTCATCGTCATCTGAACTGTCATCATCACAACTGCTAGTCCCTTTCTCATTGCTATATTGGGAAGGATAGCACATGTAGTTATGACGTCACATGTTTTTCCCGGTGTGTACTGCAATGGTCCACCACTTTTATGAAAGTAACGAAACTTCCCCTTCAGAATCCCAAACGTGCACTCCATTGCTGATCTTGTATGCTTATGTGCGCTGCTGTATCTGTTCTGTCCTGCAGTTCTGGCTTTTAGATAAGGGGTCATAATCCAGTACCAAATAGAATAAGCACTGTCGCCTACATTTAGAAAAACATAACATTTACATTTTCAAACACGTGTCCTGCAAATAAACAGTTAAATATAAACAATACTTTCGAAGAACATATTCATCTCCTAAATCTCCCCTTGCCAGCCGATTATAAAGGCCTGAATGATGAAAGATGAAGGCGACACCAATATATCGGTTATTATATGTGCAAAATAGCAAACTACTTGACTATTTAGAGAATGATGAAATGTTCTATTCCGAAATAAATACTTTGATGCTGACAGTGGGCATATTTAAATGTGATTACCATCAACACATCCTATTACATGTGGAAACAGAACTATGGCATAAAAAAACAACCTTTGTTGCATTAAGTTCTGGTGAGGTTCTTGGAAAAGAAATATGTAAATGTCTTTTTGATCACAAGAAGTTATTAAAAGTACAAGACAGTGCACTTTGAGATATCCCTCCAGCAACTTCTTCTATTCCCTGATAGCCACCTGAGGCTACAAGGTGGAGGTAACAAAGTACCTGTATGTGTGAGGATATGGTATGGCTTCAATTTGTTGGACGCCCAATAATTGGGTTGACTTCCTTTATGACATACATAATGAACTGCCTGCTCAGCCTGTACTTAGTGTACACCTCCTCATCTGTCTGCTTAAACAAATTGAGACAAATTCAAAAAACATTTTCTTTCCTCTTTCTCTGCCCCTGTTGTGCAGCTAGGATGCACGTTGGCCTCACCACAGCATAGAGTGCAGCCATTTAAAAAGATTAAGGGCCTGATTCTAACTTTGGAGGACGGTGTTAAACCGTCCCAAAAGTGGCGGATATACCACCTACCGTATTACGAGTTCCATAGGATATAATGGACTCGTAATACGGTAGGTGGTATATCCGCCACTTTTGGGACGGTTTAACACCGTCCTCCAAAGTTAGAATCAGGCCCTAAGTGTGGGTTTCTGCCCCTTTTTATATTTTGCTCATGGATACCATCTGCTTTCAATCGATGGCATTTTACATGTGCAAAAGCACACTTTTTCGTATATTTCTTAATTGCAAGTGCCATGTACGTAAGAATAGAGATTGCCAAGTACATCTACTGTTTTTAAGAATCAATAAAAAATAAAGGTTTCTTGTTTTGTCCATTGTTTGCTCAAAATTAAGAAATCAATCCTTAAACCACTTCTGTACATCTCAAATGTCATTTCTAGTGGTCACAAAGCCATTTGCACCCATTTATCGACTCTTAATGCTTTTGTACCTCAGGGACATAGTTCCAATGGAGAGGGGGGAAGGAAGCACCATTCAGAAGCACATCTGTCCCACCGTCCTGCAATATAATGCCAGGATAGAGTGCTTTGTGCTGGCTTTCTGTAGAACTTCAAGTAAAATTCAAATGGTTCTGTTTGTTGCTTAAACATGTGTTGAAATCTGTGCACCTATGTTTGCAGTGGTGTAAGGCTTCCAGGAATTTAAGGTTGCCTAATAAAAACAAACCTTGCTCAAGCACCGCTCTTTGGTTTCTCTGAGTGGTCGTTGTGTTGCCTCCTTGCAGACTCCGGTCTGGCCTTGCCCAAGGTAACATTTGAGATAGAACCTTACATTGCTTTTCCTGCAATCCACCTTTTGCAATCATAAGGCTTCCCCAAATGAAGCAAAATGGCAGAAAATTGGTTTGAGAAAATTAATTCCCTAATGGGAACTAAAGAGCGCTTCTTAGTCACTGAAATAATAACTGTATGTTAGATTGTCTGAAACTGGACTCAGCGGGTGTCACTCAATTAATTAGTAGGACTAGAGGTCACAGGTGGCTCCTTCGCTATGGCGAAGGCGTGTCGCCCCCTTGGCCAAGAGCCAGAAGATGAAAAATAAAATGATAGTTGCACTATTGCTTTATTTTTAATCTGCTGGCTCAGCCAGCAGTACAGGGAGGGGCGAGGCAGAGCAATGGGAGGTGGGAGGGTGAAGGAGGGGACAATGTGCACCTAAGTGTGCATGTGTGTTTGGCCAGCCACCTTAGGCCGGCCAAACACACCTGTGCACTTAGGTTTCTCCAGCCCAGTTGTGTTTAACATCTGAGATGGAAAAACTGAACAGAACCCAGGACACTGTCTGAGCGGCAGCGACTGCCAGATAGACCAATCCTAACTCTGCTTTCATTCTATGTTTGGCATGAAAGCAGCTCGAGGATTGCTGGGGAGCCTGTGCTAATGGTGTGACCCCACATGGAGGGAAGAGGAGCGCGAGGTGGCAGGAGACGGAGATGATGGTAAGGTAAGTTTATATTATTTTTTATTTCCCCCACCTCTGTCTTCGTCCCCTCACATGTCCCCTTGAGATTTGCAGCTGCCACCACTGCTAGAGGTGTGTGAGACTGTTCAGAAAATAACTCTGTGAGTAAGACCGGAGGCCTCATCACAAGTCAACCAGAGAAATATGCCCAGTGGCATGTGACCCCATGCAAATCTGTATGGTGTTGTCTTTCTGGACCAGAAATGACGAAGTTCACAAATACCAGACCCAGTAATCCCAGGTCTGGGAAAGCCAGGCTAGTTTTATCAGCAGCAGGAGTGCACCGGTGAAGTGAGGGCTGGGGGCAGAGGCACATCCTGGCCACAGCTCAGCAACTGCAGCTTCATGGGGAAGTAGACAATGCTTACCCAACATTGTTCTCTCCCATAGAGCCCTTTCTCAGCACTATAGACCCCATGCTAGTCTTCTAATCATAGCTATACCCCTACTGCCATTTACCACATTCTCAAAGTAAGTGGTGATGACAACAGAAAAGGGTACATTTCCCCCTCCAAAAAGGGAAATTTCATGCAGAAAATAGCCAGTATTCCTGCCTCTGCACTTTATTTCCCATAATCTGGGGCAGCACCTACGCAATGGCAAAGGAATGTTGCCATCTTGGCCACAAGCCAGAAGATGGAACATAAAACAATAGTTGCACTATGGCTTTTTTCTTAATTTGCTGGCTCATCCAGCATTACAGGGAAGGGCGGGGCAGAGCAATGGGAGGTGGGAGGGAGAAGGAGGAGACAGTGTGCACTTAAGTGTGCATGTGTGTTTGGCCAGCCGTTTTAGGCCCGCCAAACACACATGTGCATTTAGGTTTCTCCAGCCCAGTTATGTTTAACAGCCAAGCTGGAGAAATTGCACAGAACCCAGGGCACTGTCTGAGTGGCGGTGACTGCAAGTCAGACCAATCCTGACACTGCTTTCATTCTATGTTTGGCATGAAAGCAGCTCCAGGATTGCTGGGGAGCTTGTGCTAATGTTGGGACACCCCATGGAGGAAAGAGGAGCGTGAGGTGGCAGGAGATAGAGATGATGGTAAGATAACTTTATTTTATTTTTTATTTCCCCCACCTCTGTCATCGTCCCCTCTCTCCCACCCCTTACCTTGAGATTTGCAGCTGCTGTCACTGCTAAAGGTGTGTGAGACTGTTCTCCAGAAAATAACTCTGTGAGTAAGACTGGAGGCCTCATCACAAGTCGACCAGAAAAATATGCCCAGTGGCATGTGACCCAGGTGAATCTTTACAGTGTTATCTTTCTTGACCAGAAATGACGGAGTCCACAAATACCAGGCCCAGTAATCCCAGGTCTTGGAGAGCCAGGCCAGTTTTATCAGCAGCAGAAGTGCACCAGTGAAGCGAGGGCTGGGGGCAGAGGCACATCCTGGCCACAGCTCAGCAACTGCAGCTTCATGCGGAAGTAGACAATGCTTACCCAACATTGTTCTCTCCCACAGAGCCCTTTCCCAGCACTACAGCCCCCACGCTAATCTTCTAATCATAGCTACTGCCATTTATCAGCTTCTCAAAGTGAGTGGTGATGACAACAGAAAAGGGTTCATTTTTTCACGCCAAAAAGGGAAATTTCATGCACAAAATGGCCCAGTATTCCTGCCTCTGCACTTTATTTCCCATAATCAGTGGTAGCTCCTCCACAATGGCAGATGAGAGTTGCCCCCCCGACCAAGAGCCAGGAGATGAAAAATAAAACAATAGTTACATTATTGCTTTATTTTAATCTGCTGGTTCAGCCAGCAGTACAGGGAGGAGCGGAGCTGCGTAGTGGAAGGTGGGAGTGGGGAGGAGGAGAGAGTGCACCTAAGTGCGCATATATGTTTGGCCGGCTATCTCAGGCCAGCCAAACACACATGCGCACCTAGGATTCTCCAGCCCGGCTGTGTTTATCAGCCGGGCTGGACAAACTGCACAGACTCCAGGGTTGTGTCTGAGTGGCAGTCACTGCCACTCAGTCCAATCCAGAAGTTGTTTTCATGCTAGCTTTTGCATGAAAGCAGCACCAGTATTGCTGGGGAGCCTGTGCTGGTGGCCCAGTGAATGCTGGGACACCAGAAGAGGAGCAAGGTGGCAGGAGTTGATGAGACGACAAAAAAGTTTTTACATTTCTTTATTTTTTTTGTTTTCCCCTGTTGTCCCCCCTCTGCCCCACCCTTGACATTTGCTGCGGCCGCAGCTGCCCATCATGTTTTTTTATGTATTTATTTATTTATTGGCCTTTCATCTCTGCTACACAAACTTTATTCCCCCTTCTGGTTGCAGTAACCTGAAATACCTGTTATAATGTGTGGAGAGGGCAGCGGCCATAGGGGATTCTGGGTCCCCATATATCAGTGGCAACTAAAGAGCAATTTGCAATGGTGCCCGAGATGTGTACAAAACTGCACTGATACGGGTGAGATTCTCTATCAATGAGGGAGATTGAGGACTCTAAGGTGTACATCTAACCAGCTAGGATAGGTGTGAAGATTGTTGTGTATTGTCTGGTGTGGTTGTGTGACCTCACCGTGTAATACACTCGCCAACCCATCTTGGGTACATTCAGGCTTGTTTGTAAAACCTCTAGCTCAACCCTGGACAGCTGTGGTTTCAAGCAGCAAGGTTTCATTAAAGGAACTAGTGTAAAGCATTTAGACACACCAAACATCAGAATAAGAAAGTCAAACAACACAAAAGCAATCGGAAACCAATTTATTAAATTAGATTATATTTTTAGGAATTTGTAGACACCAAGAGGAGAAAATTCCACTGGAGGGTTCCAGAGATATAGATTTGTAAGTAAAACGTAAATCTCAGCTTTTTAGTCCAAAGAATAAAGAAGCACTGGATACCGAACGTTTGGAAACTTTGCAAAACGTTTTTTTAAAGAGTTGTGCTTCACTATTCCAGCGCGGGCTGGGTGACCAGTTCCAACAGGGAGAAAGTCAGCAGGTCCAATAAGAAGTATTTGGACAGTTACCTTGTCACCAAAGCAGACTTGAGTCCAGTTCTACACTCTATGGCTGCAAAGGAGGGGTCCTGATGCTGAGGATTCAGGATGCTGAGGATGCTAAAAGATTGTGTGCGTGCTGCGCGGTTGACAGGGGTCTCTCTTATGTTATTCCTCAGGCTGTGGTTCAGGTGGGGAGACTTCGGCCACAGAAACCAATGTCCCTCAAAGTCCTCTTTGGACCAGCAGACGTCCAGTTACAACTGGGCTACTTGTCTCTGGTCACAGAGGTTCCAGTGGTTTCCTTTTGGCGAAGGCTAGTGTCCGTTTTTGGTTTTCAAACCGCTGTGATGACTTTGTTGGATCTGACAGGCTTTGTTGCAACTTTTAAGTGCTGAGGAGTCGTTTTCTTGGCTGCATGTTGGCAGTCTGCTGAGATTCGATGGAAGCGGCTACTGACTGGCCAGAATGGGCTACTTTGGCTTTTTTTGTCCCTGGTGCTGATACAGGGAGTCAGCCAACTAACTCTTGCAGTTAACCTATTCTGCCCGGGGCCCAGGAGTGACATTTCCACAAGCTAAGCACCACATGCACAGTACTCTCTTTATTTGCTAGCCCAAGAAGTAGCAGGTGGAGTCCAGCAGTTGGTGCAGCCTCTCTCATCAGAACCAGGAGTCAGTAGATTAGTCCTTCGATCCTCTTTCCAGTTCAGATGTTATCTGAGGTTCTTTCATCCAGTTTGTGACACTGGTGGTGGCATTGCAGATGTTGATTTTGGCGATGGAGGGGCCTTTGGTGAGTGAGAGTATTAGTTGAGTCTTGTCAGCCTAGAAGATTATTTTGGATTTGACGACGTCTGCAAGGGGGGGTCACGTAGATGTTGAATAGCATGGGGCTAAGGGATGATCCTTGGGGAATGCTGCAGAGGATGCTCTTGGGCATGGAGATGAACAGGGCCAGTCGGATGCTTTGTGTGCATCCTGAGAGGAAGGAAGAGATCCACTTGAGTGCGCTGTGCTGTAAGCTTATGTTGTGCACTCTGTCGATGAGAGTGTGGTGGGAGACTGTGTCAATTTCTGCAGAGAGGTCGAGGACAATCAAGGCCAAGGTTTCTCTGTGATCAAGACGAGATCTGATGTCATCTGTGGCAGTAATCAGCATAGTCTTAGTGCTGTGGTTGGCGCAGAATCCTGATTGTGAGGTGTTGAGTAGGTTGTTTTGTTCCAAGTATTCGATGAGCTGTTGGTTGATGGCTTTCTCAAGTACTTTTGCTGGTTAGGGGAGCAGGGACACTGGTCAGAGGTTTTTGAGGTTGCTGGGGTCAGCAGAAGGTTTCTTTAGGAGGGGTCCGACCTCGGCATGTTTCCACATGTCCAGGAAGGTTGCTGTGGAGGTGTTGAGGATGCTGGTGAATTCCATGCTGATTAGGTTGGCTCTTAGGTAGAAGAGGTGGTGAGAGCAGGGATTGTTTGGAACCCCGGACGGAGTGGATGGACAACATGAGGCTATGGTAGTTTGGGTTTTGAGCGGAGACCAAGTGGTTAATGTTTAGTTGGTGTTCATTCGTTGGTTGAAGTTGTCAAGGCTCAGGGTGGTGGGTTGGGGGTCAAAGTTATTGCACATGGTGGCAATCTTGCTGAGGAAATATTCTGAGAGGGTGTTGCAGAGTTCTTGGGAGGGGAGGATGGTGTTCTCTGTGGCTGTTGGGTTGAACTATTCCTAGACAATTTTGAAGAGTTCCTTCGTGTGGTTAGCTGCTGTGTTGATGCGGACATTGATGGGTGTTTTCTTGGCCTCCTTGATGCACAGGTGGTAATTGCTGAGGGCTGCTTTGTGAGCGGCTCTGTCCATGGGACCCTTGGTGGTGTGCCATTGCTTCTCAAAATGGTAGCAGTTGCCCTTAGTGTTTCTAAGCTCCAGGGTGTGCCAGCTGGCTTGTGTTAGGGCTTTGTTGGTTTTTGCTGGTTTCATCGGGGCGACTTCGTTGGTGCATTTGTTGAAACAGGCAGAGAAGTTCTGGACACATTGGGCAAGGTCTGCTAAAATTTTGGGTTGTGAGGTGCTGAGGGCCTGAGTTCAGAGAATCTCAGTCACCCTGCCCCGGCAGTGACAGGGAAGTGCTGTGGTGCTTAGCGGTAGGGTGCTGGGCATCTGAGATGGTAAAGTGAATGATGGCGTGGTCGATTCAGGTGGGTTCTGTGATGTGGATGTGTTAGACCTGGCAGCTCTTGGTGTGGTCTCCCTGTACTTTTTTGCTTCTGCCCCCCTGTTTTTAGATCCTGTGCTATAATTCGTTTTTGCTGGCTTTGATACTCTGGCCGCTGACCAGTGCTAACGTGCAAGTGCTCTCTGTCTAAAAGATATTGGTAATTGATTTTCCACCATAATTGGCATATTTGATTTACTGGTTTCTCATTTCATCGAGGAGAACAACACTCTGGACCCATCCCAATACGGATTCCACAGTAACCACAGCATCAAAACCATCCTCATCGCAGCCATTGATGATATCAGGACCATACTTGACAACAGCGAAGCCGCAGCCCTCATCCTCCTGGACCTCTCTGCTGCGTTTGACACCGTCTGCCACCACACCCTATGCACACGCCTCAACGACGCAGGAATCCGTGACAGAGCCCTGGACTGGATCACCTCCTTCCTCACCGGCAGAACTCAGAGAGTCTACCTCCCTCCATTCCGCTCTGAAGCCACCAAAATCATCTGCGGCGTACCCCAGGGATCCGCTAGCTAAAATTGCCCGATCTCACAACCTCAACATCGTCTCATATGCCAATGACACCTAGCTGATCCTTTCCCTCACCAAGGACCCTGCCATTGCCAAGACCAACCTCCACGAAGAAATGAAAGCCATCGCCGAATGGATGAAGAATAGCTACCTAAAACTTAATTCCGACAAGACTAAGGTCCTCATTTTTGACTCCACCCCCTCCACATAGGACGATTCCTGGTGGCCTGCCACACTGGGAACCGCTCCGACACCCACTGACCACGCACACAACCTGGTATTCATCCTGGACTCATCACTATCAATGCCCCAGCAAGTCAACACTATCTCCTCCTCCTGCTTCAACACCCTCTGCATGCTTCGGAAGATCTACAAATGGATCCCCACTGAAACCAGAAGGATGGTCACCCAAGCCCTCGTAAGCACCAAACTGGACTACGGCAATGCCCTCTATGCAGGAACTACGCCCAACCTCCAGAAAAGACTGAAAAACATACAAAACACCTTTGCACGCCTCATCCTGGACATTCCCCGCCACTGCACAACACAGGACCAGAATACCTCAACAGAGGGCATCTTTCTACACCCTGACCTGACAGCTTCACTCTGCCGACCTTGCCCTCGCCACTATCCCACGCATCCACAGAATGACCGCCGGTGGTGGATCATTCTCACACCTCGCCACCAAGACGTGGAACACTCTTAAATCGTGCTAATAAAGTTTCTCCACCGGCTTAGACTGAGCTTGCTTCCTGTTAAGAAGTCTCAGGAACATCAAAGACTTTACTTGCCAGTACCTGGGTACTCCTGCTGAGAATCCTGACTTACCAAGTGGTGCCAATTCAGTTCCTTGGCCCTTGGAGGTGAGTTCTGGTAAGAATAGAAGAAGATCCAGGCAGACCGACTCCAGGAGCGGCGACGCTGCCCCACTCCGTTACTCTGCCTGCAACCCGAAGCTATGGTCCTTGCTGGAGTGCGATGACCATGACTGACATTGCAGCCCGGACGCCGCTGTAGCCCTGCTGACATCCCGTGACCTTGTGAGACCTGAGTGCTGTGTCACCTTCGTCTGTGACACCCGATGGCATAACTGTAGGAGGGTGGCCTGGTTTGCAGTGGGTACCCTAGGTACTTACACCTTATGCTAGGTCCAGTTATCCCTTATTAGTGAAATGTAGGCAGTGTTCCAGCAGCTTAGGCTGTCTAGAGGTAGCTTTAGCAGAGCAGCTTACGCTGAGCTAGGAGACATGCAAAGCTCCTGCAATACCACCATAGTTCTACAGTACTTATACACAATAAAAGACAATACTCAATGTTACCAAAAATAAAGGTACTTTTTTTTTGTGACACAAGGCCAAAAATATCTTAGAGGCAATACTCCTTCTAGAGGTAAGTATTATACACAATATATACACTAGAGACCAAAATCAGGTAAGTAAATAGTCACAGAATAGTGCAAACAGTAGAAAATACAATAGAATGCAATAGGATGCAATAGGCCAAGGGGCAATACAAACCATATACTAAGAAAGTGGAATGCAAACCACAAAATTCCCCCTAGGCAAGTGTAGTGTGTAGAGGGGCTCTGGGAGTTTAAGAAAACCACAAAGGTGAGTAAAATACCCCACCCCAGAGCCCAGGAAAGTAGGAGTAAGGTACTGCAAGTTTCCTCAGGACACACTAGAAGTCGTGATAAGAGTTATTGTAAGAAACAAGCAAGACTGCAAGCAACAAATGGTGGATTCCTGGACCTGAAGACCTGTGAACAGAAGAGACCAAGTCCAGTAGTTGGAGAAGATTCCAGGAAGGACAGGAGCCCCTGCCAACCTAGAAGATGGTGCAAAAGAGGATTCTCCGGTTAGAAGAAGTCTGTAGAAGAGGGCTGCAGGGTCCTGCGTGGTGCAGGAGATGCCCCACATCGAGATGTTGGATGCAGGCAAGTTGCAGCGCTGGATTTGTCCAACAAGCCTTGGTTCAAGCAAGGTTGCGGTTTGCATCAAAATGGTGCTGCCTGAACCCAGAAGGGACCTGGGAACCTCAACTCAGACTGAGGAGGCAGAGGGGGCTCCCAACACTGGATAGAGTTAACAGCTGACCAGGCAGCACCCACGGGAGTCCCAGGACATGGGGACAAAGAAGGTGCAAATTGCGCTTGGTGCAGCACAACAAAAGAAGGTCCCACACGACCGAAGAACAACTCAGCAAGTTGTGCGTCGCAGGATGGAGTGCTGGCGACCTGGGCCACACTGTGCAGAAAGGATTCTTGCAAAAAGTGCACAGAGGCCCCAGGAGCTATATATGACGCGGTGCATAAGGGTACTGTCGCAAACCAGGAAGGCAAGGTCTTACCTCTGCCAAATTTGGACAGCTGGACCTTAGGACAGTCTGGGTCGAAGGGGTCCACCACCTGTGTTCCAGGGAGCACGCACGTCATCGGGAGATGAGTCCCAGAGAACCGGTCGTCGTCTTGGAAGGTGCCTGTTGTAGCAGGGAAGTGACTCCATCACTCTACGGGAGATTTCTTTGGTACTTCTGGTGCAGGGTGAAGGCATGGGGTCCTCAGAGAGTGCACACCTTGGAAACTGTTGCAGTTGCTGGCTAGAGCTGAAGTTGCAGGGTCACAGTAGCCTATCTGGATACTTTGTTGCAGTTACAGTGGTTCCTGGAGCAGTCTGCAGTTGATCCGACAGTCAGAAGCTGAAGCAGAGGTTGCAGTGGATTCCTGGAGGAAACTTACAAGCTGAATCTGAAGAAGGACCTACAGGAGACACCCTAAATAGCCCTGAGAGGGGGATTGGCTACCTAACCAGGTATGCACCTATCAGAAGGGGTCTCTGACGTCACCTGCTGGTACCTGCTGGTACTGGCCACTGGAGATCTCCAGAGTGTCCCCACACCTTGGACAACAAGATAGCTAATGCCAGGGACACACTGGAGGAGCTCTGGGCACCACCCCTAGGGTGGTGATGAACAGGGGAGCGTTCACTCCCCTTTCCTTTTTCCAGTTTCGTGCCAGAGCAGGGACTGGGATCCCTGAACTGGTGTAGTCTGGCTTGTGCAAGGAGTGCACCATCTGTGCCCTTCAAAGCATTTCTAGAGGCTCTGGGAGGCTACTCCTCCCAAGCCTGTAACACCTATTTCGAAAGGGGGAGGTTGTTAAACCCTCCTCCCAAAGGAAATGCTTTGTTCTGCCTTCGTGGGACTGAGCTGCTCAGACCCCAGGAGGGCAGAACCCTGTCTGTGAGGTGGCAGCAGCTGTAGCTGCAGGGCAAGCCTCAGAAAGCTGGTTTGGCAGTACTGGGGGTCCATGGTGGAACCCCCAGGATACATGGGATTGGCCCCCCAATACCAGATTTTGAATGGGGGACAATTCCATGATCTTAGACACCTTACATGGCCATATTCGGAGTTACCATTGTTAAGTTAGATATAGGTATTGACCTATGTGTAGTGCACATGTGTAATGTTATCCCCGCACTCACGAAGTCCGGGGAATTGGCCCTGGACAGCATGGGCGCAACTTTGCTAGTGCAAGGGTGCCCTCACACTTACTAACTTTTCACCCAGCCTTCAGTAAATGAAGGTTAGACATATAGGTGACTTATAAGTTACTTAAGTGCAGTGTAAATGGCGGTGAAATAGTGTGTGCACTATTTCACGCAGGCTGCAGTGGCAATCCTGTGGAAGGGTTTGTCTGAGCTCCCTATAGGTGGCCAAAGAAATGCTGCAGCCCATAAGGATCTTCTGGAATTCCAATGCCCTGGGTACCTAGGTACCATATACTAGGGATGTATAAGGGGGGTCCAGTGTGCCAATTGGAATTGGAATATTAAGTCACTAAACTATAGTGAATAATTTGGAAGCAGAGAGAGCATAAGCACTGAAGTTCTGGTTAGGAGAACTTCAGTGACACAGTTAAGCACTACTGACAACACACACATTAGGCCACAAACTATGAGGACTGGGGTTCTGGCAAGCAGGATCCCAATGAGACAGGCAAAATACACTGACAAATAGGGTTTTCACTATGAGCACTGAGGTCCTGGCTAGAAGGATCCCAGTGAGACAGTAAAAACACACTGACACACTCTCACAAACAGGCTAAAAGTGGGGGTAACCATCCTAGAAAGAGGCTACTTTCTCACAATGACTACAACCCTGTGAGGTCACCCAATGAGTCTTGACCCACTGGATTCATCGACCCTGCCAGATCATCAGGAATGGACGCCTTGCACTTACGCCATATCTCCTCCCCTGCTCCGCAGTAAGGAACCAACGTCGCACCGGATCCAGCGATGCCTCCCCTCCATGACTCTGTGCACCAGCTTGTTTCCTCGTTTATCAAAGGTAATGTACCTGGGGGGTCCATGAGACTCCGTGACTGGCGCAGCCCTCATCACGAGTGGCACCGGGTTGTTGGGAATGACTCTGTCAATGACATAGCAATAGCCCAAGTTGGAGCTCTTGTGCTTCTAAGAACTACATTGAAGTTTAATCTTTGAAAATTTGTATCTTTGCTTGTGTATGGCGGATTTTTGTCATTTTGGTCTTGTTTTACTCAGATAAATATTAGCTATTGTTCTGAACTGCTGTTGAGTGGTTTTGTGGTGTTATCACTGTGCTACTGTGTGTGTTAATACAAATACTTAACACATTGCCTCTGAGATAAGCCTGACTGCTTGTGCCAAGCTACCAAGGGGGAGCTGCGTATCTCCCTTACCCCGACTAGAGTGAGGATCCCTACTTGGACAGGGTGTAAACTGACTACCAACTAGAGACCCCATTTCTAACAGTTGGTGCTCAGCAGTGAGGACAGGACTTGTATTTGTACTTAACATACAGTAACTGGTGTACACTACTGTTTTATTGCAGACCATTACACAACCACATAGTGTTTTTTCTCTTAGATTTTTGCTTTTTCATTTTTGGATTTACCTTGCCTTCTGAAACCCTGCAACTTTGTTGAGCCTTACTCTAAACCATGATGAGCCATTAGTTGGAGCTGCATAAGTAGCGTTTGAGCAGGAGAGGCTGGAGACCTATACCTTGCCTCAGCTCAAATCATTCTGCAGAGAATTCAAGCGTTCTATTAAAAACCTCACTAAAAAGGAGGAGCTGCAAAAGGCGCTGAGGGCCTGGCTGGCAGCAAAGGAGGCTGATGGGCCCACAGAGGAGGATAAGGTTGCTGATGATGTGGAGGGGCAGTGCATCAATGATGAATTGTTGGATAACCAAGGCCTCGCTGGAGGGAGGACCTCCAGGGGAGGCAGCAGTGTTTCTTCCACAGGCCTGACTCAGGAGGAACTGGAGGACAGACAGGAAAATAGGAGGTATCGACTGGAATAGGAGAAGCTCAAGCTGCAGCACGGAAGGGAGCTTTAGCTGGAGCTGGCTAGGATGAGAAGGGATGATACAAAGACAACATTTCTATGGAAAAAGAGAGAATTGCTATGGAGAAGGAGAAAATGCATTTAGCTCAGGAGCTGAACTTGAATGAGCTGGGTTGCAGGAGCAGGTCCAGCATAGGTGGTGGCAGCATTTCTTCAGTGCAGTCTGAGAGGAGAGTGCACCTTCCCAAGAGTGTAGGGAAAGAGTACACTGAGGAGGATGACATCCACAGGTGGTTTCAGAGCTATGAGGCAGTTCTCCACATGCAAGGGATCCCTGACAGAGTGGGGTGGGTGGGACTGTGGAACTACTTCACAGCAGAGGGGAGGGACACATTGTTAGCACTATGGACAGCAAGTGAGCCCACCAACTCTAACATGAAAGGGGCTCTCATGACTATGTATGGCCTGACACCAGAAATGTACAGGAAGAAGTTCAGGGAGAGACTTGATTCCCAGGCCTGGCTTGAATGTATAGATTCATTTTGCAGAGCAGTGGATGGTTGGGTGAAGGGCAATGAGGTAACAGATTACCAGGGGCTGTACAATTTGTTTAGATGGGAGCACTTGTCTAGTCTGCATTTTTCAGAGCTGCGCCAACACTTGGTTGAAAGCAGGCTTATTGAACCCAGGACGCTTGCTCAGGAGGCAGACAGCTGAGTGAGTACCAGAGTCCACAAGAAGTTGCATGGGGGAGAATCCTTCAAGGGTATGCAGGGTCCCCTACAAAAGAAGTAGGGTGGAGGACAAGGATCAAAGTAAGGAATTCTCTAAAAGGCCCCAAACTAAATCCCAGGGTAAAGATTCCCAGCCCCCTGTTGAGAAGAAGAGTTGGTTCCCTTTAGATAAGCCTGCAGGGAAGGGACCCATGAATGCTTTTCCTGTGGTCAGGAAGGACACATCAGAGGGTGTCCCAAGTGTCCTAAGCGGACAGGACACAGAGCCCACCGGTGAGCAGTCATTATTATTATTATCATTATTATTAGTTTATTATTATCATGTTTTGGAACTCCTGAGAGATCCACATGAGTACGGATACAAGGTCGTAAAAGTTCCACATAAAATGATACATATTTCTTAAAAGAGGCAGATTATATAAGCACAAAATAAAATAGTACATTATTTAAACACAAAATTCAAAATATCTGCAAAAATGATTGGAAAAACTTAAAAATCATGTAACAAAATCTTTCATTGTGGGGGGTGTAACATAAATCCAACGCCTCTCTGTGAGATCTAATATTAAGCCGCAAAAAGAGGGGTTTCAGCGAAAATTTCCTTGGAACGGCAAGAGCCGGACAGACAAATAGGACATGTGAAAGAGATTGTACCCCCCTTGACACAGATCACAAACGCTAGTAGAGCCGTCCCACCTAGAGGTGAAATCTTTCATTGGCGATCTATTAAGTCTAAGCAGGATACACAAATTCCTCACCCCATGGTTTAAATTCCAGGTCAAATAGGGTTGCACCATTTTCATAGTTACCGAAATAGTTAACTTCTCTAGACCCCTTCTTTGGTGACACACCTCCAAGTCCATCAAGAAGCCATTGGACCATGATGCTTTCTTCAGAATTTTTTTTAACGATACATAGGGAATTGAAGGACAAAGGTCCAAGTCTAGCTCTAAGAGCTGAATAGCGTTGGTGTAATTTCTAAAAAAAACCAGCTTTTTCCCTCAGATTGTTAAAGATCTCCCTGTAAGCCAGGTTTCTCAATGTACAATCCACACTGTGCATGAGGTTGTGTGCCCTTCTTATCACTGCCACAAATCCTTGCCAAAGATATTCCTAATGCCAAATTCAAGACGTAATGCAGCCCCTGAGACTGCATGATTACAAGAAACCTTACGTCTCAGAATGCGGCCTTCTGTCTGGTCCAGAAAATCCCATTTGGTTATATCAATACACTCTATTGCATATAAAAGAGTCGCTGGGATCTTGACCTGATATGCCAATAGTAAATGTGAGAAATGACAGGCATGGGCTAGTGAAAGAGCCTTATTGGTATTGTGGCGGATGTGATCATGATCTTTTGTTGAAGCCGAAAAGATCTTACCCAGAAACTGGTATGATACTTGCTGTTCCAGCTTATGTTCACCCATAACCAAAGGGAACAAGACTTTTCTTTTAAGTATCTTCCCAGAGAAGCAAACCACCTGAGACTTTGCTGTATTCATTTTCAGGTAGTGCTTCTCTGAATAGACTTTTAGGGTGGCCAAGCGATGATTTAGGCCTTTTGGGGTAGGGTCATACACTACTATATCATCAGCATACATTAGGCACACAATTGTCCGGCCCCCCAACACAGGGGCATCGCCGGAGGAGTTCCTGGGACTCATGGGTAGATCATGGATATAGAGGGAGAAAAGCAATGGGGCCAATAGGCAACCTTGTTTTAAGCCATTTTTTGTTAATACATTTGAAGACAATCCCTGTTCTCCACTCATTAAGATTTTACACCAGGTTGATGAGTGTAGGGCAACCACTAATTGCAGGAGATCAGATGAAATCCCTAGATCTTGGAGTTTCTTCCACAGTATTCCCCTATCCACTCTATCTAATGCTGTGGAATAATCGATAAATGCCACATACAATATACCTCCCCTAGTCTGAACATACTTATCAATTATAGTTTGCATGATAAAGATATTGTCTAAGGTATTATGGGCTTTTCTAAAGCCTGCCTGTTCCACTGGTAAGATACCATTTTCCTCCACCCAATTAGTCAGTTGTAGGAGGATATTTTTCGCAAATATCTTTCCTGTTGCGTCTAATAAGGCAATTTGTCTGTAATTTGACGGGATTGATCTATCTCCCTTTTTATGTATAGGAATTATTATACTACCCGTCCATGATTCTGGGATGTTACCATGGGCATAGAAGAAGCCAAAAACTGGTCGTAGTAATTTTGCCCAGAACTAAGGCTCCTTTTTTATTAGGGTCATAGGGATCTCGTCGGGGCCCATAGCACCCGAAGAACGCATTGATGTTATGATCACTTCTAGTTCTGCCACTGTTGGAGCCCCTGTATTACCCATTTCCCCACCTCTATTTAATACTATCTCCTTTCTCCTCGGGTCAACACCCTGATTTTCAGCGTAAAGTTCTTGAATATACAATTTCCAATCTTCATCTGCTATCGGGGAGGCTGCTAAGGATTTACAGTTTCCGCACCCCTCTGAAATAATAGCCCAGAATAATCTGGGGTTTCTCTTCACGGCCTCTTCCCTCAGTGCCTCCCAATTATGGTCCTCTTTTTTTTCCGAATTGTCAGTTTCAGCCACAATCTTCTTCTCTTTAGTTGTGTTATTTCCTTATTCATTTCCTTAGAATTGTATTCCAATTATCGCTGTATTAGCTTATTTATTACTCTATTCAAGTTTAGAATAGAAAGCTGATAATTTTCCACTCTTGTTATGTTAAGCTCAGGCTGCTTACGTGAAGTAATATGCTTTATTAAGTTGGAAAATTGTATTAAAACATCTTCCCCCCACACCTCCAGATTTCCCGTGATGTTCTCCAGTAATGGCTTAATCAATAACATTTTAACTGTCATCCAAGACATTCTCCTGTTTTTTCCATTAATACTTATGTTTACCCCTTTTGTAGACCACAAATCTCTAGCCCCTAACTTTAAGCTTAAAGAGAGCCTTGAGATTTTGCGCCACTGTATGGAGTATCTCATACAGCCATATCCTCAACTTTTTGAGCTAGGTTATACGAAGCACAGATGTAGTCTATAATGGAGTTATTCTTGAATGACTTATGGGTGGGGGCTGTGGGTGAGTCTAGACTGTAGCCACAATTAAGAATGATACAGCTGCAAGCCCTTAGACCTTTCAAAAGGGATATTCCTCTTTTATCTGTCCTAATTCTAGGAGGGAACTTGATGGAAGGGATATTCAGCGCTTTTTCCCTATCTAGGTTACTAAAGGAATAAAGCAAAGTATTAGAAACTTTACAATTTAAGTTGCCCCTTACAATTAGATTAACGGGATTTCTTATAGCATGAATTTATGAAAAGAGTTGTAATATAGTATCCCATTCCTTTTCGGGAGGGATATATGCATTTATAATTGTTAGGGGTAGTTTCCCACCCTTCTCCCCTCTAACTTATACTCGTACTATTTGACAAAAATGTGTAGAGTCGTGGAGGCTGACATATTCCCAATTGTATCTGTTACTTAAAAGCATAGCGATCCCCCCCACTTTAGCATAACCTTTTTTTGAAGAGAGTGCTTTTTTACTTAAAACCGTGTAACCCGGACTGGTGAACTCGTTTGAACACCAAGGGGGTCATTACAACATTGGCGGTAAAAGCTGCTTACCGCCGTGCAGAAGACTGACAACACACTGCCGCAGCCACGGAATTCTGCCACAGTCATTATGACCCACAGCTCGGAATCCGCCAAAATTTAGACACCCACACAAATCCGCCACACCAAAGGTCAGTGATAAACTGGCGAAAACAAAACCTCCACCGTCACACCAACAGGAATAAGCCCACACTATCACGACCCACGAATCCACGCGGCGGTCTTTCAACCGCGGTATTCCATTGGCGGTACACACCGCCGCGCTCAAAATACACACACTCTTACAAAACACTACCACATTGGACAATTCCAAATACAAACACCTGATACACATTCACACACCACTCCCACACACCCAATACAATATAAAACACACACCCACATCACCCACAAACCCCTACTACCAAATATTCTGAAAGAAGGCCAGAGAGAGACACCACAATCTGCAAACAAGCATCCACAGGCACTCAACACCATCACCCACATACCATCCACGCACCTCACACAACACACCACTAAATATCACCCCACACATCACAACACACACCAACCCACGCATCACCCACACCACCCCATGGCACGGCAAAGACACCCTGGGTTTTTATGAGGAGGAGCTCAGGGTCATGGTGGAGGAAGTCATCCGGGTAGAGCCACAGCTATTCGGAGCACAGGTTCAGCACACCTCCATAGCTAGGAAGATGGAGCTATGGCGAAGAATAGTGGACAGGGTCAATGCAGTGGGACAGCACCCAAGAAATAGGGATGACATCAGGAAGAGGTGGAACGACCTACGGGGGAAGGAGCGCTCCGTGGTCTCAAGACACCACCTTGCGGTACAGAGGACTGGCGGCAGACTCCACCTCCTCCCCCACAACTAACAACATGGGAGGAGCAGGTCTTCGCTATTCTGCATCCTGAGGGCCTAGCAGGAGTAGCTGGAGGAATGGACTCTGGTAAGTCTAATCTTTACTATTACATCTCCCACCCTAACTGCATGCCATCACATACCCCCAAACTCATCCTCACCCCCATCACTCCTACTCCTCACACATGTCCCAATATCACAAACCACTCATCCCAACACAAAGCCCTGCATGCAGCACCAAAGCATGGACACCCATCACCAATGCATGGCCACTGCACATACCCATACACCCCCCTAAACCATCATCACACAAGGTCCTACACAGGAATGCAAGCACTGGGGTACACGGTCACCCACCCATTGCACACCATGGCACACACAGATGCAATAACCATGCCTTTACACCCCTGCAGGACCCCTACCCAACATCACCTGATAGGAGGGTCCAGCTATGTCCACTCCACCCACAGAAGAGGCCCACAGTGATGACAGCAGCTCTGTCCAACTGGATCTAGATGACCAACCTGGCCCATCTGGGACTGCAGGACAGTCGGTTCCCCTCACACTGGCACAGGCCACTACAGAGCTTGCCCCCTGTGGAAACACCAGCACAGCACCCACCCAGCGGGCCCATACCTCTGTCCCCAAGACACGTCAAGCAGCAGTGTGTTCACCACTACAGGGAACCCAGGCTAACCCACCACCCCAACAACAACAGGGACCTGGGGGCAGTGGCAGTGGGCACACGGTTCACGGGACAGAGGCCCAGGAACACAGGGGAACTGGGAGGGCTACTGTGTGACAGGGGGAGGACAGGCCCAGGGAACCCACTCTCCACGAGGCACTCTCCAACATCATGGGAGCCTACCACCATTCCCAGGAGACAATGGCAAGGGTACTGGCCAAGTTTCAGGAGACCCAGAGGCTGCAGGAGGAACAGTATTTGGGGTTCGGGGAGGAACTCATATCCATCAATTCCACCTTGGGCACCATCGTAGGGGTGCTGAAGGAAGTCCTCAACACCAGGAGGGACACTGTGGCACAACAAGGGGCCCCTGACTCTAGCCTGGACGATGAAGTGCCCCCCACGTCCGCCGGCGCTAGTGGACAGGAGGCACCACCACAGGACCACCACACCAGCACCCCACCCCCTGCAGATGTAGAACCACCCCGCAAATGGTCCCTGAGATCCAGGACAAAGACAGAGAACAATGCCAAGGCTCCCGCCAAGAAATGAGACCACCCTGATTTTCATACTTTTGTCCCACCTTGTCATCCTGTTCATCCTCAAACTGCCCCAGCTCCACTTCCTATGCCCCTTTGGACTATGCACCTGCTAACCTAATAGACTGCACTCTGCCATGGACATTCCTCCACCATCACCCCTCACCATTTTTCAACCCCCTCCAATATTGAGCACTTAAATAAACACCCTTAAAGCACAAAACAATCTGGAGTCTGTCTGTGATTTCAAATTAGTGTATTAGCAATTACAGTGACAAAATGCTCTTTCAAATGTAATGTCAACATACCTATGTCACACAGCTCTAGTCCATGAGGAAACAAAGCAGATGTCACACAGTGGGACCCGCATCTGTGAAATCGTAAGGGAAAGTGACAACTCAGTGACCATACACTGGGTGAAAAGGACAGAAAGTAGAGAGGTAGTAGTGTTAAAGTACATGTAGCAGGCAGGTTTGTCTTCTTACCTGTGTCTCAATGAAAGTATTGCAGAGTTCTTGTTGTCGATGTCCTCTTCTTCTGCTTCCTCGTCTTCACTGTCCACAGGCTCCACAGCTGCCACAACACCTCCATCTGGACCATCCTCCTGCAGAAAAGGCACTGTCGTCGCAAAGCCAAGTTGTGAAGCATACAGCAGGCCACAATGATCTGGCAAACCTTCTTTGGTGAGTTGAATAGGGAACCACCTGTCATATGTAGGCACCGGAACCTGGCCTTCAGGAGGCCGAAGGTCCGCTCTATAATCCTCCTAGTTCGCCCATGGGCCTCATTGTAGCGTTCCTCTGCCCTTGTCCTGGGATTCCTCACTGGGGTGAGTAGCCATGACAGGTTGGGGTAACCAGAGTCACCTGCAAATGCCGAGAGACAACTGTTAGACACACACTAACTCTTAGGGATATCCCCATACTCAGACAACTATTCCCACTGATTTGTTTCCAGGTGCTCACCTAATAGCCACACACGGTGCCTTTGGAGTTTCCCCATCACACGAGGGATGCTGCTATTCTGCAGGATGTACGCGTCATGCACTGAGCCAGGGAATTTGGCATTAACATGGGAGATGTACTGGTCTGCCAAACACACCATCTGCACATTCATCGGATGGTAACTCTTCCGGTTTTTGTACACCTGTTCACTCCTGCGGGGGGACCAAGGCCACATGTGTACACCGTCGCGGTAGGCGGTCAAAGACTGCAGCGCAATTCTGCATTGGTTCACATTGGACCCTATGGGTCCCAGGAGCCAATGACGATGTACACGGGCGGTGACGGTGCGCACCGCCGCGGACGTGACCGCCATTTTCTCTCTGTTCAATCACTCGATACCTGATCTTCGACAGGAGAGGACCTACACTGCAAGTGCTGCTGTGACCTCAGTCTGGAAGAGACAACGGCTCGTGCGTCTGGGGAAAGGGCCCCTGCCTTCACCACAGAGGAGTTGGAGAAACTCGTGGATAGGGTCCTCCCCCAGTACACGCTACTCTACGGTCCTCCAGACAAACAGGTAAGTACACTGTGAGCATGCTGTATGGGCAATGATTGTGTGGAGTGGTGTGGATGAAAGATGGGGTGGGGAGAATGAGGTGTGCATGAAACAACGGTGAGTGCATGTGCCACATGGCAAGGGTAGGGATGCGGGCCAATAACTGTGACGGTGCAGTTGGTAATAACTTCTCTTTTTCCCCTGTACAATTCCTGTAGGTCAGCACCCACCAGAAGAAGGATATTTGGCGTGCCATCGCCAAGGAAGTCTGGACCCTGGAGGTCTACCACAGATGGAGTACCCACTGCCGGAAAAGATGGGAGGACATTCGCTGCTGGAGCAAGAAGACGGTGGAGGCCCAGCTGGGGATGGCCTCCCAACGTGGGAGGGGTGCCCATCGCACCATGACCCCCCTGATGTTCAGGATCCTGGCGGTGGCGTACCCGGAGTTGGATGGGTGCTTGAGGGCATCACAGCAGCAACAAGGGGGTGAGTATACTCTCATTCAGCTGATTCAGCACGCATTGTAGGTGTGTGGGGGAGGTGGGCTGTGGGTTCCCCTAGGCCAGGGTGAGTTTGCTAGTTAAGTCCCCTTTTTCAGGCAGACCCTGTGGCACCCCACCCCACCTGGGTACAGTGCCAACTACTTTGAACCTTGTAAGCCATGTCCCAGGGATTAAATAGTGGACCCCAAGTGCGCGGCATAGTGCAGGGGGCTTCTGTGTCTGTTGTGTCCGCCAACGGTAGTGGTATTGCATGCACTCAACATGTCTTTCTTCTGTCTCCCCCCCCCATTTTTGTGGTCTCCCTGTACTTGTGTGCATTAGCATCATCAGGCGGAGGAGCAGTGGCACCGGAGCAGGAGGGAGCTGCATCCCACATGGCCCTGGAGGGCGAGACTATGGACTCTGGATTCACCAGTGGGACGGAGGGCGAGGGGAGCTCCATGGCGGGGACAGGAGCTGACACCAGCGATACGGACCCCTCCTCTGATGGGAGCTCCCTTGAGGTGGCGGGCCCCTCTGTGCCCCCCACATCCACAGTTACAGCCACCCCCCTCCAGCACCGCCCTCCCAGCAGCCCCTCAGCCTTTGCCCCATGCCCGCTCACCCGGGAGGGTGGGCATCACCTTCGCCCCAGGCACCTCAACCCCTGCCCCTGTCACCGCTGCTGCCCTCTGTGAGAAGGCAATTGACCTCCTCAGGTCCCTCGCTGTTGGGCAGTCTACCATTTTGAATGCCATCCAGGGTGTAGAGAGGCAGTTGCAACAAACCAATGCATTCCTGGGGGGCATTCATTCTGGTCTGGCATCCCTTCAGCGAGCTTTTCAGACTCTGGCCTCAGCACTGATGGCAGCCATTGTCCCTGTCTCTAGCCTCCCCCCTCCAATTACCTCCACCCAGACCCACACCCCTGTACCTCAGCTCACCATCAGCACACCAAGCACCAAGCACACCATCAGACCAGCATGCACACACCTCAACACACAAAGGAAGCTCAGGCAAACATAAGCACCACATCCCACAGGCACTCACACAAGCATCACACACATGCAGACATACCAACATCCACTGCCTCCACTGTGTCCCCCTCCTCCTCGTCTCCCTCATCCCTCCCTGTCTCGTCTCCACTCACACCTGCATGCACTACATCTTCAGCCACTACGTCCATCACCAGCACACCCACCACCACACCCCACTCACATGCACTCACCACCCCCATTACCATTCACACATCCCCTGTGTCCTCTCCCTGTGTGTCTGTGAGGCCACCTCCCAAGGTACACAAACGCAGCCACACACCCACCCAACAGCCATCCACCTCACAACAGCCTCCAGCCCATGCACCTTCACCCAAAGTCAGCAAACGTACACCTCCTACGACCACTATCTCTTCCTCCACTCCCAAACCCCCTCCATCTACCCGTCCCAGTGTTCCTAAGAAACTTTTCCTGTCCAACCTTGACCTCTTTCCCTCACCTCCCCCACCCCGTCAGTCTCCTAGGGCCCGACTCTCCAGGTCCCAACCTAGCACCTCAGCCACAACATCGGCGGGACCAGTGGTGCCAGTAGTCACCGAATTATGGAGTGCACCAGGCAGCAGGGCAGGCAGTGTGGCAAGGAGCCACAGCACGGACAGTCCCCCGCCTGTCAAGCATCAAAAGTTGGCCAGTGCCCGGCTGGAGGGGGAAGACACCAGCCACCAAAGCCGCTCCCAGGGCTACAGTTGGGATTGTGGATTCAGCTGCGACACCTTCCAAGGTGGGGAAGGGGCACAAGAAAACCGGCAAGTCTGGGAAGATCAGCACGGCGGAGAAGACCGCCATCAGCCCCGCCGCCCAGGAGGCGACCGCCAACAGCCAAACTGCCCCAGACAGGCCCGCCAGCAGCAGCCCTGTTGCCCAGGAGGCGACCACCAGCAGCCCCACTGCCCCAGACAGGACCGCCAGCAGCAGCCCCGCTGCCCAGGAGGCGACCACCAGCAGCCCCACTGCCACAGACAGGACTGCCAGCAGCTGAACCGCTGCCAAGGACACCGCCACCACAAGCACCGCTGCAAAGAACACCGCCGCCACAAGCATCGCTGCAAAGGACACCGCCGCCACAAGCACCGCTGCAAAGGACACCGCCGCCACAAGCACCACAGGCCCATGAGCGCCAAAAGCTCTGATGCTACTGAGGCCGCCACAAGCAGGATGAAGAACTCGGGGAACAAGGCCCCCTACAGAACCAGTGGAGAGATACATCCACTACCTCAGTCCTTGGCAGGATGAAGCACTCTGGGCACAAAGCCCCCTCCAGAACCAGTGGAGATTAACATCCACTTGAGAGACTGTGGCTTTGCACTCCCCAGGATTGAACAGTGGGCATGGGGCCCCCTCGTGGATTTGGCGTCATGCACTCAACCGGCTGAGGTGCCCACCCTTTCCCTTCCACCTGAGGTGCCTGTTTTATTTCTATCTGATGCCCCTGCAGTGTTCTCTCCGTCTTGTTCGGGTATCTTGTGTGGGCCTCGCCCATACATTTTGGGCCCAGTAGTCCACGGACTTTAATGGTGGAATACCTTGGACTTATATTATTGGTGTATATATTTGTTAATAGTGTATATATATTTTTTGAATACTGAATTTTAATGTATTACAAACATTCGACTCATTTCCTTTTGTCCTTGCATTCTTCCAGGGGGGTTGGGGGGGTGTAACTGTGATGTATCAATATGTATTGGTGTGTGTGTTGTCGTGGGTGAGGGTAAGGGTGGGGGTGTTGCGTATTGCGTGTGTGTGTCATTGTTTTTTCCCTCCCCTGTGTCGTAGGTGCAGTACTCACCGTGGTCTTCACCGCCGGCGTTCGTGCTCCTGGTAGAGGAGCAGGAAGATCAAGGCTGGAAAAATCTGGAGCTCTGGTTCCATGGCGTCCTGGTTCCTCGTGGGGTGTGCAGAGGTGAGCATTTTCCCTTCGAAGTCCTGTTTCCGCCGTGTTTTTGTTCCCGGTGAATCCGCCTGAAAAGGTGGCGGATTGGTGGGTTGTAATACTGTGGGCGGTACATTGTCCTCCGCCTGTCTGTTGGCGGTGACCGCCGCTGTGTTTGTTTGTACCGCCGTGGTGGTCGGAGTGTTAAAGTGTCTGTCTATGTTGGCGGTTTACGCCACGGTCGTAATTTAATTGTTTTTACTGTCGGCCTGTTGGTGGTCTTACCACCGCTTTAACACCGACCGCCAGGGTTGTAATGACCACCCAAGTGTCTTGAATGCAGCTCAAATCAAACATCATTGAACACAAGACTTGTAATTTACACTGATCCTTCCCTAGACCTGCAACATTCCAGGAGACCAAGGAAGGGCCAGTGCTAGTAACATAGCTGATTCAACTCACACCAAGGCTTAGGTCTATTCAACACCCCAGCTAACCAATTCCAGTTTTCTTGATTGGTACCGTAGTCCTGAGATTTAGGCCCTTCCACAACGTTCACTACCCTTATACCTTGATGTAAAGAAACTTGCACACTTTCCCCTGAGGTAAGAGAAAATGTACCCCCCCCCCAATTAATGACTGAGTTGTAGAATCTGATCCGTGAGTCTTAGACAGCCCACCAGAATACAATGTCTTCTCCCGGACTGAGATAACATCTATACCCCTGAGTTGTAGTTGGGCACAATTAGCCAATATTAATTTCACAATAGTTTTGGAAAAAAAACAAATCTTTGCCTTACTCCTGCCCTTACTGTGGTCAGGAAAGACCCTCACAATATTGGTACTTTCAGTTAAATTGAGCTTGTCTATTTCCAAAAAGCATGACACTAGGAACGGCCGATTTTGGCATACATTTGGGTCAAAAACAGCCAAGAATTTCATATAGTCAGGTAAGTCAGTTAGCCCATCAGGGTCTTTGTCCCCTCTGAGTTTTTGAAAACTTGATCCAGGATAAGTCTCCTTGGCCACAGAGTGGGCAAGATCAGATGGAATCATGATGGTAGAGTCAGATCTAGCACATTAAATCACTGGAATCACTGGGTCATCCGTGTGAACCTGGACTTGCGATTGCCCAATTACAAACGCACCCTCTCTACTGTTCTGAGAATTCTTCCATGGGGGGACCTGTTTCATGGTGTCCGTATATTCCACCTGTTCTCTTTTCAAACTTAACCTTCCGTTCTTTTAATGATTCTACGGTTTCTTCCCTTTCCAGTCGTTTTCCCTCTTATTTTAGATATTTTGCTGACCTGACCTATATTGATTTCAATTTGTTCAATTTGTTCCATCTGCTTTATAGGTGGGTGATCTTCAGGAAGAAAAATTGGAAATGGTGCTGCGCTGGAAATAGGGACAGCTTCCTTCACCTGAGCAACATGCGCCAGTGGAGTAGTATTAAGCAATGAGTGCGTATTAGTAAACAGATTGTCCAGAGAGTATATCTCATTCTCTCCAGAGACCTGAATTACTATATTAGTATTTCCTTCCCCCACCTGTGGTTTTCCAGCTTGAGTTCCTCTATCAAAGTGAGAGAGTTCATCACCTTCGATCTTCAAGTCCTCAACACTTGGGAGGGGCAGGTTAATACCTTTTGAGTTCAGGCCTAAGCTCTTACATGCTTCTTTATTAGTTGTCATAATCCACTTTGTAGGGGAATGGTTCATGTTTTGATTTGCTAGTAAGACTTTTAAAATAGAAACCAGAATGTCTTGAGTATGGTCTTAATTTTTTACAGTTTTCTCCAAAAGTTCCAGGATAGATGATAGAATTATTTCAAGGCACTCGAGAGAATCGGAGAAGACTACATGTTGGGCAGTTGGATACACTAAATCCGGGGTATCAGATGGAGTTAAGTTAGAGAGAAAGTGATCCGAAGGGGTACTACTGAATAGATTTAGCATGGGGGATTCAATATTTGAGTGTGCTTGTACGGGCATCATTGGTATAGTTGAAGGAGCTAATCTGCAGCTAAGTGCCTCATCCAGATCTATATCAGGGAGAGTGAAAACTGTGACTTTGACCTGACTTGACCTCACGGGAGGGGTGACAGCAGAACCAGCAGACCCCTCCATAACAGTAGTGCCCTCACCCATCAAAGCATTCAGAGCATTGCTCTGAGTGGGACCTTGAGAAGATTTATTAATGACACCAGGTGTGTTTTCTGCATTAACCATTATTTTCTCACAAGGATCCTTCGAAAGGAATGGCAAGATAAAATTCAGACTTTTTATGTTTAATTGTTGCCCCCCTTTATTTCTCAAGGGGTCTGATTTAGTTTTTTTTGCATCCTTGGTTAAGGAAGGACCTACTCCTTCTTGTAGTAGTAGTAGTAGTAGTACAAAACTTTATTCGACTTTCAACAAGTCATAAAAGTATCAGTTAAAACACGTCTATACATAATGACACAATAAATAGATAAAAAGTATAAAAAAATATAAATATAAATAACAGAAATAAAAATACATATGAATCAATTTTCCATTCACGCGTGGCTAAATTACCTCATTAAATTTACACCAATGCCCCCATAGACCTTCTTGCAGTTAGTACCGAACATAAAAAAATTTGCCAAGATTCCACACATTTCGATAGAGGATAAAACCTGTATACTGATATACGCACTGCGGCACTGACGCAAGTTAAGCGATCTTAAAAGAGGAACTAAGAGGCGCTTTCTCTGTTTTGTATAAAATTTGCAGAACAAGACCACATGAATCGTAGACTGGAATGACGTTGCGTCACAAGGACATGCCCTTAGGATTGAACTCCAATCATTCATACTCGGGAAAGTTACTAAGCGCTGGAAGGTATCTAACCTTAGTCTTGTGAGAACAAAGCGGTTCCGAGGATTTACCACATTTGCCAGATAGGGCTGCATACCCTCCACAGACAGAATTAATTGGTTAGACATTACACTGGGCTTTTTTGATTCTACTTCCCATCTGTGTTCTTCTAGATACTTCAATGTTAAAACCCTCAGTTCCTTCCTAGTAATGTGTTCCAATGAGTCCGGGTTTGTGTAGTATTGTTTACTACCCATGTCTTCAAAAAAGGTCTTAATATATCTCAACCAGGGGACTCTTAACGAATATGTTAGAGAAATACAATCAGATAAAATAGTTTTGTTTAGTCCAGTGTGCTCAGAGGTCCAAACTTTGTGCCATAATAACAGTGGCTGTATCTTTATCAGATCAGATAAAAACAAAACCCCTAACTCTGCGTGGATTATATACGATGATGTACCATTTGGTACCAATAGCAGGTGTCTAAGGAAGTCATTTTCCACCGTCTGAATTGATTTACAATTAATATATCCCCAAATACCTGATCCATACATCACGGCCGAAATACACTTGGCTTTATAAATTTTTACCATATTCAGCGGGGTAATCCCCCCTAGCTTTTATGAGAAGATTTTCAGGGCCGCCGTTGTCTTAATAATCTGGTCCTTTTTCGTTTTCATACAGTGTGCCCAGGAACCCTTTTTATCAAACATTATGCCCAGGTATGAAATTGTTCGAGCTATGTCGACCTCCCCCCCCCCCCGGATGGTAATGTTTTTGATCTTGCCCTGTTTTCTACCACAATTCATTATGAAGGTTTTGGAGCGATTAACGGTGAGGCCCAAGTCTGTCATAAATGTTATGCAGGTAGTTAAAAGTTTTTGAAGGGCTAGTGGTGTCCTGGCCATAAGAACTGCATCATCTGCCTACAGTAGTACCAGAACGGCACGATTGCCTATTTGGGGAAGATCTTTACATCTAGTTATCAGTTTGGATTCTAAATTGTTTATGTATAGTGCAAACAAGAGCGGGCAGCCTTGATGAACTCCTCTATATATGCTGAAAGGCCTAGTGCATTCCCCTCTTATCCCATACCTTACTCTTGCTTTGCACCCTGTATAGAGGTCCCGTATGAACTGAATTATTGATTAATCTACCCCCATTCTGCTTAGGATATCCCATAGCTTCTCGTGTAGTACGCAATCAAATGCTGAAGATAAGTTTATAAAGGCCAAGTACAATTTTACTCTCTCTAGTCCTTGTGTACTTTCCGGTTATGATACTTAAATTCAAACCCTGCTCCACCGTTCCTATTCCTGTACAGAAGCCATATTGTACTAGAGACAAAATACCTTTTTCTTCTGCCCATATTTGAAGTCTATTCAGGATAATTCTCCCGCTGTTTTAGCTGATGTATCGAGTAGGGAGATTGGCCTATAGCAAGCCGGGTTCAGGCGATCACCTTTTTTATATATAGGGACAATAATAGAATCTCGCCATGATGATGGAAGGCCCTGTATGCAGAATGCCCTCAATGTCTGTGTCAATAAGGCGCCCCATAGCTGCGTGTTAGACTTATATAGATCTATCGGGACACCATCAGGACCCAGCGCCTTCCCCGCTTTACTTAAATTTATGGCTTCCACTACTTCCTCTAAGCTGAACTGAGGTGTTACAGTCGGGCGTGGACCTTCCTGGACAACTAAATCTTTTAAAGGTTCTGGAGACTCTCGATCGCTGGGGTAAGAATACATTTTTGAAAAATGTGCGATCCAATCCTCTTCGGAAATTGCAATTTCCATCCTAGGGATGTGTCTGTCCCCTAGCATTGGAGTGTTTATTGTTTTCCAGAAGAGGATGTTTTCCTTCATTCGGCTAGCTTCATTGTAAGGTTTCCCACAAATTTCCTTTCAAAATGGATTTCCTTTTTTTTATGGCTATTTTGTATTCCTGTCTGTACATGCGTATTTCAGTCTGACACCTTATTGGGGCACTTAAAGCCTTTTTTAATATCTTGTGTGCTTTCGTGCAATCATGGTCAAACCAGCCCATTTCTCTTCTCTGTCCTACCTTTCCCGTTCTAATTATAAGAGCTTCTTTCACACCTTGCGTAATCTGCAAGAAGGCACTTAAACACTTTCCTTGGTCAATGTTCTCACTAAGACAATCTATGAAGGCTTGATTATGGTCACGTATTAGCTGCTTAAGTAAGGTCTGTGGGTCCGTTTGGGTCCATCGCAATGTATATACATTGCGTGCAGCTAATTCGATATCATTTACCAATGTGACCTTGTCGGGTTTAGCCGTTATAGGGTGGGTTAGGGAGAGATTCACACTCTGAGGGAAGTGATCACTTATCGCAATGTCAAATAACGTATAGTTAGTAAGGTAATGTGCAAGATGGGTTGGGATTAACACATAGTCGATCACTGTATCTGCACCCCTTCCATTAAAGGTTTGTTTAAACTGAGGTGGTTCCGAAAATAGTTCATTTACAAACAACAGATTATACTTTTGGATCATTAGATTCATTGCATCTCCTTGGGTACTGTGAGTAAAATGGGGCCTTAGGCCAGTGTTTTCAGTGTCCCAGCCACATACCTTCTCTGAAAGTTCTTTACAAAGATGGACATTAAAATCACCGCCCCATATAATGAGGGTCTCATGCCTGTTGTTTGCCCATATTTTCTCTAAGTCCTCGCCCATCTCCGTTAAAATATTGGGAACTTCCCCTGGTGAGGCGTTATTATTAAAATTAATGATCACTAGCTGGGTCTTCTGATCCAAATTACTTTCTGTCATTTGATAATACGGTCTCATAGCTTGCATCTTTAAATTCCGTAGCCATACTTTATTGGAAATATATGTGCATAGGCCTCCTTTTGGCCTACCATGTTTAGTCTGCACAGCTGGAGTGTGGAAAGTCTTATAGCCGTTTATGGGAACAGGGTCCAATAACCAGGTCTCCTGGAGACATAGGCATGAAAAATCTTCCATGAAGTTCACCCAGAGTGGGTTATTGATCTTATTAGTTAGGCCTACCACATTCCAATAAAGTAGGGTTATTTCGGGTTTCTGTTGGATTTGGCAATGCACATTATTTATGATTATGGGGGGGAGTGTCACCATCTATTGAGTGGATTACTGTTGGGAGGGAGTCTCTCTGGTTTATCTGAATTCCTACTAAATTCCTTTCAAGTTCCACTTCAGCGGGTATATCTTCCTTAATTGTGAGAAACCCTTCTGTATCCAATTCTGGGGCCAATTCGTAGGGTAGATCTTTCTTATTCATGCTGAGTCAATCTATGTCTTCTAAAGTTGTAAGAGGATGGAATCTATTGAAAAAAGGAATGGGATATGGTCTGTTTATGGATGTTTTACATGTTGGTTGTGAGATCTCAGTATAGTGCTGCGCCAATCTTTGATAAAAGAATCCCAGGGTAGTAGGGAAATTCCTTCGGGGGTAACTTGCCTGGGTCCTAGTTTGCGGATAATTCTATCCACCAAATCAGGAGATTTGAATGAAAGAACCACGCAGTCTCCCTCCAGTACCTTCCTACTACTTCCTACCCACCTGACTCTTCTGATAATTTTTATGTCATCAAAGAGGACCCCCACTGTTCCGGGGCCCAAACGGGTACCTATCCAATTAAGTGCCTTATTCCTCAGTGCCGTCCACGATTCCCGCTGTTGGTCTTCTGCAGGTGGAACATTGGCCAGAACCACTACATATGGAGTGGCCTCCGGAGGAAGGTGTAAGAAGTCACTTGGGATATATATAGGCTTCGAGGGTCTTATTCCACTGGGATGACTCCGTCCTGAATCTGACTGGAGATGATCTGTCCTAGTCGTAGATGGAAAATTATTTGCTGTATTTGCTGTATTTAACGGAGTATAACTAATATTTTATGCTGATGGAAGTGGTTGTAGCTTAGTCAAAGGTTTGGAAGTTAGGTATGATTGCCTAATGTTTAATGCTATTGGTGGTGGTGGTGGTTGTAATTTTCTCTGGGGCTTTGTATTCAAGTATAAGTCGTCTGCCCTATCTTTCGTGGCAGGTTGAGTATTACTCTCATGATTTAAAATCGACGGTGATGTACTAAAGGCTTTCTGCACATCATGTAAGTCTTCAGATTGTAGGGATTTTATGATTCCTAAACCTACTTCAAGATTAGATTCCACCACTTTTAGGCGCTCTGTCAAAGAATCCAATGAACCCCCAATTGATGATTTCAAGGTGTTTACTAAGTCATAAAGATTTATAAGGAGGGTTCGGGTTGTATCTGCTGAATTACTTGGGATTTTCCCTTGGGGAGGTTTCTATGGTGGCATTTGGCCTAGGGTGATTACTGAGTCTTTCTTTGACAATTTGTTTGGACCATTAGCTACCATTCCACTCCCTTGAGCGTTTAGCTACCGGGGAAAGATCGTCCGAAGTATAAATTAAATGCGAATTATTTTGAATGCATCCATTTATGTGCCTTTCTTCTATATTTACAGGCCCACAATTACTATGATTAGCATCATCTAATGTCCCAATATAGTTCGAAGATTGGGAGGTATGTTCTTTAGGAGTCAGCAATTTTCCCTCCGCATTAGCAATCTGTTTGTCTATCATCCCCATCGCTCCTGAGATGTATTTTAATATAGATGTACTATCTTTTAAGTTTGCGGGGTGATTCAATGTTGAGTGCTTTCTTTTGCCCATGTCTTATACTCTAGCAGGCTTATTCCAATGTAAGAAAAAGAAGAAAAGCTGGGAGGGTGAAAACGAATTGATTTGACTTACCAACCAACCCTCAGCTACGCACTACCCCAATTAGATTACTTAACCAAAGGATTAAATACACAATCAATGTACACTGGGTTATCAGACAGCTCAAGAGTCAAATCTCGTATAAAAAAACGATCTCACTTGTATGTCCAGTAAACAAAGGACTTAAAATGCTCCTCAGGGTAAATATCCTTCTGAGACTTAGAAGACTCTTCTGCCTCCTCGTCAAGTCCACTGTACAATTACCAGTATTACAAAGGGCTATTCCAAAGATTCCACAGAAAAGAAAATTAAAGAGGGGGGGTCCAGCCCAGCCTCTTCCTTCTTGTAAGTTTAGACGTCATTCTGTTGATGCTGTTTTTTTATCACACTCTCGTTACGAAGTAGTCCCAGGCACACCACAGTCTCTTATATAAGAAATGTTGAAGATAGTAGGAAAGTACCACCAAGTCACAGTAGCAGCAGGGATGAAAGGGGGAGACAGGAATAAGGAGGGCAGAAGTAGAAAGACCAACACGACTCCCAGCCCTCTTAACTCTCAACACTCCAGATCCTCTCTTCCTACCGCAGGCTTCAGGCTCAGGGCCTCAAGACAGGCAACATCAGCATCAGCAGCCAAGCCAAGCAACAGTCACAGAACTTTGGTACCTTTTATGAGTCAATGGGAGACAATGGGAGGCAATGGAAGTCGGTGAAGGTAAAAAAGTACTTTTTATGTTTCCTGCAAGTCAATGGAAGTCAGTAAAATGAGGCTGTATGAGGCAGTCAAACAGGCATGTGGGGAAACCAGCAACCAGGAAGATAGGTGACCAGGGGGGTTACCAGGGGGTGAGGGTGAGACAGCCCCCTCTCACCCTCTCTCCCTTACCTTAGTCAAATGGCCATAGGCCAAAGGCCAGCTGCCGCTGCTGCAGCTGCCCTCCCACACTCGTGTCCTGTTCTCCGGTCTCCTCTGCCACCTTCCGACCTTCCAATCCTTCTTCTTTTCTTTCGCTCCTTCAGTCCTCCTTCTCCTGCACCACTCCTCCTTTTGCACTGCTGCCTGCCGGTGCCCCCTGCGCGTACAGCTCTCGTCCCGACTCAGCCCATCTCAGTGTAGCTTCTTGGCTCTGGGCTCCAGGTTCCGGGCTCAATCACCGACCAGCTCACCCGCACGCCTCGGTCTCATCCGATCACCCTTTTGGAGCCCACTGACTTTCTGGCTCGCTGGAGGGCTCAGAGAGGGGCTCAGGAATGGGGGGCTCAAGGGGCCATGACAGCGTTAAGCACCCGGCAGTAGATTCCGGCAGAACCTGGCAGCCCTCACATCGTGTAACTCAGAACTCAGAACCGGAAACCACGTCACATTAAGGAAACATTACCTACCAAAAGTATGCAGTAATCACTTGAGGTGGCCAATGTAGCTCTTGAGGAGGAGTTGGTCCCAGTTAGTAGTGGGGAGCCAGCTGAGTCAACCCTAGTTTCCTTGGGTGAGGGTAAGGTGGTCCAGGGAACCATCATGCCTGGTAATACAAAGAAGTATGGGCAGTGGGTGACCATCAATGGGAGGCATGTGGCGGCTCTTAGAGACACAGGAGTCAGTATGACAACAGTGTGCTGTCAACTGGTACCTCAAGAGCAGGTAATACCTAATGTGGTACACCAAGTTGTAGTAGTAGACAACAGTGAGAGCCAATGCTTGGTAGCTCAGGTTCCCTTTGAATAGGAGGGTGGTCTCAGGTTCCTTGAGGGTAGCTGTGAGTCCATCTATGCCTGTTGACTGCTTGCTAGGGAATGACCTACAGCATACTGCTTGGAAGGAAGTGGAGCTCGGACCCATTTGGAAACTTGGGGATGTCATAGTGGGCTTGCATGACCACACGGTCCATGGCCACCAGAGAGGGTAATGGCACCAGTAGAGCCACGTGCTCTCCAAGACCATTGGGCTCGGCCATTTGAGGTGAAGAAGCGCAAAAGTGATGTCACCTACTTGGTGGACATGCAGTCTCCTAGAAACCCTTTGAGAGTGTTACACGTGGACCGCCTCAAACCGCACTTCGAGAAGACTGAGTTGACAATGCTTTAGGTTACAGATGATGGGGTTGAAGAAGAGAGTGAACCTCTCCCCAACCTCCTGTCTGCCAAAGAGCAGGATGGGTCAGTGGAGGGTGTAAACCTCTCCCAGGCTCTGACCCTAGATCAGCAGAGGGACTGTCTTCAGTTGCTGGGACAATTTGCCTCTCTTTTCTCACTTACCCCTGGGGTCACCGACTGGTGCACCTATGACATTGATACTGGGGACAGTCTGCTTGCTAAGCACAAGATTTACAAGTTAACTGACAAAGTGAGAAACAGCATCAAGAAGGAAGTTTCCAAAATGCCGGAGTTAAGGGGTGATTGAGCACTCTAACAACCCTTGGTACAGCCCTGTGGTTCAGGTCCCCAAGGCTGCTCCACCTGGTGTCACACCTGAACTTAGGTTCTGTGTTGACTAACGGGTGCTCAATGCCGTCACCAGAAATGATGCCCATCCCATCCCCCAAGCTGATGAGCTCATTGACCAGTTGAGAACTGCCAAGTTCCTCAGCACATTTGATCTGACGTCTAGGTCCTAGCAGATTGCCTTAACCAAGGGGGTAAAAGAGAAGTCTGCGTTCTCAACACCAGAGGGGCACTACCAGTTTTGTGGCAGGCCCTTTAGGTTGAAGAATGCCCTTGACACATTCCAGAGGCTGGTCAACCAGGTCCTGGCTGGGTTGGATAACTTCAGTACATAGACAACATTGGTGGCTTCCGCTCCAGCTAGGAGGACCATTTGCACCACTTCCAGGAAGTGTTGGAGGCCCTGCAGAGAGCAGGCTTCACTATTATGGCCAGTACGTGCCAAACAAGGTAGGGGTCTGTGGTGTACTTAGGACACCAGGTAGGGATCAGCCAGGTGCCGCCCCTACAGGCACAAAATTGCCACCATTCTGGCTGGGGCACCCCCCAAAACCCAGACTGAGGTGATGGCCTTCTCAGTTCTCACTGTATTTTACAGGAGATTTGTCAAGGGGTTTGGTACCATTGTTGCTCCCTTGACAGAGCTGACTTCCAAGAAGCAGTAACGTCAGGGGATCTGGACAGAGGTGTGCCAGATTGCTTTTGACACCCTGAAGAAGGCCGTGTCGACAGAACCCGTGATCAAGGCTCCTGACTTTTCCAAAGAGTTTGTTGTGCAAACAAACGTTTCAGAGCATGGTGCGGAAGCTGTGCTCTCACAGCTGAATGAAGCGGGCCTAGATTAACCTGTAGCTTTCATCAGTAGGTTACTTCCCTGGGAACAGAAGTGGAGTGCAATAGAAAGGGAAGCTTTTGCTGTGGTCTGACGAAGTTAACATCCTACTTGTTTGGGACTCACTTCCGGGTTCAGACAGACCACAGGCCCCTCAGATGGCTCATACAGATGAAGGGTGAGAATCCTAAACTGTTGAGGTGGTTCATCTCTCTACAGGGAATGGACTTTACGGTGAAACACCTCCCTGGAACAGAGCACGCCAAAGCTGATGGTCTTTCCAGGATTTTCTTCCTTAGTGATGAGAACTGCCAAGGGGTTGGGTAGTTCTCTCCGCTTTCAGCTGGAAGGGACACGTGTTAGAACTGGCAGCTATTGGTGTGGTCTCCCTGTACTTTTTTGCTTCTGACCCCCTGTTTTCGGATCCTGTGCTGTAATTAGTTTTTGCTGGCTTTAATACACTGGGCACTTTTACCACTGCTAACCAGTGCTAAAGTGAAAGTGCTCTCTGTCTAAAAGATAATGGTAATTGATTTTCCATAACTGGCACATTTGATTTACTGGCAAGTCCCTAGTAAAATACAATATGGGTGCCGAGATGCTGTAAATCAAATGCTACTAGTGGGCCTGCAGCACTGATTGTGCCACCCACATAAGAAGCCTTGTAAACATGTCTCAAACCCGCCACTGCAGTGTCTGTGTGTGTAGTTTTTCACTGCCAATTCGACTTGGCAAGTGTACTCACTTCCAAGCCCCAAACCTTCCCTTTTACTACATGTAAGTCACCCATAAGGTAGCCCCTAGGTAGCCCCATGGGCAGGGTGCAGTGTATTTAAAAGGTAGGACATGTACTGGTGGGTTTTACATGTCCTGATGGTGAAATACTGCCAAATCCGTTTTCACTATTGCAAGGCCTATCTCTTTCATAGGTAAACATGGGAGCTGCCTTTAAATATCTTTTAAGTGCAGCCTCCCATTGGGAGCTGAAAGAGAAATGAAGTTTGTGGTCTCTGAACCCACAATTTAAAAATACATCTTGTGGTAGAGTTGTTTTTTAGATTGTCTGTTTGAAAATGCCACTTTTAGATAGTGGGCATTTTTTTGCTTAACCACTCTGTGCCTCTGCCTGCCTGTGGAATCCACATCTGGGTCAGACTGACAGTTGGGCTGTTTTTGAATTCCCTCTAGACAGTGACACAAAGGGAGCTGATGACTGACCTGCATATCCTGATGAGTATCCTGGGCTAGAGTGGGGAGGGAGGAGCTGACAATAACACCTGACTGGGCTGTGGCTGTCCTCACACATGCAGTTTCCAACCCATCCTAGTGTGTGTCTGGGGCCAGGCGTAGGCAAGGCAGGATCATGTTGTTGGAGGCTGTCCTGGTTTGTAGTGGGTACCTATGGTACACCTTATACCAGGTCCAGTTATCCCTTATTAGTGAAATGTGAGTAGTCTCTAGAAGCCAGGCTCTCTAGTGGTAGCTGTAGCTGAGCAGCCAAGGCTTATCTAGGTGACATGCAAAGCACATGCAATACCACTGTAGTCACACGGTACTCACTTGCATGAAAGAAAATACTCGGTGTTACAAAAATAAAGGTACTTTATTTTGGTGACTGTAGGAGGCTGGCCTGGTTTGTAGTGGGTACCTTGGGTACTTACACCTTACACGAGGTCCAGTTATCCCTTGTTAGTGAATGTAGTAGTGTTCTAGCAGCTTAGGCTGATAGAGGTAGCTATAGCAGAGCAGCGTAGGCTGAACTAGGAGACATACAAAGCTCATGCAATACCACTTATAGTTACACAGTACTTATACACAAGTAAAGACAATACTCAGTGTTACCAAAACTAAAGGTATTTATCTGGGTGACACAGTGCCAAAAATATCTTAGAGACAATACTCCTTCTGGAGCTAAGTATTATACACAATATATACACTAGACACCAAAATTAGACAAGTAAATAGTCATAGAACAATGCAAACAGTAGGAAGTCCTATAGAATGCAATGGGAGAAAATAGGTCTAGGGGCACCAAAACCATATACTAAAAAAGTGGAATGTGAATCACAAATTCCCCCATAGACAAGTGTAGTGTGTGCAGAATTGCTGGGAGAGTAAGAATACAGTAAAGGTAAGTAAATTACCCCACCCCAGAACCCAGAAAAGCAGGAGTAAATTACTGCAAGTTTCCTTAGGACACACTACACCTCGTTTTTGGGATTTTGCATCACCCAACCAAGTCTGCAAAGAACAACTGTTGGATTATTAGACCTGAAGACCTGCAAAGGAAGGGGACCAAGTCCAGTAGTAGCCAAAACAGAAGAGAGTGCAAAAGAAGAGTCCCCGGTTGGACGAAGACTGCAGAAATGCACCCTAGGAGGATGCCAGCGGGTTCCTGCATGATGCAAAGGATGTCCCACATCGTGAAGTTGGATGCAGGAGAGTTTTGGCACTGTATTCCTCCAACAAGCCTTGATTCCATCAAAGTGGCGTTTTGCATCAAGTAGGCGCTCTTTGGACCCAGGAGGGACCTGGGGGCCTCAACTCTGTGTGAAGAGGAAGGGGGGGGGGCTCTCAGCCCTTCAGAGAACCCTCAGAGCAGTAGATAGCACCCACGGGAGTCCCAGAACACAGGGACACGGAGGTGCAAATGCGGTTGGTGCAGCACTACAAAGGAAGGTCCCACGCCGCTGGAGATCAACTCAGCGGGTTGAGCGTCGCAGGATAGAGTGCTGGGGACCTGGGCCAGGCTGTGCATAAAGGAATTTTGCAAATAGTGCACAGAGGCCTCAGGAGGTGAAGAAGACGTGGTGCACAGGGGTACTGTTGTTCTGGGAGAAGGCAAGGTCTTACCTCCTCCAAATTGCAACAGCAGGACGTCAGGACAGTCTGTGTCGATGGGGTCCACCCTCCATGTTCCAAGGAGCACACTCGTCACCAGGAGAGAAGTCCAAGAGAACCGGTCGTCGACTTAGAAGGTGCCTGCTTCAGCAGGGGAGTGACTTCGTCACCCCACAGGAGATTTCTTTGGTCCTTCTGGTGCAGTATGAAGACAGGGAGTCACCTTATATACCACCCTGTCCAGGCAACTCTGGTTTTCTTAGATCCTGGTTGTCCATCAAGTGACTGTGAGAATCAAATGAGTAGTTCTGCTACATGTTGAGGCCCTTTCCCAAATACCTATTAACAATATCTAATACATTTCACAAAAAATGGTGGTATATATCCCTTGTCATGGCTTACAGAAATGTAGGTTTTAATGAGAGAGTCACATGAAACATGGGACTGTTTTAAGGAATATTGTTAACAATGACATTGTCACACTGTTCTAGTCAAGATGTACTCTGCTAAAACCTGTCTCCTCCATGGCCTACAAGTGCTGATTAGCATGCAGCACTGAAGATTTAAACAAATCTAGTAACCTTGAACATGTAGGTCATAGCACTGCCCCAAGCCCTTCTGGGAGATAGGTATATTCTCCAGTGATGCTTCTTAGCCCTCATGTCCCTTTAATACAAAGGATGGCACCTGAGTGTGTACTTTAGGCCTAGGATTACTCATGGCATCATGCACCAAATCCCCAGACCCAGCACCACTCCCCTCCTTTGTGTTGCACTGTGGAGACAAGTACTGAAATCCTGCTCCATCACTGCTAAACAGATTGAAAGCAATAGCACCAACAGACCAAGTGAATCTAAAATCAAGAGGTGTACCAGAGAATGTGGACTGCTCAATAAGAAAGACATGTAATATTTCACAAGGACAACCCTATATTTCCACGGGGACCAGAGTCAATATCTTCTATATGCACAGTGTCCTATGAGACTTATTCTAAAAGTGGTACACCTCTTAACAAATTTTGGGGAATCCACCAATCAATGTCATATAAATCTATCCCAGTAATATTTTATTACTTGTAATTAAAGAAGAAAACACTGGACCAATAGAAGTTGCAGTCACTAGTATGTATTCACAGTTCATATGCAGTGATCAGTAAGGCAGTCAACAAAGTGAAGATGACGCAGTGCTTAAATGGGTGAACAAACATATATTTATCACATAAGACACTGTAAAATGCCCCTGGTTCTGTACATAATTTTCAGCTATGGATTCAGGACATCCCATAGTCTCGGGATGCGGTTCAGTATTAGAATGCATATATCAGTACATTGATTTACACATTAAAGATTAAGGGCCTGATTTATGAAGCTGTAGCGCCACCATAGGGTTGTTTTTGAGGCTAGGGTAGCGCTAAAGTGACCATTTACACGCACCATATTTACAAAGTGGCACAATGCATTTAAAACCTTGTGCCACATTATGCCTGCACCGGGCATAGTGCATGCAAAGGTGGCATTCCCCAGTTAGAGGGGCCGAAAAAATAACGCAAGGAAATCGATGAGATTTCCTTGCATCATTTCTTTTGGCACTTTTAATGCCTGGTGAGAGCAGGCGTTAAAAGGTGGCATGCCATTGAATACAATGGGCCCTTTTATACTCTGCAGGAGTAGTGCCAAAATGTTGGCGCTACTCCTGCAGAATACATCAATAGCATCAGGAATTCTGATGCTATAGCCCCTACCATGCGCCATGGTGCGCCATATTTTAAATACAATGCACACATGGTGGCTTTAGGGGGGCGCTAAGGGATGCAAGGAAAGTGATTCTGCATTGGGTGCAGCGCCACATTTCTTAGATCAGCCCCTAATTCACCATTTTGAGACCCCATTTAAGAGCGAGCATGCATTTTATCAATGACATAGAGGAACAAGGATTTGAGGTAGGGGTAGACATACTGGTGAACCTGGATGTTGAATCCCTAAACACTAACGTCCCCCAAGACGAGGCGTTAGAGATCATACAGGAATGTGTTTTTTTGATGGAGAGGGAGAAGGCAATGTGTGAATCTATCACAACCCTAAAGAACGAGGCACTGAAGAAGAATGACTGTTTAAAACTGGATTCTACATACAAAAGAAAGGAATGGCTGTGGGTGCATGCTTAGTAGCAAATTGGTTTGTAAGCAGATTTGAGGAGAGGGTCATATACAGCCAAAATGACCTATCCAGTGCCAAGATTAGATAAAGGAAAGTTTACATGGACGACATCTTTTTAATATGGTATGGCAGTGAAGAAGAACTAAACAATTGTTTACAATGGATAAACCGTCAGAGTCATGATTCCAAGTTCAGGGCTAATTTCAGCCAAACTGAGGTCAGTTATCTTGACCTTCTAGTGAGATACCAAGAGGGTATCCTATATACAACATCATACAAAAAACATACAAACACAAACTCTCTATTGAGATTTAACAGCCACCACCCACGAGCCCTCGGAGATAACCTGAGGTATGTTCAATTTTTGAGAATGCGGAGGAGTTGTAAATAGAAAGAAGATTTTTTCAGACGGCAGAACAGTTAAAAATCAAACTCCTACACATGGGTTTCTGGAAAAAATTGTCACTAGATCCTTGAATCTGGCCTGGTTCTGCCTGAGGTAGTGTCTACTAATGCCGAAATCAAGGAAAAACACTGAACGAGTAGTTTAGTGAGTACTTTTCACCCTTAAGTAATGAGGTGCAAATCATCAAAGAACCAACTGGTGACTCGTACAAGACACTTATAATGAGGTGTCCTTATTCGCATAAAAAAGAAATGAAAACATCAGAGATTATGTAGCAAGAGCACATAAAGATGCTCCGAAAAATAATGCCATAAGAACAATGTGGGTCTCGCAGGAGTTATAGGTCACCATAGATGTGGGGCCTGCTCAATGTGTGAATTTACTTCAAACACTAAGGCCCATATTTCTACTTTTTTAGCAACACATTTGCGTCATTTTTTTACACAAAAGTGGTGCAAACGTACAAACTACAATTATATTTTGTAAGTTTGCGCCACTTTTGCGTAAAAAAATGACTCAAATGCAGCACTAAAAAAGTATAAATATGGACCTAAGACTCTAGAAGGACATAATATGGCATTTAAACTGCAAGCATTTTCTAATTGCAATACAAGAAATGTCATTTACATTATCAGATGCCTCATACCTGTGTAAAAAATTATATGTGGGCCAAACTACACAAATGGCCAAAGAACGGATTGCACAACACTGGAGAAGAATCAAATGCAAAGTTGAAGAAGCACTGAGCTACAGCACTTTCAGAAACATCAGCACACTGAGGGTGAAATATACTAGCAAGTGGCAGAAGTGGTGTCATTGGACAGTCACTGTGATAATATTAAAGACATTCCGGATAGACATGAGAGCAAGTGGATCGAAATCTCTCAGTTCTGTCACAGTGAAGGGCTAAGGGTTACCTGAAAAAATCTAAAACATATATATATCTGTATGTATGTATATGAAACCCACCAATACTGTTGTGGGTTGTGTCATGATGCTACCTGACTTTTGATGTATTTACTTTTGTTGTCCTGATTGTACTATTTTGCTCTGACTTGTAACACATTGAGGGGCATATTTATACTCTGTTTGCACCAAATGTGCATCAAAAATTTTGACGCACATTCGGCGCAAACCGTGCACCATATTTAAACTTTGATGCCCGAGGACGTCAAAATTCCTGTGTGTGCGTCGTTTTTTGGATGTGGGAAACTGCCTTGCGTTAATGACATGCAAGGTAGGCGTTCCCGCCCAAAAAATGACTTTAAGGCCTGTGCGCCTTATTTATACTCCAGCGTCATTTTGATGCACAGGAGGGGACGGGCCTTAAAAAACAGCGCACAGCCTGATTTGCCCCGTATTTTAACACCTGGGTCAGGGCAGGTGTTAAGGGACCTGTGGGCTCACTTCCATGGTCTCTGACCATGGAAAGAGCCCAGAGGTGCCCTTCCCTGCCCCCATGGACACCCCCTGCCACCCTCGCCCACCCCTGGAGGACACCCATGGATGGGGGTACCCATCCCAGATAAGTACAGGTAAGCTGAGGTAAGTATATATATATTTTTTTTTAAGTGGCATAGGGGGGCCTAATTTGAGCCCCCCTACATGCCACTGTGCCCATTGACCATGCCCAGGGGACAGAAGTCCCGTGGGCCTGGCCATTGGGCAAGGGGGCATGACTCCTTTCTTTGCTATGACAGGAGCCATTTCAATGGGGGTTGTGGGTCAAATAATGTCGCAAGTACGATTTGAGGCATGATTTTTGCCTCAGACCTGACTTACACCATTTTTTGACGCACAACCCCCATTTTCCCCCTAAGCAGGCGCTGCCTGGTTTGAGTCATTGTTTTTTACTCTGACCAGTCCACAGCGCCGGCTAACGTCATTCCTTAAATAAGGCGCCCGCATGGCGCGTAGGAATGTCGTTAGCCGGCGGTAAATTTTTTTACGTTTGCGTCAAAAAGTATAAATATGGGCCTGAATAAGTTGAATCTTTGAATGTATTAACATTTTTGACAACCTCGGGCCACCCTAATGGCTGCGTTATAGTGGCTTGCGAATGTAGAATCTTACCCCCAAAATGTCCATTTCCCCAAACATGCCTGTTTTCCGCCCCCTGACCCCCAACCCCATTCAAGCCCCTTGACTTATGCGTCCCATGAAGTTTTTAGGTCGAGCCTAGACAGCGAGCATGTGCTGTCTGCAAGACATGTTTGAATGAGTATAGGACTTCACTCAAGCCTGCCGCTTACCATAGGTTGAAGGAAGTGTTGCTCTTGTTTTGTTGCCTCCTAACTGGTTTGGCAGCCAAACTTCCTTTACTTGGCTGAGGAGCACCGGCCCAGTACAGTTTAATTATGCCTCAAATGTTTTTCTGTTGTTTGGATGGACTATTTTTTTTTTGTTTCCTGCCTCTCGTCTTTGTCAGTAAACTCTTGTGTTCATCCCTTTGGGTTCGTTTTCCGCGTTTGCCCTTCCCTTGGTCCTTACTTTACATAATCGGTAAAAACATATAGTTGTGTTGCACATGTGTTTTGTATATTTTTTGTGGCTTTTTATAGCATGAAATCGACCCAGGAATGAATCCTCAACAGTGGCTCTCCCAGCACAGCGAGACAGACAATACTACAGTATTCACTACACTCAGGAATATTCACCCCATAATGCTTTGCAGGCATTCCTTTTACAACACATTTTTGCCCATAACAGCCTGTGGTGGTCCTAGGGCAATGAGACCACCACCAAAACATTCAGAGAGATGTATTCTTTATGTCCAGGCAATCTTGTGGGTCACACTATGTTAGAGGGGTCCCAAAAACCATAATCTCTTCCACCATTCAATACATACTTATTTTTTCTTTTATAGCGAGACCTTTTGTTTTTCCAGCTGAGAAGAGATTGTGTTATAAAGGCCTTGTTTGTAATAATATTTTGACAGCCTTTGTCACGGTTTCGGGTGGGTCTGATCAGGACTCTGGTTGGGACACCCCTTGAGGTCACCGAATATCCCAAAGAGGTAGTATACTGGGGCAAAAGAGCAGCTAAAGGCATACACGGAAAGGACAGCTATGGACAGGCACGGGAAAGTAAAAGCAGAGCAACCCTTGTGTGAACAAACAGGAAACGGACTACTAATGGACAAACACGCTGGGGTTGTACACAGAGTAAGGCGCAGAACCTCCCACAGTGACAGGGAATGTCAATGCCTCTGTGCAGTTTTCTCTTACAGATAGTCACCCTGCCAGCCCCATAGAAAGGAGGCAGCAGAAGTGATTCTGTCTCTGGACCCTAGAGCACAAACAAGGATAGTACTTACATACATTAGACACACTCTTGTGGGTCCAGCTGGAAACACAGTGGCGATTCCTGAGAAAACAGCAATAGCACACTGTCACTGTTAGGCACGAAAGACAAGGTATAACGCTAGACAAGGATGGGGGCTGGAATTGCCTGCTGGAAACCAGGAGCCAACCCCAGAACAAAGGAGGACACTTATACACTGGTGAAGACTGATAGAACACTTATCAGACACAAATAACCAAGAAGAAACAGAAACAGAAGGGAACAAACTAAGAGGCAGAGGCAAGAACTAGGAAAAGGCTCAGGCTGAAGCAAAGGCAGGACTAGGACTTGAAAACAGGGCGCAAGCTTCTGGCTTGGACAAACAGAGACAGGACTGGGAAACTGAGAGCAGGCTCTGGCTGGAACAGGCAAGGACAGGGCTGGAATACAGGGAGTAGGAAATGAGCAGTAAACAGGACTGGGAAACTGAGAGCAGGCTCTGGCTGGAACAGGCAATGACAGGGCTGGAATACAGGGAGTAGGAAAAGAGCAGTAAACAGGACTGGGAAACAGAGAGAAGGTTCAGGCTGAAACAAGGCAGAAGCAGTGCAGAGAAACGGGGAGCAGGCTCTGGAAGAAACAAACAGGTACAAGGCTAAGAGATAGGGAGCAGACTCTGTCTGGAACAATCAGGAGCAGGGCAGAAAAACAAGAAACAGGATCAAGCTGGAACAGAACAGGAACAAAACTGGAACACCATCCGACAAAGGGTCTGTAACACAAAGGAATCAAACTCCAATGCACGACGGGGATCTTGAGGAAATGGCTGCTTATAAGCAGTTCCAAGCTGGGCTGCACAGGAGAGGTCTCAGGTGTGTGTAGTTTCAGACACTTGCAAGTCCTGGAGGAGAGGATCCGGTGAAAAGGAGCAACTGGACTTCTCCCATAGAAAACAATGGGAAACAGAATCCGGGCTTTCCTGACTACCAGGCTGTGCATTATGGATTTGCAGTCCCAGGAAGAAAATGTAGTACTACACAAGTGTACCACAGAGAAAAGAGAAAGAAACAGGAGTCAGCAAGGGACTCTAGATAAGTGTTCAAGGTGATTCCCAGGCTTCCGACAGTCCCCTTACAGCACCCCCTAGAAATGGGACGTCAGAGTCGTAACAGCCTTTCTTGGCCTGCAAATGTGTAATATACTATGCTCTCCAAGGCTGCAGAATAATTATTGCCCCCAAGGCCCTACTAACTCAGTAAGCTCCACAGGGACATATAGCAAAGACCAGTGGTACTGCACCATTGGCTGTTGACTCTACGGGGACATCTAGTAACGACTTGCAGCACTGCAACCTTGTGCCGCTGACTCCACAGTTAAATGATATTTAAAAAGCCTGCTAGGCCTGAAAATGTGTAAAAGACACTATGCCCTCAAGGGGCTGATTATATGGCTACACTGCAATGTTCATTATCATTCTTTTTTATGTGATTATGACGACTAGGGGCTGGATATATGGTTACATGACAATGTTTCTTCCACATGCTAGTTTTAATGTGGTGCTCTGTAGGGGCAGTTCAGACCATTACAGTCTAATGTCAAGTGTATGAAGAAATGCACAAAAACAGTATATTTCTGATAAAGGTTGCATGTGCTGCATGGTTAAATATTATAAGGTACCAAATGCGAGGTTGTCATTATCATTTATAATGCCAACAGCTCTAACTCTCACTAATGCGAGACCTATTGCATTGCAAATGTTTGTTAGATGATGGTTGTTCTTGTGAAGGAATTGTATTGGGCTGACATGAATGGTGTTCATGGAAGATGGCGGCCGAGGTTTGTGGTCTGGTTGTTAAGAGACACTCGCATAGGTAAGCCGGCAGCATCTGCTGTATCTTCTTGTTCTACCGTGCTGTATTTGAATGGTACTACCCAGGGCGCATGAAGGTCGTCATAAAGTGGTAAAATATATATTGGATGGGAACTAGGTGGTATTGGCCGAGGGTGTGGTACACATCTTTGATGATTGTCAACTTGGGCCCTGATTTATGCCAATGTGGTGCAGTGCAGCGATGCCCAAAAAAAGAAGTGCTGCACCACTTTTGAAATGCAGGGATGCACTGTATTTACTGGAATACGGTGCACCCCTGCGTTTTCCCCTGCACCGGCGCTGAATTAAGCTGCCTTTGCCAACACAGGCATCCTTGCACCACAGTACAAGGGTGTCTGTTTTGAGGGGATAGATTGTTTATGTGCAGGAAGGTGTCCCTTCCTGCACATAAACAATCTATAATGGTGATTTGGCACTTCTATGTGTGCCGCGAAAAGCAGCATACATAGAAGTATCAAAGAATAATTTTGGAACGATTGTGTATGTGCAGGAAGGGACCACTCCCTGCACATAAACAATCATCCATGGCATTTTGCTTCTTCTATGTGTGCTGCAGAATGCAGCACACATAGATAAAGCAAAAAAACGAGGAGGAATAAAAGCATTCCTCCTCGTTGTGCCATGCTAATGCCACTCATGGGGTGGCTTAGGTTTTTGGTACTGTCACAGATTTACGATTTCTCGTAAATCTGGGGCAGTGTCAAAAGAATGGGTATTGTGGTAGAATGCCCACAGCAACACTCATTGCACACTCCTCAGATGCAGAAAGCTGCGTCGGATGGGCCCATATTTACAAGCAGGCATAATCCCACAAAAAGTGGCATTACACCTCCTTGTAAATACGGAGCAGTGGTTAGCAGCACCGGAGCATCACAAAAAGTGACCCTTGGTTTTTGAAGAACAGTGGTGAATAATTTGAAGAAATTGACTGAGGTGCTTTACCATTTTGGACCTAGCCCACAAAGCCAAGTAAGGTTTAAATACAGTAGTATTTCAGACCAGATGGGTCATGCATGAATATGTTCATCATTCACATGGGTCTGATATGTGTTTATTTGTTTTCACATACAGAACTATATGAGAAGAAAAGTTTAGTGTGGCGGTTGACCCCTTTGAAACATACTACTGATGCATAGTAAGGTGGATACTTTCACGGGTTTACTTTATACCACATGGGTCATGCTTGCAAATTGTGAAGAATCACTTCAAGATGTGCACACACTGGCATTTTGATCGGTATGGGCCATATGATTGAGGACATTTTGGACCTGCGATGCATATCATGGTGGAGAGGGATATTGCATGCAATAAAGAGTAGCTTTATAAAAGTTGGGCATATGTTTTGGACAGTACCTTGCACGTTGCAATATTCACATCAATCGGGTGGGAGTTATAGCCACTCCCAAGGGGAGATGCTCATCCACATTTAAGGTGCTACAAGACACATGGGATGTTTCCTTGGGTGACTGACTTGGTGCAGGAAGCTGCACATGTGATACTTGACACATGGTGTAGCACAGGTGATTAACTACGGATTGAACCACTGGTTAAAGAAAATGTTCTCTGCTCCTTTTTTTAATTCATTACAGGCCCATTGAAGTTGGATTGTACTCTGTCTACAGCGTAGACAGCACACAGAATAGTACTCACACATTGGTGAGTGGTTTAGAGACCTATGGATTTCAGAATATGGCACAATATTTTTATATGAGATGCATTTGGACTGATGATTGGTTCTGTGCTTCTGCAACTATTTATATGCAGGTTGTTTAGCCAGATGACTTGGTCCTGAAGAGACCCATTCATTTATTCAGGGTCGAAATGTTGACAATCCTCCCCCCCTTGGTTCCCAGATTAATTGTAATCAATAGTAACTGTGGACTGATCCACAACTGCCTCATATGTATATCTGAAGATTATGTACAGAACAAGGGGAATTGTACATTGTCTTATTTATGATATATATACATATATATATATATATATATATATATATATATATATATACATATATATATGTTTGTTCACTCATTTGAGCACTGTGTCGTCTGGACTTTTGTTCACTGTTTGACTGACCACTGCATATGAACAATACGAACTAGTGACAGTAATTTCTATCAGTCCCTCGTTTTCTTCTTTACTTTTAAGTAATACGATATTACTGGGATAGTATGATATGACATTGATTGGTGGATTCCCCAAAATTTGTTAAGGGATGTCCCACATTTTCAATGAGCCGGACGGGCACAAACTATCCTACACTCCATTTCCCCTGTGACCCATTACTTAGGCATGTACTTTGAGACTGAACCACAACTGACAGGAATCAGATTATATGCCACATTAGAGATTAAAATGCATTCACATGTAAAGATAATGAGGAACTTAATAATTGAGTAAATGGCTTATTTTTCTATTCCAATACAACAGTGACTTGGCAGTGCAGATATTAAGTGTTATTTACATTTTACCTTGGATCTGAGTTTCTAAAATTGTGTTGGCTTCCAACAGTAAGGAATAGTGTCTAGTTCTTGGGGTTCCCAGCTAATACACATGAAGTAATTGGACCACTGATTGGTTGTTAGTCTAGCACTCTCAGCTATGCTGTGTCCAGCTTCTCTGTGGTGAGAGAAGTTTGTGTTTACAAAGAGTGTGGGCTGTGTGGTTGGTCGACTTGGCAATCGCATGAGCGTTCCCTGGAAGTGCCTACATTTGTTGTCATGTATTACAGAGGCAGGGTTGGGTGAGGACACTGATGCCTTTCTAATGCAGTCAGTTGTGGGGCTGGAAGAGTTCCTCAGATGGCCTGTTACGGACCCCCACTGTGAGTTGAGTGAAAGTCAATACCTGCTCTCAGCCTGAGAACGAACAAGATTGGTCTGTTAGCAGACCTATCAGCTTCATACACCAGATGCTAGCACAACCAGCGCAAGACTGTATGCGTTCTGGGATTTCCTATGGATGGCTGGTGGCTATGTGCTGATCTTCTTGGGCTGAGCATGCCCCTGGCTGGCTTAGGCCAAAATTGCAGGCTGCCTGGTGATTTCAAATCACACTCATATGTTTTTGTGCCAAATTTGAGATTACAAATTGTGAGAATATTGCGCACTCCTGAGAATTTTACCCAAGCACATTTCGCCAGGAAAAACTTGCCAAAATTTGCATGTGGAAAAAGGTGAGTAATTGGAAAAAGCGCAGATTTTATGTTCATTTAAGAGCCATCCACTCGGCATTCCCCATTCTAACCTCATTACCTCGGATTGGTTTGGTAATTTCGCAAAAGGAAATACCTCAAGTGCAGTAACTGGATTTTCCACAATGTTCAATTACAGCACTGTAATTCTCGGCTTCTCAAATACGACCCACAAATGGCCCCCGGAGCCAGCAAAAACATACTTTTCCACACAGAGTTGTGATTGATAGTGCACCTAAAGATAGGGCTCGCAACTCTGAACTTTATGTTAATGGGGTGGATTCCTTGCTAGTTCAGGGTCAACAGCTAGGACAGGGTGGTCAGTATTCTGGGCTGCAGCGGCAAGCTGGTTTCTTTAGTCATTTGCCCGTGTGATGTGTAGGCTCAGAGGTGAATTGATAAGGCATACACACGAGTAGCTAGGCTACAGTGACTACAAGATTTTGGGGCACTGACCTTTATTAACACCTCCGTGACCATACGTGATCATCAAACAAGATTACGGTTGGGCAAATCTCACTTTTTGGTATGCATAACACTACGGAATATGCCTAATTGATGATAGTGTTTGCATATTCCATACGATACATCCATGTATTGCACAGTCATGCACCGGCATCACCAGATACTGCTGTAACCAAAATGGAGCTGTCTTTCCCGTGCTGTGTGCAATGACATCCATTCGAAAAGGGACAATAAAACACAAAACAATGATCCTTAGTAAGATGTTTAGAAACACGCAATCACTTAAAATAAATAGTAGGTAAAAACATTCACAGTTACGCTTACTGTTCTTTTTATTTCCACTGATTTGTTTAAATTATTAACTTTGTGTTATTGTTTTTTTACGAAAACGGCACTCAGATAATCTACCACTGTTTCACAATGCAAGCGCAACCTAATTGTAATATAATATTTGTTGATCATGTTCTATAATATTCTTTCCTCTCGCACGTGTGACAGCTGAGGGGGGGGGGGGGGGAAGAGGGGGAGTCAACCACAGAGCACAGAGCACAATCAAAATTGACAAGTCGGGACACGATGGGCAGGGATGACGTCTCTTCAGTTTGGCCGAGTTATCTTCCCTCTTCATTCATCCTCTTATCGCCGGGCTGGGTCTTGTGTCCTGTATGTGGATAAAGAAAAGATATATACGTCTGTTCTCAAAGGCACAACCTTTTTCCATTAAGGACGTTCTAATTGGTCTTGACCTTTTTGTGATTGGGCCCACCACAACTAAGCACCAAATAGCAACCAGGGTACCACCTTGGACCTATAAGCTTTTAAAAGCATAAGTAAGGACAAGTCCTTATACTTATTTTTACAAGTAATGAGAACAAACATGAAGGTTTTAATGAAACATTCAACTGAATTGACTACTAAGCCGTTCATCGTTAATTACCAAAAGAAAACTGTGTTGTGACTAAATCTAATTTTCATTATACCCATAAAATAATTATTTCTCGTTGCTGGAACCACCAAACATTATAGCCTCCTTTTGAAGTCTGGCATCAATGAAGACCTTTTGCTTTTTCCCCAAAAAATTATATATATATATATATATATATATATATATATATATATATATATATATTTATACTAACTACACTTACAAGGGATTTTAGCCAGCCCTCTTCACCCATTGGTCTGTTATTGTGTCACTTTGATTTTTCTTCCACATATTACAGCTTACAGCATGGGGCTGGAGGTCAGAAACTTCAGCCACTGGATAACTTCACTGTGAGTGACCGCATTCTACCCTTCCATGAGGAGCACATCCATACACCAAGTGTTTTCCTTCAGTCCCAGTGAACACAATGGCAATGCGCACTTTTAGAGACCACAAAAATAGCATTGCTTTTAGCTACAGTTTTTTTTTAGATTAACAAGGTCCTGCCAGCTTCCACAACAATAACGTTCTGCATAAACCATGACAAAACAAAACAAGCACTGATGTAGCCAAAAGACTGGCACCCAACACAAGACCTACTGGCTTTGCTAATACTTGTTGGCACAGGACATGACAGAAAAATGTCAGCACACTCCCTTCTCAGGTGATGACTGGAGGGTGATGACCAGTTCTGGAGTAGTTCTTACGAAAGAAGTGTTTTGCCTAACTAAACCCAACTAAAGTAAACTCAGATGTAAAAGCATTAAACTGCTCTTTTCAATATGTTCCTGCAACAGAGAACGTGAAAAAGCCCTTAAGTGCCATATTTCAATATTTCTATCAGTTCTCTCTCTGATTGGTCCATTTTTCCTTTTTTTTTTACCCTAGTGTGGATGTGCGCTGCAACTCAGCCTTCTTCACTTGAGCTCATGGAGGAAGAATCTGGCACAGATTTACAGCCATGACGCAGGAACGGAATCATCTTTTTTCTCTTCAGTGAAGGGTTATACTTGGGAGTCGCCCTTTCTGCCACCTCTGTCCTATCCGCCATTGGGGTTCCGCCCTGCAAAAGGAGGGCCCCATATGGTCAGTCAGGCACTTACACACACTGATTATGTCCTGATTATTTATGAAGCAGATACTACATTTCGAATTTCTTTGTCGCTTAAAACAATGGAGGGCCTGATTTGGAGATTGAAAATGTATTAATTAGTGCAAGAAATGTTAAATCCATGCAGGAGGATGCTCCACCTGTGCGGACTCCACTGTACGAGCTACCTCTGCTTCAGAAATAATTAGGCGTGGGCAAAATTTAAATTTCACCACTGTAATTTGTATGAATTTAGGAATTTCGCATTATTCTTGCTATGTGAAATTCCTGAAATTGCACCATTGCAACACTTCATGTAATTATATACCATTTGCAGTAAAAACTTACCACAAATGCACAATTTATGATAAAAAGTACAGAGAATGCACAGGGACTGCGAACACAAGCAGCTGTTGTCTGTGGTGTTTTTGTTGAAAAGCATCCTTGCACCAAAAAATGACACAAGGGCACATTTAGAGATAAAATATGGCACGAAATGATGCATTTGCTTTTTACATAGTTCAGCATAATTTTAATAATTTTGCGTAATTAAACACAAGCAAATGAAATGAATTTTAGACACGCTTAGAGATAATATGGAGGTGACAATTCCACTGGACGATTCCCCATTGATGAAAGAATCCCCAACAGAAGATTTGACACTTTGTGAATGTGTTAGGGATTTTTTTAGCTACTACCCCACTCTAAATCAGGGCTTAAGTGCTATTAATACTCATCTCAAAGGTATCCATTCTTCTAAACTGTGTAGAGATAAACAAAGCTTTGTCCCTGCTGAGAGGCTCACTTTTAATCTGCATGCTATCCTAGCCTTACATTTCTTGGTAGGACTGCCTGACATTGCCCGGCATGTGATGCACTCTTCACACCATATATATTCCAACGCTGAGCAGTCAACCCAAAATCCACTTTCCACCCCTCCACCTCCTTTTCAGTCCTTATGCAAATTCATTTTCAACATTATATACAATCTCTCTGTATGTACAAGCACTAAGACTATAAATATAATCACAATATGACTGAATGCTTGATTGGATGAATAACTAAATGTATGAACCGATGATTGCATAAATTAATGTGTACCTGGTATAATGCTCCGTTATTGTGTACTGAGGCAGTCATCACAGATGCTTCTCTGTTACCACTGATGTTCAGTGCTTAATTTGTGTTGGTGGTACCAGTGCTCAGCACCAGCACTTATTTCTTAACGGTGGCCCATAATTAGGACAGGCACTGCTACCACATGGTAACAGTGGCTGTCTTGTTTTCAACAGAGCACCAGTAAAGAGTTTAACAGGTTGTTACACATTTACAATATTAACAGGTCCACCATGTTGAAGCCATTCTTAAAGCTTGGATGACCAAATTGTCACATCTGTAGGACTGAGGTGGATAGTACCTAGAGCTGATGTAGGCATTTTGCAGGAGTGGTGCAATTTGCAGTGGATTCCTGAGAAATATTTTGGGCCCTGGCACATACTTTTTTTTTTTACAAATTAAGCAGTGCGGCTGTAGTTATACTAGTTTAAATATTTGATGCACCACTTTAAAATGGAGCTGAGATGTCTGTCACTGCTAGAACATCATTGCAATTGTTAGCACTGCTTTGTAACAATATATTTTGGACTACAAATAAAAAAAAAATATTTGTGCCCTACAGTATTCTATTCTATTAGTGGGCACGCTTGCTATTCCATCCATATCACTGTTTTAGCATCACTTAAGGTCATGGTTTGGAGTTGGCAGTAACAAAAAATTTCTGATTTGAGGAAGAAGTGGTAAATTCTGCTTTGAACAGGCAGCTGCCAGTACAGAATGCTTCTGCAGAATGAAGTCTGCTGTCCTATCCTCCAAGCTCAGGTAATTAGCTGAACCCATTCTCCACTGACTAAGAATCATGCAATGTAGTATTCAGTATCTTCACAACAAATCGGAAGATTTTCATTTGCAGCACGACTCTAAATCAGGCCATTATTTAAGATTCTAAGCCTTCTTCTCATTTTGCTCACTGCACATTCAGCAACATCATTACCAGCAGGTTGTGAAGGCAGTGAGGGGCAGGCAGCGTCAGGCTACTGGCCTGTTTCGAAGGATGACAATGGCAAAGAAAACAGAGGAGAAGCACCAAAACAAGACATGATCATACACTGAAGGCTGCCAGAGACAGCTTTTGGAGTCACTGAGCTCATGTAATCTATACAGAGAAGAGCCTTGATCTCAGACCCCTTATGCATATGTTACAGTGTCATTCACCATTTTCATTATTGATTAGTTGATTGAAAATGTCATTCTTGACGTCCAGAGTTTTGCAGCTGCACCCAGGCATGCATCCATTTTAATGGTGCAGCACTGTGCTGCAGCCACTTAGGGAGGGGTGAATTCAATTGTTAGGTCTGACGTTCACTAAGAACGTTTGATTTTAGTAAAACTATTTATAATATATTCTTATTTACAGGGGCTTTCAGACAGCTCTCCTCTTCTGTCGGTCTGCTGTGTGTCATTCATATTTATTTCTGCCCACTACAACATACAGCATGTGGCAGGGGGTCAGTTCACTTCAGCCATCGGCTAACTTCACTATGAGTGATGACATTCTGCTCTTTCACAAGAGCACATCAGCACACAAAGTAGATCCCTTCAGTGCCCAGACTACTCTGGCAACATCTGGTTTTAAATTAGGCTGCAGCAAAACTAAATGGAGCATGTCCCACATTACAAATGTTAAGTTCATTTAGATTTAAATCTAAAGCAGGTTTTTTTGTATTGATTTTGTCATCACTCAAGTGCAAGACTGACTGCTGAAGTGCATGTGTTTGTTTGCTCAGCATCTGTAATCTTTTTGATGTTCTTCTTCCCGTCTCCGATGGACATAAACTGGCAAATTTGGCATGCTGGAGCCTTTATGGTCGTTTAAAAAATAAATGCCACAAATGCTTCATAACGTTCTCTCTGAATAATTTGATTTCTGATAAATCTTCTATTCCTAATGCAAAACAAGCAAAATGACTGGTCATAGAAGGAAATATCTGTTTTCAATATGTGACCCTCTTTAAAGCTCTGTTCAAGATTCAAGTTCAAACTTTATTTGGTTCATAACAAAATAAACTATAAAAGCATCATATCAAACAATAAAGCATTATAAAAATAAACACATTTGCATTACATTACAAAAAGAAAATTAATGTCTTTTAAAATATAATAACTATATCAGGATATCTGAAATAAATATAACAGAGGAGTGCATAGATACATAGGTAAAAAGGTATTTGTATTATTATACATAAAAAGGACACTGCAATCTGCTTGAAATAGCAAAGTTCCAGTAGTCCCTATTCTGTAAAAATCAGAAATATAAGTTAGCAAGAGCTAAACAATTTCAGTATTCATCTAAATCAAAGTTTCCCTTGTATGTACGACATTAATAAAAAAATCTCTGCTACATTGTGGCATACTGTAGCATCTTTTAAATCTAATAAATACGGAAATGCCTCTTGGTAGTCATACACAATTTATTTACAAAAATAATGGCTTTAAATATTGCTTCCTGTGTACAAGATAAAATCTACAAATAATGCTAAGTGCAAAGTTGATTGTACAGATTTTTTTTACCACAAGGACACTTACGAGTAGTGGGGCCCCAAATGCCACTTTTGGATGTGCAACAAGATGATGAGTAATGGAAAAGTGGAATCGGGTCAAAATACATCTATGATACGAGTTAGAAACCAAACTAATGTAAGATTGAAACCCAGGATAATAATACAGTTACATATAACTATCACAATAGGTTTAGTTTGATCAGTGAGATTCCTTTTCTGTATTCATAATCCAAAGATGTAATCTTTCAGATCCTTTTCGAGAGTACCCTACTATATTTTCGGGATATGTTCACAGATCCCTATCTGCTTTGTCAAGATCCCTTTTGGCATTTTTAATGTATGTCAACTAAGGAATTTTATAAGCCTTGTCCAAAGCTAAACAGTCTTTAAGGATTGTTTGAACAAATTGTGTCGCAGTTTTGAACCAGACTGAATGCCAGAAAAGAAGTGGTTTGGACTCTAGTATAACTAATATAACATGGAGTCCCAGTTGTTTATTTATGATGGTTCTGGGAATCAGTGTGGTACAGTAAGAAATCTTTTCAAAAAAATATTATCTTGCTTTTGCAGCATTGCATTGCCCGCCACTCCCTATATTCCTGCACCATATGTGGCTGCTGTAACTGTTTTAGCAATGTAAAGAATCGTAATCTCTATAATTGGCTTGGTAACTAGCTTTGACACAAATCTAAACATTCCTTCATTCTGTCTTGTCATATTGGTGAAACTAATTTCTCCGCGCTAATTCTGCCCCCCTCATCTGAAGAAAACTGTAGGCCTAAATAGATAAAACATTTGTATTTGATTTTTTTTCCCCATTTTGTAAAAGGGACAACCTATTTTTACCAAAGCACTGGGTGGATGTTTTCGATTGGGTAATTATTTTCCATATATTCTGTAAAGGTATTAATCAGATTCTGCAAACATTTTGGGGTTAAGGCTAATAGAACTGCATCTTCCATGTGCAAAAAAATAGGCATAGGCCACTTGCTGACTCTAGGAGTACCAACAGCAAGTAATTGTTGTTTTTCATCAATACCATATATAGATAAGGAAAAAAGGAAAGTCACAAGGACACATCCTTGGCGAACCCCTCTCCCTATCTTGAATGGTTGTTAAGTCGCCACGTGGCCCATATCGTACTTTCAACAATAAATTGCTACAGATGTATGCTAGCAACGAAAATTAAATCCTTCAGGCCCTTAGTGAATCCTTACACTTCCACAATTTGTTTGGGTCAACCAATCCATTGCACAGCTGAGGTCCATGAAACACATGTATAGGCTGCCTTCTTTTTCCTTTGTGGATTTCTCTACCAAGAGATTCAGGTTGAGACACTGGTCAACCGTCCCCAGTCCTTTCCTAAAGTCATATTGGGCACTTGCTAAAACATTATTTTCTTCGGCCCATAGTTCCAGTCTTCCTGGAATGACTCTTTAGCTGAGGAGTCAAGCAAAGAGGTAGATCAGCAGCATTTCCGGTAATTTTTGGGACCTTTCTTAAAGACTGGACCATTTAGTGAATTTGACCAGGATGGACGTTTAAATCCGGCTCTGGTAGCATTTAGAACCTTACATAGGAGGAGTGCCCATAAAGCAGAAAGACACTTGTAGTTGTCTGCCGACAGTCCATCCGTGTCAGGGGCTTGTTCCACTGGACTTTTGTCCATTGCTTTAGTTACCTCCTCTAAGGTAAAATCCACATGGATTAACAGAAGTACCGGGGGGCACAATTTCTGTATCTGATTTTATCGGTGATGAAAACAATTAAGTCAAAATGATTCACCCAACCTTCAGCTGTTATTAGAGATTCAAGGTTAGGCCCAGTGTTATTTCTAACCAAAGGGACATTTATTGTTTTTCAGAATAAGGGATTCTTAGGTTCTGCTGCCTGAATTAGTTTTGCCAAGGTCTCCTCTTGGGGCTCTCTTTTGCTGTAATTTAGTGCTCTTGTGCCATCCTCTAACACTAATGTGGCGTTAGATTGCCAAAAACACAGCACCATACCTACAAAGTGGAGCAATGCATGCATTGCACCACTTTGCACCACATTATGCATGCACCATGCATAATGTATGCAAAGTGGGCATTCCGGCGCAAAGAGACCCACAAAAATGGTGCAATAAAATCTACAAGATGTCATTCCACCATTTTTTACATCATTTTTAAAGCCTGCTGACAGCAGGTGTTAAAAGGACGCACCCATTGGAATCAATGAGTCTCCTTGCACTTTGCTCCACTAGCATAAGAATTCTTTATGCTAGTGGAGCAAAGCCCCACAATAGCATAAAAAATGTTTACCCTATTGTTCCTAATACTGCCATGGTGCACAGTATCTTAAATACAGTGCAGCAATGGTGGCATTAGGGGTCTGGAGGGGGGCGAAAGAAAAGTGGTGCTTCACAATGTGAAGCACCACGTTTCTTAAATCTGGGCCTATGAGTACTTCTGATAACCCATCTCCATAGGTAGTAAGTATATCGTCACCTATAGCTTTCTGAGCAATATTTGACAATTGTGTTCTATAAATTGATAAGACCTTCTTAGAGGATGCAAAATTCGTTTAATGTGATGTTATGAGTCCAAATGTTCTAAGGGTGCAAATCAATTGCTGGCTTACAGTAGGTGGTTCTGACCTAACATTGTATTAAGTCTTTTACTTGAATTATAGTTTAAGGGAGGGAAAAATGATCAGGTCCATAAAAATAGCTCAGAGGGACTCCTTTTATGTTACTTCTCAAGCAAGCACCATGTGACTGCATATTTTGAGTCTTTAAAGTAAACTCAACCAAATAAAGGTCTCTAAAGTTCAGGATTATACAGTCACACTCTGATGTTTTCTTAGAATTTCTAATCCATCTGACTAATCTCTTTTTTTCAAATAGAAGATTCACCCAGGATATCCTTTGTGCCAACCTATGTACAACTTTATTTTTAGATTCTCCCCAGGATTCTCTATTTGTAGGCCTCAGGCTGGAAACCCCAGTTAAAATCAAAAAGGGGTATAGTCGCTGGTGGAAGATGTAGCACATCCTATCAAAATTGCCAGCTTTTTTCTTCTAATGAGGTAATCTTGTCATAAGAAAATCTTCCCCTACTTCTGGGAGAGGCTTCAAGTCATTTCGAGGTGTCTACAGTAGAGTGACTTTTAGAGTGCATAGGCTCTATCTCTTGTTGAGCTAATCTTGGTCACACTCTTGTATTGTTATCTCCTTTGGGGTCAACCTTTACCATATTTGTGCCTCCAATTGCAGCTTCATTACCATGCCTTAGCCCTTCTTGACTTACGGGTACCGTTCTGCTTCTCTAATAAGCTCCGGACACTTGCTAGGCTAATTTAATCTATAGGTCACCCCCTCTAAGGCCAGTTTATCCATGGTCTTCATATTTTTTATTGGCTCACTCATGGACTTTACAGAAGAAGCTACATCTCTTCCCATTGTATTGTCTTCCAGTTGCCTGGATGTTTTGGTCGGGCCCCTTTCGTTTTGGCAGGTGGTGGACTTACTAGTGTTGTGGGAGGGCCCAGCAAGACATATTTTGGTGGGCCCTATACAGAACAAATTTGAATTGTATTACCCATTTCCTGCTAAGTCAAGCCAGTATGTTGCCAACAGGGTCACAAAAAACAGTTGGATTAAGTCTTGCTCGAGACTCTAAAAATCCTTAAGATGACACTGGGTAGAGAGATTCAGTCAGAGTGAGATATAGGCAGACAGAGGGAGACGCATAGCGGGACAAATAGAATAGACAGGGGTCTAATAGAGAGAAAGTGCACTTTCCTAGTCGCCCCTTGGAAGATGGAGTCCCTGGACAATTGCCCACTTTCCCCATGCCTAAAACACCTCTAGTGAGGCTGAGTCATACCAGCGGCTCCATCAAGACCAGATGCTCTGCAATACTCACAGCCTATTATGGTATATGTGGCTGATGCTTAATTGTAAGAGGGGGAAATGACTGCACGCTACAGATATTGGACCTCTTAAACACCTCAATTTATTTTATTTACATTGCTTTTCTTTTTAACAATTACATTTTATATAGTGCCAACTAACCAGTGCCAGACTCTTCCCTTGGAAGCTAAAAGAAGGGAACAAGCCCTAAAAGAATAGGTGGTAAGCTAATATTAACAGGCAATGCGCATGATGATACATTAACATAGGAATAGATGTCACAATGACAGCGTGTTCTTTGCTTTAATGGTAATGGATATATCTTACAGTTAAACTGTTGGGCAAACTGTGGTAGATGTACTATTTTTCCATGTAAAATGACGGCGCAGAGTGGTGTGGCTGGGACTGCTGTCATGGCAGACGCAAGTCCATGAGTTTCCACACAGCCAGTCTCATCTGCATTTGAGAGCAAGGAGAATGCACCGCTGACATGGACCTCTCTGGCATGGGAGACAGTGTGGTAACTTGTGAAACAAGTCAGGATGATGAGCCCATGGTAATAAACACTCAAGGCTCCTGAAAAAGGTGTCTCCTTCCAGAACTGCCCTAATTAAAGGCCTGAAACTGTGGCATTTGGTGCCATGGCCAAGAAGAAGCAGAGTCCACCTCGCACTGTTGAGAAATCTGTTACTCTCAGAAGACACCAACGAAAGCGGCCATGTGAAGGCAAGTGACACCAGAGTTGTTAAGTTTGCAAGGGGGAGGGTGAAGGCGAATGAGATAAGATGCAACTGGAGCACTGACAGGTGAGGCTTTTGAGGCAGTAGAAGTGGAGACCAGTGGAAAGCACCAGCAGATCCCACAGGGGCAGGAACACACACAGAAAAGAAGGAAAAGAAGGAAAGAAAAAGGAAAATCTTACTTGTAGCAACAACCGAAGAAGGTAGAGGTCGAACTATATTGAACACTATACTGATAGGAGACGGTCACCACGCTTCTGCAAAACCCTTTTCTTTGCACAATATGGTATGCCCACACAGTTAAAGTAATTTGTGTGAGCAGCAGAGAGCAAAATTGAAACATTAATATTGCGTGCACACTCAACCACAACATACTGCAAATATAGAACTAGGCCCTTGCTGGAGGAGTGCAAGCCAAACTGGCCCTGTAGGTGGAAGAACAGATTTGATTAGTGAGGCTGTTTTATGTCAAAAGTCAAGAGATGACATCTCTATTCCGCAGACTCACAGGCAGATCTTGGAGGATTATATGAAGTGAGCACATTCTAAGCGCCACTGAGTGAATATTGAATTTTATGGGAAGACCAGAGGCTCCTATTATGCTTTCCTAATCTTGCTTTATTGAATACAGCAGCAGTCAAAAAAGTTGAATGAACTACAAATTCCATCAAGCTTAAAAACAATAAGCTAATGGAAAGGAAACAGGAGAACTAAATATGACCTGTTTAATTCTTTAAATGCTACTTGCGCACCAACATTTTTCCCCCCTCCCTCATCACTTACTGTTGGTCGTGCCTGTCAATGCTCTGTGGTGAAGTACGGTGAGCACTGGGTTCCAGCAGTTTGGGCTCTTCTCTTCCTTCTGGGCAACCTCCACATCCAGCATTTTGCTCCGACCCACGTGTGGAGCAGTGCATCTTGGCTCTGGTTTGGCTGACTGTGGAGCTCTTAAACTCGCCTCAGGGACGAGGCCTAGTTTCCCACCCTTCCCTTGCCTCAGCCTACAAACTGCAGTTTGTCTCCTCCCTTTGGTGGAGACCTTTCTCTTCAACTTTGCCTGGGTTTTGTTAACCCATTAGCACCCGCATTTGAACTGCTGACTTTTCAGACAGTAAACTAGGGGCAGATTTAATAGAATCTCACATACTGCAGCACAGCAGCCAAAAAAGCTGCACTGCGTTGTGCTAAAAGGACAGAGCAGAAGAGCGTCATATTTACAGAAATATGGCACTCTCCCTGGTGCTGGTGCTGAAATTAGCTGCCGAATGCCACATGCACATCTTTGCACCATAGTACAAGGGTGTCTGTGTGAGTCTAGCACAGGTATTGTACTGGAAGGATACCCTTACAGTACAAAAAACTATGGTTAGAACGGCCTTAGACATTTTCCCACTTTGCATGTGTCCTTTACTGTGTAGCACACATACAAAGTGGGAAAAGAAAGAGGAAATGAAAGCATTTCTCCATGATAACGCCTGGTTGAAGTGTATGCTATTTTATGATTCTAAACTCTGTCTACATTTTCAGTAAATAGGGCTTTAAGTAAAAAACCTTGGGTGGTTGTATGGGAGCGCTCATGCACCACCCATGGTATGCCCCCTTGGCGCTAAGGAATGCAAAGCAGCGCTCTGCACTGCTTTGCGCTACTATTGGGTGATTTTCCAGCTCGCTGGAAAGTAAATTAGTAAAAAAAAGATTTTGAGTTGATTTACATCACCATTATGATGTAATCACGGGGCTAAAACTTAGTTATCTTCCTATTTTCCTGCCATGGATGTGGACAATTCCTCTTTATTCAATGATTATGATGATGACGTGGAGGATGTCCGGAATAAACTTAATGGTTTTATTCAATCCTCCATGGCTCAATCTATTTCCTCATCAATTAATATGATTACAAAGATTTTTTTAAATACTGCAAATATTTTAATGCCTCAAACTATGTAGGCCAAATCTGTAGGGGTAATCAGAAAGCACAAAGCCATAGCGATGCAACCATCGACTAAATCAGAACTAGAGCAATTTTAAAACCAAATATTGCGCTGTTGACTTCTGAGGTTTCCTCACATGGGTTTGAGACCGATGCTCCTCCAAGGCCTCTTGTTAAGTAGGTGAATAACAGTAACACAGCCAAATACAAACACAGAAATAAAAATATTGAAAATAAAACACCAAAATTGTATTCTCTGATATACAAGACACTGATGATGACATGGGGTACCCTGATTCTGATCAGGACAATGTTGCGGTGAATGATTCAGACTTCTGGACGGGCCCTCAAGAAAAAAAAAGAAAGGAAGTTTCCACCTCCTAAGGGACCCTATAACTCAAAAACTGTGTTAGATGCTGATGGTCATCCTATGTTTGATCCTAAATTGATCTATCATCCAAGCTCAACGTAATGGCTCCAGTCTGCCCATGTTGGGGAGCATATTTCAGCTAGACTCTGTTTACCCTTAGATAAACAGACCAGAGCCAAACTAAAGTCTGAATGTCCCAGACCTTTGTTATCTTCTCATAATACTTATATTCCTACTATTGATCCCAACATGCGTACTTACTCTCAAAATAGGGAAAAGCCCTAAGGAAGGAAGTGGATAAAGCCTATTCAACATGTCAGGATAAAATGTTAGACATAGAAGGTCCCTTTTCCCGTATTCTGCATATAGCTGAGACTGCCAGGTTGGATAGTACCTCTACTGATGCCAGAGAATTGTCCATGGGGACACAAAAGAGCTTTTTGCTTGTTAGTGGACACTCATTTGGCTATTAACCATAAAAGGAGAAACAGTTTACTTCTAAAACTTGATCCTAAACTAACAAATCTAGCAACAATTGACCCTGGCATTAAAGCAGAATGTTTGTTGTTTGGTGAGTCTTTTATTAAGGAACTAAGTGCTTGATTTAGATTTTAGCTGACTGGTTACTCCACCAAAACAGATGGGATAGCCGTAACCATTGTGACAGTAATCCATCTGCCGCAATCTAAGTCAGGCCCTTAATAAATATGTTACTAGGTTTACCTCTTTGGATAAAGCCCAACAATCCCTTAGAAAAGTATTTTCTCATTGTTTTTTTGCCAGGGCCAGGAGAGGCAGGAGCTGCTTTACCTGTTGCAACTTCAGAAACCAAGGATTCAGAGTCTTGTTCAATTCTAACTACCAAAACTTGAGACTTCAATTCTACCATCAAAGAGGTAGAGGTTACTGCGGCCATGATCAAAGAAGTTACAGAAACACAAACCCAACAAGTAAGTCTTCCTTCTGGCCTACATTTTGTAGGAGTTAGTTTAAGTCTTTTCCTAAACAAATGGCGATCAATCACTTCCAATCCTTGGGTGATGAACAGTTCAGGGTTATTCCATAGAACTTTCCACAGTCCCTTTTCAAACTTTCTTCCCTCCTCCCCTAAAGTTTTCAATGGAAATGTCTGCCTTGGTAACCCAAACAATTCTCTTCCTCTTACACAAACAAGCTATCTAAGATTCTTACCCCCATCCTATAGGCTTTTTAAGCCTGCTTTTCTTGGTTAAAATAAAAACAAAAAGTTGAGGCCAGTCATAAATCTCAGACACTTCAACCAGTTTGTTGTTTATCAACACTTCAAAATGGAAACTATTATATATTTCAGAGATGCATTGTTACGAAATGATTAGATGGTGTGATTGGAATTGCAAGACACACATCTCACCATGCCCGTTCATCACAAATACAGGAAATATCTTAAATTTCAATGGCAGGTTAAAACTTATCAGTTTCCCTGTCTCCCATTTGATCTTGCTTTTGCACCATGGTGCTTCACGAAACTCCAGAAACTGGTTGTAGCCCATCTCCAGTCTCTAGGTATCAGATTAATAATTTATCTGGATGATATTCTTTTAATGTGTCAATACTTTGGACCCTTCAGTCTCAAATTCACACTGATGTCATGCTGTGTTAATTATAAATGATGGAACCCTTTAGGCTCCTAAATAACTATGTAGAGCTGTGATGTAAATGTTAGAATGTGGTGAAGTGAATGCAGGTTTCGAATGTTGAGTTCGTGGTTACACGCATATGAATAAAGACATGTAATGCATACAGCATGTGTGGCATATTCATTGGTGGGTACCCAGACTGGGAAGAATGCTACAATTGGCGACAAGAGGGGGTGAAGTAACTCAAAGATTGACAGTGCTCACTGAAAGTGTTTGCCGTGGTCCAAGCAAACTACTTGAGTGCCATGTGTGCCTTCATTGAAGTGCAGAATCAATGTTAGGCGAGTGAGGAGTCAAAGCGGAACTCCAGCTGGTGTGAAGCATTTGAAGCTAAAGAAAGCTTCACTGAGAAGTCTCTGCATCATTGGTCAAGAACCTACAGGCAAGGCCGTACAGACAGATACAGCAATAATATGCAATATAAAGCTATACTACACAAGGAGCGCTACTGTTAAAGGCAGATACAACCAGGTTTTGAAAGTGCAGCATGTCGAGGCAGAGATCAACCAGGTGTGAATAAGCACAAAAGAACGCTTGAAGACGCAACAAATCAGGTACAAGGAAAGACCATCTGCTTACCAGAACTGACTAAAGATAGTCATGATACTGCAGCACTGGGAAGTGGATTAGAGAGAAGTGCCCAAGGTTGTGCTTATGGAGCCGTCCACACTTGAAGCAGTGATAAGCACTGCAGAAGGGTGTTCTCTTAGTGGAGACCACGAAAGAGGCCATACTTCCCATATTTGTAAAAGACGACCCTGAGGCCAGCACGTAGTTAGGAAATCTAGCGTCAAAATGTTTGACGCTAGTTCGGAGCATTGCAGGATTAGCATCACAAAATGTTGACGCTAATCCTGCAAAATCCATTGAGGCCCATTGTTAACAATGGTGTGCCTCCTTTTAATGCCTGCTCTGATCAGGTATTAAAAGTGCAGAAAAATGATGCAAAGAAATTTCTTAGATTTCTTTGTGCCATTTGTTCAGCCTACCTAACAGGTGAACACCCTGTTTGCATATATCAAGCCTGGCCCAGGCATAATGTAGAGCAAAGAGTTACAAAGTGGCACAATGCATGCATTGAGCCACTTTGTAAATTTGGTGTGTTGATTTTGGCCTTATTGGGCCACATTAGAGTAAAAAAATGATGCTAATGTGGCACAACAAGATGCTAGGTGCTCTTAAAACTGCCCCTTAATATGGAGCAAGCTCTCATGGCTGCAAGAGCTGAAGAATGTGCTGATCAACACGCTGCTGATATGGAGGCCGGAAGTGCTCAAAGTGAGTCATGAAAAGCAAATAGAAGCGCAAATCTGAGGGACACAAGGTGATGACTCCAAAGAAAAAGAAGTTGCATTTCAGGTGCGTATTTTTGTAGTGGATCCTATTTAATTTTAATGGGAATCAGGAGTATTAGCATGGCCTTCTGGCTTGCAGTACTGTGCCTCCATCACCTAGTGACTTTTAACCTGCTTAGCTTGCTCTGTCTTAGCATATTTATTTATTTATTTCAAAATAGCTGCTAGGTTTAGTTAGAGAAATGTTTTGATTTTACGTTATCGGTGCACTCTGTGAAGACATCACTATCAGCGTCAAAGTCAAATGAGATACGTAGGAATTCACATCATGTCCCTTTCTCACTTACAAGTGACAGGAACATAATGTACTTTTGGGGGGAATTGTTTACATATTTGCCACCCCAAGCATGCCCCCTTATCTATTGTTTTGGGAACATACCTGTGTCAGGGGTCCTACAAGATCTGTATAAATACATCTCACACAGACAAGGTTAGCAGAGGTACTCCAACCAGATGCCATCAACGCTGTCTATGCTAGAAGTTGCTTTAATGCAGACCCAGCCTTCCTGTCCCCACGGAGTCTGACCTAGAGGCCCCATTGCAAGGCAACAAGTGTTGGAGGGTGCTACTCATGGACACTGCAATGGCAGATTAGGTTTATCACACATAGCTCTCGTTAGAGATTAGGCTCCGCATGCTAGGGTTTTAGGGTTTTTGTATCTCATGTTTATTGCAAGATGGTGGGGGGGTTGTATTCACAACTATCATCTTTACCATTCTGCTTCTTGCATTGTTCCTAATCATTGCAGCTCATGCATTGTACCATAGGTTGCAGTCATTTCAATAAACATATTGAAAACCTTCCTGCATCTCCTTCATTGCCTGTGTGTGACTGAGACTCGTTGCTAATGTGAGAAAAGGGTGCTCTCCACTCCACCACAACTCTCCTGAGATGTCACATTCTAGAGTCCATTCATAAAGGCTGCCAGAAATCACCTTTTACTGTTTGGGTTTCTGGTGAGGTAAGCTGGGAGGGTTAGGCCAACAGTTGAAACTTGTTGTCAGATTGGCTTAGTTACCTGCAAACAGAAGTACTGTCTCCCCTAAACCAGCAGTTTTGCCTAGAGTGAGAGTCCAACTATGACATTGTTTCTGCATAAAAATATCATGCCATTAGACAGGTATGCAAAGGCTGTGGGACAGAGAACCATTTTGTAATGGTTTGCAAGGCGAAGGAAAAAATATAAGATTCACGGTGAGATAACAAAATGGCCACCTGAACTTTCCAGAAGTGCCGTTCGATGAACGCCCACCAGTATCATGTGAAAGTACAGTACATGATTGTGCAATGTTGATATTTACCTTAGAAAAGTGCACATCTTGGACTGTCAGCATGTGAAGAAAAATACCAGTCAAGTTAACATGAAAAAGCACCAAACTCACTCATACATTCTCCAAAGATTACACTGAAAATAAACTGTTGTTTCATACCTTTCATCATTGACAATGGTGCATCGATAAATATTATGCATGAGTCGAAACATAATGAACTATCTTCATTACCACGACTGACGCCATTGAAAATGAAATTATACACATGGGGTGCTTCGACACCCTTGAAAAGTAAAGGTTAATTCACAGCGACTATGAAACAAAGAAAACAAATTGCAAGCGCCTATGCATGTGCTTCAGGGTATTGCGTCAAGTGTCTGTTTCAGAACAGCTGCTGATATTGGACTAATCTCAGGGGACTACAACATGAAAGCTCATCACTGAATAGTAACTCAGTTTCCTTAGCTGTTTCTTGGGTTAGGAAAACTTAAGGCTATGAAAGTACAATTGTCCATCATGTCGCTCAAAGACATTTCAAATACAAGAAACTGTTCAAAGGAACTTGAATCATTAATTAAGCATGATATCAATGAGCATTCTACTGGTCAATGCTAGGGTTTCTCCCAAGATGGTAGTGCCCAAAGGGACAGTACAGGAGTTGTACACATCTGCATGTATATGCATCAAGAAAACAAGGCAACTGAAAGAGAACACTATCCATGTCTGCACATTGCTGACATATAACAAAACTGAATGGTGCAAAAGTCTTCTCCCGCCTTGATCTAAACAAAGGATGTCATCAGTTGGAACTTGAGGAGAACTGCAGGTACATTACAAACTTTTCTACACATATTGGTCTGTTTCGATATAAAAGACACAGTTTTGGTGTGTCATCAGCTGCAGAGAATTTTCAAGATGGCATTAGATATATTATACAGCCTGTCATGAATGGTTTCAGGTATAGTGATGAAATCTTAGTTTTCGGAGCTACACAGAAGTGTAACTCTCAGGGACGTGTGTCATTTACTTGTTGATGTAGGCTCAACGCTGAATGCTGAGAAATGTGACTTCAATACGACAAAGCTTTGGCCACAACTTTTCTAATGGATGCGTTACAGCAGATCCAGCTAAAGTGCAAACGCTGTCAAATTGCCAGTGCCCCAAAAGATGTTTCCATATTATGCTCATTCCCGGGCATGGCCAGTTACCTTTTCCAGATACATACAAGACTTTGCCACTGTGAGTGCTCCATTCAGAGAGTTGACAAAAAAGAATGTTTCATTTCACTGGTCACATGAATGCGAGGAAAGTTTTAAGCGAATCAGACAAACTATTGAAAATGCTACTGAAATAGCACAATTTGATCCAAAGCTGCATTCAGAAGTTGTTGTTCATGCTAGCCCAGTCGGGTAAGGTGCAATCCTTGCACTGCTCAACGGACACCCAAATGCTCAAAGACATATTATGGCATATGCAAGCAAGAGTTTGTCCCAGACTGAACATGCTTATTCACAACCTGAAAAAGAAAGTGTAGAGGTAGTGTGGGCTTGTGAACATTTCCACATGTTTCTATACTGAAAACCTTTTACGCTTGTGACAGATCATCAAGCATTGTTAATTATCTTTGGCAATCCAAAGGCCAAGATGCCTCCATACATTGAATTTTGGGTTCTATGATTACAAGAGCAAAACTACACAAATGTGCAATGTCCAGGGAAAGATCAGACCCCTGCTGACTACTTCTCCAGAGTGCCTATACAGTGTCAAGGCAGCTGAAGCCTACATAAATGTTACTGTGAAAACAAACACGCCTGCTGCCATTTCATTGGAACAAATTGTCACTGCCATGAGTCAGGATAGTGACATGTTAAAACTAAATGACATTATTACCCAACAGTCATGGAACCAACACACTCAACCTTTTACCAGTGACAGTGAATAGCAGAAGTTTCAAAATGTCAAAGTTGAACTGTTCGGTACGCAAGAAGGCATTTTCCTGAGGGGGTTCAAGAATTGTCATTCTGGAGAGTCTTCATAATTGAAGTGGCCCATAAAGGATATTGTGGAGTGATTGCCACAAAAAGAGTTCTCCGAGATCGAGTTTGGTTTCCCTCATCTCAATGAACATTGATGTTTGGGAGAGCAATGATGACCAAGTTACCTCAAAGGACCAACACCAGATCAAGAATTGACGAAGAAACCCATACAGAAGACTTGGATTGTGAAAAGAAAATGAAGGCCTATACAGGCAAGAGATGACATGCAAAAGACTTGTGTGTGATAGCAGTGGCCTAGACCGAGGCCAAAGCCTGATTACAGTCTTAGTGGGTGCCAATATGGCGGGAGTGAGGCTGCCATCAAGCTGGCGGCCTCCCCCTGTCATATTACGATGTTTCCACCTGGCTGACAAGTGCAAATGTCATATTACAACTTTTCTGCGGGACGGCCCGAAACAGTACGGCAGCATTGGCCTCGGTCTAGGCACCCATTGAGATTGTAATCAGGCCCTTTCTCTTCACAAGAGGAGATTGAATGCTCGTCCATCTGCTGAGCAAACATAGACCTGATGCTTAATTTGATGCAAAGCCATTTCATGTCTTAACCAGCAAAGGACACATGGTGACTGTCCAATGTTCTGGGAAATCCGTTACATATATATGTAGAGCCTGGTTCGGAAAGGACAACTGGAAAGCCCCAGACTGCTGTTGCTCCTACATTCCAAATGCAGATCATGGACACTCCTATTGCTGATTCAGGTTTGCAAAGCACCAAAGGGGCTTATTGAACAGCTGTGATTGTGTAGATGTTTGTAAAAAGTTTTAAATTTTTTACTTAACAGAGTGGGAGATGTAGTGTCATGTGAGTATAAATGACGGAACCCTTTTGGCTCCTGAAGAACTCTGTAGAGCTATGATTTAAGTGTTAGGGCGCGGTGAAGTGAATGCAGGTTTAGAATGTTGAGTTTGCAGTTACATATAGAAGAATAAGGACGTGTAAGACATAGCTCCATGTGTGGCGTATTCATTGGCAGGTACCTAGGCTGACGAGGATGCCACTATTATCCGTTCTCTCCTCTCAGATTTAGGGTTTCTCCTGGGTAAAAAAAGTGGAATTTAACTTGTGTCATTCAGATGGAATGCATGGGGTTTCTAGTAAATTTGGTGGATGCAACCCTTGTTTAAGACAAATCCAAAATGAAAGCAATCAAATCAGATATTGCTCAAACTTTACAGATTTCTACCATCTCTCTAAGGTCCATTGCAAGGATTGTCGGTCTGCTTTCCTCATTGATCCATGCAATTTTTTTTGTCCCTTTTTATTATTGCGCTCTTCAGAGGTTAAAAGCTCTACATCTTCGCAAAGGGCTTGCTTATTCCAACATTTTACACCTAGATCACAAATCACATTTGGAACTTCTGTGGTGGATAGACCGTTTGGATGCCTGGAATGGCAGGACTATCTTCGCTTCGGCACTAGTTTTGTACTGGAATCCAATGCAAGCCTGACAGGTGTGGGCACCCAGTGTGGTCTGATCTCGACTGAGGGTACATGGTCTTGACAGGAGTCAAAACTGCACATAAGTTGTTTAGAGATGCTTGCAGGCTCCTTTGCAATCAAGCATTTTGCAAAAAACAAAGACCAGTGCTCCATACTTCTTTGGATGGACAATCTCTCAATTGTAAGATACATCCATCATCTTGGTGGTACAAAATCCAAATCCCTCGTAGAATTGGTAAACAGCTTTTGGGAATTCTGCCATTCTTCACAAGTTATCAGTTCACTCAGAATACTTACCAGGCAGTCTCAACACAGTAGCTGACAGGCATTCTCGTTATCATCACGATTTCAGCAACTGGAGACTTCATCCCTCTATTTGTAATATGCACTATTGCAAATGGGGACTTTCGAACTAAAGCTCTTTGCGTCCCATCTCAATTCTCATCTTCGCCAGTTTTTTAGTTGGTGTACGGACCCACTAACTTTAGCAACCAATGCCTTTCTGCAAGGCTGGTCTCAAGCAACCAACTAAGCTTTTACTCCCTTTCTCATGATCAACAGAGTACTAGCTCAGGTCAGACAGCAGAAGGCGATTTTGGTAACCATAGTTCCATTTTAGCAATCACAGGTATGGTATCCTCCCCTCCTAGAACGTCTTGTTGTTACCATAAATCAATTCTAGACAGCAACCTTACACTCTCTGCTTGGAAGGTAGCAGATCATCCCAACCTTATCCAAGCATTTCGAAAGAAGATTCAGAATACATCAATTAATGACTGGACTCCAGAAACTATGAAAGCTTACAAATTGTTGTAGTCTATTTGGTCAAGCTGGTGTATGGGAAAATCTATTAAACCCTTTTCAGTAGATGCCACCCTTAAAGTACATTTTCTAGCCTCCCAGGTTAGTGGAGGGAAAGCTTTTCATACAGTAAATCTTTACCATTCAGAAATCTCAATAAATCATCCCCATGTCAATGAGAAACCCATGGGAGAACAGCCTCTTGCTTGTCGTCTATTAAAGAGAGAAAGATTTTGTAGTCCACCGTTTCCAAAAAATATGCTGATTACTGGATGTCAATGTGGTTATACAAATGTTCATTATTTGGCCAGAAAATGTTTTTCTTTCTCCTAAAATGCTTTCTGCCAAGTAAACTATTTTCTATTACAAACCAGTTTATACTTCTGTATTAATTATTATGCTTTGAACAAGTATAATAGGAGGTTCAGTTTTAGCCATAGCCTGCATATTTTCCTAGTACTTATGAAGGAAAGTCTTAAATTGTATTAAAGACACGGAGGCAAGTATTATCCCTCTGCAACGTTGTATTACCCATCTGTTTTCCAGCCCTAACAGCAGCTACTCCTCCAACATCTTCCACGTAAAAAGCATCCAGATTCCCTCCATTCAGCATCCTCAGCTTCTATAGATGCAAAGTCTCCAATCCTCTTCCACCCTAATACCATTTCAACTCCACTTCCATCTAGACCCAGTTTTTTGGACTTTGTTCAAGAAATGTTTGCATTTGTTTTAGCAGTGTACATTGTGTTTCTCATTTTTCCTATGCTCAATTCTTATCTATAACTTCGCGCTCCAGAAAAGAGAATTGCTTGCTGTCAAGATGGGTACTATAGGGGGTTCCTGGGCCCTCATTGGTCATATGTCGTACTACTGTTTGGTTCCTATTGGCTTACTGTTTTTAAGCCTGATGGATTTCAGCGTTCTTGACTGCCGCTGTACTAAATAAAGCAAGATTAGAGAAGCATAATATTCACCTCTGTGTCTTTATTTAAATTAAGAATTTCCTCCATAATTACTAGGAAAATCTACATTATTCTTGAAGAACAATGAGCCTGAAAGCACACGCAGTGGAGAAAAAAATACAGTAACTCTCCCTAACATGTTGGCTAGGAAGGAAGAGATAGCCTTACAAAGGGAATCAGAAGTCCGGTTTGTAGGACCTTCGCAAGTAATGGAAGGTGAATCTCCTTCATGAACCTAAGATGAGAATGGGTCTCACTGACGTGTTACAAACAATCCATAAGGATATAGACCAAATTGGAGTGAGATTACCAAGATCAGACTTTGCAATTAAAATGAGAGGACTTGGAAAACAGGGTTAGAGGTTTGGTCATTCACAACTACATCCAATTCATGTTTAATCATGTGCTGTGCCTCAAAGATGAAGAAGCAGGGATAGTGGGAGTTGAGGCCACATAGGATAGTTCCTAGGAGCCTTGCTATTAGCCCTGATTAAAATATTTACATTTCTTTCATAAAGAAGCATTCAGAAAAAGAAATGGCACATGGCTATAGTGAATATTCTTTTAGATGTGGCTTGACAGCTTCTCTTTCTGCTAACCTATTGCTTACTGTATGTAAGAAAGTGGTCTATAAGTCAGTCTCTTTGAGCCATTAGTTTGTTTGGGTCAACCGAGTTTTTAAACAAAATGCCTATTTGATTCTGGTTAGATACAGCAAGTGTTCTAACCCTTTAAAGTGCATTGGTCGAGCCCAGACACAAAGGCCTTTGCCTTTATTCAGCATGTGTCACTTACTGTGCACTAGAAATTGCCATGGTGTGGTCCTTCTGCGACTGCACCATCCTTGTGGAGCTGCTGCCAGGCTGTTCGAATAGCTGTTGCTCATTGCACAGAGAGCGCAGAAAACAAAAGAACTCATCAGCACTTTAGGACCGGATTGTTCTAACAGACTAGCTACAGTGTAACAACATAGATTGTGGGTAGAAGGCTTGGTCTGACCATTAGTCTTTCTGCTTCCCTGGCCCACGTCTCAATGTACAGTGCAAGCATCAATCTATTCTCCCTCCATTACAGCACCATCCAGGTAGAGCCAAGGCTGGACTGGTGCGAACACAGCCTAGAGCCTAGTACCACCAGACACAGAATCCCTGCTCCTCACAGAAAAGGAATGTGAGTAAAGTAAACAGAAAAAGCACACTCTGTATGCACAGGTCCAAAAGGTGAGACACCAGTCCACTGCACCACATGCAGGAGGCTTGTTTAGGCGACTAGTTTTCCTTTTTCTCTTGTGCTTGCCAGCCAGAAAGAAACTGCTTACTCCATGGTTGGGCCAGGATGTAAGCTGGCTAGGAAACAGCATTGTCAGTGATCCAACCAAAGTGCAGAGAGTGTGGATGAGTTGAAAATGGCAAAAAATTCAGAGTTGTTCTGTACAAGGGTCCCCAAAATATGTTTGCCTCTGTTTCATCATGCTCCAATAAATGTTCAGTATGTAAATTATTACTGACATTTTCTATTAAAGAGGCATTCTTTGGCCTATAAAGGTTAAAATAAATATGTTGTGAACATATCCTATGGACAACGATGGGCAGTTTTGAATTCTCATGTGCCTCAAAAAATGAAAAATGATTATACATCAATGCAATCAAATTAATGTGGTCTTGTTAACACTCCTTGGCATGTATACATTATGGCAAAGAAACATGGGTAAAATTGCATTTACAAAATGGGCTGGTGCATCCCAAATAATTCAGTTATAACACTGTCATTCCCAAGTAGTTAATATGATGTAATTACGAGATCTGAGCATGAAACATATGCCTAAAGTGGCACTGTGATTAAGGATTTACCACCAGCTACCCATATATCTTGTCTAAATCATACCTTGGCCAGATTTCCAAAACCCTAGGTTTCCCCTTAATTTCTTTCTACCTCCGAAGTCAAACAGTGGTGGAATCAGGAAACAGACTTGGTTTCCCAAAAATTGTTTCTAAGGGTAAGGCGGGGGACACATATTGTGGCAGTAGAGTGGTGGGAGTTTAAGAGGAGGGAGGCCACACGTGGACGATTTCCCTTTCACTTGTTTCACACATTAGAGAATGTGATGCTCCAAACTTCCGAACTCTCCTGAGGTACGGAGATATCTCATAGAAACCTTGAGAAGAATGTAAAGAGAAGAACTATGTTACTGCTCATTTTCCTTGGCAGCTCGTGTGCGGTTGATTTTGGACTTGTTTAGAGGGCAGGAGTTTAGGGGCACTGGAGAAAGTGGAAATAAAAGAGTGTGGGTGGCCTTTAAAATGGGGGGTGGCCTATGTAATTTAGGGAGTGGCTTAAATATGCAAACTACATTTCTTTGATTTCCACTTACCTGTCAGCACTGCATTTTCTTTTAATTCACCTTGGAAATATTTTGACAACTGTGTCCCTCCTTCACACACTCATTTGCAAAGACTCACAAATGCAACTGGAATACATGACCACTGCGCTATGCACTCTGCGCAGAGGCCAAGTATTGGATGACCATGTATTCTGTGCACCTTTTTGATCCACGGGCAGGCAGTGTTGCAAACTGCCTTCTGCCTCAACTCCGGAGCTCTCAATAAACACCTGGAGGTGGCTCAGTTTAAGGCATACACTATACAAAAGTAACTTTCTGCAGAAAACAAAAATACAGAAACTCAGCATCCTGGAAATATCAAAGACTCCTAGGTAATGCAAGATTAAGTAAAACATCTGCCTTCCTCAAGCAAGGGCAGCATCTAGTGTGGGAGCTATAAACGGTTTATACTGATTAATATCGCCTCTTCTCTCGCTATGTATCTCTTAACTTCATTCAGTATAGTGTATTTTAACTTTGTGTACAGGTGCGCCGTCCTCAAAATCAAACCTGTCAGTCATTAAAGGGTTCTATTGCAGGACAGTGTGGAAGAACTTTGACAGACTCTATCATGATTTTGTCACTGATTATACGTGAATAGGATGATCCGTGGAAAAGGATGCCTTGATTAAAGAAACTCATGAACAAGAGAAAACATGGTCTGATTTGATTGCATTAAAAACTATGAAGATAAGAGCCACTCTTGAGGGTAACCTCCGTGCAAGTGTAGAGGCTGGGTCCCAATATGAACAATGATGTATGTACCTTGTGAAATATGTTTCTTATATCACAGGACTTAGGGGCTGATTTAAGAGCCCCTAGTGCCATCCTAACTAGACATTAGCAACATTTGTTTACGCTAATACGGCGATAGATGGGCAAAAACGGAGCACCAAATTTACAAAGTAATGTGCCAGGCATAATGTATGCAAAGGTGGCTTTTCCCCATTTGGGTGCTGAAAAAATGGCACAAAGAAATGTAAAAGATTTCCTTGTGCCATGTTTTTTTGACACTTTTAACACCTGCTCAGAGTTGGCTTTAAAAGGGGGCAAGTCATTGAATACAATGGGCCCCTATGTACTCTGCAGGAGTAGCACCAACATTATGGCACTACTCCTGCAGAGTACATCAATAGCGTCAAAAATAATGGCGCTATAGCCCCCTACCCTGAGCCATGGTGTGCCGTATTTTAAATACACACACATGATATCAGTAGGAGGGCGGTAAGGGACATAAGGAAAGTGGGGCTGCACCCAGTGATTTTCTTAAATAGCCCCTGAGGATGATGACCTTATGGATTTTTTTACGTGTTTTCTCAAAAGAAGTAGTTTGTTACAACATTGATCACTGTTTCCATCTAAAGGCACTATACTGCCATTTATAATTAGACTAATGGTTTCACAATGCAGCATGAAACTGCTGGAGAGTGAGTTTTAATGACAGGTGGGAGGATCTGTGATCCTTGGAGTGTGCATTTTTAGGTTTAAGATCTGTTTTATTGGTATCAATAAAGCAACAAAAATACAGCAGAGGCCTAATTACCAGTTTAATGATCACGGGCTAGTAAAGCCCGAATAACTATACAACAGGGAAGGAAGAGTGGGTAGGAACAAGGAGGACTGGAGTGGGGAGGAAGGGAAAGGGGAGACACCAGTTGCAAGCTATATTATCTGGGGAATGCACTTGGCTAGTAAGCTTAGCAGACAGTAATTGCTGAGGGACCTTGGTCTGGGTGAGTCAGTCAGAGGATCCGCAGGTATAGTGGACAGGATAATTCTTGGAACTCGTCTGAGAGGTAATGGATAAAAAGTCTCCAAGTTTTATCAAATAGCGGTAAGGAGTGGGTTGCTACTGCTGTCAGTTTTTCCATTCCTAATAGCTCCCACAACTTATGCAGCCAGTCCAGTTGTGTCAGAGTCTCTTCTGTACCCCATTTGGAAAGGAGAACCTGTTTGGTGGTTTCTAGTGTCAAGGAGATTACAGAGGATATGGCAGGTGACTAGGGAGGGCCAGGAGGACATAGCTGAGGAATCTAGGAATGTCCATTTCAAACTTGTCGTTCACTGCAGCAAGCACCACATCCCAGAAATATTCGAGTTTAGGGCTTTGCCATAGGATGTGAGAGTGCTCATCATGCGCTAGCTTTTTCGTGCTCCACCGAGCAACTCTAACTGGCGTAAAATACAGGAAAAGGTGATCTTCAAGAACATCTCTTTGCTTGTAGTGTTACAGGCTGAGCCATGGAAGCGGTGAAGGATATCGCTCCATTCTTTGTCTCTAAAAGCTCGTTCACACTTTCTTTTCCTACCTATGCATTGTGGAGCCCTTCAGTGACTTCTGGGGGGTGGTGAGGAATGTGTATATACTGGAAAGAATAATCTTATTGGAAGAGCGTGTAAGGCGTCACTTCTTGAAGGACGTGAGGGGTTGGCTTTCATGGGGGTGTAGCCAGGGCTGTGTCGGCCAGTGGGAGATAGCCATGTATTGCCTGCGAAACCCCACATGCTGACTGAATCTGTGGGAAGTTTATGAGGCCATTCTCATGAAATAGGTCCTCTAACCGTTTGCAATTGGCCTCTCACCAGGCGACAAACCCCTAGTTATGTTGTGCTTGGGGGAGGTCCGGATTTCCTAAGAGTGACGGGGGCAACACTGCCTGGTCCTAGACAGGATCCAATTTGCCTATACTCTGGCTTTCGGTGAAGTATAACAGCACTGGCCTAGTAACGGAACCGTGGCCCCAGGACAATTGCATCAGGACAGCATAAAGGTATGGCCAGTAGACTTGATCAAAGGCCTTCTTTGCATCAATGGACAGAAGGACAGCAGGGATGCGGGAGCGTTGTGTTTTGTCCAGAAAGTGTCAAACTCGTTTCATGTTATCACTGCACACCCTTTCTGGATTACATACAGTCTGATCGGGATCCACCATGACTTGCATATAAGGAGCTAGTCTATGTGCCAGGATAGTCATGAAAACCCTAGTGTCAACGTTCAATAAAGAAATTGGGCGATAGGAGGCACAATAAAAAGTGACTCACTGTAATGGTGGCAAGTTCCATTCCGTCTGTCAGCGCACCACTAGTGCTAAACGCATTGTAGAGATGTGCTAATACAGGGGGCAGTAGTGAACTAAGGGGCTAATTTAAGAAAAGTGGTGCTGCAACGAGTGCAGTGCCACTTTCCTTGTGAGTCCCTTAGTGCCCCCCTACCGCCACCATGTGTGCACCATATTTAAAATACGGCATACAATGGTGCAGGGTAAGGGGCCATAGCGTCAGAATTTCTGGCGCTACAGATGTTCTCTGCAGGAGTACTGCCAAAATGTTGTGTAAGAGCGTGTGGAGCCAATGTGAGCCACAGTCGTAGAAGGGGTAGACTAGTTTGCAACATACACCTTCAATATGGGGTGTCTGTGATATAAAAAGGTAATCAGAGGAATCCAAATGGAAAGGGGAGGAGTTGAACAAAAAGCTGTTCAACAAGAAGGTTCCTCAATTGGGAACAACAAGAACTACTCGGCCAGGGTCCATGTCATTAGCAGCAATCTCTTCAATCCTCAATTGAAGGGTAGACCCATGGAGCCCCGTCACTGAAAGCAATATCTCATCAAGTGAAGAGAGGAGCCATTGTACATACTGGATCGGTATACTTCAGGGTAAGTATTGTGGTCACTCCGCCATCTTGACAGGGAGGTCCAGACAACCGGAATGGAAGTTAGTGGTCAATTTCGTGGCACTTTCATGATGCTGTAACTGTCTGAGCAGCGCCTCCTATTCTTCACGACTCTAAGTGTCTATGGGTTTGCGTATCTTTTTCTACCTTTGTCGGGTGGAGCAGCACAGGTCCACATGGACAGTGGTTGAATCTCACACAGGAGGGGAGTATTCCAGAAGCCCACCCCTTTCAGGCCAGAGGGACTTTAGGGATGTTTCAAGAGCAGAGGTGAGGATGTGTTAAGTCGTTTTAAGCAGATACCCAGATATATGATCCTGGACCTGCTTCTCTGTTGTGGACCTGTGGCGCGGGGCCCTTTCAGCCTGGGTCGCCAGTAAGGCTGGGAGGTCCATAGACACAAAGATGCTCAGTCTGCCTTCAAGATGGCATGTTAGAGAGGTAAGCTCGATGCCTCTCAGGCCTATAAAGTCCTGAGGGTACAGGTAGGTAATGTCCAGTCATTCAGGGCTGGGTCTGCTCAAGCTTAGGCGCTCTTTATAGGGACTGTGCCGAGGGAGAAAGATCAGTTGGCCAGGCAGCAGGATGGGCCGGCCCAACCGCATGAAGGGCCACAGAAGGTCCTCTACAGGAGAACTCCCATCCCACACCACTCCTCTAGGTACTGAAGTAGCTCCAATAGTGGGCAGCAGAACTGGGGCAGAGTGGTGAGAAAGGGGCCTCTGCATCAGTAGTCTGTGCAGCCAGCTGGTACTTAGGGGCATATTTATGAAAAGTGGCACTGCACCTAGTGCAGCGCCACTTTTCTTGCACCCCTTAGTGCCCCCCCTAACGCCACCATGGTAGTGCCGTATTTATAATACAGCGCACCATGGCGGTAGTTAGGGTGACTAGCATAATTTGTGATGCTAGTCCGGCGTGTTGCAGGACTAGCGTCACAAATTATAACGTTAATCCTGCAACGCACCCAGAGGCCCATTGTAATCAATGAGAGCCTCTTTTTAACATCTGTACATAGAAGACGTTAAAAAATGCTAATACAAATAACGCAAAGGAATCTCATAGATTCCTTTGCTCCATTTTTACGCCCCCCAGTGCCAGAATGCCCCCTTGCATACAATATGCCTGGCGCAGGCATAATTTGGTGTAAGGGGGTCACAAAGTGGCGCAATGCAAGCATTGTGCTACTTTGTAAATATGGTGCATGGGAAATGCCACCTTAATGCCGCATTTGCGTCAAAATAAATGCTGCAAATGTGGCACAAGGTGGCGCTAGGGGCTCATAAATATGCCCCTAATAGACCAACAGGGAGGCCTCAATTAAGAAAGAAAAAAGAACAAAGAAAGGGGGGAGGCTGCCTGGGTAGTCTTCGCAGCGCAAGGAGGCCGCAGAAGATCCACGGCCGCTAGACCCTTGTCCAGCGCCCAAGGAATGCCTCGGCTTCAGGTGCAGGCTGCAGATTTAGGCCAAAGTCATTCCAGCTGCTGCAGCGGTCCTTGACTTTTAAAGAGGTACGCCTGGGGCAGCAAATAATATTGCTAGCAGACCCCCCAAGTGCCAAAAAGTAGTGTGGGCTTACCACGGTTTAGTTTGCGGCAGAGTCAAGGACCACGGCCAGCAGTGCCCACCATTAGTCCCAGCAGGTGTATCTGCTTCGGGATCCGCTGCTCTTATGGGCTGCTCGGTGGCATTGAGTGCCCCACAGCTTCTATGTTCTGTGGAGCGTCCCCAAGCAGAGGATAGTAGAGGTGCGCCTGAAGAAGGTCGGTGTCTGCCCGGAATAAAAAGCGCTTGGTGGAGCTCTGGGCAAACAAGGCTTTGCGTGCACCATCTTGGACACGCTCCCCCCCCCCCCCCACTCCGCCCGAGAGTGCATTTTTAAGGTGTAAGTGTGGAAGCATCAATTGCCACTGGAAGACATGGGTCCATGGAGACAAGCGCCATGAGAAGCAATCCTCCCCTTCGTAGTGCATGTAATTGCTGCTTATTTTCTACCTTTGGCTAAGGACAGAACCCCCCCAGCCTGCATACATGGTCCCATAATGGAAAGAAGACTCATATAATGTTTTATTACCAAATGTATACTACTTTCCATTTCTGCTTAATATGTATTGCGGCTGGGATGGTACTTAATGTTCTTAAAAGACACTTCTGAGAACCACTGAGTGAAGTGTTATAATAGTTCATGTTTACCAGTTCAGAAATGCCTTTTACACCTACACATTTTGGCCATTTGATTGGGAAAATGTCCTTTGAAAAAAATCACATTTTAGCCTCTCTGTTTTACTATGAAGGAAAACTCCCACAGATTCCTCCGTGTAGAGTTGGACCTACTCGCTTGGTTCAATTTTTCTGCACTACTACTTAAAATTTCGACCTGTAGCTACTGGCCATGATTACTATTTCTCTTTCACTGTCATGTTTTAGAGTCAGTTATATGCCTTTCTAGGGAATGCTTCCATTGCACCATATGAGCTGCATTGTTTTTAACGTATGCAGGGGCTATTTGGAGAACACAGAAGCTAGGTTGTAAAGAAGGCTTACACTCTAAAGGTAACGCATTGTGAATATTAGGCTGTTACTTGAAATGTAATGTAGGTAAAAACGTAAATGCACTAGAATATTTGCATTTTTTGTTTCTGTTTTTCCAACAGATAGTTTTTGGGTGTGGAAAAGAAGGTTGCATCAAAACAAAATACATTATTTAAAAAAAAAATACTGCTTGCAAGTACAATGGTACATTTGCATACACATTTAGCTCATGTATTTGCACGATGACGTCTGTGATTCTTTTTTAACTTTGCAACTCGTTTCCTGTTCGATTGTGCTTAGCAGGAGAACTCATTGCATATATTCATACAGAACGGTCACAGTTAGTTGATGATACAGCAGCTAAATGCCCTTCCGTTCCCTTTTTCTCTCTCTTCTCCTTTAGAAAGCATGTTGGGAGCAGGTTCTCTGGTGTTTTGACTTAAATAGTGAGTGGAAACAAACTGCCTCTGCAATGGTCCGGGGCCTATGCAAGGTGTGAGTGTGAGCGTAGTCCCTGCTGCTGTGCAGTCAATGAATTCATCACCAAGCAGAGAAATGTTGAGACCAAGAAGGTAAGATACCTGCAACTACAGTGCCACTCTTAAAAGTTGTTCGCATGCCAGTCAGGGAATGCACAATCGGAAAATTCGAGGGGAGGGGAAAGTTCAGTGATACACAATGTCAGGGAGTCTATAATACACAACGTGTTTCATGCTGATTTGATCACTGATTAGTAACCACGAATAGTATGATTCTGTGCTGTATGAGTATTTGCTTAATCAGAGCTGCATTGGAGGTTTCAGAATATACCGTCCATATAGCAGGATTGACTGTGCAGCAGGTGGGTGGCACTACATGGCCTGCTAGGTGCGCCATGTTTCATTCTTCATCATATTTTTTGTAGCATTAGATGAGACACATGCCCTAATCCCATCTTCCAACTCTTCACTGATAGGTGTGACATTCCTACACAGCAGCGCCCTGGTGACTGCAGCACTGTTACTGGTTGAATACTCTGCTTTTTCTTTGATCAAAACCTGTGATAACTGGTATTTTTGGCTGCTTTCTGGGACAGGACTTAAAATCCATAAAGCCCTCTTGGTTAAATGCTTACAATGAAAGGCTGGGGCATGTCTCGTCATAAATAGGATTTTCAAGGGCTGAAGTTTTACACTGTTGGGATGTCATTTGTGTCAGATTTCTTGTGTTACCCTACGATCTCCTAACAAAGCCATGAAAGCGCTATATTTACAATACAGAGCTCCATGTGGCACGTTTTCACAGATCTTTTGGTGCTCAATTCACGCATTGGTGGACTAGCATCAAACAAAATTATGCTACTCCAGCAATGCGAGGAGGCCCTCTTAGAGAAAAGCTCTGCATCAATTTTACGCTTGGTCTGAGCAGGCAGTTACATTCTGGCTCAGTAAAGTCACAGAATGAGTCAGTTCTGCGTGGCTTTTCCCGTGGAAAGCCTACCCTGCATAGCTGGCGCAGGTATAATGTGACACAAAGGTTTACAAACTGATGCAGTTGTCCCAATGCATCAGTTTGTAAGTCTGGAGCAATGTAAAGCACTGCTAGCGCCACTGCTGCATCAAAAACAAATGACGCAACAGTGGCACAAAGGCCTTTTAAATGAGGCCCTACTGTTGTCTTTGACTATAACAATGGCAACAGGGCTTTTGTAAGCGGCTGGTTAGCAGAGAAGACAGGGCCACCAGCAACACAAGTGTTAAAGCGTTTCTAATGTCAAAATATTAGTGCAATAATTTGCAGAATTAACACGTAGGCCTCAGAGGAAAAATTTGCCTGTTTTAAAATGCAAAGAGATGTACTAGGCAGTCATAGTTACAGGTATTAAGCTTGAATAGCTAAAGCAGCATTTTCTAACTATCTGACCTATTCCACGAATGTGAAATGTTATGTTTTCTGAACTACCCATAGGCATATTTCCCATAAAACACAATAGTTGAATTAAAATGTAGTCTTTCAACCCTGCATGTTTCTACTTACACAAAGAATACTGAACAATAAAGAATAAACTATCTATCTGTTAGTGAGGTAATGTAGAAGCTTATACCTTAAAATGCAATTTCTTAAAGACAAATGAATGGCGAGAACAAACTGAAGCCTATACAATGTATTTGATAAAAATGTTTTACTCGACTTTACTTTCTGAGGACTATTGTATTCCTGTTGAGAAGACGAAAAGTGATCCTGTTCGCAGGGGGGCATCGAAAGCTGACTGAAAAACAAAGAAGCAATATGTTGACAAAGCTGAGATTACATTCTTTATAATAGTGTGTGTTCATAGAATAGGTTATTCCATCCCACTTGCCATTTTCCCCTGCTTGAATCTATGCTTCTCCTACCTCTCTTTATGGGAAGCTTTTTTTGATTGATTCTGGTATTTGACACTGAAGCTGTATGCTTGGAGCTCTCTAACTGGAGCTCTTTATAAGTTCTGGCTGACACCTTTTTCTCCTTTACCCTAACCATCCTCATTCTTAGAACAGGGACACTTTTCTTTATGGAATGAGCTGTATGCATTGATTATGAATTATTGATTGCTTATTTTTGATCACTGACTAAACTGATGATTGGTATTCATGAATTCTGATACTGACTCAATAAAGATAAGCTACTAAAAGATTTTCCCTTTCTGCGAAGAACCTCCTTATCTCATTTTCGGAGACTACTAAGCAATAGACATGTCATTAGCACTTACACGTTCCTACCCCAATTCAAAGGAAACACTTCTTTCCTTTCTATATTCTCCTCATAATGCCGGTACCTGTAGTTTTATTCTATATCCTACTAGTTTCACTTCTTTTATTATTTGTCCTTTTTTATTCATTGATCCTTTTCTCTTCTGTTTATTTTTCGGTCATCTGTATATTTTTACTCTCTTAGTTCTGTGTGTCCCTCTTTTACGAACCATACCTGTCCTCTCGTTTTTGCAAAATTGTGTTCATCTGGACTTCCTATCTATTTTCAAACCAGCCAGGTTCTTTTCTAGTTGAGCACAGACTGGTTTGTGGGGTGTTAGAAATTGCATTGTTGGTGGACTGGGGTGTAAGACCTGGTTGAGCAAAAACTACAATCTTAGTCAGGGTAAGGAACAACAAACCCTAAATTAACCTGTGTGCACCCAGTGGTAGCTTGGCACTGACCAGTCAGGCTTAATTTAGAGGCAATTTGCAAAAGTATTTGTGCAGCATGTCAAACATTGAAACAGTGAAAACACTACACAAAAAGATTCCACACCAGATTAGAAAAGCAGATCAACATTTATTAAATAAAACAAAGGCCAAAATGACAAAAAATCCAAAAGGCAGAACTGGAGATATTGAATTTTACAGTTTTGAGTAAAAATAGCACCAAGAAAGAAGCAGTGATATTGGGGATATCTGGTTGCGGCGGACTGGAAAAAAGTAAAAAGTTCAGGCCAATTGCAATGGAGGGCCGGCTGGCTATAGCGACTCAGTTAGGCCTGCCGAACCAAAGTACCTTAATTCCTGGTTGCAGAGCATTGCATTGTTCTATGCTGAAGATGCCTCGCGCAGCCGAGGTGATGCATCAGTACCGAGATGTGATGAGGCTGCAGTGTGAGGTCCTGTTGTGTTGATGTCGAGGATCCTGCCAACGGGACTAGCGATGCCAAGGCTGGTGTTGAGTATTGTGCAGTCAAGATGATGTGTCTGTTCCAATGAGCGGTGAAGCTGTGATGCAAAGTTTTGTCGTTGAGGCTGACGTCAACGGGAGATGCAAGGAGCTTGAGCCTGGAAATGCACCATGCAGTGGCAGTTCCAAAGACGATGCATCGAATCCAGGATGCAGCAGTGCTGCCAGTTGGTGGTGACTGGTCCAGTCCATTCAACAGTGGTGATGCCTTCGTTCTGCTCGAAGATGCACCGATCAGCTGAGGAGATGTGTTGGTTTTGCTGGGGGATGCGTAGCTCAGCAGAGGATGGGTTGGTTCTGCTTAGAAAGCACATTAAGCCCACTTTCAAAAGTACAGGACTGGGGTGGCCCACTTGTCAGGGTAGACTCACAGTTGGCAGAGTCCAGGTGCAGAAGCAGGATGGGTGGAAGTTTCTTATGTCCGTGAGACTTCAGATCAGGAGGCCGGTCAGCTAGATCTTGGAGTCACTCTCGGTTTGGGGGATACAGGTCTATTCCTTCTCATTCAGGCAGGGCAACACCAGGCAGCAGTGTAGCACAAGGCAGGACTACAGCAAAGCAGCAGTCCAGCAGGGTAGCAGTCCTTCAGCAGCACAGCTGTTCTTCTTTCAGGCACAGTATTCACAGGTCCAGAAGAGTACTTAAGTGGTGGTATCAGAGGTCCAGTACCTATTCCCAGTTGGGACTTTGAAGTAGGGGAGACAACAAAGATAGAACTTTGAAGTGCAAAGTGGAACTGCCATGCATGACTCTAGACTCACTACTGGGGGTTATACAGCCCTTTGTGTGGGGACAGGGCACAGTCTATTCAGATGTAAGAGAGACTGTGCCCAGCCTCTCCCTCCCACCGTCCCAGGCTGGCCTGGCAAGTCACACTTACGCTCCCATTGTGTGTGGATGTCTACGGGGAATAAACAAATCCCAACTGTCACCCACCCTAGACAAGTGAGCAGAGACAGGCAGCAGACACCAAATGGCTTAAGTAAGAACATGCCAACTTTCTAAAAGTGGCATTTTCAGAATTGCAATTTAAAATCTGAATTCACCATAAGTTGTGATTGTAAATTGTGATTCCAGGGACACCAAACATGAAAAGTTTATCTTTTCCAGACTGTGAATTATGTTAATAAGAAATAATAATGTAATCCCAATATTATCCTATGGGATAGATCGGCCTTGCCATAGTGAAAAATTACTTTGGGAGTTTTTCACTAAAAGGACCTGAAGAACTTAAAAGTACCTGTCTTGCCTTTAAAGTACATTGACCATGCCCCCTGCCTTGCCCAGGGCCTACCTTAGATGAGACTATGTATAAATAGGGAGAGTTTGGCCTGGCAAAAGTTTTATTTTTACCAAACACTGGTGCCCACACAGTGCATCAGATCCAAGGTGCACTTCTAAAGTACATAAACAAGAATAGTTGATTTTAATCAGTTTAAACTGCATTAGTAGTGCGTTTAGGTCCGATGCACCATGAGGGTTTCAGTTTTTGGTCAATGTTCAGCGTGGTTGGGACAGAACATGCACCACAGTGGCACACACAAAATGTTGCCATTGAGCAATAGTAAAGCATTGTTGAATTGAATTAAAGGAGTGCATTTTATCACTTATATATCAAAAGGGTTCTTTTGCCCGGTACACCTGGCAGTGTAAAACTGCACACACAGCCTCTGCAGTGGCAGGCCTGAGACATGGTTGTAGGGCTAAATAAACGAGGGGCACAATCAGTACTGCAGGCCCACAAGTAGCATTTAGTTTACAGGCCCTGGGCACTTGTACTGCACTTTAACTGGGACGTATAAGTAAATAAATATGCCAATTGGGGATAAGCCAATATTTCCATTTATAGGGGGAGAGCACACACACTTTAGCACGAGTTAGCAGTGGTAAAGTGCACAGGCCCTAGTACCAGCAAAAACGTGGTTAGAAAAATGAGGGAGGTAGGCAAAAAGTTGGGTGGGAGACCACCTTAAGTCTGTCAAGTCTAACACGTGGTAACTGAAGGATAACTTGTTTCACAGTCCCTTACAGTTAGTTTTGGCAAACCTAGGCCTCACGCAGACAAAGGATGGTTTGATAGCGAATGTACACCAGCCCATAAGAATTTAAAACAGTATTTACAAAGACAAAGGTGGTCATTACAACCCTGGCGGACGGTGTTAAAGGTGCGGTAATACCGCAAACAGGCCGGCGGACAAAAAAAGGGAATTATGACCGTGGCAGAAACCGCCAACATAGACAGCCACTTTAACACTCCGACCGCCACGGTGGTACAGAAAAGCAGCGCAGCGGTCACCGTCAACAGACAGACGGAAGACAATGTACCGCCCACAGTATCACAACCTACCAATCCGCCACCTTTTCTGGGGCGGATTCACTGTGGATAAAAACACGGCGGAAACAGCTTTTGCAATGGGAAAATGCTCACCTCTACACATCCCACAGGGAAGGAGGACACCATGGAGACGGAATTACAAATCCTCCCTGCCCTTGTCTTCCTGCTCATCTACGAACACCAGCAACGGCGGCGACGAAGACAACGGTGAGTACTGCACCTACGACATAGGGGAGGGGGAGGCAAAAGTCAGGGGGACACACACGCAACACCCCCACCGCCACCCCGACCCTCGCACATTACAACACACACACCAATGCATTTCCAAACATCACAGTAACAACCCACAACCCCCCCGGAAGAATGCAAAGACAAAAGGAAATCAGTTCAAAAATTGTAATGTATCAAAATACAGTTACCAAATATATACAGATATATATATACAGATTCAAAAGTATATACATTACGAGAAGTAGTGCAGGTATGCACATATCAATGTTCGTGCACTACTAGGCCAAAAATGCATGGGCGAGGCCCACACTAGATACCTGTCCACAAATGGAGAGAACACTGCAGGGGCATCAGATAGAAATACAACAGACACCTCAGGGGGAAGGGAAGGGAGGGGCACCTCAGCCGGATTACAGCACCACGCCAGATCCACAACGGGCTCCATGCCCATTGATGTATCCTGGGGAGTGCAAAGCCACAGTCTCTCAAGTCTCTGCAGTGGTTGGTTTGCCCACAGTACCATCTTGGGGAGTGCAAAGCCACAATCTCTCAAGTCTCTGCAGTGGTTGGTTTGCCCACTGTACCATCCTGGGGAGTGCAAAGCCACAGTCTCTCAAGTCTCTGCAGTGGTTGGTTTGCCCAATGCATTATTCTGGGGAGTGCAAAGCCACAGTCTCACAAGTCTCTACAGTGGTTGGTTTGCCCACTGTACCATCCTGGGGAGTGCAAAGCCACAGTCTCTCAAGTCTCTGCAGTGGTTGGTTTGCCCACTGTACCATCCTGGGGACTGCAAAGCCGCAGTCTCTCAAGTGGATAACAGTCTCCACTGGTTCTGGAGGGGGACTGGTGCCCAGAGTGCTTCATCCTCTTAAGGACAGACGGAGTGGATGCATGTCTCCACTGGTTCTGGAGGGGGAATGGTGCCCAGACTGCATTAGGCTCCCCGTGACGGTTCCTGTTCCGTCACTGTCCCAGCTGTACATGGGATGACGATGCTTGATGTGGTGGTGTTTTCCTTCTTCAGCGGTGCTTTGCCCTGTTCAGCGGTGCTCTGGCCAGTTCAGCGGTGTCTTGCCCTGTTCAGCAGTCTTCACCATGGCGGTGAATTCCTTGTTCAGAGGTGCTTTGCCATGGCAGTCTCTGACCTGTTCAGCGGTGCTCTGCCCTGTTCAGCAGTGCTCTGGCCTGTTCAGCGGTGCTTTGCCCTGACTCCGGCGGTGGTCTCCTGACCAGTGACGATACTCCTGCCCTCCTGGGCACTGACTCCGGCGGTTGTCTCCTGACCAGTGACGATACTCCTGCCCTCCTGGCCAATGACTCCGGCGGTGGTCTCCTGTTCAGTGACGACGTGCTGGTGGTGGCGTCCCGGCTGCCGGGGAGGATGGCGCCCTTCTCCGCCGTGCTGCTCTTACCAGACTGTGCAGACTTCTTTTGGCACTTCACCACCTTTGGAGGAGTCACAGCTGACTCTGCAATCCCCCGGGACCCTTGTGAGCACTTTTGCCACCAGGAGTCTTCACCCTGTCCCGTCAGCCACTTTCCAACTTGAGATGCTGTACAGGGGGTGGACTGGCAGTGCTTTGGCTCCGTGTCACACTGCCTGCCCTGGTGGCCGGTGCACTCCACACACCTGTAACACGCACCACTGGTACTGGAGTCTTTTTGGCTGAGGCGCTACTACGGGGCTTATGAATTGGAGGGGTGGGAGTGGGGGCAAAGAGGTCAACGTTGCTGAGGGAGAGTTTCTGACAAACACTGGGGTGGGTAGCTGGAGGGGGTCTGGGAGTGGAGGAAGAGGAGGTGGTTGTAGGAGGTGTCACTTTAGGTGATTTGGGTGCGGGTGCAGGTACTGGAGGCTGTCGTGAGCTGGATGGATTTTGGGTGTGTGGGTTCCCGCGTTTGTGTACTTTGGGAGGGGGTGTCACAGACACACTGGGAGAGGACACAGGGGATGTGTAAATGGTAGTGGGGGTGGTGAGTGCAGGTGAGCGGGGTGTGGTGCTGGGTGTTCTGGTGCGAGTCCTAGTGGCTGTAGATGTAGTGCATGCAGGTGAGAGTGTAGATGACACTGGGAGGGAGGAGGGAGACGACGAGGAGGGGTACACAGTGGAGGCAGTGGATGTTGCTGTGTCTGTATGTGGGTGATGCTTGTGTGAGTGCCTGTGGGTTGTGTGGTGCCTATGTTTGTCTGAGCTACTTTTGTGTGTTGAGGTGTATGCATGCTTGTCTGATGGTGTGCTTGGTATAGGCTGGGGTACACGGCATTGGGTCTGGGTGGAGAAAGTTGGAGGGGGGAGGCTAGACACAGGGACAATGGCTGCCATCAGTGCTGATGCCAGAGATTGCAGGGTTCGATGATGGGCAGCCTGACCAGAATGAATGCCATCCAGGAATGCATTAGTGTGTTGCAACTCCCTTTCTACACCCTTGATGGCATTCACAATGGTAGACTGCCCAACAGTGAGTGACCTGAGGAGGTCAATGGCCTCCTCACTGAGGGCAGCAGGGGTGACAGGGGCAGGGGCTGAGGTGCCTGGGGCGAAGGTGATGCCCCTTCTCCTGGGTGAGCGGGCACGGGGCGAACGCTGAGGGGCTGCTGGGAGGGCGGTGCTGGTAGGGGAGGTGGCGGCTGTACCTGTAGAAGTGGGGGGCACAGATATTGCCACCACCACAAGGGAGCTCCAATAGGCGGACGAGTCCGTGTCGCTGGTTGGTGATCCGGTGACTGACGTGTAGCTCCCCTCGCCCTCCGTCCCACTGGTGAATTCTGAGTCCGTGGTGTGGCCCTCCATGGCCATGTGGGATTCAGCTCCCTCGTGCTCCGGTGCCACTGTACCTCCGCCTGAAGATGCTGATGCACAAAAGAACAGGGAGAGAACAAAAAGGGGGGGGGGGTTGGAGACAGAAGAAAGACAGGTTGAGTGCATGGCTTACCGCTACCGTTGGCGGACAATAAAGACACAGCAGCCCCCTGCACTACGCCGTGCTCTTGGCCTCTACAGATGCAATTCCTGGGATATGGCCTACATGGCTATGGTGGACATCTGCACACATGGATGCCACAGGGGCATGTATACCTGTATTTGGCCCTCTACTGAGGTGGGGTTTAGTGGCACATGGCCTGCATTACGGAGGGGCCTAGCCTACGTAAGTCGCCCTGGCCTAGGGAAACCCACAGCCCTCCTCCCACACCCAGACCCTTCAACTGCACGCAAAGTCCCCAGAATGAGGGTGAACTCACCCCCTTGTGTCTGCTGTGATGCCCTCAAGCGCCCATCCAACTCCGGGTAGGCCACCGCCAGGATCCGGAACATCAGGGGGGTCATGGTGCGACGGGCACCCCTCCCACACTGGGAGGCCATCCCCAGCTGAGCCTCCGCCGTCTTCTTGCTCCAGTAGCGAATGTCCTCCCATCTTTTCCGGCGGTGGGTGCCCCGTCTCTAGTGGATCCCCAGGGTCCGGACGTCCTTGGAGATGGCACGCCAAATGTCCTTCTTCTGGTGGGCGCTGACCTACATGACATGCACAGGGGAAGAAGAGAAGTCATTACCAACTGCACCGTCGATGTGACTGGCCCCCATCCCTACCCTTGCCATGTGGCACATGCATTCACAGTCCTTCATGTTCCCTGAAGCCTGCCCCTTCCCTCTTACAACCAGCCCTCTCCACCTAGGCATAGCCCATACAACGTGCTCCATGTGTACTTACCTGTTGGTCTTGAGGACCGTAGAGTAGCGTGTACTGGGGGAGGACCCCGTCTACGAGCTTCTCCAACTCCTGAGCAGTGAAGGCAGGGGCCCTTTCCCCAGACGCACGAGCCATTATGGCGGTCACGTCTGCGGTGGTGACGTCCGAGGTGGTGAGTATCATCACCGCCGGCGCACTTCATCATTGGCTCCTGGGACCCATAGGGTCCAATGTTAACCAATGCAGCATTGCGCCGCGGTCTACGACCGCCTACAACGCCACAACGCGACGGTGTACAACGCCAGCGCAGATACCTCACATCCCATTGTCCCAGTTTAGAGGTCAGGCAGCCGCCATTTCAGGGGCCCACATGGCTTCTTTAATCTACTGCGTCACACATACCTAGGCCTACACTCAACACACATACAGGAAGAGTTTTGTCTTTGGTGTCGTGTTCTGTGTATCTGTGGGTATATACCTGGGATTTTGTTGACTCTGTAGTCGCTGTTGTCCTTCCTAGGCACCGTCAGCTGGGACATTTGAGAAGATGGCGGAATTCTCCGGTGTACCGACCGCTGGTGGAACTCTTGACAATGGAGGAGTGACATTTAATCATCACCTACAGGTTTGACCGTGCCACTATCCATGAACTATGTACCTAGTTGGAGCCAGACCTGATGTCACCAATCCGCCATCCCACTGGAATCCCCCCTGACGTGCAGGTGCTCTCAGTGCTCCATTTCCTTGCAAGTGGGTCTTTTCAGACGACAGTGGCCATGGCATCAGGGATGTCCCAGCCTATGTTTTCCAATGTGTTGTCCAGAGTGTTGTCTGCCCTGCTGAAACACGTAAGGAGCTACATCGTTTTCCCTCAGGTGGAGGACTTGCCTACAGTGAAAGGTGACTTCTATGCCCTGGGACATATCCCCAATATCATAGGTGCCATTGATGGGACCCATGTAGCTCTGGTCCCCCCCCACAGGAGTGAACAGGTGTACAGGAACCGGAAGAGTTATCATTCCATGAATGTACAGATGGTATGTTTGGCAGACCAGTACATCTCGCAGGTAAATGCTATGTTACCTGGCTCAGTGCATGACGCCTACATCCTGCGCAATAGCAGCATCCCTTATATGATGGGTCAACTCCAGAGGCACCATGTTTGTCTATTAGGGGACTCTGGTACCCCAACCTGTCCTGGCTATTGACTCCAGTGAGGAATTCCAGGGCAGAGGAACGCTACAATGAGGCCCATGGGCGGACTAGGAGGGTGATCGAACGCACCTTCAGCCTCCTGAAGGCCAGGTTCAGGTGCCTCCATATGACAGGTGGTTCCCTATTCTACGCACCGAAGAAGGTGTGCCAGATCATCATCGCCTGCTCGATGCTTCACAATCTTGCTTTGCGACGGCAGGTGCCTTTTCTGCAGGAGGATGGTCCAGATGACGGTGTTGTGGCAGCTGTGGAGCCTGTGGAGCCTGTGGACAGTGATGAGGAGGAAGCTGAGGAAGAAGACATCGACAACAGGGAGTCAGTCATACTGCAATATTTCCAGTGACCCACAGGTGAGAATTTTTTGTTTTTTTACCATTACTTTCACTTTCACACTTCTACCTCTATCCTGTCTGTCATTTCATAGCAGTATTTGGTCACTGAGTTGTACCTTCCCATTACAGTTTCACAGGTGTGGTTACCAACGTGTGTCATCTGCTTGCATCCTTCAAGGACTTGTGATGTGTGACATAGGTATGTTGGCTTTACAACTGGAAACACATTTTGACACTGTCATTGATAATACATATTTATCCAAATCACAGACTGACTCCAGATTGTTTTGTGGTTCAAGGGTGTTTATTTAAGTGCTAAAAAATGGAGGGGGGTTGTAATATGGTGATGGGGGACGGTGGAGGAATGTCCATAGCAGAGTCCAGTCCATTGGTCACAGAGGTGCACTGCCCATATGGGCATAGGAAGTGGAGCTGGGGCAGTTTAAGTATGGACAGGGTAACAAAGTGGGACAGTGGGAGGACAATCATGGTGGTCTCATTTCCTGGCGGGGGTCTTGCTATCTTGCTCTGTCCTGTTCCTGGATCTCGGGGACCGCTTGCGCGGTGGTTGTCCGTCTGCAGGGGGTGGGGTCTGGTGTGGTGGTCCTGTGGCAGGGCGTCCTGTCCACTAGCGCCGGCGGAGGTGGTTGGCAGTTCATCGTCCTGGCTAGTGTCAGGGGCTCCTTGGAGTGCCACGGTGTCCCTCATGGTCTTTTCTATGTCCTTCAGCACCCCTACGATGGTGCCCAGGGCGGAGCTGATGGTTCGGAGCTCCTCCCTGAACCCCAAATACTTCTCCTCCTGCAGGTGCTGGGTCTCCTGAAACTTGGCCAGGACCGTCGCCATCGTCTCCTGGGAGTGGTGGTATGCCCCCATGATGGAGGATAGGGCCTCGTGGAGAGTGGGTTCCCTTGGCCTGTCCGCCCCCTGTCGCACAGCAGCCCTCCCAGTTTCCCTATGTTCCTGTGCCTCCGTACCCTGGACCGTGTGCCCACTACCACTGCCCCCAGGTCCCTGTTGTTGTTGGGGTGGTGGGTTCTCCTGGGTTCCCTGTAGTGGTGGACACACCGCTGATTGACGTGTCCTGGGTACAGAGGTATGGGCCCGCTGGGTGGGTGCTGTGCTGGTGTTACCAGAGGGTGGAAGGTCAGTGTTGGGCTGTGCCTGTACAAGAGGAATCGACTATCCCGAGGCCCACGATGGTCCAGGCTGGTCATCAGGATCCAGTAGGGCAGAGCTGCTGTCGTCACTGTGGCCCTCTTCTGTGGGTGGTGTGGAGTTGTCCAGACCCTCCAGTGTGGTGACGTTCCTTAGTGGTCCTGCAGGGATATAAGAGCATGATTACTGCATCTGTGTGTGTAATGGTGTGCAATGGGTGGGTGTTTGTGTACCCCAGTGCAAGCATTCCTGTCTGTGGGTTTGTATGATGATGGTTAGGGGGTTGTTATGGGTATGTGCAGTGAGCATGCTTTGGTGAGGGGTGACCATGCTTAGTTGTGTCATGCAGGGCTTGGTGTTGGGATGAGTGGTTTGTGTTATTAGTACATTAATGAGGAGTTGGAGTGATAGGGGAGGGGGTTAGGGTGGGGGTGTGTGATAGCATGCAGGTAGGGTGGGGGATATGATAGTTAAGATTTGACTTACCAGTGTCCATTCCTCCACCAACTCCTCCAAGGCCCTCTGGATGCATGATGGTCAAGACTTGCTCCTCCCATGTTGTTAGTTGTGGGGGAGGAGGTGGGGCTCCGCTGCCAGTCCGCTGTACCGCGATGTTGTGCCTGGAGACCACAGAACGCACCTTCCCCCATAGGTTGTTCCACATCTTCCTGATGTCCTCCCGATTTCTTGGATGCTGTCCCACAGTGTTGACCCTGTCCACTATTCTGCGCCATAGCTCCATCTTCCTGGCTATGGATGTGTGCTGCACCTGTGAGCCAAATAGCTGTGGCTCTACCCGTAGGATTTCCTCCACCATGACCCTGAGCTCCTCCTCGGAAAACCGGGGGTGTCTTTGGCATGACATGGGGTGGTGTGGGTGATGTGTGGGGTGGTGTAAGTGTTGATGTGTGTGGTGATGTGTAGTGGTATGTGGTGTATTGTGCATGTAATCTTGTATGGGTGATGGTGTTGGGTGCCTCTGTGTGGTGGGGTTCTCTGTTGCTGTGCTCTGTGCTGTGATGTGGGTGTGTGTTTTATATTGTGTTGGGTGTGTGGGAGTGGTGTTTGTATATGTATCAGGTGTGTGTATTTGGAATTGTCCAATGTGGCGGTGTTTTGGAGATGTGTGTGTATTTTCAGTGCGGCGGTGTGTTCCGCCAATGGAATACCGCGGTTGAAGGACCGCCACGTGGATTCGTGGGTCGTAATAGCATGGGCGTGTTTCTGTTGGCGTGACGGTGGAGGAATTGTTTTCGCCAGTTTATCACTGACCTTTGGTATGGCGGACTTGTCTGGATGTCTGAATTTCAGCGGATTCCGAGATGTGTGTCATAATAGCTGTGGCGGAATTCCGCTGCGGTGTATTGGCGGTCATCTCCACGGCAGTAAGGGGCTTTTACCGCCGATGTTATAATGACCCCCAAAATCCTGATAAACATGGTATCAGTCTTCAGAGGAAGGAGTACAAAAAGGCTATAAAAATAAGGAAACAGAATAAAAAAAATGAGGCATGGAATTCTCTTCATGAAGCAAGTCTTCAGAATGACAATGTCAAATTCTGGAAAATTGTGAACTCTCCCCTCCTATCTGATGGAACGTCACCAACAATTGAAATAGCCATCCTGAAAGAGGACTGGGTCACTTTTATTCCTAACATATACTCCACAAAAAATCTGGCCTTGTCAGAACCATTCTGAACCAAATCCTCTGAGACCAGATTTCCAACCCATCACTCCACCACTTAGTTTAAAAGAGGTTACTGACGCTATCAATGCTAGTAAAAGCGGGAAAGCACCAGGCCCAAATGGAGTCCCAATTGATATTTACAAGACTATTGTTTCACTATGGGGCCCATTACTAACAAAGGTTCTACGTGCCTGCTGTGCCACAGTCTTTATCTCGACCTGAGGCGAGTCCATTATTGTTCCAATCTTTAAAAAAGGGAGATCGTCAAAACCCTGCATGTTACCGCTCAATCTCCCTGCTTGATACTCTTGCAAAGATTGCTGGACGAATTGTTCTAAATAGGTTACGAGATTGGACGGAAGAAAATCACATCCTTTCGGACTTGCAATATGGCTTTAGGGCTGGGATAGGGACCATGGAGCAGGTTCTGAACTTAGACATCATACTTGGTAAATATACGAGGGCCAAGGCAGGAGCCTTATACCTAGTGTTTGCCGACCTGACTTCAGCATTTGACTGTGTGGTTCACAGCAAACTATGGCCTATTTTATTGGACATGGGGGTAGATACAACTATAGTTCATTTCATTAGGGAACTATAGGCCGGAGCTAAAGACAAGGTGCGTTATGGACTTCAGGGGGAATGTACCTCAGCTTTTCCTATTGAACGGGGGTACATCAAGGCTGTGTACTAGCTCCCTTACTGTTTGCTTTATATATTAACTAACTAGAGGGGGTGTTATCTGACGTTTGCAGCGAACTCCCACAAGTTGGTTATCAAAAGATCCCAGCACTTCTGTATGCGGACGGCGCCGTTCTGATGGCGCGCACTCCAGTAGCCTTGCAGCGGCTACTAACAACTTTTGATAAGTATATGGAAACCTTAGGTCTTAGAATCAACCACTCTAAAACCTTCTCGATGACATGTGGTAGAAATTCTATAAAGAAACCCCAGATCATGCTAAAAGGCACGAAATTAGTTGACACAGGAACCTTTTCATACTTACGCATCACGTTTGATAATGAAGGTATATGGTCACAAGCCATAAAATCGAGGAATCTGTTATTTACAAAAACTATTATGGCTATAAAAAACTTTTTTAAAAAGGTTGGTAGAGCGACCCCTAAGGATATGACGAAATTGTATAATGTAAAATGTGTTTCTGTTACACTGTATGGGGCAGGACTCTGGGGATATAGGAGCTGTAATATCTTACAGCTAGTCGAAAACAATTTTGCAAAGTCTATTTTAAGTGTTCCAAAATCTACCTCAACACTGATATGCCACATAGAAATGGGGGCAACATACCTCATAGACGTAATTCGTATTCAACCAATCCAACTATGGCACAAAGTATGGACTTCTGATTCTGCAAAGCTGAACAGGGCCATTATAGAAGATGCACTAGCATTAACCTATTCGCTGAAAATTCCATGGTTAAACTACATAAAGAACTTTTTCATAGAGCTGGGCTATTCTGAGTTATATTCTACCCCGGCCAAAATGGAAACAATCCCCAGGAAAGAACTGAAAAACATCTGTCTTATTCATCTGGCTGATTTAAGATGGGCCACACAGGTAAAGAAATCTAGCGTAAGGAGGAATCTTATGTTGCAACAAACAGATGGCATGGAACCATACTTGAGAAATGTATTGAATCCAAGGCATCGGTTTGTCCTTACGCGCTTAGGATTAGAGATCTTCCATCGTCTCGTCAGCTTTCCGCATATTAATGACTGGACCTTAGCCTTGAAAAAAATGTCTTTGTGACTCAGTGTCTGACCAAAGCACAATGCACATTCTTTTCTTCTGTAAATTTTATTCAGATCTAAGGAAAGTGTTTGTGATCCCACTTTTAAAACCAATGCATTTTTAAAAATGTCGCCCAGCCTTCAGTTATCTCTCGTCCCTACCATCAATTATGATCTGTAATGGATTAGCTTCATTTTTATGTGCAGTGATTAAGGCTAGACTACATTATTAGGTAATCCAGTGAGGTTTTTTTAATCTTTATACGTATTTTACTAAAGATAATAGATTTGTTTTAAATATATTGCTCTATTGATTTTATAATGCCTCTTATAAGAATTCATCTAATTTTTTGCAATGTAACCTGTTACATGGTCCTCATTTTAGGTATGGTTTGATTTATTCTGTGTTCTTTTATCTTTTTAACTATTGATTGACGTTATTAATATATATCATTTGCTTTTATGATAGTTGAATTCAATCGAATAAAGTATTTTTGATGATGATGAACTTGCTTCTTTAGGGCCACTCTTTCATTTAAACTGCTACCCATTGCAGATAAATGCTATAAGTGAATAACTAATTGAAAGCAGATGGTGGTACCACTACATTTTACTGTGTCCTGTTTACTTTTGCATAAATTCTGACCTACATCATAATGATATTGCCTTCTTGCAAAGGTTTAAGGTCAGGCTGGAAGAGAAAATAGGCCCAGGCACCAAAATAAAAGTGGCCTGCCTTTAGCACATCAGATAGCTAAAATAGTGGCACACATTTGCAAATCAGGCTATCAATTTTACACTAAGCTGTGAAGGTGTTCTCCCAGAAATAGGACACTGCACAAATTTGAGGTTGCTTTAACCAATGTTTGTGGAATATCAGAGAAATCAACAGAAAAAACTGGTGTTAGAAATGGGGTCTTTGGTTGGCAGTCAGGTTACCCCCTGTCCAAGTAAGAACCCTCACTCTAGTCAGGGTAAAGGCGAATCACCCTCAGTTAACCCCGCTCACCCCCTTGGTAGCTTGGCACGAGCAGGCAGGCTTAATTTCAGAAGCAATGTGTAAAATATTTGTATTAACACACACAGTAACTCAGTGAAAGTACTACAAAATGACACAACACAGGTTTAGAAAAATAGGTAATATTTATCTAAACAAAACAAGACCAAAATGACAAAAATCCAACATACACATACACAAGTCAAATTATGAATTTTAAAAAGAATAAGAGTCTTAATCCTTAGAAAACAGTGTGAACGCTGTTATTGCATAAAAGTACATGGGTAGCGTCAAAATGAAGCCGCACGGGCATGTGTGCGGCGAAAAAGGCCAGCGATGCGTAGATTTCTCACTTGCAAGCAAGACCGTGGGTGGTTCCTCCTCTGATCAGGCCAGAGTGCATTGTTTCTTCTCTCCCGCAAGAGAGCGATGCGTTGATCCGGGACAAGCACCTCTGGTCCAGGTAGGATTTGCATTGATTTTCCACGCCGCATGATGTTGTGTCAAAATCCGGTTGCACGGTGTCAAGAAACCACGCTGCGTGGGGACTCGCATCGTTAACAGCAGCCACTGCGGGTGTTGCACATCGTTTCTCCAGCTGCGTTGCGTCAATCTCCCAGCCGCAAGGCAGTTGGATCATCAATTTTAGCCGCAAGGCCGGCGGCGCGTCGTTTCCCTGCACGGCAGTCTTTGTATGAATTTCTATCCTTTTTTACCAGCTGTACCTTTCAAGGGCCCAGACACAGGTTAGGGCACAACTGGGCAGGCAGGACTCTCATCAGAAAGCCCAAGTGCTGGCAGAGAGAAGTCTTTGTTGTCCCTGAGACTTCAACAACAGGCGGCAAGCTCAGTTCAAGCCTGTGGAGATTCTTCACCAGTGGGAAGTCACACAAAAGTCAGTCTTTGTCCTCTCTCAGGTAGAAACAGCTACTGCAGTCCAACCCAGCAAAGCACAGTCACAGGCAAAGGGGCAGTACTCCTCTGCCAGCTTCTCCAGCTATTCTCCCGGGCAGAGGTACCTCTTGGTCCAGATGTAATCTGATTTTCAGGGGTTTTAGGTGCTCTTCTTATATCCGTTTCTGCCTTTGAAGTAGGCCTACTTCAAAGAGAAGTCTCTGTTGTTTTCAAGATCCTGCCTTGCCCAGGCCAGGCCACAGACACACACCATGCGGTTGGAGACTTCACTGTGTAAGTGCAGCCACAGCCCTTTCAGGTGTAAGTGACCACTCCTCCCCTCAGCCCAGATGGCCCATCATGATATGCAGGCTACACCCCAGCTCCCTTTGTGTCACTCTTTAGAGGAGAGGTGCAAACAGCCCAACTGTCAAACTGACCCAAACAGGGAATTCACAAACACGAAGAGTCACAGAATGGTTTAAGCAAGAAAATGCCTACTTTCTAAAAGTGGCATTTTCAAACACACAGGCCCGATTTATGGGCAGTGATATGCACGACGGGTGCTGCTGCGCCCGCCACACTGCTACATTGCCGCCGGCTCCATGTGGAGCCAGCATCAATGTACAGGCCCTTGATTCAGCTGGGCCGGCTGGTGGAAACACTGTTTCCGCCCGCCGGCCCAGCTAAATGATTATAATGCGGCCGGCAGGGTCTTTTACGCGCTGGCGGTCTTTTGTTTACCGCCAGCGCCAAAACCACCGAGTTCATAATGAGGGCCACAATCAAAAAAACAACTTCACTGAAAGATGTATTTTTAATTTGTGAGTTCAGAGATACTAAACTTCATATTTCTACCTGCTCCCAAAGGGAATCTGCACTTTAATAGCATTTAAAGGCAGCCCCCAGGTTAACCTACGAGAGAGATAGGCCTTGCAACAGTAAAAAACAAATTTGGCAGTATTTCACTGTCAGGACATGTAATACGCATGAGTGCAAGTCCCACCTTTAACATACACTGCACCCTGCCCGGGGGCTACCCAGGGCCTATCTTGTGGGTGCCTTACATGTGCAAAAAGGGAAGGTTTAGGCCTGGCAAGTGGGTACACTTGCCAAGTCAAATTGGAAGTTTAAAGCTGCACACACAGACACTGCAGTGGCAGGTCTGAGCCATGCTTACAGGGCTACTAACTTGGGTGGCACAACCAGTGCTGCAGGCCCACTAGTAGCATTTGATTTACAGGCCCTGGGTACTTCTAGTGCACTTTATTAGGGACTTACAAGTAAATCAAATATGCCAATCATGGATACGCCAATGTACACATATAATTTATACAGGGAACACTTACACTTTAGCACTGGTCAGCAGTGATAAAGTGTCCAGAGCAAACAAAACAGCAAAAACAGAGTCCAGCACACAGAAGCAACCTGGGAAGTAGAGGCAAAAAGTTAGGGGAAACCATGCCAATGATGCCAAGTCTAATAAGCAGCCCACTAAACCATTAAATAGGCTCACAAACAGCCGGGAGAACGGCCAAACCTGATCTGTCAGGCTAGCCCTTCTAGCACTGCCAGACTGCTCTATAGGACAGCCCTACCCTAATTAAGTCTGGCTATCACAGTATTTCACCATGACAGAGATCACTGCCAATCGTTTCAAAGGTGTACATTTTGTTGATGTGTTTTCATGGAAAGGATGACATACTGAGACATCTGTGTCAGAAGTCCAACCTGTAATGAACATGTTGCACAAACAACTGTGGCACATGTATTAGAGCTCACTGAAGTACCTCACTGAGGGAGATCACCCAGCTGAGCAAAGCCCAGTCTCATGTCAGTCAAGTTAAGGTAACCAGGAGAGACAGAGATAGTCAGTCTCTCCAGGATACAACAAACTTAGTAAAATTGCTAAAACATAGCTTTAATAATATAAACTGTTAGAATTGTTAGGTTTGTAAAAATGTTTAATCTTTTTTTGGGGGGGAACCGTGTAAGACAAAGTCCAGATTCAGCTGATGTTCTTCTTTATTAGACTGATGAACACATAAGATAAGCTTCTTTGCAAGGCCCAGGAGCCTCATTCTAACTGACCAAATACGAAAGATAAATAATGTGCAATCTATTGCAGAACACTACATTATCCTTACATACATCTACTAAGCTAAGAGGCCACACATCTTCCCCTCACACAAAACAAGGACAAACAAAAACATATAGATGGGACAACACAATGCAACACATGACAAGGACAACACAAAAACATTTCGAAAAAGATCAAATGAGGAAAATTCAGCATACCCATTACAATTAGAACTAACTAGAAGTCTGCAAGGGACCTTCTTTGTATAAGCACTCCTGAGAATCTGTGGGTCTTGACTGTGATATAAAGCCCCTTTTTTATGCCAAAGTGGTAAAGCGCTGTGCTGTGCCAAAAATAGCAGCACCGCACCACTTTTGAAATGCAGAGATACGCCGTATTTACAAGAATACAGTGCACCCCTGCATTTCCCCTTGGGCTGGCGCTGAATTAAGTTGCCTGTGCCAACGCAGGAATCCTTGCACCATAGTGCAAGGATGTCTGCATTGAGGGGCTAGATTGTTTATTTGCAGGAGGAGTCCCTTCCTGCACATAAACAATTGATAATGGTGATTTGGCATTTCTATTTGTGCTGCAAAATGCATCACACATAGAAGAACCAACCCAACATTTTGGAAGGATTGTTTATGTGCAGGAAGGGGCACCTTCCTGCACATAAACAATCATCCATGGCATTTTGCTTCTTCTACGTGTACTGCAGAATGAAGAACACATAGAAAAAGCAAATAATGAGGAGGAATAAAAGCATTCCTCCTTGTTCTGTCATGTTAATGGCGTTAGTTTTTGGTGCTGCCACAGAATTACGAATTCTCATAAATCTGGGACAGCGTCAAAGGCTATGGGTGTTGTGGTGGAACTCCCACTGCAACACCCACTGCACATCCCTCTGACACAGAAAACTGCATAAGAGGGGCCTATATTTACAAGGAGGCATAGCGCCACAAAATATCTGGTTTCCTTTTCTCTCAAATGTCTTGATGCAAATTCAACTGTCACTTCCTTGAACCCAACCCCATTGAGACAAAACAGCCCCAAAATACCATACACACCAGCATCCAATGACTTTCAGAATAGGATTGTAAAGCAGAGGCAGACATGATGGTCTGTTACATGAGTTCAACGTTTTCTTGACATATCTGTGACCACAAAAATTAGTGTTTCATTTTAATAAGTTTCTACACCATACAGTGAGACTGGCATAATTTTTCATAAATTTAGAATACAATTCACATATTCCTAAAAAATGATTGAAGTTGGTCTTTGTCACAAGGATGTGGAGCTTTCACTATACCATCAACAAGACCAGGCTTAGGTTTGGCTCAGTCAGAAAAGTATGTCAGTAGTATTCCACTTCATTGACTGCAAATATACATTTGTCCTTTCTGAGAGTGACACAATTATCTGATGACCTCAAAACAACATAATTTTTCTTCAGTGTCCTACAAACAATAATATATCATGTCGAAATACCAAAATGTAATTCTATTTAACATTATGGTCATAAATTTCTGAAAGACAGATGCTGCTGAGGCCAAATCAAATGGCATTCTGCAAAATTGAAAGATGCCTTATGGTGTTATGAATGTAGTAAGATGACATGAATTCTTATCCAATTCTAACTGATGATAACTTGCATACAAGTCTAGCTTAGGAAACCATTTGGATTGACCTACCAACTTTATGAGATCATGGATGTAAGAAAGTGGAAAATTCTCTTCCCAAATAAGTTTATTAGGACATCTAAGACTGATGCATAAGCACAAATCCCCTGTCTTTTTTTTGGCAAGCACAACTGGGAAAATCCACAACTTGGCATCCACACCTTCAAATATACTATGTTCCTGCTTCTCGATGAGAGTCTGTGAAATATCCCCTCTGACGCTCAGCAGAACATTGCATAGTCTATGCTTAACCAGTAGAAAGTCCTCTTTCAATTTAATCTCATGTGAAAAATTGTTGATCAAACAAATTAGTTATTTGAAACGTCATAAAATTTTGACTCCCACTGTTGACTGATACAAGAAACAACCTCTAAAGTCTTAATACTGTCTTCCAAAGACACGGGCAAATTTTCCAGGGCTGGTCATCATGCCATAATTTGCCTGACTTCACCATCTAATAACATGAATTCCTTTCTGAGTTACATAAGCCTTGCCTGTCTTGCAACCCAATTTTGGTCTAGAAATATCGAAGGGGGATTAATTCTACTACCTGATTTAGATCTCGGTGGACTGGTTAATCCTATGGGAGTTATATTTCGGTGGACGGGATATCCATCACTGCTGTGACAGAGTAACCCATATGCTGCGATCTAAATCAGGCCCAGAGTTGTCAACCCCAACAAATCATGCCCCTCCTCTGTTAATGTTAGGATTAGATTGAGTAAAAGGTTCTTTAATGAAATTGTTGCCCTTTGCTGTTTGGGGAAAAATGTGAATCTAATTGCTTAGAATACTCCTGACAACACTCATTGCTTTTTGGCAATGTCCACTCCCTAGTCCAAGATTGGATTCTTGCAAGATAAAATTATTTGTTGTATTGTTTTAGAATTATACCTAGCTGCTATCTGATCTGAACTGTGAAGTAAACTTTTCAGATTCACAATATGAAGCCAAGACTCTTAATGCTGTCACAAGAACTTCATCATGATCAGGCAAACAATCTGATAAATGATCAAAAAGCTTTTAACCCTCTACTCTTGAAGGTATCATCTGAAGGGAGGATCACCTGGTTCTGAAGACAAGGACCAGGAAGTGTCACAATTTGCATCATGCTTAAACACAAAACAGTGTGATAATAAATGAAATGTGAAAAAGAAATACAAGCACACAAAACAGTAGTGGAGAATAACTCAGAACGCTAAAATAAACATAAAAATATAATGTAACACTTCTGAAATGTAGATACAGCACCCAATACCTGCACAAGTGAGCAAGTCCCTGCAGATGAAACTTGGAAACGAAGTCACAGACACATATTTTGAAATCTGCTCAAGCGTGCAAATCGCAGTGGTAGAAATGCGATAACGATGTAATCCTTCCTACTTTATAATCTCTACAGAACAATGTCATATGGAAAATGACCAGTAGACGGCAGGATAACACCACTCACAAACTGAAAGTTGTGTCGCAAGAACAGGAAGACATCAGACATAAATGTTACAATCAAGACACCGTTAGGACAGACACAAGTAAACTGGACTGTGATCGATGACCTTGCTGATAAAAACTCAATTGCTCCTCTGTTATTTGGAATAACCTCATGCCTAAACGTGAAAGTTTAGGCATGAGTTTATCTCAAATAACAGAGGGACCGCTTCCAACACGTCCTCGTAGGAAGGCTTCCAACTGCAACTCTGAGTTTGCAGTTTGAATCCTCCATGAGCCAGGACAAAAAATGGAACATAATATGAACGTAAACACAAAGCAATATGAAACAAATGTCATAAACTTCAGCCTTGACAAGTGTCAAGCATCTCTACAATGCTTGAAATTGTCATGCAAGTCCTGAAGTGCAGTAAAACCTTTGTGTTCCAGTTTCTCACTTTGTTAGGTAAGCTCTGAGTAGTGTTTATCAAAGGCCACAAGGTGACGCTGGTGTACAACGAGAGGTTGAGAATTTGCGATATATTACGATAGTTGTATGGTTCCTTCTTCATCGCTTGATTTTGCTTGCAATAAAGTGTCACTCATAGTCGTTGAAATGTCACTCACAGTTGCATTGAAATTATGAAAATGTCCCACATAGCAATCTGAAACCTTGGCAGCTATGAAACCTGATAACTTTCAAAGTGGTTGTAGAAGCACAAAAGGTCAAGTCCAAGTAAGCAATGTAGATATTCCAGATTGTAATCTAGATTTATCAAAAATGGTTCTTACACTTGATGCAGAAAATGCTAAAAAAAATGAAATTAAGAGACCATTATGTGATGTTATGATTGAAGAGATGCTTTTGGGGATGACAACTTATTCACAAGCACTAATAACCATAACATCAGATGTCTTATTTAAATAAGTTTGGGCATGTGAGAAGACACTCGTTCCCCCAGATGTACTACCAAAAGCCTATGGTGATCAGGACATTGGTATGCTGGGCTTTTTTCATGAGAATTTGGTGTGTCTGGGTAGGAAAACTATCACAAAGATCCATATTGCCCTTAAGGGTAAAAATATTGCGGGTTAGCGTGAGTTAGCTAAACTGGGTTTGATGTTAGTACCTGAAGTATTTAGTGATAAGATAGGTGATATTAAGCTCTTAGCTGCTGGGCCTTTCCCCCCACCCCCTGTGCTGAGCCCTTTTTTTTCTATATGGGGTAGTTTGCGCTTAGGCTTTCATAACATTTTGTCCACATAAGCTATCAACACAAAGTTTGCGTCCTTTTTGTCCAACCTCCTAGGGATTTTAACGGTACCCAGAGCTTGAGGATTCCCTGGAAAGCTAAAAAATTCTGAAAAGTAGACACAATTCTGAATTCAGCAAGGGGTCATTTGTGTAGATCCTACAAGGTTTTCCTACAGAAAATAACAGCTGAAGTAAAAAAAATTGAAATTGAGCTGAAAAAACAGCCATTTTTCTCCACGTTTTACTCTGTAACTTTTTCCTGCAATGCCAGATTTTTTAAAGCAATATACCGTTACGTCTGCTGGACTCTTGTGGTTTCGGGGATATATAGGGCTTGTAGGTTCATCAAGATCCCTAGGCACCCAGAGCCAATAATTGAGCTGCACCTTGCAATGGGTTTTCATTCTATACTTGGTATACAGCAATTAATTTACTGAAATATAAAGAGTGAAAATTAGAAAAAAACCTTTGTATTTCCAAAATGGGAACATGATAAGGTGTTTAAAAGCAGTAGTTATTTTTCACATCTGTGAATTCGGGGGTGCCCATTTGGAAGGAACAAATGTAGCGAAAGACAAAGGGCAATAACACTTGTTTTGCTATTCTGTGTTCCCCCAAATCTCCTGATAAAAACGGTACCTCACTTGCGTGGGTAGGCCTAATGCTTGCGACATGAAATGCAACATTGATACATCACATTTTTACATTGAAATCTGACATGTTTTTTGCAAAGTGCCTGGCTGTAGATTTTGTCCTCTAGCTCAGCCGGCACCTAGGGAAACCTACCAAATCTACGCATTTCTGAAAACTAGACACCTAGGGAAATCCAAGATGGGGTGACTTGTGGGGCTCTCACCAGGTTCTGTTACCCAGAATCCTTTGCAAACCTCAAAATTTGACCAAAAAACACTTTTTCCTCACATTTCAGTGACAGAAAGTTCTGGAATCTGAGAGGACGCACAAATTTCCTTCCACCCAGCATTCCCCCAAGTCTCCTGATAAAAATGGTACCCCACTTGTGTGGGTAGGCCTAGCGCCCGCGACAGGAAATGCCCCAAAACACAACGTGGACACATCACATCTTCCAAAAGAAAACAGAGCTGTTTTTTGCAAAGTGCCTAGCTGTGGATTTTGGCCTCTAGCTCAGCCGGCACCTAGGGAAACCTACCAAACCTACGCATTTTTGAAAACTAGACACCTAGGGAAATCCAAGATGTGGTGACTTGTGGGGTTCTCACTAGGTTCTGTTACTCAGAATCCTTTGCAAACCTCAAAATTTGGCCCAAAAATACTTTTTCCTCACATTTCGGTGATAGAATGTTCTGGAATCTGAGAGGAGCCACAAATTTCCTTCCACCCAGCATCCCCCCAAGTCTCCAGATAAAAATGGTACCTCACTTGTGTGGATAGGCCTAGTGCCCGTGACAGGAATAGATCACACAACGGTCAATGTTGGTCCTTACATGAGGCAACTGTTGACCCTGGGGTCATCCATTCCTGACGCAGGCACTAGGTACAGGCACTCAAGTGGGGTAGTGTTTTATCAGGACAGGTGAGGAATCACTGGGTGGTAGGAATTATGTGGATCCCAGCATATTCCTGTAGTTTGTGTGACAGAAATGCAAGAAATTTTTTTGTTTTTATTCAACATTTCAGCTTTGCAAGGTATTCTGGGTAAGAAAACTTTCGGGAATCCACACAAGTCATACCACTGTGGACTCCCCCAGATGTCTAGTTTCCGGAAATGTCTGGGTTTAGTATGTTTCCCTATATGCCGCCGAGCCCAGGACCAAAAACACAGGTGCCTGCCTTACAAAACCAGTTTGTTTTGTGATATATAATTTTGATGTCTCCACAATACGATTTGGGCGGTGGAATTTGGGGCTGAACTAAATTGGGGCACTCCCATGAAAGCACTCTCTCTCTGTGCTTGCCGCCGCATTCACCTGCTCTCTGGGTTAGGCTAACCCACTATTTTCCTGTTGCACAGACTGTACTTGCGAAGGGACAGCAGGACTGTCCTTATCACCTCCCTCATAATTACTGGAAGAGGAGTTATCAAATGGGACTCCTCCGACTGAAAAATCACTCCCAGATTCAGAGCCATTGTCCTATCCCTTAGATGCTGTCTCAGTATCTGCTGTCTCAGTCTCTGGTCCTATGTCAGAGCTGTCCTCTATAACCCGACTGAGGGCATGAGCAGCAGTCATCCAACGAGATGCCATCTCTGCTGCTGGCTAAACTGTTGCTCTAAAACACTAGCCTACGTAGACAGTCACAAAATTGCTGGTGTGTGTGATACATGCAAAAGTAGAGGTCACCTTACCTGCGCTTCTTCCCTCAATCAGCACGTTCTTTCAAGACACTCACAAAAACACCTTGTCACATACCAATCGTCACAGTCTTTAGGACTTCTAGCGCCCAGTCCAACAATCATTATTGGCGCTCCCACTCCCATGTCCTCCTCCTCGGATTCCCTCACTACCACCCAGCAAAAGTGCCCTTCATCTGTCCATAGCCCCCGCACATACATTTCATTTGTATTATAGCGCAGGTAAAGGCTGGCTTTACTTATGTGCTCAGCTATATACATTAAGTACAGATTTGCTCTTTGCAGTAGGCATATAAACCTTCTGTGCTTCTTTATGGCACCAGAACTGCCACTAGACAAAAGTCTGATCTTTTTGCAGCAGAAACATAATCACAAGACTTACTTGACTTTTTTATTGCTGCCTTAAAGCTACAGTTGAAGCGCGTCAGTTGAAGTATGTGCATTGCTTTGAAGACGTAGGCTGCAACTGCAAGACAACTGGTGGCAAATATATATATATATATATATATATATATATATATATATATAGATCACTGTTATATGTGGGTCTGGTTTTCCTGGGGGCCAATCGCAGCCCCCAGGGAAACGACACATGCATTAACAAATGTGATATATATATATATATATATATATATATATATATATATATATATATATCTTCACACCAGTTTGACAATTCAGTCAAAATTGCGGCACTCACAGGATTTGCAGCAGATTACTTTTATTCCATAACAGGACCCCAAACAAACTAACACCTGGTGTTAGTTTGTTTGGGGTCCTGTTATGGAATAAAAGTAATCTGCTGCAAATCCTGTGAGTGCCGCAATTTTGACTGAATTGTCAAACTGATGTGAAGATTATTGATGGGAATAGGTCCTTCCCATATGGCGGCACAGACATGAGAAGAGCGCGCTTCTTTTGATCTGTTGGAGCTGTTTTATATATATATCTATATATAATAGATCTTTGGATCTGTTGGAGCTGTTATATATATATATATATAGATAGATAGATAGATAGATAGATAGATAGATAGATAGATAGATAGATAGATAGATAGATAGATAGATAGATAGATAGATAGATAGATAGATTTATCTATGTAGATAGATACTGTTGGAGTGTGTCTTTTAAAACAATATTAACATGAAAAGCTTGCAATATATTGTGATGAAGCTGCATAGAAAATGTGTTGACATAGAAACTAATGCACACGTTTGAAATGTGCCCACAGGGAGTGGCTACCAATGTATACGAAGACTAATGAAAAGCTTGTTAATTCTGAATTTTTATGCAAAACTGTTTTGAATTTGTATCAGTATATCGTAATTAGAGTTATGTGTTAAGAGTTTGCTTTATTTAATTAGAGGGCCTTAGCTTAGCGAGGGTCTGGGCCTAGTTGCCTGGCCTCATATTAAACTGCATTTTCTAACGTGTAATGTGCTGTTTTTCTGAAGGACACGAAGCTGTTCTTTTCCAGAAGTTGTGTGTGTGTAGCCGTAGTAAATTCTTTCTCATGAAAACTGACTTGTTCAAGGCGACATTCTTTCTGAATGCAACAGTGTAATTCGTAACAGGTGCAAGGTTAAATGTAGTAGGAGAAAACAATGGAGATGCTGACTGGAGCCCGAAGTGTAACTTATCCTACCTGACATTCCAACCAATGAAGACGTCAATAACATGGACCAATCCGCGACATGAGAACTGTGGTTTGTGGAAAATTCTGACAAGATGCTTGAAAAATTATTGGACAGAGATAACGATGTACCAATTGTTATCCAATGAGAAGTTAAGGACAAATTAGATAGTTTTGATTTAACGGCGTGACTCAAGAAGAAACTGGCTCACTCTCTTCACTCCAAATTTACTCCATTTGTCATCTCCATTTGTCATTCCTATTGCTCTAGCGTTTTCTTGAGCTTATTCTGAGTACTTTAAAACCATCCTCTACCCCATTCTTTGCTTGATACTTACTTCTCCTCCATATGAGGGAAGGGTCCTATTCCTTAGTTATGCTTTGCCCCATCCCATCTTTGCTGATGGCAAATCAACTGATTTCCTGAGGACTAAGACTGACGCTGTTTGCTGATCCGTTGTATTGGTAATTATCTGATGCAAAATTGTATTTGTCTGTTTGCCTTTTCTTTCTAGGTACCAACTGCTATTTTGATAGAGGCCTTAGTTTAGACGTTTTCCAAATTTGTGCTTTCTAAATGTTTTGCATGAGGTCCAACATGCTAATGCTAATTTGAGGTTAGTTAAGGCGTTCACTAATAAATTGGTGCAAATAGACAAATGTCTGAGTTCTTGCTTTGTTGAATCATGTATTACTGAGACTTTGCTAAGTTGCTTCATATTAATGATGTGCCTAAAAACTGAATGAATATTTTCTATGCATTGATTAGTTGTGTTCTAATTGCTAATAAAATTGTTTTCTAATGAGATTTATTGCTAATGAAATTAACAGAGGTGACATTAGATTGTAACCAATAGGAAAATAAATATCCTAACACTTAGCGAATTGGTGTGGTTATTCATGACTGGAGGGTCATGGTGTGTTCAACTTATTGATTCTTATTAAATGTTATTGATTAGTTGTTGATTAGCTCTTGTAACTATTGATTGGTTTATTGATCTATTGGTTGGAGATGACAAGAAGACATCTCGTACTGGGAAGTCCCCGAACGTGGTCCAAAGGTTTGTCAACCTAAACGCATCTCCTTGTAAGTTTACTTATTAAGGCTCTGACGCACTAACAGTTTTGGTAGCAGTGTGGATTGTTTGGCCCTTTGGGGCCCCAGTACGAGGGACTACGGTTTGATAGAGTTAATGGGCGTGGCTTGGAAGTAGGCAAGGTGTATCAAATAAATTGGGTTTTTGTCTGGGTTTTTTCCTTCCAAAGATGCAAATTGGAGAGATGATGTGTCCCTAAGTCCCAAATGACTTACTCGGAATCTCGGAGCTTGCCGAAGGGAGTTTGAGTATGTTCTCTGCGTTCTAGCGATAGTGTGAATGAAGTAGGGTTTTGCTCTTGCACAGCTTATGCATATCACAGGTGAATTCTGAAGTTTGTGAGGATTTTAGGCCAGATGATGATGTTTTAGTATGAGTGTGCGTACTCCGCAGTATGAGAGTAAGGAAGTCGGTGAACTTCATGTGAGTGTGGCGCTTTGTGCTCAAAATTGTCCATGTGGTTGTTGATGATGTACGGACCCTGCGTGGTCTAAGACTCTGGAGTATATTGATAAGTGTATGGGACACTTGGTTTATGTTGTCATTTACGCGGTTTAATAGGTCGATGGTGAAGTCGACGAGTCGAGTATGAGTCAAGGTGAGTGAATTAAAACTTCAATGGAGATTTGGGGAGTTCTAAAGTGCACTAGAACAATAATCCATTGACAAGTCGAGAGTAGAATTTGCGGGTCAAATTTTGCTTGCGAGTGCGGGATCTGAGAAGGAGAGAGTAGCGGCCGAGGCTAAGCAAAATCTCTGTAAAGTTCTGAAGTGATTGTGTTACCATTTCCTGTAGTAAACCGGCAAATTTTGAGTTTTATTTGGTTGGTGCTCACAATATATTGCATTAGTTTGTGTGAATCGAGAGTGGGAAAACAAGCCGCAAGACTTTGTCAGCCGCAATGTGTGAGTGTGACGTCATTGGAGCCGCGCTGGGATAGGTTGGTTAGTGAGAAGGGTCGCGCACGGATTGGCAGCGTCTGTGAGAGGCAATTGGTTGAGAAGGTAGGCTAAGAGAGAGTTCTGGGAATTAAAGTCAATTCCTGATTTGATTGTGAGCAAAATAAAAGATGCAAAAATGAAAATTTTCAAGGCTTTAAAGAGCGCTTTGAGGGGAGACGTATATATTACTGTGACTGTAGGGGAGGTTACACCGCCAAAGGATACACTGGCTTATACTGTAATGGAGGAAAAGGGTGTCGCGTCATGTCTCTGGCTGAAGCAATGGTGTAAAGCTACAGAGAAAGAAGGGTGCTTGGCGTTCCCTGAGCATGGAACGTTCAATATGAGGATTTTGGAGAATTTTCGGAGGGTGCTAAATGAGCTAAAGCCACCTCCGAGGCCAGCAAAGTTTGAGGCATTAGCAATTTGGGAACTGATGGCAATACGACAACAGCAACAGAAATTTGAGAGGAGAATGAGGAAAGCAGAAAAGACACTAGTGGAGGCTAGGTGGAATAGTGCACAGAGAGTCTGGAGGAGAGAAACAATAGATGGAGTCAGGCTGTTTCCAGCAATAGCTCAAGAAGGTGAAGACAAAAGGGGGAAAGCTACTTGTAAGACTGACAAAAGTCCCTCCAAAGACAAAGAGGTTAGGAAGCCCTGGTCAGAGGTAGATGACTCAGACGATGATGAGTTCCTTGATCAGTTACTAAATGATCGACCACCGCCATATGCAATAGATGACAATAGACCGAGTACTGTAGTGAATCATAGTTTGTTTTAATGGGATAACAGGAGTTAGGTTAGCCTCCGTCTTGCAGACTCGTGCCCCCGTCACCTAGTGACTTTTAACCTACTTAGCTTGCTCTGTCTTAGCCCATTTAATTATTTAATTCTTCTAAGGTGGCTGCCTTGTTTATAGTTAGGCCACTTGTTATGAGTTACATTATCAGTGTCATCGCGCTAAGGCATCAAGATCAAGCAACAAAGACAAACAAACAGTAAGTGTTCACACTTAGGGACTTTCACTCTCTATACTTTCGAGGGATTGTTTATATTAATTGCCATCCCAAGCATGACTGTTATCTATTGTTTGGGAACACACCTACGTCAGGGGTCTTTGTAGACACGTATAAATATATCACACTTTAGACAGATAATCAGAGGGATTCCGACCAGAGGGCATCGCCACTATCGCTGATAGCGATGCTGCAGTCGTCTTGACGCTGACCCAGTCTTCGTGTCCCTGCCGAGTCTGAGATAGAGACCTCATTCCAAGGTAACGAGGGTTGGGGGCTCTCTGGCATTGGCAGATTAGGATTAACAAACCCAGCTCTCCTTTAGGTAGGAGGTTAGGCCTTTCACAGTAGGATATTAAGGCATGTTACATCTTGTTTATCTCTTCTATGCATTGCAAGATGGTGGGGGTCTTTGTAATAATGACTCTTGTCTTCACAATTCTGTTTCTTGCATTTTTTATGACCCTAATCATTGCAGCCCATGCAACCTATCGCAAATTGCAGTTATGTTAAATAAAAACTGTTGAAACTTTACTGCATTCTTGTCATTGCCTGTGACATGATATATCTGTGAGAAAGGGGTAAACTCCGTTTAACCATGACACTCCCTGAGATGTATTATTCTCGAGTCCATGCATAAAGGCTGCCACAAATCACCTTTTACTATTGTGTTTCTTGTGAGGTGCTGCTAGTGAGCCGGTAAGGTTGGGACAACAGTTACGACTTGTTGTAGGAAAAGCGTAGTCACCTAAAAGCTGAAGTACTGTCATCCTTTAACCAGCAGTCTTGCCCAGAGCAAGAGTCCAAACTACCACATGGCGCACCCAACGATGGTGTTTAGGCACTAATTTACGGATACCCCGACTACCACTGACTCACAGACAATACGTCCTCTAAGTACCATTATACAGAGACGTCTGTGGTCTTTGGGAAAATCCTCCTCAGCCGAAAAGGTAACTCCTGATTAAGCTGTAGGTTGTTCGAGCTCGAACTCATAAAAGGACTTTTCCTCCCCATTTTTGGATTTCCGTATTTCTATACAAATATGGCTAACGCCATTGACATTCCTGAAAATGCTAGACAAGCACTAACACAACATTTATTAATGCATGTCCTTACAGGTGAGGGTGGGGATGTTACTCCTATAATATAGAAGCTAATGAAGCATACCAAACAGAAACATTTTACTGTTGGGTCACCTTTCCTGAGTTGGACCAGAGAACACATACGTTCTACACATATGAAATTGCAACCGTACCTCCACTGTACCGAGCATACCAGTATCATGAAATATCGCTCACATACCAAGAGCATCAGAACTGGTTCGAAGGCGCCCTACCACATGTACTACAAAGAGTGAGGTTAGGTCCCTTAAGTAATGACGGACCTACATGGCCTATGTTTGCCACATACACACCTCACCCAGGCATACAGAATATGCAAATAGCAGATTTAATGAATTAGTGACATTATATAGACGATTAGTTCAGTTCGTAATGCAAACATTGAACACAACACCAACGCATCCAGCACCACCAGCACCTGGTGGTTATCAATTGGCTACTGGGATTAATCCACAACCAGTACATACTATTATGGGTAAAGTGCCCACGGAACGGGAAAAAATATCGTTCTGGATTGCCCAGAAAACTAATCAGCTGGAAGCTGTGTTTCGCCATACGGGACTACAGGAAAAACATAGACTGCTCACTATGTGCTTGCCTTTTGGGATGGTTCCCTCAGTGGATGACTGTGCCACATATACTACCACACATGGTACCCCGACACTTGCCAATTTACTGGAAGTGTTAAAACAAATACAAAATGAGCATGGGGCTGCACCAGCCCTGGATTTGGGGGATGAAATGAATGCGTAACTTTGATGCTGTATCCTCAATAATACTAAGTAACATTAAAGGGGAAACGGTAGCACTGGCAATTCACCAGCGTCTCAGGGAAACTCCACACCAAGAACAAGAGAGACAGCTACCGAAAATGATTTCCGATACCTATACTAGTATAGGACGGGATAGTTTGGGAGCCAAACCAAAGAAATTGGAGTTACAAGGTACCGCCCATAAGGAGGGTACAAAGCAGGCACAAAAGGGCTCTAAGAAGCGCTGGGACAAACAAAAATATTTCAAAGAAAGAAGAAATAAGAGAGCTGATTCTTCACACCTGGAGAACTCCGAAAGGAGATATAATCTCAGAAATAGGGAAAATATTAAAACTCCAGACAGATATACTGATTAACGTCCCTTTCATTCCTTTCAGAACGCACCGGATAGACGTAGTGAGAGAGGGGGCCGTCAAGATTGATGTCCTGAATATGTGAAAGAAAAGAATGACTCACAACAGTCTACCAGTAAAAAATAAGAAAAGACTCCTCAGCAAAAGCCACAGTTTAAAAAGAAGAAGGTGGCAGCACTGACAGCTAAAAATGCCAGTATACTTGAGAACACTGTTGTGGAACAAGAGGTGGGCAATGACTCTGTTAGACAGTGCGGCAGAGGTCACAATATGTCGCCAGAGTCTGAAAGATCATCTGGATGCGACAGCAACTAGCGATTTCATCGCAGTTGAAACAGCGGATGGCCACGTTCTCCCACCCGATAGGGTTTACGATTTAAAGATTCAGTTAGAGGGAAACGTGGAACGCACTATTAGTGTGATATTTTGGGATGAACTTAGTAGTGATATCCTATTGGTCGAAAGAGACTGGCCACCTGAACACGTCTACAAGCTCCCACATGGGGAAGATGTCATTTTGCCTTCTTTCTCCGATCTTGTTCCGAAGCAGTCAAAGAAGCCTATGCTTCTGAATGGGCCTTAGCGCAGGCGTTATATCACAATCATGTAGGTTAGGACAAGGAGTCTCCTTGTCATGTTATTCCTGTTAGGTCTACGCCACAACCGCAACCACAATATCCTGTTAAACATGAAGGAAAAGCTCAGGTGAGAGAGATTCTCGTCCAACTTGAGTACCAGGGAGTGATTGAGCCCTGTACATCTGTAATAAATAATCCGTTATTTCCCGTTGCAAAGCCAGACCATTCATAAGAATAGTCATTGATTATAGACATTTAAATAGTCATACACGCACATATGCAATACAAAATTCACACAGCACGGCACTAATAAACAATATAGTGCGTAAAAAATATAAAACAACACTAGACATTTCTAATGGATTCTGCCAGAATTTAGCACATGAAAGTCGGGACCTTAGTGCATTCTCATTTGGCTCTCAGAAACGCTTTTGTCATTTACCTCAAGGCTATAAGAATAGCCCAGGGCTATTTTCAGCCGGTGTAACATCAATATTACACGATATTGATTCCGAGGCATTATCCTATGTGGATGACATATATCTCACAGACGCAGTCCTCAACATTCATCTTGCGAGGGTCGATCGGATCATTTTGGGATTTGCAGACCTCAGTTACAAATTAAAATTTAAGAAAAGCAAGATAGCCTTTCTCAGCGTATTATTCCTGGGATATGAGTTATCAAACGAGGGGAAGAGCCTTGCCCCTCACTTTCTAGAAATATGTGCTCAACTGCACCCTCCAAACACACTTAAGAAACTCTAGTCATTACTAGGTTTCTTTAATTTTGGCAGAACATACATTCCAGAATATGCACAACGGATCAAGCTGCTTTATTAATTGGTTCAGCCCAATTTTACTAGCAGACACTGGACAATTGAACACACACGCATCCTTAGGGAAATGCAACAGAACATGCAAGAAGCTAAACACTTGCACACATGTGACAATAAAATAAATTTTGTCATCAGAATAATTGCTGGTGCCATTGGATTTACTTATGTCACCTTCAATGAGGTTGACACGGTACAAATAGCGTATAAATCACATTTATACTCCAATGCTGAACAGCGTTTTGCACCTACAGAAAAGATTCTGATGGCAGTTCAGATGGCCGTCATAAAAGAGAGGTTACTTACCCAGGGGAAACGTATTATTGTTGTCTCCCCGGGGCCGGCCTTAGAGGCTGTCACCAAAGAAAGCGTTCCTAATGCTAAAGCATTTCATCCATGTTGGATTCAATGGGCAACGTCTCTGACAGCCACTGATGTCGATTATATATTCGATCCAAAACTTCAGACACAAGAGTTTCTCCAGTATGAACAAGAGTACCCTGCTCCTCTAAATATCTTGCCACTCGACAGATACCATACTGTCGTATACAATGATGGTTCAGCACAACCGGCTGTAGGTACTAAACATCAATACGTGGCAGCTTGCGCAGCCGTGAGCGGAGTGATGGAAAATGCAGTTTTCCACCCTCACAATACCTACACGCAGACCTTAGGGGACTGCACAGCCCAGTTGGCTGAGCTTAAAGCTCTTATTGTAGCGCTCGAACATACTGAGCCGGGATGCCAGACTATAATAGTCTGTGACTCTTATTACTGCGTCCATTCATACAATGACTATCTCAATCATTGGAAACTGAACGGATTTAGAGGTTCTAAAGGGAACACCATTAAACACAAAATACTGTGGGGGAGGGTGGCTGATCTTAAGGATAAGCTGCCGTGTGTCCATGTAGTCCATACATTGGGACACCAACGTGTAGGAGTACACGTTACCGGTAATACATTGGCTGATGAAGCGGTCAAAGCAGCAGTAGCTACTGCTTCTGTGGCTGCAGTGACGCTTTCTCATACGAGATTGGATAATGAAATATTGACTGCCATTAAAACTTCGGCTGCAGGCAAGCCCCTTCGGAAATGATACCTTACAAACTATACTTACCATATCAGTGCACAGAATGTTGCTTACACAACAAAACAGTGCATGAGGGTGTCGCTTCTGCACATGCTGGTATACAGGCCACAATAACACTCCTACAGAAATGATTCTGGTGGCCTGGTTTATGCAGATGAACAAAGCAGTATATCCTTTGCTGTGACATTTGTCAGCAGATTAAGGGCTCTAATATCAAACGCCCACTGCAGACATCACTCTTAGTGTCCAACAGGCCACTACAGTGTGTGTACCTGGACCATTGTGGTCCCTTACAGCCTGATGGTACATACAAATACATTTTAGCCGCTGTAGATTCTTGTTCTAGATTCCTGTGGGTATGGCCACAGCGGTCGGCTGACGCCCGGACTGTTATAAAAGACCTGCTGATCTTTATCGGTAAATATGCGGTTGCAGCATTCCATTCGGACCAGGGCCTGGCATTTGCCTCTAAGGCATTCAGGGACACCATGGGGACAATGGGTGTTGAACTCCATTACTCCTCATCATACCATCCCGAGGGAAATTCGGTCGTGGAGATTCGGAATCATGAACTAAAGCAGTCCTTAACAGCTTGAGTATTAGGTTCAGGCCGCAGTTGGTTACATCACCTATATGGGGTCCAGAGAGCACTGAATAATCTGCCAACATGGTCCTTGGGGACACACACTCCATATGAGGTTCTCTTTAGGATACCTATCTATGTCCCAGATCTTGATGCCCTTGGTATGGTGGCAGCAAAAACACCATTTGACATAAATGAACGTCTAACTGTTTTACAGGAGCTTCAGCAATTTCGTGATGATAAATCATCTGCAAGTGCTGCCACCTTAGGAATAAGGGATTTAGCGAAAACTTCGACTGGCTGGATTCCTAAAGTTGGGGATCTGGTTTGTGAGAAGATCGCAGTGAAGAAGGAGTTCGGTCCATCATACAGAGCACCTGTACCAGTCTTGGGAATTCAAGGCACCAGGACTGTCATCTTACCACCACTGTCTGGTTCTAAGACGAATAGATTCATCTCCATTGATGACATCAAATTACACCATGTGGCCGATCCTTCACAGTAGACCAAGAGGTCCCTTGGGTGGTTCCCGATCCCCTCTCACTACCCAACAGGACATACATCTACATAGTAGGATGAACATCACTACTACAGACTATGCAACAATGTCAACTGCTGTTCCAGACACCTCCTTGACCATGGGGAGGGTGGAATATGACCTCTTGCTGGTTCCAGTCACTTCTTCAGTGACCACCCCGGTTCAAGATTTAGCTGTTTTTACACAAACACATCACAGACTAATGACACTGTCTACCAAGAGCCCCCACGTGAAGTGGACCAAAGTACACTGGCTCCTGTGTTTGCAGAGACTGCCTCTGGCTAGTTCATTGACATTGATGATTTTTCTTCAGACTCATCCACTATTGTGATTGACAATGTTTCAAAAAGAAATCAGCTGTAGCAGTTGCTTAAAAAGAACTATTTGACATACCCATGGAACTATTTATGGTTCTGTTTGACATTTTTTGCATTATTTTTATGGATTGGTTTTGTGACTGTTTTCTTTTTGCATATAAATGGACACTATGGGCCAGATTTAACAAAAAAGGCAGTTGCGATTCGGAAATAGCGATTTCTTAAATATCGCAAATGCTATTACCGAATTGCAAATTGCGATACCATCCCCATTCGCACCTATGGGACTGTAGGCCCATATTTGCGAATATTTAGCATTTCCCAAATTGCAAATTCCTAACTGGAATTTGCAAATTTGGGAAATGCAAACCCCAGGGTGCTGGGGGCCTGCTGCACCCCAAGAAGTTTTTTAAGAACATGTAAAGCGCACACTTGCCAAAGGGTCATTTGTGCGTTACATGTCAATTTTAAAAACGCATTTTTAATGCATTTTTTTAATTTGCACATGGTTACCACCAAGTTCAACTTGGTAGTTATAGTGATTCCTTAATGCCCAATTCGCATTAAGGAATTGCTTGTTACATGTGGTTTAGAAATCGCAAATAAGGATTCCTTAGTTGCGATTTCTTATTTAGAGAATCACAATTAGCGATTCTCTAAACAGGCTCGCAAATTTAAGGAATCGCTATTTTAGCAATTCCTTAAATTTGCATTGCGAATGCCTTTCATAAATAATGAAAAGGCATTTTTGCATTCGCAAACGGGCATTCGCACCGTTTGTGAATGCAAAAAGGCTTGATACATCTGGCCCTATATTCCTGATCGTTCCTCTGTGGAGCCTTTTGATGAAGTTTTAACACCACATCATTCTTCACATAAGGTCCGAAGAGATTTGTCCCCTGTGAATATTACAGCAATACTGATTTCTGATGGAATTGTGTGGGACAAAGTTCCATTCGATATATATACGGGCCTACTGAAATTATTCAAATACCATACGTGTTCAAAATCTCAATGACTGATGTAATTACACCTGATGTTGTCTCTGATGATTGGGATGTCCACACAGTTGATTCCATGCTAACTGAAATGAAGGACTATTCCGCTTTTGAAAGTGATGATGTATATGAACATACAATGAATTATGGGGAAATGTTCTGCTATAACAATTGGGGATATTACTACCTACACCGTGCCACCAGATAAAGGCCAGTATTAAACTACACACAGTGGGAACACTGTTCTACACCACCGGTGGGGAGCCCAAAGTACTATAGTGATAAATTTACATACTTTTCTGGGCATGACACAAGAAAAGCAGAGTCATATTATTTTAAAATACATCCGGCACAAATTAGGAAAATTTTGCTAACTGATACAAAACTGATTTATTCAAATCCCTTTGTTTCCCGGCTCGCAGTTGAGGGTTACGAATACCGGAAGAGCACTATTGATTTGAAAGGTGTATGGGGAATGCAAGATTGGCAGATACAGGGTAGGGAGGCTTTATTTCGAGCATGCCTGATTCCTGTGCAAATGATGTTCGTAAATTACACTATTCAGCAGACATCCTGTCTGGGGTTAGCAAAAATTAAAGCCTTGAACACGCCCAGTATCCCCACCCCGGCAAGGTTTAATGATTGGCAATACTTCCTCAATATCACAGAGGACAAGCTAGATGAAATGGTTAGGGCTGGTACTTATAATTCTTCATTTTATAGTCCCGGAGGGTGGCTAATCTGGCCTACTGACACTAATGAGTGTCAGCTGTGTTTTTTGAACTCTTCTGGGGGGTTCTCAATTAACAGACCAGACCCTCGCTTTGTATCGGGTCAACATACAGGTATAGTTACGACATACAGTGTGGGTAAGCTGTGCCAGCAATGGGTACAGACCAACACATTAGCCGCGGTTAAGGAACCCCTGAATACTCTTTTTGAAGATATAGGCTTGCAGGATTTTCTGCTGGGTCCTAAGAAACAGCGGTCAAAAAAGTTTTTATATGCTATGTACAAAGAAATTTGGAAACTTTCCCAGATTGAGGCTGCTGCACAATTAAGGCAATTGGATAAAGACATTTTAGAAAAGGCATGAGCTGTTGTCGACAACGGCATGAATACACTGTCCAACAGGATTAATTCACTATCAAATATAGTGTTGTCAGCTATTGATATCACTCAGACAGACTTGTCCTGGTATTATCATATACAAACACAGCTACGTTCCATCATGCAGCTGGGTTGGACTTTACAGACACTGAAAATTGCTGCATTCCATGGAAGTATATTAATGGGAGTGAACTCTTCACTGCTTTTAATTTTTCCAAGGAACAACAGACAATGGCTAAAAGGGAGGCTAGTTTCACCATGCTTCGCGTAGAAAAATTAGATAAGTTGCCCTTCACGGTAGCAGAGAGTCCTCAACTATCTGGCTCTTACAAGCCATAATTAACTTACAGATTTCGACCTTTCGTTTCTCGAGCTGCCTGAAACATCTTGTAGTGGGAAGGTATGAGCAACTAGGAGATAGCTATATTAAGGAAGAGTGGGAGTTGCCCTTTGACTACAAATGTCTTAACGGCAAAACAGAGGTCTTTCTTAGCGGAAGCGAATGTGAGACTGCTGTTCGTCATTCCATGATATGCAAGCAGGTGTCTCTTCACCGTCTTTGCAATGTGGGGGCAATTTGTTGAAGGGTACTCCCGTCCCTTTCATTTGCTCGGTATTTCACGTACTTTCCAATGGAAGTTATGTGGTACTGAACTATCCAAGTTGTTGCAGCATGCGACCAGGAATTGCCTACGAATCTCGGTCTCGAAGGTCGTTACGTGTTGTGGACATGTTTTGTTTTCCCCAACACGAGAGATAAAAGTATCTGACATGTGGCCCCACATAGATACTATTAATGTGCACTATGATAAGCTGAGCAGTCTAAATGCGCTATTGTATAAAAAAAGTTTGCCTTGACATCCGCAAAAGAGACATATGCTCTACAGATTGCGAGATCATCAGCCGAGATACAATCCCTATTAAATACCAACTTCCCCAAGCACTTTGGAGAACTGCTATCCAGAATATTCAATGCTTCGAGCACCACTGGGATTGTTCACTTCTTTAAGGCTGTCAGGTCTGGTTTCGTATCCATCTTCCAGACTGTCTTCGGAGTCATCCCGTCAGCCATCCATTCGCTCTTTTCAAGTGTGTTTGGTGGCTTTCCAATTATTTGGCTTTGATTGGAGGACTACCACTGCTATTTCTTCTGATTCCTAGTGGTTGATTCTTTCCAGCTACGTAGAGCAATGGAGCCGCTCCCACCAACTCCACTGTGCCGTAAGCGCATGGTTCGGATCGTCGGTGCACCCTTGCTGGTGGAATTGGAGCATGACTGGTCGTTGTCATTTCGGCCCCTTCTCTGTTGTGTACAACCAGTCTTCCGCTGCATATGGTGTCTCTTTGAACATCTGCCTATGGTCTGTCTTGCTGTTGCACTGACATCTCCTGTGGACCACGAACTGCTGATGTCCCCGATGAGGGTTCATACATGGTCATGCCCCTTGAGACCGAGGTTGCTCCGCAAGGCCACCTATGAGCCTTCCGTTTTGAGATCCACCGCGGATGAGGACACTGCAACGAATAATGTTACACCAGGAAATACTGCTCACTACTGCTCCGTGGATCCGTTTGTCCGTCCCACACTCGATTTGGCATCAGATGATGTTGACTTATTTTTTAGGTCCTTGGTTGGTGACTTCGATGACACTCTTCAAGATCATGCGTACAGCAAATAATTGATGAATTGACTTGCCATTCCGATTCAAAATTATGCATTTACATTAACTTGCTTTGGCACGCTGTGCTTGTCATGGTTGACATTAACATCTCTGTATGTGTTTTAGCAGATTTGTTTTTAATATTTTTTTAACAGATTTTAAAGATTTTTTGGCTTGCTTTTATGCTTTTAGCTTTTAGTTCAGAGCAATTTTAGAGTTTGGGTTCCTGTACCTTTGTCATACCTGTTACAGCACTGGGCAGGGTGTAGTGAATCCTAGTTTGTTTTAATGGGATAACAGTAGTTAGCTTAGCCTCCGGCTTGCAGACTTGTGCCCCCCTCACCTAGTGACTTTTAACCTACTTAGCTTGCTCTGTCTTAGCCCATTTAATTATTTAATTCTTCTAAGATGGCTGCCTTGTTTATAGTTAGGCCACTTGTTATGAGTTACATTATCAGTGTCACCGCGCTAAGGCGTCAAGATCAAGCAACAAAGACAAACAAACAGTAGGTGTTCACACTTAGGGATTTTCCCTCTCTATACTTTCGAGGGATTGTTTATATTAATTGCCATCCCAAGCATGACTGTTATCTATTGTTTAGAAACACACCTACGTCAGGGGTCCTTGTAGATCTGAATAAATATATCACACTTTAGACAGATAATCAGAGGGATTCCGACCAGAGGGCATCGCCACCATCGCTGATATTGATGCTGCAGTCGACTTGACGCTGACCTAGTCTTCGTGTCCCTGCAGTGCCTGAGATAGAGACCTCATTCCAAGGTAATGAGGGTTGGGTGCTCCTCTCTTGCACGTTGCATGGGCAGATTAGGTTTAACAAACCCAGCTCTCCTTTAGGTAGGAGGTTAGGCCTTTCACATTAGGGCATGTTACATCTCGTATGTCTCTTCTATGCATTGCAAGATGGTGGAGGTCTTTGTAATAATGACTCTCGTCTTCACAGTTCTGTTTCTTGCATTTTTTCTTATCCTAATCATTGCAGCCCATGCAACTTATCGCAAATTGCAGTTATGTTAAATAAAAACTATTGAAACTTTACTGCATCTTTGTCATTGTGTGTATTTGTATGAGACATGATATAGCTGTGAGAAAGGGGTAATCTCCGTTTAACCATGTCTCTCCATGAGATGTTTTATTCTCGAGTCCATGCGTAAAGGCTGCCACAAATCACCTTTTACTATTGTGTTTCTGGTGAGGTGCTGCTAGTCATGCGGTAAGGTTGGGACAACAGTTACGACTTGTTGTAGGAAAGGCATAGTCACCTACAAGCAAAAGTACTGTCATCCTATAACCAGCAGTCTTGCCCAGAGCAAGAATCCAAACTACGACAGTGCCAGTACAGGTCCTGCAGGTGCGACCCAAGAGAAGGTGACAACGAATCTGATACAGGTTAGTCCTATCTCTTCACCAGTCCCGTTGCAGAGTAGTTTTAGCGTGTCCACTGCCCACGGTATGCAATCTCAGCTGCAACCACCACAGGTTCAGAGAATTTATCCCGATGTTCCAATTTTAGAGACTACCACAAATCTGATGATGCCGACAGAACAAGCATATGGGAGGCCAAAGTTGATTCAGACTGAGCCAACTCCACCTTTAATGCCTCAGGTGCAGCAGCAAATGATTCCGAATTATACTTCGGGCACGGGGCCACAGTCAAACATGGTACCATTGATCAACCGAAATATGGGAGTTAGTCCTCCACAGGTTTTGGGGAACAGACAGACACCAGCCGCCATATCTTTGCCTATTACAGTTGGTCCACCAGTACCATTGTATGCGCAGGCGAAGCCTACTGTATGCAGTCAAGGGGTAATGACTCAAGATATGACAAGAGAAGGGTTCGTAGGAGGCTCCCAAGGAACGACTCCAGTGGAACCGACATTTGAAGGACCTAGGTCCCTGTTAGACTTCAGTCCGATTGGAGCTCCTCCAGAGGCCATGAGACAGTCAGGTTCGAGACTGTTAACTCTGCAGATCTCGAGTGTGAATATACCACAGACACCTTTAGTGCAGGCTGGGAATATCTCATTACAAGGTTTAACAGCACAACCGCTGACCGATTGGTTAGATAAGCTTAATGCTCCACAGACTGCTCCTGTAGCCGCAGGGAGAGTGGAAGGAGAAGAACACTTGAATTTTGTGAGGTTGGGCATGGAAGCAAATGAACTTGTTGAAGGGAGCATGGGTGTGAACAGGTTAGAGTCATACACGGAAGCAGAATTGTGACACTTGTGTCCAAAGATAAGTAGAGAAGTGAGCAGGGTGCACCAGAGGTTGGCAAATTTGGCAGACAAATATGGTGTAGATGTAGAAAATACCAAACATCTGAAGAGGAGTTACAGGTTAGATTTTGAGCCTAAGGATTTTGAACACATGAGGTCTACTGGAATGAGAGCACACCTCAAGGAGATACTGCAGAGCGCACAAGTTTGGGGAGCCTTAGAAAAGTGGGAAGGCAGATGGGCGAAGAAAAGAGACAAGAGGAAGAGTGACTGCATAGAGCAGCCAGCAAGAGCATTACCAAACACCGGTCCGGTAAAGATGTTACAAATGAGAGTCTACCGGAGGGGTTCTCGTCCATGCACCATGGACTAGAGGTGATATTCTGTCATTTCTGAATGATTTTCCCAGGGTGAGGGAGAAGCAATAGAGTGGTATCAGCAGACGGACAGGTTTGTGAAACTTGCGAAATGTCTTTGGGAAAACCTGAATACTCTTGTTTAGATCATAGTTCCAGCTGATTTGTGACTTGGTAAAAAAGGAGCGTAGAGTGGCCGTCTGAGGGACCGGCAAAGGGACAGAGTCACAGGAGCGCCGTCTCCTGAGGTGATGAAGTATTACTATAAGGTGATTGAGTTTTTGAAAACAAGAGTTTCGCCTAAGAATATTGATTGGCAAAGGATTGATTGAACGGCTCAAGAAGTCAAGGAGTCGATACATGCCTATTATGAGAGGTTGTTGAAGGCATTTAAGCACTACAGTGGTACAGAGGTTGTTGAGGCGAAGGACATGAATCACATTGTGTTTAGGTTTGTGGAAGGGTTGAGACCTGAAATTGGCCAGATGATTAAGAGTCACTTGATTTGCTGGCAAGCAAAGCCAACTGACGAGGTGTTGCAGTATGCAAAATACTGTAGTGAAGAGACTGAGTTAAAGCAGAGAAAGTTGAAGGAAAAAGCGATGGTGATGCAAATTAAGGAAGCACAGTCAGGGATGCAGGGAGTTTGTCTACAGCAGATGGTGCAACAGTCACAAGGAAACAGGATGTTTCAGGCACAAGTGAGAGGTAGAGGTCGAGAAGGTTTTGTGAACAGAAGTCCAGATTTGAACACTGTAGTAATTCAAAACGATGCACAGGGAATGAAGAAGATGTTGCCTTGTCATGCTTGCGGGGTCGTTGGACACTTGAAGCCGGAGTGCCCGATGATGGTGCAGGAGGTTTTTGTTCAATAAAGCAATGACGTCAGTTCATTCCAAAATGTGAGAGGACCGAGACTGAGAGGTCCAAATCCGAATTTCCAGAGTAATGCGAATCAAATGCAAGGGTTTCAATTCATGCAGCAGGTGCAGATGCCGCGTATACAGCCGATGCAGTTACAACAAATGCAACAGCAGGTTCCCAAGGTACCTAGACAGCAAATGCAAGTGCCTTTAGCGCCAATGTAACAGCAACAGGTGATGCTTCCTCAACAGGTCACAGGTCAAAGGATGTGTCAGAATCACACTGTACAACAATACCCGTTGCGTGGTGAGAATGGATAAACGATTAATGGTCGGATGAAAGTTCAGACGGAGAAGAGTGCAGGCTTGCAGCATCCTTAGAGGTAGATCAGAGAGGACCCTATGTTCAGGGGAAGGTAATGGGCCACAAGGTTCATTCTTGGTTGACACAGGAGCTACACGCTCTACAGTCAGAAGTGCAGAGGTTCCGAAACTGCCCCTTTTTGGACAGACAGTTAAGGTAGTGGAAGTAGCAAACCAACTCCTGACTAACCTGATCACAGATCCGGTTCAGGTTGAGCTTGGCACTTTCCAAGGATTGCACAGATTTGTGGTTTGTGATTCAAGTCTTGTGTCCTTATTGGGAAGAGAGTTACTGTGCAAGACGAGGTGTTCAATCACATGTTCCAATGAGGGAATTGAGGTCCAGACAAACAGCGATGAAGAAGGGGAGAAACAGGCTTAAGAGCCTGAAATTGAGACCACAGACGAGGAATATCCTCTGATTAATTTCTTTCCGATGTTCACAGTGGCTGATCTCCAGGCAGACTTGCAGGGAACAGTCCAAGAGAAGGTGTGGGACTTGACAGGGAAAGAAGTAGGACTGATAAAAGGAGTAGAGCCAGTTAAAGTCAGCGTGAAGCTAAATGCTGCGTTCCCCCAGATACCGCAGTATCATATGGCACAAGATGTCCTTATAAAGGTTGCGCAGTTAATAGCAGATTTTGTGAAACAGGGAGTCTTGAAAGAAGTGATGAGCAGTCCATGAAATTCACCAATAATGGGACTGAGAAAGCCTTGTGGGAAGGTTCGCACTGTCCAAGATTTGAGGAAGATCAATGACATAGTGGTGAAATGCTGCCCAGTGGTGCCAAATCCAGCTGTGATTATGTTTCAGATTCCATGCGATGCAGAATGGTTCACAGTAATTGATCTGTCTCAAGCGTTCTTTTCTGTGCCTCTTCATGAGGACAGTCAATTTCTCTTCAGTTTTATACTCCTGGACAAGGTTTACAGTTGGTGCTGAATTCCTCAAGGGTTTTCAGAATCACCTTCTATATTCATTCAGATATTGAAGAAGGATTTGGGCCCATATTTATACTTTTTTAGCGCCGTATTTGCACCGCTTTTTGATGCAAAAGCAGTGCAAATATCAAAATACAATTGTATTTTGTAAGTTTGCACTGCTTTTGCATAAAATAATGACGCAAATGTGGTGCTAAAAAAATATAAATATGGTCCCTGGACTCATTGCAGCTGCCTTTTCAATCGACTCTAGTGCAGTACATTGATGATTTATTGATCGCATCCAAAACAAAGGATGAGTGCAAGTATGATTCAATTGCCTTACTGAATCACTTGGGAAAGAACGGGCACAAGGTGTCCCCAAAGAAATTGCAATATTGCCAGAAAGAGGTGAAGTACTTGGGTCATCAAATTGAGAAAGGGTCGAGAAAGTTATCCAGGGAAAGTCTGACTGCACTGTTACAGATGAATCCCCCAACAACACGGAGAGATGTTAGGATGTTTCTAGGAATGGTGGGTTACTGTCGTCAGTGGATCCCAAATTTCTCAGTCATCTCCAAGCCATTAGTGAGACTGATGGTCAAAGAGGGGCCGGATGCCATAGTTTTGGGAGAAAAGGAAATGAAAGCGTTTACTGAGTTAAGAGAGAGTATGCGCAGGGCTCCAGCTTTAGGTGTGCCTGATTACACGAAGCCTTTTGTTTTGTTTTGTCATGAATGTGATGCATGTTCTTTGTCTGTCTTGACACAGGTCCATGGAGGTGTAAACTGACCAGTAGCATATTTTTTAGCTACTTTGGACCCAGCTGCAGCAGCCTTACCGGCTTGTCTGCGTGCAGTAGCAGCAGTTGGACAAAGCCTCACACAGTGTGAAGGTATAGTGATGGGACATCCTATAACAGTCATGGTCCCTCACTCAGTTGACATCCTGTTGACCCGCACTAAAACGTAGCACATGACAAATGCAAGATTGACCAAATATGAAACGATTATCTTGAGGTCACCAAATGTAACGTTAAAAAGATGTACAGTGTTGAACCCGGCAACTTTGCTTCCAAGTGAAAATACAGAGGGTGAAAATGTGGAAGATGTAGAACATGACTGTCTTGAGGTAACAGAAATGTGCACCAAACCGTGGCCTGATATTAAAGATACCCAATTGGAATAAAATGACCAAATTATCTATGTCGATGGCTCATGTTTGAGAGACTCGGGAGGAGTGCTGAGAGCCGGATATGCTGTATGCACGATTTCTTGCATCCTGGAAGCATCTTGGCTTCAAGGAGTGCATTCCGCTCAGGTAGCTGAACTGGTTGCTCTTACTAGAGCTTGCCATGTCTCTGCTCAAATGAGAGTGACTATCTATACTGATAGTCGATACGGATTCGGAATTGTCCATGATTTTGGCCAATTGTTGTCACAGAGGGGTTATTTGACCTCTTCTGGTTCGCCAGTGAAAAATTGTGAGAGAATTTAGGAGTTGTTGCACGCGATTCAGTTACCTCATGAAACTGCAGTGGTGAAATGCAGTGCACACCTGAAGTCACAAGACTTTGTTTCAATGGGAAATGGATATGTGGATCAAGACGCAAGGTTTTGCGCATTGAACTGTGTATCGTTTAAGGATCAATGGGAATTGTTGCCTGAAAAAGAAAATGAGACATGCACAGGTTACGCATTAAGGGTGATTGACCTTAATGCGTATTGATTGCAGGGTCGTGCCAGCAAAGATGAGAAGCGTTCTTGGGTTAGGATGCAATGCGTACAAAGACCAGATCATTTGTTGGTTTCAGATGAAGGAAAATGGTCTCGCCAAACAGTCTTTTGTTGCAATTTGCAAGGTTTTACCATGGTCAAGCACATATTGGGAGGGATGCTATGATCAGGTTGTTCAAAATTGACTGGTTTAACCCAAAGTTCAGACAAGCTGCAGAAGTGATTTGCCATCGGTGTGTCATCTGCGAACAGATGAATGTGGGAAAAGGGACAGTGGTGAATTTGAGCCACATTGGGAGAGCTGGAGGTCCATTTAGCAGAATGCAATTCGATTTTATTGAGAAGCCTGTGTGTGGAGGTTTGAGATATGTGTTGGTGGTTGTGTGTATCTTTAGTCATTGGATTGAAGCGTATCCTACACACAGGAATGACAGCCTCACAGTAGCGAAGCTGCTACTTAGAGAACTGATACTGCGTTTCGGTTTTCCGATCTCTTTACAATCCGATAGGAGAAGTCATTTTAACAACAAGGTGGTTAGGCTACTGTGTGCAACGTTGAACATTGAGCAGAAGCTGCATTGCAGTTACTGCCCTGAAACATCAGGACTAGTGGAACAGATGAATGGTACCCTGAAGTTGAGAATGGCGAAAATGTGTGCAGCCACGAATTTGAAATGGCCCGATGCATTGCCTTTGGTGTTAATGTCAATGAGAAATACACCTAAAAAGAAAACAGGACAGTCCCCCCATGAGATTCTCATGGGTCGAGCTAAGAGACTGCCCGCAGTACCTGCGAATGCTCTTGTGAATATCACGGATGATATGGTGTTGGACTACTGCAAGGGTCTGGCTGATGTGGTCCACTCTTTTTCTCACCAGGTGGATGGTACCACCCTGCCACCGATAAATGATCCAGGACACAACTTGAGAGCTGGTGACTGGGTTGTCCTCAAGAAACACGTAAGGAAGACGTGTTTGGAGCCACGTTGGAAGGGACCATATCAAGTGATACTGACGACTACTACTGCTGTGAAGTATGCGGGAATTCTGAACTGGATCCATGCCAGTCACACAAAAAAGGTGACGTGTCCAACTGATGAGGAAGTTGAGTTGTTGAAAGTACAAACAGCAGACAAGGAAGTCTCAGGGCCGGAGAGTGATCAAAGGGGAACTGAGACAGAGGGAGAGCCCGTTGAGGACAGCTTGGTCACTCCAGTAAGAGACGAAGGAGGAGAGATCTGGAGGGGTGACAGTGAGCCTATCTCAACTGAGGCTGCAGGAGTGCCAAATCAGAGGGAGGTTCTCCCAGAAGCAGACGATTATGGGAATGAATTAGAGCATTTGACAGACCCAGATGGCGAAGGAATTGAGGTGGAAGAGAGTCAGAGTGTCGAAACGCCTCCTGAGCAGATTGCAGGTCCATCAAGAGAAAACACCATAGAGCCAAGAGAGAGCAAAGGGTTGACACAGGAAGGGTCAAAGACCAGAGAGATACTGAAAGGAGACAAGTGGCCAGAGTTGCAAGTGAAAAGGGGAGAAGTGGTTGTCGAAGATGCAATAGAGGAAGAAGTTGATACAACAAGGAGAGAAGATCTAAGTGAAGGAGAGTTGCAAGGTGATTGCAAGTTGAAAAGAAAAAGAGTAGCAAACAGAAGGTACGCAGGTCCTGAATGGGTGTATGCAACGACAGCTGAATGGCAACAAGAGTTTTTGGCATTTTGTTTTGACCGAGAGATTCCAGGTCAATATTTTTGCACCTGAGTCTGGCTGAAGAGACTTAATTTGGTGTAAAGATCGAAGTAAAGTTGAAAATTGAGAAAAGGGACTGAGAATTTACCGGATGAGACTTTATAAACCTGAATTGACTTTTGAGAACTGATTTTGAAAAGCTGCTGACCGGAGTTGACAAAGGATCCTGGGAGTGAAACTGAAGCTGTAAATAATTGCTGAAAGTAGATTTGCTTATTTTGACTTTGCTGCAAAAAGAAAAAGAAAAAAAAGAAGGAGAGAAGAAATGTATTCTGACCATCCTCTGTTGTTGTTTTAATTAACCATCCTCCACTTTCTGATTCTTTATAGATCATGGCTAACACTAGGCAGGATAATAGAGGGAGTAGGCATTGTAAATATTTGAGTGTTGGTTTGGGTGTTGTGCGTGTGATATTCATTATGGTTGTGATTGTGGGTATGACACTAATGGATAAGAGTGGAACTAACAATGCTACAATTCCTGAGACTACCACTGCACTAACAGCTTAGGAGAGGTTTGAGCTAGATACAAGATATTTGCACGAGGGAACTAATGCAAAAGGGGAACTATCTACTAACGTTTTCTATCGCTTGCTAAGTGAGTATGTTGACACAATAGATGCAAAGGATTGCTTTGTGTGTACACAGATTCCTGTTTCGGTACAAGAGGGGGTTACCTATCATAACTTGCCTTTAAGTTATGGGATAAGTTGTAGTCTGCTACTAACAAGATTCTTTAAACAGGAAGAGATTCAATACTTCTATTCAAATAATGACCTTGTGTTTTCTTATGTGCCTATAATAGAAGATTTGAGTGGGGTAGCTAGATACTATAGTATAAAGTTAGTTAAAGGATTCTTTGAGTCGAGATTGATGATTAGTACATCTTATGCACATCGCAATAATTTGACATGCTTGCTTACACCTGTAGAGAAAGGCTTTTTAGACCACACGGAGGTTAGGAGAAGGGTGTTAAAGGGTAAATTAGAAAAAGGATTGCAGCAGCGGGCTTTTGCTCGTAGTGAAGGTTATGGTGCAATTAGGGAACGAGGGAAGCTAGCTTTCGATGCATTACACCTAGGGAAGCTTTGCATATCTAGGCCAAAATCATACTATGACAATGTGTTTGTGGGATTGAGTGAATGTAAGCACGTGTTTTTGTTTCAGAATAAATGGACTTTTATGTTACATGGACAGGATTCAGCGATCCCAGGGATCTATTACATATGTGGACTTAATGCTTATTACCGTCTTCCAAAGGGATGGCATGGGACATGTTATTTGGGGATAGTTTTCCCAAAGATATATCAACTTGACGATTTGAAAAGGTTTCCGAAATTGTCTGAATTACATCGTACTAGACAGAAGAGAGAGACTGCTGCTGGTGTAGTGGGAGACAGATTTGGGGCAATAATTCTCTCAGTGGGAGTTATCTTGAACTCCATAAAGATTTGAAAGTTGTCTACTATTGTGGATAACATGTTGACAAACTTTTCAGGGGCTATACTCCTGATGGATACTGAACTTGCTGCGGAAAGGGCTATGACTCTTCAAAACAGGCTTGCTTTAGACATTCTTTTAGCAAAAAATGGTGGAGTTTATAGGATGCTTAATGAGCGTCATTGTTGTGCATATATACCAGATAATAGTAATGAGATTAGAAGTATGCTTACTAACTTGACTAGGGATAGTACAGACTTGAAGGAATTGAAGGGACCAGGTGTTTGGGAAAAGGGTGGAAAAGGATTCGCTTCAGTGGGAAATTGGCTTAGCAACATTTGGCATGGGATATTGTCTAAAACAGTACAAGGGATTTTGATTGTTATAGCTTGCCCATTTGGATTGTGGGTGGCATGTAAAATTAGCAAAAGAATCAAATTGAAGATGGCGAAAAATAATAAGAGGAGGGAAGAAAAACAAAGGGAAAAATTGTATAGGGAAAAATCTAAGGGGAAGCCAATAAGGGAAGAGATTGAGTTAACAGAATTTTAGGATGTAAAATTTGTGGGGAAGGTTTTGTGTGATGACAAGAGTCATCAGAGGAGGGATTGTTGGAGTGTGTCTTTTAAAACAATATTAACATGAAAAGCTTGCAATATATTGTGATGAAGCTGCATAGAAAATGTGTTAACATAGAAAATAATGCACACGTCTGAAATGTGCCCACAGGGAGTGGCTACCAATGTATACGAAGACTAATGAAAAGCTTGTTAATTCTGAATTTTTATGCAAAAATGTTTTGAATTTGTATCAGTATATCGTAATTAGAGTTATGTGTTAAGAGTTTGCTTTATTAAATTAGAGGGCCTTAGCTTAGCGAGGGTCTGGGCCTAGCTGCCTGGCCTCATATTAAACTGCATTTTCTAATGTGTAATGTGCTGTTTTTCTGAAGGACATGAAGCTGTTCTTTTCCAGAAGTTGTGTGTGTGTAGCCGTAGTAAATTCTTTCTCATGAGAACCGACTTGTTCAAGGCGATGTTCTTGCTGAATGCAACAGTGTAATTCGTAACAGGTGCAAGGTTAAATGTAGTAGGAGAAAACAATGGAGATGCTGACTGGAGCCCGAAGTGTAACTTTTCCTACCTGACATTCCAACCAATGAAGACGTCAATAACATGGACCAATCCGCGACATGAGAACTGTGGTTTGTGGAAAATTCTGACAAGATGCTTGAAAAATTATTGGACAGAGATAACGATGCACCAATTGTTATCCAATGAGGAGTTAAGGACAAATTAGATAGTTTTGATTTAACGACGTGACTCAAGAAGAAACTGGCTCACTCTCTTCACTCCAAATTCACTCCATTTGTCATCTCCATTTGTCATTCCTATTGCTCTAGCGTTTTCTTGAGCTTATTCTGAGTACTTTAAAACCATCCTCTACCCCATTCTTTGCTTGATACTTACTTCTCCTCCATATGAGGGAAGGGTCCTATTCCTTAGCTATGCTTTGCCCCATCCCATCTTTGCTGATGGCGAATCAACTGATGTCCTGAGGACTAAGACTGACGCTGTTTGCTGATCTGTTGTAATGGTAATTATCTGATGCAAAATTGTATTTGTCTGTTTGCCTTTTCTTTCTACGTACCAACTGCTATTTTGATAGAGGCCTTAGTTTAGACGTTTTCCAAATTTGTGCTTTCTAAATGTTTTGCATGAGGTCCAACATGCTAATGCTAATTTGAGGTTAGTTAAGGCGTTCACTAATAAATTGGTGCAAATAGACAAATGTCTGAGTTCTTGCTTTGTTGAATCATGTATTACTGAGACTTTGCTAAGTTGCTTCATATTAATGATGTGCCTAAAAACTCAATTAATATTTTCTATGCATTGATTAGTTGCGTTCTAATTGCTAATAAAAGAGTTTTCTAATGAGATGTATTGCTATTGAAATTAACATTAGATTGTAATCAATAGAGAAATAAATATCCTAACACTTAACAAATTGGTGTGGTTATTCATGACTGGAGGGTCCTGGTGTGTTCAACTTACTGATTCTTATTAAATGATATTGATTAGTTGTTGATTAGCTATTGTAACTATTGATTGGTTTATTGGTCTATTGGTTGGAGATACCAAAAGACATCTCATACTGGGAAGTTCCCGAACGTGGTCCAAAGGTTTGTCGACCTAAACGCATCTCCTTGTAAGTTTACTTATTAAGGCTCTGACACGCTAACAATATTTCTTAGTAGATAGATATATCTATCTGAAAAGATAATTATATCTACATAGATAGATATATCCATATATGTGTATATATATATATATATATATATATATAGAGAGAGAGAGAGAGAGAGAGAGAGAGTTCTGTGTATATATATATATATATATATATATATATATATATATATACATATTGTTTTTGTAATTGTATGGTTTCCTTGGGGCCCATAATGGCCCCCAGGGAAACCATACAACTACTAAATAATTATTGCCCCCACAGGGGGTCACCCTGTCCACGGACAACCCCCTGTCAATTTATTTAAAAAAAAATTTTTTAGCCCCTTGGGGGGGAGGGGGGGGCGTGATCGCGCACCCCCAGGGGACACCTACTGTTAGTAAAAATAAATGTGCTGACCCCCCCAAGTGAAATCCCTGGTGTCTAGTGGGGTTTCCTGGCCCTCGATCGCAGGGAGAGCCAAAAAACCTGTTCAGGAAGGGTCTCCCCTTTCAAACGAGGCCTTCCTGAACTTCAGGAAGGCCGATCGGGGCCGTTTTCGGCTGCTTCCTGCTCCGATGGGGAAAACAAAACAGTGGGGAAAACAAAACAGTGATGTCACAAAGGAATGGGTGGGGGGTGGGGGAGACACAGATTTCCATGTTTCCTAGGGGTTTAAAAAAAAAATTCCTCTGGTGCGACCCCCTCCCTGGTGTCGGCCACTGGTCGTGACCCGCACCAGGGAGGTAGTGTGGGTGTTGGCAAGTGGCCGACGCCCGCACCAAACGGGTTAAGAAATTTGAACATTGAATTAGAATAAAGAAAAATGCCATTCCAGTGGTTCATGCACTTACGCCAGAACCTTTGAATGTGAAGCAAGAGTTAAAAACTATTTGATGAAGGTGTTATAGATTAGACAGATTCTTCAGAACGGGTTTGTCCGATAGCGATGGTCCGTAAAAACATAGGCAAAATTTGTCTTTGTGCAGACTTATACACACTTAACAAAAACATCCTAATAGACTGTCATCCATTGCCTAAGATTCATGACTTGTTAGCCAACATTGGTAAAGCTAAATACTTTTCCTTATTAGATCTGTGCTCAGCATATCATCAGATACCGCTTGCCAGGGATTCACAAGAACTGACCATGTTTATTACTCCGTTTGGCATGTATAGGTTTTTGCAGCTTCCTTTCAGACTGGCATCTGCTGCAAGTGTTTTTCACAAGTTAATAGACAGCATTTTGGCAGATGTCAGTGGAGTACAGGCGTATTAGAATGATGTACTGATCCATGCTGAGACAATTATTGAACACAATAACATTTTAAGTAAAGTTCTAAGCATTTTGAAAGACCAATGTGTGACACTCATAGAAAACAAGTGTCAGTTTCTAGCTAAAGTACTTGACTGCTTAGGTCATTGTATCACTGCACAAGGTATTAAACCAAAATTGTCATTGATTCAAACTATCAGAGATGTAACATCTCCTAAGGACAAGGACACAAAAAGGTCATTTTTAGGCTTGAGCCCATATTATTCAAGATGTATTGAAGGATATGCTATAATAGTTCAACCCTTACAAAATTTGTTAAAGAAGGGTGACAAATTTGTTTGGAATGAATCTGTAAACCATACGTTTGAAAAGATCAAACAACTAATTGCCTCAGCACCCGCACTTGCTCCTTTTGTGACTGGGCAAAGATGTATTTTAACAGATGATGCTAGTCAAGCAGGGTTGGGAGCAGTTCTGGCACAAATTATAAATCACAAAGAACAAACAATTGCATTCTCCTTAACAAGTCTTAAGCAAGCAGAAACACACTACAGCACCATCAAAAAAGAAACATTAGCTTGTTCATGGACTGTACACAAATTCAAAACTTTTCTGTGGGGTGCACATTTTGAAATATATACTGATCATAAATCATTACTTCATCTACTGAATGGTACAGGTGTTGGTAAAGCCTCTGCCAGGCTAGTGAGGCTCTTAGCAAGATTACAATAATCGTTTTTACTATAAAATATATTCCTGGAGGACAAAATGTAAGGGCAGATTGCCTTTCAAGAATGCCATTAGCTAACTCACTTGCTGATGAACAACAAGAGGATGATGTGGACTGTGCGGTAGAGATGGCTGAAAATGTTTTGGATTCAATTGGTGTGATATCACTGAAAGAATAGTTGGAAGCACTAAAGACGGAGAATGTTTTACAAAAGGTTATGGAATACGTAAAAAAGGACTGGCCAGTGAAAGATCTTTGGTATCAACTTTAAAAACTTTTGCACAAATAGTGAACTTTCAATTGAAAAATTGGATTTTGGTGAGAAATAACCTGTGCATCCAACCTGCCATGGTACATGAATCTCTCACAAAAGCAGCATATAAACTACACCTTGGCATAGACGGAACATGCAAGAACCTTAAACAATATTTTGGTGGCCTGCTAAGGATGCACAGGTTTGTGGATAAACAAATGCAACACACATATCCTATCCAATAAGCATTGGAAAACTGTCCTAACACCACTACACATGGTTCCTCTTCCTGAAAACGTATTGTCTAAAGTGGCTTTAGATTTTGAAGGTCTGTTTGATTTATTGAAATCTGACAAAGGTTACTTGTTAGTTCTCATAGACTACCTGTCGAAATGGGTATATTTTGAATTCACAACAGCACCTAATACTACTTCTGTGATAACATGCTTCAGGAAAATCTTCAAGATTGAGGGTGCTTCTAAGGAAATAGTTGCAGATAATGGAACTGATCTTCTCAGATGAAAGATTTCATGAATTCTCATCACATTAAAGGGCAGATTTACAAGAAAGTGGTGCATTGGTCCAGACGCACCACTTTTCTTGCGTCCCCCTACCACAACCTAACGACACCATGGTTGCACCTTATTTATAATATGGTGCACCATGGAGGTCGTTAGCTCAATAGTGCCAAAATATTTGACGCTATTGTGGCGCTTTGCTGCACCAGCCTCCAAAAATTTTACTCTAGTGCAGTAAAGCACAGGGAGGCGGTAGGTTACTACGGGTGCGTCATATTAACACCTGCCTTGGGCAAGTGTTAAAAATAACAAAACAAATGGCACAGTGAAATCTTGCAAATTTCGCTGCACCATTTTTTCGGGCCTCCCAGCGTCAGAACGCCCCCCTTGCATACATTATGCCTGGCGCAAACATAATGTGGCGCAAGGGTTGAAGAGTGCTAGAATTGCACCACTTTGTAAATCTGGGACAGGGAAAACGCCACCTTAGCGCTTCCTTAGTGTAAACAAATAATTACATTAGGATGGCACAAGGTGGAGCAAGGGGCTTGTAAATATGCCCTTAACTATTTGAGAGCAGCACTATGTTCTCTCACCTCAAATGGCTTAGTTGAGATAATTAATAGATTCCTGAAAGAAGGGATTCAATCTGCATATGCCATAGATGCACCAGTAGAATATTTTTTTGAGAGCTAAACTATGGTCATACTTGACTATTCCACATAACACTACTGGTGTTTCTGTGTTTAAACTACTCAGAAAGAGAGAACCCAAATGAAAAGTATGTACTGACTGGGTCAAAAGTTTAGCTTTAAAAGAAAATAAATGCCTATGTCAAGAATACAAAGATATTGTACAGAGGATCTCAAAACCACAAAATGACCAGAAAGCTAATTTTGATATCAAACATTGTATAAAAGACAGATCATTCTATAATGGAGATTGGGTTTTGATTAAAAAAAAAAAGTCCAAAGGGTGATCATCTTTTTTATCACCAACACAGATAATTAAACTTGCCAAAGGCTTTGTTTTAATCAATGAAAAGGAGTGGTGGAGCAAAAGATGTCTTGTCACAGTGTCTTCTGAACAGGCAGATAGAATAAAAAAACACATGAATGATTTCACTGGTGATTTTTGTTATGATCATTTGTTTTTGATAATGTTGGTCAACATGTGATTCTGTCATCAAATCCAACTTCTATGGTTCCCAGGAGTGATAATCAACATGATCTTGGTTCAAAGCCTTCCAATTCTTCATGTTCTAACACAAACAACTGCATTTCTTCAAGTTTCTCTCTGCATTTTTCAGACTCTGATTGTTCACCTAATGCACAGAACAACTTCCAGGGAGGACGCCACCGCCATGGCAGTGGTGTCCAATGTCCCGCCCTATTACAAGGTTTCCGCCGGCCGGACCGGCTGACCAGCAGAAACCTTGAAATAGATTGTTCCCGTAAGTCAGACAGGCGGGAACAGTGCTACGAGATAGCACTCGGTTCCCTTAAAGGAGCAGAGTGATATCTCGTAGCACAGAGGGGGCCGACCAGCACCATCGGAATGCACACTGTCTGCTTTGCAGACAGTGCGCTTTCTGATGGTGCTGGGCACAGGAGCCCATGCCATGGGCATGGGCAGTGCAGGGGCCCCCCGCACTTGTTCTCTGCCAGCCTGTTCATGGTGGGGAAATACCATGAAAAGGATAGCGGAGAACAAGGTTGTAATCAGCAGGGGAGGGCTGAGTTCAGCGCCACCCTGGCTGATTACAACCAAGACCGCCATCACACTTTTGTGATCATGAATCCTGACAGGTACGGCGGTTGGTTGGTGGTCCGAGTGCCAAAGTTGTGATGCTGGAGTCCGACCAACGCCACGAGGTTGGCGGTCTTGTGACCGCCAGCCTCGTATCATGGCCCATAGTTTTTCTCTGAGCATGATTCTTTACTAAATAGAACAGTTTTCATGTCAGCAAGGTATAAGGATTGTTATCTTTATGAACAACCTATGGCTTCATTTTCATGTACAATACATCTGTTCTTTATATATATAGTTATTTAGGATGTTTACACAAAGGCAGAAAGATGATGTAATGATATTCTTTGATGTTTTAGTCCTACTTTGAGCTCAGCACAATACTCGTCATTTTGCTTTGTGTTTACATTCATATTGTGTTCCATATTCTGACCCAGCTCGTGGAGGATTCTAAATGCAAACTCGGAGTTGCAGTTGGAAGCCTTTCTACGAGGACATGTTGAAAGTGGGCTTCTCTGTTATTTGAAATAAAGTCATGCCTAAACTATTTTTATTTTTTTTAAAAAAATTATTTGTCTTCTGGGACTTGTAATCCTGGTTTTAAAATGAGAGAAAGAAAACCACAAGTCCCAAAATGCAAAGACCTGGAAACTTGGCAGGCTCATTGCATGCCGTAGTGATTTTGAGTAGCGCTCAACATACTGGGAGTTACTGCTTGGATATTTAGTGGTTAATACAGGGTCACCAGATTTTGAAAGCCAAAAACTGGAATAGTCCACAAAGAAGGCGGTAGGGTTACACTTTTGTAATATGCGACAGGCACAGATTGACTTAATTGACAGCATTGAGTAACATAGAAAATACAGGCAAAAATATATTAATAGGAAATTTAGCTTGCTTTCTGTTGTCTTGAGTTGATCCACTCCAAAAACAGTGACATCGTTGATTTATTGAAATATGTAGGGTAGATGGCAAAAAATCCAGGATGTCTGGTGATCCTCAGTTAATGCACTTGCTGGAGTCACTTTGTGTGTATCCTGGCCACATGTTAAAACTTCTCACAAATTCACTTAGATGTTAATGTGTGTGCTCCAGAGCACTAATAATAGGCCACAAAGGAGTATTCTAGGTAGAATAGCTCAGTGTGTTAATGCCTTTATTTCAGACATTGCTTAACCTGTTGATTTCAAGGGACACACTTAGTAAAATAGGTCAATGAGTTGTACACTAACAGTAAACTGTAGCAATAACCATGCAAGGCATATTTCATTACTCATGTAGCTGGTTATATTTTTTAGAAGGTTCATTTGCAGCTTTACAAAAATAGTAACACATCTAAAAAAATTAAGGTTTGGTGGGCTACGGTCATGAGAGGGAGTTGCAGTCAATTTTCCATGAAGCTATCTCACAGCTCCCCTCTAGCACTATCAAGCTCTAAAAGCCACACTTTAAACATGAAACCTTTTTCTTCCTCATAACCCCCTGGAACATTACCAGCACACCTGGTCATGAGAGGGATGAGATGTTATTGAGCAGCTCTGCTTACATTCAGCAAGGGTCTTGGGAACCATTTCTTAGCAGGATTGTGCTGCATGTGAGGTTTTCTTTTCTTGAACAACAATCAAAACTAGGTTAATGAATTCCATGTTATTTATTTAATCAATGTCTTGACATAAGCAAATGACAGTTGCGGGGTTAATGCATTTGAGACAGTGGACATAGCATTTTCTCTCCTTATGCTTCTCTCCCAAAGCTCAACCCTATGTTCTGCAGATCTTCATAGGGTGAACAGCTGCACTGCACCAAAAGTAAGCTGTCAACATAATTACTGGTACCATCTGTGTGCCAAACTGCTCTAAATCTTCCGGCAGGCTAAGCGTTTCCCACCAAAGAGGCACATCCAGATCAACCTAAACTCACATCTTGCCCTACATCAACAGTACACTTTATACTCAACTGCAGGCACAATCATGTGTACGAGATGAGACCAATTCAGGTAGTTGCTTTGTTATTTTGTTTTGTGTCTTATGTTAAGGATGCTCGCTCAGAATGTTATTTCCCTAATATTGTAGAACTACTGCTTATATCCCAAACAGTTACCTCTACATCTGCAGGTAGAGCCTGCCTTCTGCACACTTAACAATATTGATTAAGATATATCCCTGCCCAGCCCATGAACAATCAGGTTAGTAAAATACTGGTGATGAACACCTCCTGGGCCTTTAATAGCAGCCTTATCTCTTGAAATGCGTAGAACAAGTAGAATGCAAAAAACAGTACCTTTATCTAGCACAAAACGTGAGGTAAAGGCAAACAATGTACATTCCTTTGCAGAATACTAAATTAACCAATGAGAGAAACAAAATATATTACATTTCTAACATTAAACGTACATCTAGTATGTTAAGATGCCACACACCACCTTTCTGTTATTTGTCTGTGGCACTGTCAATGTACAAGGAACATTTAAAGAATATCACTGCATGGTTCACTATCACTTCTTTCAAACTATTTGCCTGTCACACACTACACTTTCCCCTGTCCACTTCAGCAATTCATTAATTTATCTAGCTATTAATCCATGATCCTCTTCACCTATCAAACAATCCATTGATCTCTTTTATCTATGTACTTAGTCACTCACCTAGTCACTGCTCCTATCTCATACACTGCTTGCCTCAATGACCAGGACTTCTGACCCTACACTTGCCACATTCACACTGCCCTTGCCCTACACACACTACCATTGGCACCTTCATTTAGTCATGCTCTTATATTTCTCAGTGTGCCATTCACACCCAAAAACACTAATTCATTAATTCATTTATTCATTCAACAATACATCCATCTTTCCACACCTCCTCAAAGAACATTACAGCAGAACCAAGTAACAGTCAACTTCCACTCTTAGAACAAAGCAAGCCCTCAAGTCATTTGTTGAGTCCATCTTTCTCTTTGGCCCTTTGCCTGACTATACTGCCTTTCGGCTAGGTTCAAGCTACATAATTACTACACAAATGCATACTTACATACACATTCACGCCCCTATCCATTCATCTAACCAATCAACCATTCTCACATTCATCAGCTCATCCATCCACAAATTACACATATAGAAGCATTTTCACTTATACATATGCCTATTGGCTTTGCCAATGCTTGTTTTCCTTTAGTTATCTGTCTCTACACCTCACAGTAGTTTTCTGCTCTTTTTTTAGGCATGTTTAAGAACTGTGTTTATAAGATACAAAACCTTGGATACTTGTTCTCAACAGATGATGTCCACTTCAGCTTCTGAGTCTAAACTAACATGAGCACCTTTTTAGGTTTCACCTACCAGACAATTTAAGTTGACTGGTTATGAAAGAGCTTTTGCGGACTATAGCAAAAACTTACAGTGGGCTTAGAGTCTGCCCGCTACCGTTATTGGTTGACTATATTGTCATTCCTATGTCCTTGATTCTTATTTGAAGGCTTTCTTCCTTCTTTCAGTGTTTATGCCTTTCCTTGAGTGTAGTCTCTTTACAATCCTTTTGATTTGGCTGACTTGTACCTTCCATTGCTCAAATTTAGGGAGCAACATTTTTCTTTTTGTTTAAGCATTCTATGGAAGGGCATGTGCTTTCAGGATCTCTCTCCTGTGTGCAGCTTCCATTCCACCAAATTCCTGCACCATTTCTACGAGCACTTTATGTTCCTTCCTCCTCTCCTTGGTTGATTCTCTCTCTTTACCTCAGGTGCTGCTTTTTATGCCCTCAGCCCAATGCGCTCCATGTTGCTCCTTCCTCCTCCCATCTTTCCACTGCTTACTCCTCCTTGACTTCACTTTAATAAATGTGTTCATCCCAACTGTCATTGCTCCTCCCACTAGGTTTCAGTTGATTCTTTCTCAGCTGCTTCCATATAGCTTCCACACCCCTTGTAGTAATAAGAAAAATGTGTTGAAGGGCGCAGCAGCTACCCTTTGCTGCTGGGCTGCTCTACTTTTAAACAAGAATTGATAAAGCCAGTAAGTCTCATCTAGGAAAGCGCTGTTGGCTTTGCCAACGTTTTTTAGCCATGTTGTTCACCAGCCTGGCTGCAGTTCAGCATGGCTAAAAGCTAGTGGGTAGAGGAGAATGGCATAGAGTTTCAAAGAGTGGAATGGCAAACAGTGGATTAGAGTGTTGTAGAGTGGAGTTGCAGAGTTGGTGTGTATTGGTCTGTCATAGTATGGAGTCGAGTAGAGCGACATACACTGGAGTGGCATAGAGGAGAGTGGACCGGTGTAGAGTGCACTGGCAAAGAGTGTTGCAGAGTATAGTGGCACAGAGTGCAGCAGCACTGAGTGTAGTGGCACTGAACTTGGTGGCGTACAATGCAGTGTTGTAGAATGTGGGGGCATAGATTAGAGTGGTGCATAGTAGAGGGCAGTGGCATAGAATGGAGTGGTGTAGAGTGGAGTGGTGCAGAGTAGAGTGGTGCAGAGTAGAGTGCAGTGCAGTGGTGTAGAGGAAAGTGGTGTAGCATGGTGTGGAGTGGCGTAGAGTTGAGTGATGCAGGGGGCAGTGGCATAGAGTAGAGTTGAGTGGCATGCAGTGCATAGCTGTGTGGTATGGCATACAGTGCAGTGGCACAGAGTGTTGCAGAGTAGAGTAGCATAGAGTGGTGCAGAGCAGGGTATAGTGCCATAGAATGCAGTGGCCTAGAGTCAAGTGGCATAGAGTAGAGTAGTGCAGAGTAGAGTGGCATAGAGTTCAGTGGTGGAGAGTGCAGTGTTGCAAAGTAGAGTGTCAGAGTGCAGTGGTTGGTGTAGATGGAATAGAGTGGCGTAGAGTACAGTGATGCAGAGTAGAGTGCAGTGGCATAGAGTGCAGTGACATAGAGAGCAGTTGAGTAGAGTCCATTGGCATAGAGTGCAGTGGTTAAAAGTAAGGTGGCATAGATTGATGTGGCATAGAGTGGAGTGGTGCAGAGTGGAGTAGAGTAGAGTGGCTGGGTGGCATAGATTGATGTGGCATAGAGAGGAGTGGTGCAGAGTGGAGTAGAGTAGAGTGGCTTAGAGTGCAGTGGTGTAGGGTAGGTTGTATCAGAGAAGAGTGAAGTGTTGTACAGTGGAGTGGTGCAGGGTAGAGTGCAGATGCGTATAGTGGCATAGAGTGTAATGGTGTAGAGTAAAGTGGTGTAGAGTGCAGTGGTGCACAGTAGATTAGACTGGTGTACAGTAGATTGGAGTAGAGTGCAGGGACATAGAGGATTGGATGTTACAGAGTAAAGTGAATTGGCGTAGAGTGTATTGACATAGAGTGCAGTGGCGTAGAGTACAGTGCTGCAGAGTGGCGTAGAGTACAGTGGCATAGAGTGGAGCTGTGCAGAGAAGATTGGTGGTGCCTAGAGTGGAGTGGTGTAGAGTGCAATGGGGAAGAGTGTAGTGGTATACAGTAGAGTAGCTAAGAGTACACTGGCATAGAGTGGAGGGATGTAGAGTAGAGAGGTGTAGAGTAAAGTGCAGTGGCATAGAGTGGAGTGGTACAGAGTGCAGTGGGTGTGGAGTGGTGTAAAGTGTAGTGATGCAGAGTATGCTGCAGTCGTGTGGAGTGGAGTATTTATGGTGCTGTAGCACACTGCCATTACAAACAACACATTTTCAATTGAAATGACCATTACATTTGTTCAGACATACAGTTTTAGTAATAAAACTATACAGTGCACAGTCGAAAATGTGTGGAAATTTCATCACCTAGTTTAATGATTCATTTTGATCATAAAAAAGTATTTGTTTCCACCACACATCTGAAATAACAAAAATGTGCTTCATTTGTGAGTTCATAATTCTGATATATTCTAAAATACTTACACCTGTTCATTTAAATGTTGTGTGCTGGAAAAAAATGTTTTCCTACTTCCAGTACCCAGCAAGATTCTCACATAAATCCTCTAACTTGGAAGTCAGAGAAAGTAAAGTAAACAAACGCCCTGGGAAGACAGCACCTGGCATTTGACCTAAGCCTTTGAATGCACAGCAAATGTGACGAGGTAATAACAAGATTTAAAGGCCTGTTAACAGAAAGTGAGTCAGTGGAAGACTACAGAAAACACAGTTCAGGCAACGGGAGGGACAAACTGAATGAACCTGGAGAGCATAAAGCAAATAAAGCTAGCAAATGGAAAGCTAGAAAGTGTGAGATACAAACCACAAAGCCCCTGGTACTCAACAAGTGGAATGCACTGTTAAGTGAACTTTCTGAAAGTAGCCGAGATGTCTTTAGCAAATGGTAGGCTGCAACATAAAAAGGGCTTTTGTGCTGGTAACTTTTTTATTTACTTGTTCAACTGCCATCCGTGTTCTTGGATCAGTACACAAAAAAACAAAATGGCGCCCATTCCAATCAGCCGGTGCACACATACGTAGGGATGCATGTGTGCGCCTACTGAATGTTGCAGCACAAGTACCATCATGATGCATACTTACTATGTACATGTCACATCATGGCAAATGTTCCCGTTTTTTGGCTGAAGAAGCACAACAATTGCAAAAAGCATTGCCAAAACCAAAAGATCAGAAAGGTGCAACCTGTTACCTTTTCCAGTGCTTGTTTATTCGTAGCACTTTTCTTCATTTTTTTCCTTCCTAACTGGCCTTTGTTAATGGTTCAATGCAACCTCATCAAACAGTTGCATGTGCTGTCTCCTACCAACAAATATATGTGCATATTTAAAGAAAGAATAAAAATATAAAACCATGAACTCCTTTTTGTTCTTGTTTACATTTCTGACATTTCGTTTTAATTTCACTGCTAATGACTCACATCCTGCTTAACTGTATGGCAGCACTTATATGTTGCACTTCCTTACTGAGCTTGCGGACAGTACAATGAACAAAAACCTCCTTTAGTGCATGTTTAACCACATACCTCTCTCCTGAGGATGAACTTGCCCATTCCTTCTTCTTCACTTGAACTGACTGCAGAGGACCCCCAGCGTGTTGTCTTCTTCCTCGGCCGCTTTAAAGGATGATTTTGAGTGGTCTTCTCTGTTGCCTGTTTCCCAGTGACTTTGAGGACTGTGCTCTACACAAGGAGGTATTGAGCAGAATTAATTACACAATGCTTTGTTATTATGTAAAATACTATATGTTGTGGGCCTGAATTACAGTTTGGTGGTAGTGTTAGCTCTCTGTGGAGGAAGTGGTGAATCCACAGTTGGTGGATTCTCCGCCAGTAAAGGATTCTCACCTTAGAGATCATTTGGCAGAGGTAGTTCGACAGGAGGATTTGTCAATCCAGTAAAAGATCTGATAATTTTCTGCCCAACTCTTAATTAAAAACTAGCGCAGAGGACATGTAACTGTTGCAAGTTTGCTTTACACCAGCCATTCTCAACAGCTCTTGAATTTGCCAATTCTGTCACAAAGTGGTGGCTACTTCCTCCAATGCAATAGAGATCTTCACGGTCTCATTGATCCCAACAGTATTACCTTCATGGTTCTATGCTAACTGCATTGAATAATGTGACCTGAACCTTCCGATGCTCCCAACAAATGTAACTTCCTGGTTATTCCAGTCACCAGCTTTGCCCCTTCAACCAACAGATCTTAAAGATCTTGCCATTCAAAACGGGTCATTCGAGAACATTGTAGATTCCACTCTTCCATTGTATTACCATTTTATTTGCTTGTAACACATTTCATTCTGGTCTATGAAATCGTTTTCTGCCCTCTTCCATGAATATGACGTATGACAGGAATAACACTGAATATTACAAGCCACGCAGTGAAATAAAGACCAACCAAAAAGGATTATAAACCGCACTCAGTTAAATAATGCTATATGCCTGTAGATGACATAAGGATCTCAATGAAATGCACCAGATGTATTCTAACATAAATACAACAAACATTGAAACACATTTTACAACACCAGACACTAAAATGACATGTTGAAGGAAAATGGAACTTTAAAATGAATGACATGTTAAAACATATGAAAGACATATTAAAGTAAATTACATTTAAATGTTTACAATACAGGGAAATTAATAAGATGTGTTGAAATGTGCATGACAATAATTTAAGGAAATAGGACATGGATTGAAATTAATATGGGATGAAATAAAAAACATCATATGCTGAATTCAAAATGACACTCATTGGAATTAATGTGACAGAGTGAAATTAATGCACATGATTGAAATGGAAATGGAACACATTAAGTTAATATGACATCCATTAAAATGAATTTGTGAAATATGTTTGATAATTGTTGATATAAATCCAATTAAATAGATATGGCAGGCATCAAATGAATATGGCAAACATGAAAGGAATATGACCCGCACTGAAATGAATAGGAAAAACAGGTAAACTAATGTGAGAAAAAAATTAAAATCATAATATCTTGGAAAACTGAATGCATGCTAAAAAAAAAGACACAAGGCCACTAGCAGCAAACCAATCTGCTGCATGCTCAACAAACCTGCTCTCTGACCTGCCAACAATACCCCCTCCACTGTTACATTCTGAAGGTTCTGCCAGTGCATTTGCTCATGGTGGGCATAAGGCAAGTATAATTCCAGAGGACATGGTAGAACGACATCATGACCAAAGGAATGTATGCACAGCCTGCTGCCAACCCCACCTGTATTGCATCTAGATTCATCTGACCCAGCAGAATTTTACATCTTCTGAACATAACTTCCAAGGACAAACAGATTTTCAGCCAACTGTCCCTTGAAAATAAATGAAGTCCTAAGGAGCCAACTGCTCTTACTTCAGTGAGTGCATAAAGCTTCAGTTCTTTTGTGCCTGGTAAACTAAAACTGTATCTGCATTAGCTTTTGAGTGACTTTCGATCACAACCACATACTACAAATGGTTTCTGGATCTCTGAAACATTCAGAAAGCCATTCATTGCTATTGACAGCTGATCTGTTTGAAAGGGAGTGCCAAGGCAGCAGAGAGAACAAGGTGCTGAGGCAGCTAGGCTGACCTGTTGGTGAATGTGGTTACTAATGAGCTCTTGTGGTTATTGTGGGTACATAACAATGAGGAACCACAACAATGCATTCGGGATAGGTATGTGAGACACAAAGAAAGTTATTCACAAAGGTACATTTACATGCGAGTAAATCTACACATGCAGATTTACTCTTCCACTTTAGGCTAGATGCCATCTCCTATTGTGAAGTTACTACTAAGTGTAGACTTGCATGTCCTTCCCCTCTGAAACAGGTGGTGGAGTCAGTAAAAATTGAATATACAACTGCAAACTAGTAGTGACTTTGCTACAAATTGGCATTGTAAAATAGAGGGAAATCTAGAAAAGTGTGTTAAAGTTTAAAAAATATGTTAAATGTTAATGTAAAATAGTTTTATATATGTAAAAGGTGATGATAAATCTCACCATTCTAGGGATCTCAGTGCTGGGAGCAGGTATGGAGGCTAGTAGGTTTTCTCTGCATATGCTTTGTGCTTTAACCAGTGCACTGTTGAGGGCAGGCTCCTCATAGCCACGTTCTTTAAATCTCATAGTCATGATTGTGAGTGCCCCAGCACTGAGATCGTAGAGTGGCGAGATTTATAACCACCTTCAGCAATAAAGCAAGGGAAGTCAGGAGTATTCTTAATAAATGCTGTGGAATTCTGAGAATTGAGAATACTCTTTCTGACTTATTTAATAATCATCCCAACATCGCTTTTAGGAATCGGGCTCCCTTAAAGGATAGGCTATGTAACAGTAAATTCACAATGAAGGTTAACAACTCGCTGTACTGAAGAAAGATTTTTCAAATGGGGATGTTGCAATGCTTGCAAATACAGTATCAACAGGAAACAATACTTCCCATCATTAATTGGTGTAAACAAACAAACTGACAAATATCCAACATGCCACTCTGATTTCTGTGTATATGCTTTCATTTGCCCCGGTGAGAAATTTTATGAGGAAAGTACCACTCACCACAAAAAAGAGTGTTAGAAAATATGCACACTCTAAAGAATAGGGACAAACAATATCCTGTAGCACACCATTTTGACTCACTACATAGAAGGGACAGGGACCTGTTGAGGTTTTTTACCCTTGACAGAAAATCTATCAATGTCAGAGGAGGCAATCACATACGCAGTCTTAGACATCTTGTGTCAAGATATATTTTAGAACTAAACACTGAGATTCCACACAGTCTCAGTTTAGATGAAGAGCTGTTTATTCATCTGGGCGATTAGTTAATCCTTTGATGTTTGCTTTGTATAACTGAGATGGGGGTGTATGTTGGGATATTTCTGAGAATGAAAGATTTTAGTGTATAGTTCACAAGCTTCTTGGATGATCTGTGTTAACATCATAATATTTGGTTTTAATGTAATTTTTATTCTGTTTGTGTTTACACAGGGTTGGACCCTCCTTACTGACTTGGTTTGACCATTCATAATTGTGCTGTGCTTTGACTCATTTCTTCTCCTAAGCTCCCATGAGTCCTAGGAGCAGATGAAAAATGAAAGAGACGAGATATCTTCTTTATTCTTCATTTAATTTCTACACTCTTCTTCATTTATATGCTTTGAGATGGTTATTGTAAGCTTCTTCCCAAGGTGATAGTTACGTGTTGGTGGATGTCAGGGAAAATCGCCATAGTATATTCAGTTAATTAAGATCCTACCAAACCTGGGGGGTATGCGATGGGTATGTAGCAGACCAAGACTGAACTAACAAACACAGAGGTGGAATTGCCATTATTCACAAGGGCACCATCCACTGCATAACCTCCACAGATGACCCAACTTTGATAATGGAACATCTCAACTTCCAACTTCACACAGACAGAAGAGCACCATCAGAGGTACCCTTGCATACAGACCACCTGCACCACACACCCAACTTCTGCAAAGCCATCCAAACTCATCACCCCGATCTCTGTTGACTCCAATCACTACATCTTCCTAGTTGATCTTAACTTCCACCTCGACTACCCCAGCTACACCAACACAATCGACTTCCTGGAAAGCATAAGCAACGTCGGCCTCAAGCAACTCATCACTGACATTACCCACATTGCAGGACACATGCTTGATCCCATCTTCACGTCCAGAAGCATAGTCAAGTACAACCACATCTCACAGCTAACCTGGACCGACCACTACAGTGTCCACTTCCCATCTCTCACCCTGCCATCACTGGCACCATGCCCTCCAGGTCCATGCATGGAAAATGGAAAAAGATATCAGAAGACCAGTGGGACAACATATTCAAAACCCATCTCCCTGACACAACATCCAACCCAGCAAAGACAGCAAAGAACTTCTCAAAGTGGATCACACAACGCACCAGCACAATCGCCCCCACCAAGCTAATCAAACCCAAAGGACCTACCAAAAGAGTGAGCTGGTTCGCCGTGGAGTTCAAATCAACCAAACGCATCTGCCAGCAACTGGAAAGAAAGTGGCACACCAACAAAGTGACAGAAGACCACACCACCTTCAAGATAGTGCTCAACTAATACCTTTGCTTCCTGAAGGAAACAAAGATGAATGCCCCAGCAGAGCACATAGAAGCCAACACAAACTGCAGTTAGGTAGGCGTCGCCATCATGAAGGAGTTCTCCAACCCTGCAGCCATGAAGAGCAACATCACCCCCTCCCAAGAACTGTGTGACACCCTGGCGGACTTCTTCCATGACAAGATCTCAGCCATCTACGAAAACTTAAAACTCCAACCCCCCCCGCCGACGACAGCATCAGCCAGCTCACACACACAGACATAAACCCTGAACATCTGCTAACCCGCTGAGACCCTCTCACCTTCCAAGTCACAATTGCCATAATGAGCTCCATACACTCAGGAGCACCCATGGTCCCCTGTCCCCACCAACCTTGGGAGCAAGACAATTGGCAACAATCTCAAGAACTTCCTGAACGCCTCCATCACTTGGCCTCCTTCCCTGAAGACTGGAAATACACTGAAGTAACGCCCCTCCTGAAGAAACCATCCATTGACCCAGAAGACCGAAGAACTATTGTCCCATCTCCGTGCTCCCTTTTCCAGCAAAGGTGCTCGAAAAGGCAATCAACCAACAACTCACTGGACACCTGGAACTCAACAAACTCCTGGACACCTCTCAATCTGGATTCCAAACCAACCACAGCACAGAGACAGCCGTGATTGCAGCCATCTTCAACATCAGGGCCCTTCTGGACCGTGGGGAAACATTAGCCCTCATCCTCTTGGTCCTTTTAGTCGTCTTCAACACTGTCCCCCATCACATCTTGATCAACAGACTTCACCAAATCAGAATCAGGGAGACACCCTTAAATGGATCGCCTCATACGTCACCGGAGGAACCCAGAGAAGCCGTCTCCTGCCGTTTATATCTGAACCCAAGAAAATCATCTTCAGCGTCCCCCAAGAATCGTCCTTCACGACCACCCTCTTTAATTTGTACATGACCCCCCTAGCCAGAACGCACTCAACATCATCTCCTGCGCCAACAACACTTAACTCATTCTTTCACTGTCAGAAGACCCCTTCACCATGAGAGCCAAATTCTACTGGTGTATGATATACGTCGCCGACTGGATAAAGGACAACTGTCTCAAGTTAAACACAGACAAAACAGAAGACCTTATGTTTGGGAGCAACATCGCGCCGTGGAAGGACACATGGTGGCCTGCTGAATTCGACTAATCTACCGCTCCGACAGACCACACCTGCAACCTCAGCATTATCTTGGACAGCAGGCTGTCTAAAAAGAAACAGGTAAACGCAGTCTCATTGCCTGCTTCCACACCCAACACATGCTCCACAAGATCTTCAGGTGGCTTCCAGTCAACACCAGCAGGCCAGACTACGGGAGCACAATCTACTTAGAATCACTGCACGCCTTCTGAGGAGAGTACAGACAATACAAAACTCAGCGGCAAGACTCATCCTCAACCTCCCGAGATGGACCCACATCACACCACACCTCAAGAAGATACATTGGCTCCTGATCCAGAAGAGATGCCCTTTAAAAATGCTGACCCAAGCATACAAAGCCCTGCACAATGAAGGACCAGCATACATCAACAAAAAAATGACCTTCCATCAACGACCAGACACTTGCAAACTGCCTACCTCTGCCTCAGAGCCACCCCCTGAATCCGCCAAAGCAACAGCAGAGGATGCTCCTTCGCCAACCTGGTTGCCAAGGCCTGGAACAACCTTCCCCTACACCTGAGGACCACCTCACCACTACAGGGATTCAAAAAGGGGCTCAATACCTGGCTGTTCAACTGATAAGAGCACCACAAAGCAGTTAGAAACAACAGCGCCTCAAGACCCTCATGGTTGATTTGCTGCGCTTTACAGGGCCTGATTGATTGATAAAGACACATAAGGACATGTTCCTTGCTAGAATGCCACTGCTGAGAATATAGTTATGGTTAGTCCACTGGGGCAGTGAATATGGAATTATTATATAATATCTACACTCCTTAGATGCATGGCGTAGATTTAGGGAGCATGAAAAAGAGGCACATGATGTTATGTTGCTTTTAGATTTCTATGTGCAACCATAGCCCACTGGGGCTTGATATCAGAAAAAGTGGTGATTGAGTAACTATATAAACCTTGCACCCCTTAAGAGAATCCCCAACATCAAGATAAATGATTGTGTTATCTGACATTTGTGTCAGCCCACCAGGGCGGAATGTTGGCGTTGCTCTCATTATATGAAGATTTTTTATGCTGATTTGTTATGATGATTTATGTTACTTGTCTGTAACCCTGTTGCAATCTCAGGGATAATTTGTTACTTAAACGTAATTGAACACATATTACACATGAATGCACTAACATACTCACTATGTCCATGTTTTTCATTTAAAGTACCCGAAAGCTTACATGCGGATGGTTATTTTTGATACATAGATGGGAATTTCAGCCTATTGGGACGCAAGGATGTGTCAACCAAGACGCAAAGTGAGTGAATTAATGTTGTCAGTGCATAAACAGTCCATTTGCACATACTGATGCATTTTTAATCACACCTTTATTCAGGTCTGTTTAAGTTTCATGATGTGTATACAATGTATTTTGGTACACCAATATGATGAACTAAGCAAAGCCTTACTTAGGTATTATGTTATATTATTAATTACGTAGCAATGTCTGTAACAAGTTACTATAAGTTCTGGGTTCTTGATAAACTGTGTGTTATGAATGATCCATTGTTCTGTGAGTGTGTAATAAAACATGTTTCAAAATGGTCGACAGTTACCAAATGATTAGGAGTGTTCCCTAACCTTTTCACTGACATTTCATGGCTTTTTTAAATGGCGCTGGGAATATGGCTGGGCCACCAGTGATCAATGCATGATGACGCCAAAAAGCATTGGGTTCTTGTTTGTTGCAAGGGTGCACCAGATTAAACACTGCTTGAATACGTTGAATACTTGTTGGGTTTCTTCTCACCTGGGTGCGTATCTCCTAGCAGCATTGGAAAGTGTGTGTGTGAGTGTGTGTGTATTTATATATATGTATATATACACAATACACTTAGAGTGCTGCATAAATTATGCAAAAAAGAAGCAGAGAACTCTGGGTAGTTCCCAAGTTTAGTTGGAGAGCAGCTCCTGTATAGAGCACCCTACACATTAGCGACACTCTAAAACTGCTCACCTCTAAGTTCTGTTTATCTAGCAAACATTTTAAGCATAGGATTAAACAGTGCCATCCACTCCAAGCTAGAAAGAGTCAAAGGGCCTCATTTACAATGTTTTGGCACCGAGCAGCACCGCAAGCCTTCTTGCGGCCATGCCCTTTGTCAAAACAAAAGGGCAGGAATATGCTGTATCTATAAGCTACAGCTCATTCCTGTCCTCTTCCACAGTGCTGTCACACAATTAGCTGCCATGCTCCAACACAGGCATCCTTGTACCACGGTGCAAGGGTGTCTGCATGGTAGGGATGATTTTTTAATAAAAACAATCAATGGAGGTGATTTCCTCTTACTATGTACTGCAGAATGCAGTACACATAGTAAGAGGAAAAAATGAGGAGAAATATTATTTCTCCTCATTGCACCTCCCTCACACCTCCCCTTGGGAGGCATAGGCTTTTGATGCATTTTCAAGTTTACAGCATGTTGTAAATCTGGATATGTGTCAAATGCCATGGATGTTATGTGGGAACACCTATTGTAACCCCCATGACATGCAGTGTGAGGCAACACAGTGACCTGCACTGTGTTGCCTCACTTCATATCTCAAGGCGAAGAAAAGCCACACAGGGTAACTTTATGTGGCCCTGTAGATATGACTCTGCAGTGTGCACTGCAGGATTGTCATTAAGAGTGATGTTCCAGCAGTGCACAGGGGCTTGTAAATAAAACCCAAACTCTTTTGCCATTTGCAAAACAAAGTCTTTAAGCATAGGATTAGAACAGTGGCTTCATCGGCGAGAGTCCTCGTACAACACTTTAATCAATATGATGATGAACTATATAATATGCCTTCACAGAAAAAGCATACTTTGTTTCTCAGATGGTAATATACAATGAACATATAATTACTGTTCAGAATTGATTGATGATAAATTATATTTGAATTCTGGCAGTGGGATTTACTGATTGTATGCAAAAATGCCTTTTCTTTGAAATAATGATGAAGTGTTTTTTTATGTCTATGAAATGAGCTTTCTTCTGCAACCATGATAAAAGGTCTTCTATGTCTATGAAATGGCTGTACTTATTTCTGAAGGTGGTGGGTCACTTACCTTGACAAGGGCTCTGTTGAGCCGAAACATGTTGATATGTGTTACACAGTAAATGTATCTGTATATGCACAAACTGGGGTGCCTGTCTGCTCTTTGGTTTGCCAAAATGTGGATTAAAATGTTGTACGGGGGCTCATGCCCATGACAATGCACTGACAGACATGAAGGATGTGGCCACATTACAGCGATGTCTTGGAATTCATTTGTGTGTGTGGTGTCTGCTGCCACTTGACTGCATTTTTGTAGCGGAACATCTGGAAGCTGGCAATATATGCTATGTTAGTAGAGTGTCAGATCAGATGAGCTAAGTAAGTAAACCCACTGATCCCAGCTATCTCCCGCTGCCACAGATTTGCTGGTGACTTTCAGTCCTTATAGCAGTGCCTTGCCCAGCATGCATTGGTGAGTGTTGAGGCAGGGGACTGTGTGCTCTGTATTGAAACAGAAAGAAAGCAACATGGCTATGAGTGACCGTGCCCTACTAGAAGCAGCTAATGCAATGTTCAGCGAAACCAGGGAGACTGGAAAGACTGATGATGGACATAACACTATCTTGCAACCCCCAGGTACCTTAACTTTAAAACTAAAGTTACTGACTCCTGAAAAAATGATCTACCATGAGATTAGCAAATGGTGGGAAATTACTATTTTATCCAAGTATGTGGAGGTCAATCATGTGCCACAGGGATTAAGGATTAAGGATCTTCACAATACCCACCTTTGAGTCACCACATCAAGGGCTACTTGAAGAATGGGCTGTCTTCACGGTGAAGTCAAGTTAAGGCATGATGAAGATCTCAATTAAGTGTGCTGAACTGGACTTCGCTAAAATTCATAAGGCTATTGATCAGCTTACTATGGACCTAGAGTGAAAGAGTCCCAAGAGACAATGGTCCTCATTACAACCCTGGCAGTCAAAGACCGCCAGGGCTGTTTTGGAGTTTGTACCACTTCGGCCATTATGACTGCGGCGGAAGCGTCGTGGTCGCACAGCCGGGACCGGCGGTTTCCCACCACTTTTGTCCCAGTGGTTTTAATCCTCCAGGGCAGCGCTGCTTGCAGCGCTTCCCAGGGGATTACCAGTCCCCCTCCCGCCAGCCTTTTCATGGCAGTATGAACCGACATGAAAAGGCCAGCGGAGAGGGTAGTCGCGGGGCCCCTGGTGGCCCCTGCACTGCCCAGGCCACTGGCATGGGCAGTGCAGGGGCCCCCTGCCACGGCCATATGGAGCTTTTCACTGTCTGCATTGCAGATAGTGAAAAGCGCGACGGGTGCAACTGCACCCGTTGCACCGCCGCAACACCGCCGGCTCCCGTGTTGCGGCCGAGATCCCCACTGGGCCGGCGGGCATCTTCAAATAGACCCCGCGGGAGTGTGGCCACAATGGTGGCTGCCCGACAGTTTCAACTTGGCAGGCGGTGCCTTGCAGCCCGCCAATGTTGAAATAAGGGCCAATGAATGATTTAAGAAAACCGATGATGGAGAGATTGACCAAATATGAGGAGGAAATAAGACTCAAAAACAAATTAAATTACATAGCAGTAGGAGGGGTTATACAGAGGGCAGAGTATTGACATTTGGAGGAAAATATGACTTTTTTTAGAAAGGAAATGAGGGAGGAGGATATGCAGAGGCAACATGCTGTAGTGAGGAGTAAATCCATCTTGGATGCGAGTGCTGATATGAATGAAGGTTTGAGTGGCCCCAACATGGGGCATCATCTGGAGACTTTTGTAAATTTACATTGTATATTGCGCCAGCGGACAAGCCACTAAATAAACAGGCCACCAGCCAAGGGAAAGGAAAAAGGAAAATAAAAAAACAAAGCAAGTGCACAAGGAGGGGAGGAGCGGGACATATTTCCACATGGGAAGAAAGGGTGACGTATCAGGAAGAAAAACAACAGGAATTGTAAAGCCTTGACATGAATTAATCTTTTAAAACATGCATTAATTGATGTGGAGAGATTCTTGTTAGAACTTGGATTGACTTTTCGCCCACAATGGAGTTTGATTATGCACATACTAAAATCGATTTGTTCCTTTTTATTAGGAAATTAAAATTAGTAAAAGTCCATAAGATGTCCCCTAAAAAAACTAAAGGACCCTACATTTGAAACAAGGGACAACGAGATAAAGCTTGTGGATGTGGTTGTTTACTAGCATTAGCTACGCAAAGGGGATCCTAATATGGACAAGAATCTAGATACGGTGGAGATACATGTGGGTCTGAGTACTGAGGTAAATACACCAAGTGTGAGTGGATTTAAACCCAAGTCCAGGATGATACCTTACACACTACACAATAATAGTGATTTGTTTCATAAGTTGTGGTAAAGGAACTGATGCCTTTGAGGAATAATACTCTGGAAGGGAAATACAACTTAACAGGTTCACAAAGAGAAGCACTAAAATCTTTACGGTCTGATATGACAAGTCACCAAACCCTCTAATAAAAGAGGCAATATGGTTATTATGGATGCCCTGGTGTATGCAAATGAGGCTTAGAGACAGACTGATTGTTATGAAATCATGGTCAAAGCCATCCTTAAAAAGCCTAGTCTTGATGCCTCATGGTTAGGGAATTATTGCCCAATCTCCTTGCTTCCAACTGTAAGTAAAGTAACAGAAAATATATATGTATAAACATATTTGAATTAATTGAGGCCAACTCCTACTTCCACCACACCCAAACCAGTTTCTGGCCTAAACATAATACCAAAACTGCGCTCCTATTGGTGGTAGAGGACGTCAAAAAGGAGACTAGCACAAGGAGGTTCAGTTGCCATTACACTTTTAGATCTCAGTGTGGCCTTTGACACCATTGACCGTACTACTCTCTTGAATAGGATCTGCAAAGCCGGTGTCGATGGGAAAACCCTGATCTGGTTAAGCTCCTTCCTGAAGCATAGATCATTCCAGGTCTTTGATAAGGCCTGTTCCTCTGATATTTTGTCTGGAGTTCTGCATGGATCATCTCTTAGCCCTGTTGTTTAACTTGTATCTGCAACCTTTGGCTGATATTGTAACCCCCTTTGGGACTTCAATTGTCTGCTGCACAGATGACACCCAGTTGGTCTTCTCGCTCATCCCCGCCTCAGACCCTTCAGCTTCCACTCTGGGACTATGTCTGGAGCTAGCAGCCAGCTGGATATACAAATCCTACCTTAAGCTGAATTGCGCTCGAACCAAGCTTATGATCCTTGGGAATAATCTCTCTCTTCAACGGGCCCTGGGCTGGCTGGTTTGTCTCGCCCCCAGCTACCTACATCAAACATTTTTTGTTCCCCTTAATATTAATAGTACCTTCACACAGTAGGGAAAGCGTTGATTCCCTAATGAAAATATATGACATCACTTGGGATGGTACTTATACAATGACTACAATGGGTGTTATGTCCTGTTATACTTCCATGGATCATGAATTGGGAATATGAGTATATGAATGTATCCTAAAGACCAAACCGGTATGCTTTTATGAGCATAAAATAATGTTACTTTCGAAGATTAGATACTGTTTGAAAGAGAAAATGTTTTTGTTCAGTGGTGTGTATTACAGAATGCTAACCAGGACTGCAATAGGCACCAGCTTTGTCCCCAGATTCATAAATCTTTTGATCAGCTGTTGGGAGGAGCAAGTGGTCTGGTCAGATTGCAATGAGAGGTTCACCAAACATGTGGTCCTGTGTACCAGATATATAGATGACCTATTTGTGGTCTGAAAGATTTGAGATGGCCATCACATTCATTGAGATATTGAATGTCAAGCCCTATAACCTTGGCTTTACATCCAAGATGAGAAAGGGTGCCATGGAATTCCTATATGTTAAGCTTAGGATAGAAATGGGAACAGAACATACAAATTTGCATAGGAAAGAGACAGCTGGTAACCATGTTCTGCATTATAATAGCTATCACCCCAAAAGTCTAGTTAATAGCAATACATATAATGAGATTTTAAGGGCCAAATGCCTATGCAACATGGATGATAAATTCCAAAAGACCCTATTCAATAATCAATTCAGAATGAGAGTTTATCCCAATAAACTCATAGGATAGCCAACAACAAAGTGAGGTGCAGTAAATAGGGATCAACACTTCTTCCCTAATACTAGCAAGAGAGGAAAGGAATGCATGCAACTAATCATTATATACACCAATGCCTTCCAAAAAATCAGATTGATTATGGGTTGACATTGGAAGATTCTGAAGAAAGATGTGGTTATAGGATCTGACGTAAGTGCTAAGCCCTCCATTACATATAGGAGGGGACGATCAATTGGGGGTTACCGTCACGCATAGCTATTATTTGAATAAGGAGATCACTGGGAATTAGCTTGGTAAGACTAAAGATTTCTACAAATGTAGGCAATGCAAAGCCTGCAAATATACAGGTTATATCAAGGAATATACCTTACTTATGAGCAAACAGCAATATATCAAGCAATTCCTCACATGCTCCTCTGAGTATTGCATATATGTGCTCACATATCATTGTAATCTCCAATGTGTAGGGAGTGCCATCTTCCCCTTAATGAAACACATTTTGGAACTTCAGAGGGCAATTAGAAATGGTGATGTCAATTATCCTGTGGCAAGACAATTTGGACAGGTTCATGGAAATAATATTTCTAAACTACAGTTTTTTGGCATTGATAGAGTGCAAAGAAAAGTGCATGGCGGCAATATGATTAAACGAATGAGACAGCTGGAATCCAGATATATTCTGAATCTCCAGACGAAACACTCAGTGGGGATGAGGGTTTGGCATTGCATGTGCAATCAATTTGCCTAGGATGATTCTGTCTACCTCTTAGTTGGCTGAGAAACTGATTCTTGTGATCCAGTCTCTTTTTCTCAGATTTGATTTTACCTGTTTCCTCTCTCCTGTCCTTATTTTTTTCTTTTGTTGCACTTATTTGTTTTTTGACTCTGATTAACTGTGAGATCTAGTATATTTACTATTATAACTGGTCTCATATTTTACATGTGGTTTTCCTTGTCAGATCATTGGTTTGATTGCCCAGTTGGGCTTTATTTACCAGTACGGGGCAACTTCTTTCAGAGGCAATCAACGTCCTTTGTTTGTTTTCAGTGTTCATTGAACATATTTCCACATAATGATGGTTGACTTTTGACATTTTTTAAGCTATGTGATGCATTACCTTCTCATCTGTCTTCCTCACCTCAGTCCTTACTACTGAGTCCCCTGCCTCAGACAAAGACCATTTTAACTCCCTAAAAACAAAAAGAATCCTGGGCTAGTCTATGGCCTTGAGAGCCCTGCCCCCAGTGTATTGGTACAAATGAGAGGGTAGCCTTATTCCACATCCTGTAATATCAAAGCACATAAATATAGGAGTATAAAGAGCAAGAGGGAGGGTGAACTTGTATGACTATGGAGCCGCAGATTTCCTTGCTAATCCATGTACTAAAATGATAACCTGTGTGCTAATAAGTGGTGATATATTTAAATAAAAAGGCCACATTTACATATTTTGTATTATAATCATTACTTTCTTGTGTATTTACATTAAGTGAAATGTTTTCCTGACATCGACCTAACTCCAAGTAGGCTTGAGTTTCCTACAGTTTAATTGTTAGCCGAATGGTGATTTCAGTGTGCTTTTACATTTCCTCATTTCTTTGCAGTTGACAGATAATCTAGTTGTTAGGATAATAACTCATTGTTTTCCATTAGAAATGTTAGCTTAGAAATTAATTGGATACTTGTTATGGGTTGCATGGTGGTTTGGGATGGGAAAGATCCTTCTATACCAGGCAGAAAAGGTACTGATGCTTTCAAGATCGTGGAGCTGTACACTTTTTTATCTGATGGTGGGAATGAAGGGAGTCTACCTGCTCCATGAAGACAGCATACCTGATTCACCCCTTCCAATGAGGGTATAAGTGGGAAAAAGTTCTGGAAATTTCCAACTCACTTTTAATTGTGTGTTGGGGAATGGGCTGGCAGATCCAGGGCTGACTTCACTGAGGGAACACCTTTCCCTAACTCTGCTGGTTTCCTTACTCTGGGTTCTTTAGATCTTCTCTTGAATTTCTCTACCTATTTCCCTTTAACCTTAATTTGTTTTTTTAGACTTACACCTTCCACTTAGGACTTCCCCTTGCCATTCTTTTATGATTTATTTATATTATGGAAGTTCCTTTAAGGAATCAATACTGCCTTTAGTAGGCATTTTGTAATCTGTAATGATTCACATTTGTCATCTATATAATATATAAGTGTAGACTGAATAATCGCTTTGACATTCATGCTTATTTGATAAACTGATTTACTAAATGAGTGAAGTCTGTAACTTTTACTAATCTGATAATAAACTTTAATGATTTGGAAATCAACCCTTTCTGTCATTCCAGAAGCCCCTAAAACTGTTCACAAAAATTTGATATGTTGTGCTGATGATAGCTCCCGCCACACACTATTAGTCAATTTAAAAGAGGTCCATACGACCAGTGGTGCAACTTATTCGACGCCTTCACAGAGCCTACAGGTACAGAAAATTGCACTGAATCAACTGTTATGTGAAAGACTACGAATTGGAGTAATGAAGATTACCAGTAAGTGCTACTATCATGTCGTTAATACTGGTGCCCTTCAGAAATTCATATTGAGGCTTCAAAGACTACAGAATAAGGTTTACTGGATAAACTCCTGCAGGAGTTGCATCACCAATTAACTGCATTGGATTCATTATGGTATTTTAAAAGAACTATCCATGAATATATCCAAAATGCAGGTCATTCTTTTAGAGTCAAAAGATGTGAATTTTGTATAGTAATTAGAAAACAACACATTCAGCTAAGTTAAAAGTTATAATTAGTTGCAAGTTAACTTTGTGCCATCACTTGAATGGAAGACGCACTTTATAATTACAACAATAAAAGCAATGACAGCAACAGATAGTTTATGTAGGTTTAATGGATAATATTGTCGATGAACTTTAAAACCTGCCATACATATTTACTTACAAAAACTATTGTATTGAAGCCCTGCATTGATTTTAGAATGAACAATTCCCTTTAAAATATTGAAGGGCAAATACCGAAAATACTCTCTATGCCAATGCCAATTTTTGTAGAGGTCTTAGATTGGAACTGGTGTTTCATTCACTTAACAACAATATTTACATTCTAGGCAGATATTTTACAGCAGGAATAGAAAGTGATGAAGCTCCTGCAATAGCACAACATTGTCTTGAGACTTTAGTGAAATCTAAGAAACCCCGAAATTTACAAATGAAAGAGTATTTGAGTAACATTTAGAATGCATTTGATTTGGTGATTGAAATTAAGGGAGGTACGTGCAGCATGCAGTGCACAGGGAAAGGAACTTAGAAGGAAACATCATTGCAGATGCTGTTTGATTATGGTAAATTGGATATTTCTGGGTAGAAAACTTTGGAGCCTCTTCATGAAGTGCAGTGTAAACTGGAATTTTCTAATTACCTACTGCACACTCCTTGCCCTAGGCTGTGTAGAAGAATAATGTTTATGTGTATGGAACACAATAGGCTATATGACACATAGGCCCTCATCATGACATTGGCGGTAAATCCCACTTACCGGCATGCTGACGGCCACCAACTTACTGCTGTGGCGGCGGATATCCGTTCACCATATTATGACACACACACACCAATCAATCAGAATTCAGCCATATACACAAATCCACCAGACCAAAGGTCAGTGAAAAGGTGGCAGTATCAAAACCCACACCGTTACGCCAACAGAACAATGCCCACCACATTATGACCCACGAATCACCACCGCAGACATTCAACGGCGGTAAACCATTGGCGGTACAAACCGCCACGCTCACAATGGGCACCCACAGACAAAACAACACCACATTGGACAATTCAAACAACACACACCTGACACCCATACACACCCCACACCCACACCACTATAAAACGCACACCCTCATTATCCACAACCCTTTATGATTACAATTCATTGGCACAAGACTGACACCAAGACCACTTTGCCAAATACAGCCATACACCACTCACCCCCATACACCACTCACGCACTCCACATCACACACCCCAAAACATTACCCAACACACCCTCACCAACACACCTCACATAAGACCCATGGCACCACAAAGACACCCCCATTTCACAGAGGAGGAGCTAAGGGTCATGGAGGAGGAAATTGTCAGGGTAGAGCCACAACTATTTGGAGCACAGGTGCAGCAGATATCCATTGCAAGGAATATGGAGCTATGGCGGAGAATCGTGGACAGGGTCAACGCTGTGGGACAGCACCCCAGAACAAGTGACGACATCAGGAAGAGGTGGACCGACCTAGGGGGGAAGGTACATTCCATAGCAACAACACACCAGCTCACTATACAGAGGACTGGCGGTGGACCTCCACAACTCACAGCATGGGAGGAGCAAGTCTTGGCACTTCTGCATCCTGAGGGCCTAGCTGGAGTCGGAGGAGGACTGGACTCTGGTAAGTCAACTCTCTACTATTATCACCCCCTACCTGCATGCCATCACATACCCTCACCCTCACTCCCACCACTCCACTCCATCCTACATACTCCACCATCACATCTCTCTAATCCCAATGACAAGCCCTGAATGCTGTGCCAATGCATGGACATCCCTCACAGCCCTGCATGGACACTCATCACTAAAGCATGCACAGCATAGGGAAACTAACAATCACACCATACACCAACATACACAAGTAAAAGCTTGCAGGGCAACAACAACCATAGATGTGAAGCCAGGTATGTACAATATGTCATACACATGAACCATAACACATCATTTACATCCCCACAGGTACCCCTGTTGATGTCAGTGGAGAGGAGGTGCCAGCGTCATCCAGTCCCCCAACAGAAGAGGCCCACAGTGATGAGAGTAACTCTGAACTTCAGGATTTGGACGATCTACCTGGCCCAACAGGAACCACTGGACAGCTGGTTACCCAAGCCCAGTCACAGACCACCACTGAGCCTCCCCCATCAGGAAACAACACAACAGCACCCACCCAGCGTACCCACACCTCTGTCCCCAGGACACATCAATCAGCAATGTGCCCACCTGTACAGGGACCCCAGGCCACACCTCATACCCAAGACAATCAGGGGCCTGGGGTCATTGGCAGTGGGCACACGGTTCAGGGGACAGAGGCACAGGCCACCAGGGACATTAGGGACTGCTGTGTGCCAGGGGGAGGAAAGGCCCAAGGAACCGACTCTCCAGAAGGCACTCTGCAAGATCCTTGGAGCCTACCAACATTCCCAGGACACAATGGGCCAGATCCTTGACAACGTGCAGGAGAATAGGCAGCTGCAGGAGGGACTGTATCAGGGGATCAGGGAGGAATTGCAGGCCATCAACAACACCCTGATCTCCATAGCAGGGGTGCTGGCAGACATGGCCAACATTACGAGGGAGGCAGTCTCACACCAGCGGGTCCCTGCCACTAGCCAGTCATCTGAACAGCCTTCCACTTCCGTGGCCACTAGTGGCCAGGAGGCCCCCCCCACATTACCCATAGGCACGCAGCACCCCTCCCCCTGCAGAAGGTGAACCACCCCGTAAATGTTCCCTGCGATCCAGACAGGAGCCAGAGACACTTGCCAAGACCCCCCAGGAAATGAGACTCTCCTGATTGTCACCCTTGTGTCCCACACAGTCACCCTGTCCACCTTGAACTGCTATTACTCCCCTTCCTATGTCACCTTGGACACCACCTGTGCTACAAACAGACTGGAACAATACCCTGGACTTTCCTCCATCATCGCCCCATCCTATTGCACTTACCCCCATATGTTAGCACTTCAATAAACACCCTTGGATTTCGAGTATGTCATGTATTTCAAATATGTATTGATTAAAACAGGTCAAAAACAAACTAGGGAGGGCTAGTACATTGGGATTGTTTAAGAGGTAATTGGTCCTGTGTACAGTACTCCCATCAAACTTCAAAAAGGCCAAAGGGTACGCAGTTCTAGACATTGAATTATATATAGAAAAATAGATCCTGTGAATCTGCTTTCTTTAGAACAAGAGACCTCACTCACCAATTGGTGATATGCTTCATCATCGGGCTTTTGCTCCTCGTCAGGCCGGCACTGCAATGCGTGAGGGGCCCCTCATGGGGGCTCTTTGCCTGAGATCTTTTGGATATAGAAATGACGGTTGTTGAGTGCTGGAATATGGGATTGGTGTATGAGTGTGTGAGAATAAAAATGACTAGAGGTCTGTAAAACTCATTTTTAAACAACATCAGACCCCTGTCAAGATTAAAAACCGTAATGTGGGAAGGGATTAGTAATAATGTCTAATCCACCCTCAAAAGACAAAAATTAAAGTTGAGCCTACAATCCCTAGATTCAGAGAATGTTGAGTGTTTCAGTACAAAAGTCCCTATACTGCTACTAAAAAGATCAACATGTTTCTCGCAAATAAAGTAATTTAAGATCAGTGCGATTCGTCAGGACCAAAACGTACCTAATCCACATGTTATAATCTAATTGACAATCAAGTAATTTCACAGGAACCTATAGAAAAAGAAAGAATTGTATAAACTTATGTCACATATAAAATAATGTGCATAGTGAACTCACACAGGTGACTATTCCCTAGTGTGAAGTGTATCACACTGTGAAATATACACTGACAAGACATACAATCCTCTAAATTAAGAGGATATTTTCTTACCCTCCTTGTATTAAAGGATGGGCCCCATCGGGTTGGCGGCGAGCATCAGTGGTCTGTACCGGTATACTTAACTAGTTGTAAATATAAATGTCATGTTATACATAATAAATGTGTATATGAACATGAAGAAGTATAATCAAGGGAGATATTATCCAAAAGGAACATGCTCAAAATAGAGATATGGGCCAAACGTGTCAAGAAAATATCCAATAAAATATATATATACTATTTTGGGGAAAAAAAACATTGTATCCAACTGGTGGTTGTTGCAGTATGAAACCACCGGATGGTACTGACGTCAAATAGAAACTCATAAAAAATGTGACAGAGGAAACTGTCCCGTTATTATTATGTACTCAATTATCCACAGTACCAACAATTGCTCAAATAAACAAGCGTCGGAGTTCAAAATGAACCCATAACCATGTCAAAGGTTATATATATCTCCGTGTATAGCTACCGTAATGACTGCTCCCGCCAAGCATCGGTGAAAAAATCAGCTGATGATACTGTGCGCCTTGCGTCAACCAGTATGCAAGGGCAAAGAGTAAGGTTCTCCCTGTATCGGGAGACCTTAAGTTGTTATTACAGTTAAGGTAACAAAGTTAGAAAGCATAACTGTGTTAAAGCGACTTACCCCACTCTCCAGAACCACCGGGCAGTAAGCACCTACCCCTGCTCCGCGCTCCCGCGAAAGTGAGCTGGGACCGGAGTGTGGCCAATAAGAAGAGCTGGAGATCATGGGAGTAGAAAGAGGACTGGGCATGGAATATAGAAAAATAGGGGCCATCTCGAATGGAGTCCGAGAAAAAGAAAACAACATAGAACAGGGGACTAAACAGACAGTACCGAAGTGGCAGCCATCTTTAATATAGTTAATGAAGCTTAATCACGGGGTTACTCTTAGTGGAGATATGTGCCCACAAAAAGGAGACCGAGATGGATAGAATCTCACAAGACCCCTAATTAATCAGTTCAACATAAGGGCTGCTGTTGGGAATTCTGTATGTTAAGTCCGACATCTACCTAGGATAAAAAATTTTGGTTTGTATTTAAATGTGATTTAGATCCAATAATTAGCGAATGGTAAATTCTAACCAGGGTAAGTCATCATTTAATCCAGTCTGGTGTGTTTCTAATCTAAACATCCAACGTTGTTCTTTCTCAAAAAGTCTTCTAGTATAGTCTTTGTTATTTGGTATACGTTCCAGTACTACCAATTTAAGGTTGTCAGGTATATGGTGAAATTCAATGAAATGTTTAGTCTACTTGGTCGCTGCTCGCTGGCATCTTATGGTACTGCGGGGTTTATTAATACGTGTCTTAACCATTCGCGTGGTCATCCCAATGTGTGTAAGACTGCATGGACAGGTGATCATATAAATGCAGTTCTTAGTACGACATTTTGTATGTGTTAGTAGTCGCCAGGGTGTCCTCTCACTCAGGTCTGCTTCCTGGGTATGCATAGAGAGACTACAAACATTACATTTGCCACAGGGATAGTGTCCTACAACCCCTAACCATGATGTAGACTGAATGTTATCTCAATTTTGTTCTAGTGAAGGTCTAGTGTGCACTTCTAGATCTCGAATGTTTTGTGTACGTTTGAAGGCAAATAAAGGGTGGGCTAAAGTCTCACCTGAAATATGCAGAATGGACCAATGTTTTTTGATTGTCTTCCTCACTTGGTTACTCAAAGGGGTAAAGGTAGTGACACAATCAGTCTAGAGTGTGTGTGGTTCACGTAGGTTTTCGCTCAGGAGGACGTCTCTCGGTATGTTTCGGGCTCTTTTTTTGGCTTGGTTAATAATCCGTAATGGATATTTACGGTTTTGTAGCTTATGGTTCAAAAGTTCAGCTTGTTCATGGAAATCGGAAACCTCTGTACAGTTGCGTCTCAGTCTCAAAAACTGACCAAATTCTGTTGCAAAGATTTGGGATGGTGGTGGGCGTGGCTTTGGGCGTCAAGATGGCAGCCGCACTTTGAAAGTGCTCTGGACCCCTCCGTCATCTGCCCGAAGCAATTGCTGTTTTTGGACAGCCTGCAGCGACTGAAGTTGCCCCCGCGGGTGCCCTGACTGATGCTGAACAAAATGCGGGGTTTGTAGCGGCCGCGGAGCCCCTGTGGTTTCGTGGGGCGGTTCCGACTGCGGAGTACAACATGGCACCGCTAAAAGACAGACGCTGGAGCGCGCGCGACCCATCCGCAGGGCATGCCTCTGAGGAATCCCCTGGAGGGAGCTCCCGGACAGTCTCCGGTCTCCGGAGTGCAGGGCCGGTGCCTGGCTGCCCCAGAGTGAGCAGCGACGCGCTGTCTCTGGTGGCGGTCCCGGTCCGTGAGAGTAGCTCCGGACTGCCTGGACCACGCTGCGCGTCACTATCGAGCGGCCCATTGGACGGGGTGCGCAAGCCTGGACGGTGTGTCCCCGAGGTGTGGCCCAGGGGGGGAGCCCCGGCCTGCGCTGGGAGAGGCAGAGAGCGTGTGGACCCCCCGGAGCGCTGGAAGAGGAGGGAGGCAATCGGCTGACCTCCAACAATGATAGCGAGGGGCCCCGTGCAGGAGGAGTACTCCGAGAGGTAGCGGCCTTCTCCTCAACTGGCACCCGGTTTGGGCTGCTTTGGGCCAGGAGCCCCTGGAGCGAGGGCCTCTCCCCGCTGGGGACGCCCGGCGGATGGTGGCGGGGGCCCGGGTGGCGGGGCGAAGCGGCCGGCGGGCGCAGGTGGTCCCGCTTGAGTCCGCCCCCCTCAAACCAAGAAGAAAATAGCAGCGGAGGTGGGTGAAAACAGGGGGACCCACTCCGGCGCTGAGGAGGGAGCTGGGACAGTTACCTGAGCCTATTGGCTGAACTGGTGGATCACTGGCCCGGACCCTGGCTGGGTCCAGTCTTGGAATAGGGCTTGACTGCACTTGACGAGCGTGAGCTTGACCTTGGGGGCTGGATGTGACAGCCGTTGTATGCCCCGAGCTTAGCTCTGAGGAAATAGGGGACCCAGGGACCTGCCGATCTTTCCTGGCGGCGACGGAGCCAAGCATCTCGCTGCCCTGTTTGATAACCCCCGCTCTGAGGGACTAACCACCAGCCCCTCTGGCCCGATTGAGCCCTAGAGACTGACAGAGAAAAAACCTAAGGAGCGGAGCCTCTCGGACCGCACAGAACGACATCGTGGACCCCCCAGCGGAACCATGGGGAAAGACAAAACATCAAAACAACCATCAACCTCCCAACCAAAGATTGATCAGTTCACAGTGCTGGCCACGGCGCGTGCTGGCTGCGGTGTCTCCGTTGGAAGTGCCGATTCACCAGATGGGGTAAACGCCATCCTACAGGCATTCCAGACCTCGCAGCTCGCCGTTGAGACTAAAATTGGTGAGGTCAAGTAAGATGTTGGCCTCATTAGACAGGACCTCAGAAATGCTGTAGGTCGTATCACCACTGTGGAAGCCCGAGTCTCGCAGACCGAAGACGATCTGGCCGACCTCCGGACCAAGGTAACTCAGCTGCTGTCCCACACTGGAGAGCTGCACTGGAGAGCTGAGGACGCCGAGAATCGCTCCCGCCGCAACAACCTCCGATTCACGGGCTTTCCAGAAGGCAACAATGGATCAAAACTTGAATGCCAGAGCATAAACTTTTGGTTGGCTATCGAGCGGGCTCACAGAGCGCTGGCCCCGCGACCCCCTCCTGGAGGCCCCAGAAGACCCATTATCGCGTGTTTCCTGAACTTTAAGGACCGGGACAATATCCTGAGAGAGCCCAGACAGGTTGCCAACCTCTGCTGGAACAATGCCAAGATCTTAGTATTTCCAGATTACATCAGGGAAGTCCAGGCCCGACGTCGGTCTTTTGAGCAAGTCAAACAGAAGCACCGGGCGATGCAACTTTCATATATGCTCCTTTTTCCAGCACGCCTAAAAGTCATCATGGCCGGCAAAACATTCTTCTTCGACTCGCCCGACCGGCGTGGGACTGGCTGACGGAGGAAGGGGTTGGGAAACGGAAGGGTCGCTGGAGACAGGCGCTGCTGCCCGGGAGGTCTCTGGACCCCGACTGGCCCCGCGGAGGGGTCGCAAATGCACCAGGTCCAGACGGGGGGAGAAGAAAGGTTCCGGGGATCCAGCCGGACGGGACTTTGGAGAGGAGGCAGACCCTCGGCCTAATGCGGATGGTGTGGGGACTCCGGGCTGTCGTTCCCCGGTGCAGATGTCGGCGGGTGACAACTTGAGCCAATCCCCTATACTAGGATAGCCTTCATCGCTCCCTCGCGGGGCTCCAATTGATGGGCCATGGCTTCACGGAGCCCGCCGGACGAACACTGAAACAAACAAGCGGGGCTGGCCACCGCCCTGCTCTCCGGCAAAGATGCTGCAAGGTTCGAGGATTGGTCATTGAAGCTGAAAGTGCAGGCTGGATATCCCATTCAGAGGCTAAATTGTTGGACACAAAAGATCCAAGGATTCCCTATCTTTATTGCCTTCCCAAAATTCACAAAGGGACCCCTCCACTGGGACACCCCATTGTATCAGGCATAGGGTCTCTGTTAGAACCTCTATCAAAATTTTGTGACTTTTATTTACAACCTATTGTTTAGAACACATCTACCTTTTTGAAAGATGCCAAGGATACATTATTCTTGTTAGACAACGTCAATAACAGTGGAACTACGGACATGTTAATATGCCTGTATGTAGAGGCACTGTACACTAACATACCACAGGATGCTACTCTGGTAGCAGTTGAAGACATCCTCAGCTCAATGGATTGGCCTTACAAAACTCATGTTTCTTTCATTTTGCAATGTGCAAGTCTAGCTCTAAAAGAAAATTTCTTTCAATTTGAGAACCAACTATATCATAAAATCCAAGGGACATCTATGAGTAGCACTTTTGCTCCCAGCTTGGCCTGTTTGTATATGTACACATTTGAATTAAGACATATTTTACCTCTTCCCAACCTTTCTCTTCCAACATCCGACTATGGTGTCGGTACATAGATGATATACTCGTAGTTTGGAAGGGTAAATGAAGTCTCTTTCCTTGATCTACGAATTATACTATCCGACGGGGTTTTACATTCATCCATCTTCCATAAACCCACGGATAGGAATAGCTTACTGCTTTTTGACAGTCACCATCCCAAATCTTTGCAACAGAATCTACCTTTTGGTCAGTTTTTGAGACTGAGACGCAACTGTACAGAGGTTTCCGATTTCCATGAACAAGCTGAACTTTTGAGCCATAAGGTACAAAACTGTAAATATCCATTACAGATTATTAACCAGGCCAAAAAAAGAGCCCGAAACATACCGAGAGACGGCCTCCTGAGCGACCCCTTTCCCCTTTGTGAATGGCCCTGAAAACATTTTTTCAGAGCAGGCAGTGGTCCTATGGACCACTGCCTGCTCTGAAAAAAATGAAACAAAAACGTTTCATTTTTTCGTTTGTATTGCAACTCCTTTTCCTTTAAGGAAAACGTACTGCAATACAAAAAAAAACTGCTTTATTTAAAAGCAGTCACAGACATGGTGGTCTGCTGTCTCCAGCAGGCCACCATCCCTGTGAGTGCTGCGAATCGCAAGGGGGTCGCAAATTGCGACCCACCTCATTAATATTAATGAGGTGGGTCTTTGTGACCCCCTTGCGATTCGCAGATTGTGTCAGGGACACCATCCTACATCCGGGTTTGCGACTCGCAAATTGCGAGTCGCTCAGACTCGCAACTTGCAAGTCGCAAACTCTGACTTTCCTACATCTGGCCCTCTGTCCCTTTAACCCAGTTATGCTTTCTAACTTTGTTACCTTGACTGTAATAACAACTTAAGGTCTCCCGATACAGGGAGAACCTTACTCTTTGCCCTTGCATACTAGTTGACGCGAGGGGCACAGTATCCTCAGCTGATTTTTTCACCGACGCTTGGCGGGAGCTGTCATTACGGTAGCTATACAAAGGAGATAAATATAACCATTGACATGGTTATGGGTTCATTCCGAACTCTGACGCTTGTTTATTTGAGCAATTGTCGGTATTGTCGATAATTGAGTACATAATAATGACGGACAGTTTCCTCTGTCACATTGTTTATGAGTTTCTATTTGACGTCAGTACCATCCAGTGGTTTCATACCGCAACATCCACCGGTTGGATACAATGTTTTTTTCCCCAAAATAGTGTATATATATTTTATTGGATATTTTCTTGACACGTTTGGCCCATATCTCTATTTTGAGCATTTTCCTTTTGGATAATATCTTCCTTGATTATACTTCTTCATGTTTATATACACACTTATTATGTATAACATGACATTTGTATTTACACCTAGTTAAGTATACCGGTACGGACCACTGATGCCCGCCGCCAACCCGATGGGGCCCATCCTTTAATACAAGGAGGGTAAGGATATATCCTCTTAATTTAGAGGATTGTATGTTTTGTCAATGTAGATTAGAAACACACCAGACTGGATTCAATGACGACATACCCTGGTTAGAATTTACCAATCACTAATTATTGGATTTAAATCACATATAAAAAAAAAAAACATTGATCCTAGGGAGATGTCGGATTTAACATACAGAATTCCCAACAGCAGCCCTTATATTGAACTGATTAATTAGGGGTCATGTGAGATTCTATCCATCTCGGTCTCCTTTTTGTGGGCACATATCTCCACTAAGAGTAACCCCGTGATTAAGCTTCATTAACTATATTAAAGATGGCCCCCACTTCGGTACTGTTTGTTTGGTCCCCTTTTCTATGCCGTTTTTTTTTCTCGGACTCCGTTCAAGATGCCCCTATTTTTCTTTATTCCATTCCCAGTCCTCTTTCTACTCCCATGATCTCCAGCTCTTATTATAGGCCACACTACGGTCCCAGCTCACTTTCCCGGGAACGCGGAGCAGGGGTAGGTGCTTACTGCCTGGTGGTTCTGGAGAGCGGGATAAGTCGCTTTCAAACAGTTATGCTTTTTAACTTTGTTACCTTGACTGTAATAACAACTTAAGGTCTCTTGATACAGGGAGAACCTTACTCTTTGCTCTCGCATACTGGTTGACGCGAGGGGCACAGTATCATCAGCTGATTTTTTCACCGATGCTTGGCGGGAGCTGTCATTACGGTAGCTTTGACATGGTTATGGGTTCATTTCGAACTCTGACGCTTGTTTATTTGAGCAATTTTCGGTACTGTGGATAATTGAGTACATAATAATGATGGGACAGTTTCCTCTGTCACATTGTTTATGAGTTTCTATTTGACGTCAGTACCATCCGGTGGTTTCATACTGCAACAACCACCGGTTGGATACAATGTTTTTTTCCTCAAAATAGTGTATATATATTTTATTGGATATTTTCTTGACACGTTTGGCCCATATCTCTATTTTGAGCATGTTCCTTTTAGATAATATCTTCCTTGATTATACTTCTTCATGTTTATATACACATTTATTATGTATAACATGACATTTATATTTACAACTAGTTAAGTATACCGGTACGGACCGCTGATGCTCGCCGCCAACCCGATGGGGCCCATCATTTAATACAAGGAGGGTAAGGATATATCCTCCTAATTTAGAGGATTGTATGTCTTGTCAATGTACATTTCACCATGTGATACACTTCACACTAGGGAATAGTCACCTGTGTGAGTTCACTATGCACATTATTTTATATGTGACATAAGTTTATACAATTCTTTCTTTTTCTATAGGTTCCTGTGAAAAGACTTGATTGTCAATTAGATTTTAACATGTGGATTAGGTACGTTTTGGCCCTGATGAATCGCACTGATCTTAAATTACTTTATTTGCGAGAAACATGTTGACCTTTTTAGTAGCAGTATAGGGACTTTTGTACTGACACGCTCAACATTCTCTGAATCTAGGGACTGGAGACTCAACTTGAATTTTTGTCTTTTGAGGGTGGATTAGACATTATTACTAATCCCTTCCCACATTACGGTTTTTAATCTTGACAGGGGTCTGATTTTGATTAAAAATGAGTTTTACAGACCTCTAGTCATTTTTATTCTCACACACTCATACACCAATCCCATATTCCAGCACTCAACAACCATCATTTCTATAGCCAAAAGATCTCCGGCAAAGAGCCCCTGTGAGGAGCCCGTCGGGCAGTGCAGTGCTGGCCTGACGAGGAGCAAAAGCACGATGATGAAGCATGTCACTAATTGGTGAGTGAGGGCTCTTGTTCTAAAGAAAGCAGATTCACATAATCTATTTTTCTATATATAATTCACTGTCTAGAACTGTGTACCCTTTGGCCTTTTTGATTAAAACAGATACAACCAGTGCAAATGAACTGTACATAGAATGAGCATAGAATTAATGATCTGTAGCTGGCTGTAGTGATCACACCAGGAGTAACTGCCATATCACCAACATCTGCAAAATGAATAGCCAGAAGGAACAGTATGTGGGCATTGAATTGGAAAATACCATCATGCTAATGCCACACAAAATACAACAAATGTCATTGAAAGGTAAAGCTACACTGTCTCACCTGTGTGTCATTGGAAATACTGACGGATTACATTTGTTCTGTTGTCCTTATCCTCATCCTCTGCCTCCTCATCCTCACTCTCCACAGGGTCAACTGCTGCCACAGGGGCATCTCCAGTCTCCTCCTCCTGCAGAAAAGGGACATGGTGTATGAGGGCCAGGTTGTGCAACATGCAGCATACCACTACTATCTGGCAGACCTTCTTGGGTGAGTAACACAGGGATCCACCTGTTAGATGGAGGAACCGGAACCTGGCCTTCAGGAGGCCAAAGGTTCTCTCAAAAATCCTTCTGGTTCGCCCATGTGCCTCATTATAACGTTCTTCTGCCTTAGTCCTGACATTCCTCACAGGGGTCAGCAGCCATGGTAGGTTTGGGTAACCAGAGTCACCTGCAAATACTGAGGGACAACATTTAGCTACACACTATCCTATATGCCCCACAACATACCCATACACCAACATATACTGGGTGGGAAGCAGGGCTCACCTATTAGCCACACCCTGTGCATCTGTAGTTGGGCCATCACATATGGGATGCTGCTATTCTTCAGGATAAAGGCATCATGCACCGACCCTGGATACTTAGCATTGACGTGGGAGATGTACTGGTCTGGCAAGCACACCATCTGCACATTCATGGAGTGCAAACTCTTGTGATTCCTGAACACCTGTTCATTCTGGCGGCGGTGGCAAATGCAATATGTGTTCCGTCAATCACACCAATTATACTGGGGATATGTCCCATTGCAAAAAACACGTGGCCAAATCCTCAACCTGGGGGAATGCAATGTAGCTGCACATGTGTTTTATCAGGGAAGACAATACTCTTGTCAGCACTATTGAGAACATTGGCTCTGACATTCCTGCTGCCAAGCCCACTGTCACTTGGAAAGAACCAGTTGCCAGGAAATGGAGCACTGATAGAACCTGCAAAAGAGGGGGGGATCCCAGTGGGGAGACAGATATCAGATATCAGATATCAGGTCAGGCTCCAATTGGGCACACAGCTCTCCGATTTTAGCCCTGCCCAGTCTATAGGTGAGTATTATGTGCCTGTCCTCCAGTGTAGCAAAGTCCACCAGGGGTCTGTACACAGGGGTATGTCTCCATCTCCTATTCATCCGCAGTGGTAGGAATCTATGGGACAAAAGAGTGAGGAGCCTGTCACAAACTGAACAATGGACCCACAACAGTAGTTTGCAATCTATAGACATGTAATGGGTCAGTGTGATTTGTCCTGTATGTGCCTATTTCTTCTGTGACACAGCATTATTCCATAGGGCTGCCCCCCCTGAAATGGCATCCGCCTGTCCTGTGTGGAGGGACAGCTGAAAGTGAGGTAATTCCGCTGACATTGTGCGCCGTGGCGGGAGGCAGTCGGGAACGGCCATGCAATGCCTCATTGTTTAATATTGAGCCATATGCGATACAGTGGCCAATGGTGATCTAAGCCGGCGGTGACAGTACGCACCGCCAAAGACGTGATCGCCATTTTCTATCATATTCCTAACTTGTTTCCTGACCTTCTATAGGAGTGGACATACACAGCATGTGCTGCTGTGACCTGTGTCTGGGACCTTTCACGGCCTGTGTGCCAGGGGAAAGGGCCTCAGCCTTCACTTTGGAGGAGCTGGAGAGACTGGTGGATGGGGTCCTACCCCAATAGGACTGCTGTATGGGCCTCCACACCAACAGATGAGTACACTGTGGGCACGTTGCATGTGGCATGCATGTATGGAGGTGTGTGTGATGGCACCGTGTAATGGGTGAGGGATGTCCTCCTGGCTGGGTACACATTAAGTGCTGGGCTATGTGTGTGCCAATAGTGCTGTAAAATGTATGGTGTGCCACTTGTGTAACTGGCTGGACTGTTTATCTAATAATGTGCTCCTGTCTGTATTGCCTCTGCAGGTCAGCGCCCATCAAAAGAAGGGTATATGGAGTGCCATTGCCAATGACGTGGCGACTCTGGGGGTCTATGGCAGGCAGAGCACCCACTGTCGCAAATGGTGGGAGGACCTGAGACGCTGGGCATGGTGACTGCGGAAGCCCACCTGGGGTTCGCCTCCCAATGAGAAAGGGGTGCCCGTCGAACTCTGACCCCCCGATGGCCTGCATACTGGTGGTGGCCTATCTAGAGCTGGATGTGCGCTTATGGGCAACACAGCAGCCACAAAGGGGTGAGTACAGTGGCTATCATTACAACTTAAGCATGGTGGGGTGGTATCCGGGTGGTGGTTGTGTGTCAGCGGGTGCCCCTAGGCCAGGCCAGACATTGCAGCATAGGACCTCTGGTGGCTAAGGGTCTGAATAGAAAATACTGCCTACCTAGCTTGTTAGCATCCACTACTGGCCCGGGCAGCGTCGGTTCCAGGTGTGCTGCGGTTGGCGGTGTGTGCTCCTCCTCATGCCTTGGTGGCTAGCAATATCACTGGTAGTGCAATGCATAGTGTGTAGGCCTGTACCCCATGAGTGAGGGTGCTGTGTATACCAACGGTGTAGTTGGTGTAGTCATTTACCCAGTGTATCCTTTGTCTCTCTCCCCCCTTTCTTGTTTTGTCACCCTGTCCCTATGTGCATTAGCATTATCTGGCAGAGGAGCAGAGGCACCAGTGACAGAGGGAGCTGCATTCCACAGGACCCCGGAGGCAGAGTCCACCGACGCTGAGGGCACCAGTGGAACGGAGGGCGAGGAGAGCACCACGGCGGAGACTGGAGGGGACAATACAGACTCTGATACCTCCTCCGATGGGAGCTCCCTGGTGATGGCAGACACCTCTGTGACCACCCCAGCTACAGGTACAGCCGCCACCCGCGTACCACGTACCAGCACCGCCCTCTCAGCAGCCCCTCAGCGAGTTGCCCATGCCCACTCACCCAGGAGGGCATCTCCTTCACCCAAGGCACCTCAGGCGCTGCCCTAATGAGCCCTGCTGCCCTGACTGAGGAGGCTATTGATCTCCTGAGATCCATCTCTGTAGGGCAATCAACCATTGTGAATGCCATCCAGGGGCTGACAGCCCAGATGCAACAATCTAATTAATTCCTGGAGGGCATTCACACTGGATTGGCAGACCAACAGAGATCGTTTCAGGCTCTGATGGCCATTGTCCCTGTTTCTACTGTCCCCCCTCCAACTTCCAGTTCCCAGTCCCATTCTCCTCAACCCCAACCCATCCCACGCACACGGCTAGACGAGCATGCACACAGGCCAACACCCAGGAGTGTCACAGGCAAACATAAGCACCACACTTCATCCCACAGGCACTCACACAAACAACATCCATTTGCAGACACAACAACCTCCACTATTTCCACTGTCTCTCCCTCCTCCTCCTCCACCTCCCACCCAGTTACATCCACACTCACACCTGTATGCACTACATCATCATCCACTACCTGCATCACCAGCACACCAAGCAGAACACACACCTCACTGGCAGACACCCCCACAACATCCATGCACACGTCTCCTGTGTCCTCTCCCACCTTGTCTGCCCCCCCCTCCTAAGGTACACAAACGCAAGCACTCAGACACCCAACAGCCATCCACCTCACAACAGCATACAACCCATGTACCTGCACCCAAATCCAGCAGACAAACACTTCCAACAATCACTCCTTCATCCTCCACTCCCCTTACTTCTCCCTCTTCCCGTCCCAATGTCCCTAAAAAGCTTTTCCTTTCCAGCATTGACCTCTTCCCTACACCCTGCCCCCACCTGTCCTGCACATATGGCCAGGGTATCAAGAACCCAGACAACCACCTCAGCCAAACAGTCCACGGGCCCAGTTCCATCAGCACCTACTCATGGAGGAAAGGATTCCAGGCCACAAATACTGAAGGGGAAGGAGCCTGCACCAGCCAGCAGAAAGGGGAAGGAACCCGCACCAGCCAGCAGAAAGGGGAAGGAGCCTGCACCAGCAAGCAGAAAGGGGAAGGAGCCTGCAACAGCCAGCAAGAAGGGGAAGGAGTCTGCACCAGCCAGCATAAAGGGGAAGGAGCCTGCACCAGCAAGCAAGAAGGAGAAGGAGCCTGCACCAGCAAGCAAGAAGGGGACGGAGACTGAACCAGCAGCTGTCACAGAGCCCCCACCACCAGCCGTGGCTGTGCAGCCATCAGTGAGTACACGGGCAGAGCAGGAGCCTCCCACTACCACCACCACCACCACAGTACAGTCATTGCAGGGTGCAGGGGCTAAGCAGGAGCCTCCCACTACCACCACCACAGTGCAGCCATCGCAGGGTGCAGGGGCTGAGCAGGAGCCTCCTACTACCACCACCACAACAGTGCAGCCATCACAGGGTGCAGGGGCTGAGGAGGAGCCTCCCATTACCACCAGCACCACAGTGCAGCCATTGCAGGGTGCAGGGGCTGAGCAGGAGCCTCCTACTACCACCACCACCACAGTGCAGCCGTCACCGCCGGGGGACGCCATGGGATAAAGCCTCCATGGGCTGCTGTGCGGCCTCTCCCCTCCAGAACCAGTGGGCAAGCCACCCACTTGAGAGACTGTTGCCTTGCACTCCCTAGGACCAAGCACAGGGCATGCTGCCCCTCCAGAACCAGTGGGGAAGACACCCACTTGAGAGACTGTGGCCTTGCACTCCCCAGGACCAAGCACAGGGCATGTTGCCCCCTCCAGAACCAGTGGGGAAGACACCCATACCATAGACTGTGGCCTTGCACTCCCCAGGACCAAGCACAGGGCATGTTGCCCCCTCCAGAACCAGTGTTTCCGCATCCGGCTGAGGTGCCACCCCCTCTCCCTGAGGTGCCTGCCTATTTGCCAACTGATGCCACTGCAGTGCTCTCTCTGTGTTGGTGCAGGTAACCAGTGGGGCCTTGGACTTGGCCCTGTGGCCATGTAGCCTCTGTGAACTGAGGACTGGGTAGTGTCCCTTTTTTCTACATTTGTACATATCTGTTGCATTGACAAATTGTATTATTATTTTTGTGTTGATCTTATTACAATCACTTTAGTCAATTCTTGTTGTCCTTGCATTGTTCAGACGATTTTCGGGGATAAATTGTTTTCTTGTGCAGCTGGTTGTGTGTATGTTGTGTGTGTATGGGGTGTGTGTGGTGCGTGTGTGTGTCACTCTCGTTTTCCTCCCCCACTCCCTTGTGTGCTAGGCGGCTGTACTCACCACCATCGTCTTCCCCAGCACTGGTGTTCGTGGTGGAGCATAACGTAAAAGATCATCAAAAATACTTGCAGTTCTGGTTCCATGGTGGCGTGGTTCTTCCCTGTGTCTCCAATGGTGAGTCCTTCCACTTCTGTAATGTGTTTCTGCCAGGCTGTTGATGGCGTTGGTACCACCCCGGAAAAGATAGCGGATCGTGTTGTCATATTATGGTGGGCAGAACTTTGACTTCTGCCTGGCTGTAGGCGGCTACCACCGTGGTGAGGTTGTTTCCGCCCTGGATGCCGGTGTGGTACACTAGCGCAAAGGTGTGGCCTGATTTTTGTGCCCCTGAAGCACTATGATATCACGGAAGGGGCTGCAAATGCTGGTGTGGCCCCTTCTATAATACTGATAGCACTGGTGCACATGTAGCACCAGCATTATAGTGAGAGGACACTCCATCATTTGTGTGGGGACGTGGCCCCTCGCAATTGAGTGAATCACTTCGCCTCCACACCTGCACCCTCTTACAGATGCAAACGCAGAGGCAAACAGGTTGTGCATTTTCAGTGCGCCACATAAAGGTGGCACATTGCCAGTGCGCTCCCTGATGGCAGCCCTCGTGGGGGTCCATTGAGGCCCACCAGACATCCCACTGCAGGCTGGTGCAGTCACTCCAGGTACTCACCTGCAGGTGCACCTCTAACACCTCTTTAATGGGCATGGAGAAACACAGATCGGCTTTGAACAGCTGCTCTGTATTTCACAGAATGCACTGCCCCCAGGGCAGCAGCAGTTCATGGCTGCCATCGGGGCAGCACTTTTATTGTAAAAGGGCACACTGTTACTTGTTCCTCCTGGAGCACCTGCTTAAAGGTGTGCTATGGCTCAAACAAGGATACTGCATGGGCCCTAGTGTTCCATCCAACATTAATCAATTATCCATGCCTTTAGTATGAAGACTAACACATGATTGCAACTGTAGAGTGCCTGATGAGGTAGCCAACATTTTACTCTGATATCCAATTTTCCAGTTGGACGAAGGAGATTCATTATATGCCTATTGAGCAACAGAATACTGTATTCAGTGACTACAGAACTTTTGTTTTCTTATTTGTGAAGTAATTTAGAACCAACTATTTCTTCTCTGTACTATCCTTAGAGCCTACTGGGGCAAAGGCTTAGAATATCTGCATAAACTGACAGAACACTGCACTCCAGCTAGAAATCTTCACTCAACCTCTTCCCATGAATCATGAAGACAGATCGTTGGGAGTCAAAGGACCCAGATGGTGAAATGCGCTCAGCCCTTCTTTAAGATCTCAGCCCAACTACATGTGATTCAGGGAACTCCTGAAAATTGACTATTACTACTTGTTCTATAATGAACTTTGCATTGGTCAGTGATCATGATTAAAGAAAATTGGATACAGACATTCACCCTTCCGTTTGAACACAAACTTCATAAAACAGATTTTTTGTTACATATCTGAGCACTCTGAAGTGATTGTAAGGTCCTATGTAGCAAATTACAGCCTGCAAACATTTAAAAAGCGATTTCTGTCATTCATTTCAATGTGTGTCATATTAAGGCAACGTTGTTTTATTATTTTAAATGTGCCATTGTCATTTCAATGTATCATATTAATTTTACAATATATCAGATCAATCAATATCAATGTATGGTTTAATTTGAAAGCAAAGCATTATCATATTACTTTCAGATATCATCATATTAATTTCCAGTATATGTTATTTATTTTAACATGTCCTATTTCAATATGTGTCACATTTAGTCCAACATACCTCATTTTCATTTTAATATATGCAATGCACATTTCAGTGTGTGTTGTATTAATGCAGAAGGTTGCTACATAAATTTGGAATATCATTCACTTCAATGCTTGTCATAATAAGTTTAGTGTAGGCTTCATTCATGTGATGTTGTATTATATATATTAGTTTGTATGTGGCAACACTTTTTTCAAATATATTCCTCTTTTTTGTTTAATTTCTACAAACTTTAAACTAACTGTCAATAAAGTAGCAAAACCAGTAACAGTTCTTCGGAATGCCCAAACAGCCTTTATAAATCGAAAGACATTTAAAACCATGATTTGATCGAGCACAGAAAGCAAATGTCGTATAATTTCATCTTTTTAAAGGTTCTTTCCTTGACTTAAATATTGATGTCCATACCAACTGCTGATCTTCCTTAACAAAAGACAATAACATAAAATTATTTTCCCTTCTACTCAATTATACCATGTGCTGGTATTTGCTATTTTGGTCTCTCTTATTCTATTTTATTCCATTGTATTCTGTTCTTTTATTCCTGTGTTTGTTATGTTCTTCCCTATTCTGCTCTGCTCTACTCTATTCCATTATATTTTTTTCTATTCCTTTTCTATTCTATTTTACTCTACTTTATTCTATTCTATCAGTCATATTCCTCCATTTCTACTCCAGTCTATTCTATTTTCTTGTACTCAATGCTAATGATTCCTGTGCTGCCTGTTAAATTAAACAGAATTATATTTATATGTATTTTAAACATTCTTTAAAAACATAGACTTTGCAGCCATGAGCCAGAATGAAAGTCAGACCACACTATACATAATTGCATGATTTAGGAGACGACTGTAGATCGTCCAAAAGCCATCTCCTAATGTTACTAAGAGAGAGTGTTAAATGGTGCAGATTCATAGTAATACAAATATTGGCCATGTAAGTTTTCTAACAATGTAAACACTGCAATCAGCTGAGACCTTATACTGTGGAAAGTGGAGCTCTCTTACATGCCTTAGTGAAATTACGATAGCATATTTCTGCTTCCTTGTTACTCACAGTGAGCGGGACACTAGAACCTCCTCCACTTGTCAATGGAGGCATGGGTGAGGTCGAGATCTCAATGGCAGCATCACAACAGCCCAAGCAGTGATCAATGGTGGAGTTGGCACTGCTTTCCAAGTCTAGTTCACCTATTGCTCCAAGTCCAGGTTCTAGTTTCATGGAATTGTGGCTGTGATTCATATCCTATGACGAAAGACAGAAAGCGTAAGGGTCTAAAAAGTGAGGTCCGCCTTTGGTCTAGCTTAAACCACACCCCATTGAGCTCAGCTGTTATCACCAAAGGCTTTTTAAATCAATTCCTGCATAACTAGGTAGTAAGGAAGATGGTGTAAATGCTATTCAGATATGACTCAGCCCAAGTCAGGGATCTAGCCCCAGACGGCTGACAATGCTAGGCGGCTGAACACAAATGGCCAACGCATCTGATATTTATATTTTCGTGTTGACATAGGAAGTTGTTACAATATGGTATTAGAAGTGATGGGACTATTTACATCTGTGCAAATTACTACTTCACATAGTATTCAACTGTATAATATCACATGATGGAATAAACATTTCCATTACATCTTTTTTGCAGTTAAAATATCACCCCACAACACCCATTGCACTACGATGGAATCACTTTTGTGCTGCACCACATTGATGTTTCTGCCAGAAGCCCATTAATCTGGATGGATGGGGTCAACCATACGTAGAGCTGATCTGAGTCTTGCATCTGATTAATCCATGCAGCTGCAATGAATGGTGACACCACCCGGAAAGCACTAAATTGTTCCACAAAGGAGGTCTAGTTTCTTAATTTTATCAATCTACAGAGAATTGGGGGTGTAGCTGAGAACCTTGATATTGTCCTTTGCATATCTTCTTTATCCAGCTGAAATGAGACCTCCTCCAGACACATGAGGGGATTTGGATTATCCATCATATCAGTGTGAGCTTGGTGTACTGTGAAGGGAGTCTGTGGTGAGGCCATGGCTTTGCTAGTCAGAGCCTTGGGACCTGTCGCACTGAAAAGAACGGGCCCAGCTGGAGCAACACAGCCTCAAGGATGGGGCCAGTGAACTGTGTCCCAGGGCAGCAGCATTTTGGTTAACCTGGGCCAGCAAGGCCCCCTGAGAAGCAGGGGGCTAGCTGTGTGTGGTTTGCATGGACAAAGGGGGGACTGTGACACCATAGGCCAAGGAGAAGAGGCCAGGGCCTAGCCCCAAATGGCCTGCGTTAGCCCTGTATCCCTTGTGGGAGCCTCTGGAGCTGCGGCTTCAGACATAGCTTGCTTTGTGTGGTCACCTGTAAGGGACAGTAAGGTGGGCTGGGTTGAGGTGGTGAAACAATGTGTAGGAAGACCTGCTGGACTGAAGTATATAAAAAGCGATGGATGGAATGCTTGAATTAATATCAGCCACTGGGATTTACTTGGACCACATCCCAATCCACTGTTATTTTGTACACCATGACACCTCAGTTTGGACACCGCCATATACAAATCAGTCTTGACCCTGCTCTAGTGGGAACAATTCAGCCCAAACCGCCAATCCAGGTCCTCCCTGAACTGGAACACAAGCAACTCAGGACTGGTTTCACCCGAGTTACAGCTCATCAGCCAGCTATGTCTTGGTTTCAGTGACACAGTGTGCACAGGACCCACATCTGGGCATTCCTGTCTCACTTAGGGTGGCACTGTAAAGCATGGAAAAGTGTGATGGATGGAATGCTTAAACTTAATCTCTGGCACTCAAGCCCTGAGTTATTACGAGTGGTTACGATTAGTTCAAGCATTCCGTCCACCACTGTTTTGTATACTTACAACATGGTGCAAGGGTGCCTACATTGGTGTGAGGCTGCCAAAACGGCGCCAGCAGAGGGGGAAAGGACAGGAATGCACTCTATTGTAAATGAACTGATTTGCTGGACAGAGCACTGACATAGAGACAGTTGAAGGTCCCCTGGCCTCTTGTGTAGCAGCTGCTGACTTGGGTTGTGCTACTGCTCCAAGCTGGAACCTTGGAGGGAATCTACAGGCCAGGAGGCTAGGACTTAGTAGAGTGTGGATGGTGAACAGTCCTGCCATAGCTTCTCATATGATTACAGCTATAATATGTGTCTGGGGCCCCAGAAAGTCTGCCCCAGTTGTCACGGGCACAGAAGGAGACCTCATGCAGACAGTGATCCTGACAGAATGACTGACGCTGGTCCCACTCAGCCCTAGCTGTGTAATCCAGGGGTCCACTGGGTCACAACACCATCAATTAAGGCAGTCTTTGGAGAGCAGTGACACTGAAATATCCTAGATATGGGGACATTGCCAGAGATGACTCTGCAACTCTACGTGCAGTTGTGTGGGAATTAAACTACGCCAGAGACAGCAGTTGATGCACCCCCGCTCTCCCTTCAGACCAATACCCTACTCTGCTGCACAAATGGGTAGAGACAAACAAGACCCCCAGCCCTCCAGAGGAAATATTTATAGGTACACAATACTGAACTCTATCATAAGTGCACAAGGGATATCTGCAACACATTTGTTGGCGGATGAGGCACCTCCTGACTGCACAGCCTCAATTCTACAAGCCATTCAAGAATTGAGGCAATCACTTGAAGGTAAGATAGCAAAGCTGAGCCTGGATCTCTCCCTGCTCAGGCAAGACCTCAGAAATGCAGAGGACAGTGTGTCAGTGTTCTGCTTTCCCTCTTCTCTCATAACCGAGCTTACAGAACCTCTCTGGAATGCACTTCTGAGTTTAAAGAAGACATTTATTGTTGGTAATTCCCTACCCACAAGTTCCTGAGAGACGAAATTAGTAGATTGGAAGCACACGTTTTAAAAGTAGTTGCAGCAATGAAAGCAAAATATATCAAAGTACTTCTCAGTTGCAATGTACACAGCAAATATAGGTGATAATATTGTAGCATAACTTCAAAGCAAAGCATAAAAGTCAAATTCATCACCGTAGGGCCTATAGTTCAGCTTCATCTTTCTGGGGTCTGCAAGTTGATGACTCTGGTCAACAGCGAGAAAGAGATTCTCTACTCAAACGGGAGGCAGGCAACTGACGTCTAGTTCCTGTCTGAAGTCAAGCAGATTTAATCTAACTCACTGTAGCCCAGAGTCATCCTTAAAATCAAACTCAGTGTGAGAGCCGAAGAACCTTGGAGAGGGGCCAATTCTCTTGAGCTCACTCGCTCTCAGACTGGATTACGAGGTAAACACAAAATCTACGTGCTCTTATCAGATAAGGTCTGGTGTGAAGAAAACAGCTTGGTCCATCTTGTGGAAAAACAAAACTTGGAAAAACACAGCTCATCTGCAATGTCTCAACTGCAATGTCTAACTCCACGTTAAAGCCAATAGGCAGCTAACCTAAATATCAAATGTAATGTCTAATGTCATGTCAAAGCCAATAGGCAGCTAAACTGAATATCAAATGTAATGTCTAATGTCATGTTAAAGCCAATAGGCAGCTAAACTAAATACAGAATGTAATGTCTAACGCCATGTCAAAGCCAATAGGCACCTAAACTGAACACAACATGTAATGTGCTACTGGTGAACATTAAGCAACTAATATGCGCAGTGGTGAAACACAAAGTCATTGGTCAAACACAATTAATAGCATCACAGTCAGGAACTGAGAATTGTATCTCAGAGATTGAAGACTATTCAAATATTTCAGACTCGTATCACTTGCCTCCAAAATGTGGTCATTGAGCTTAAAGCACATGTGGAAGATGCTGAAGGGTGATTTAGGAGGAACAACATCAGGATAAAGGGTATCCTGGAGGGCTCAACTCCCACGCAATTCATTACTATGTGGTTATGGTCCAAGGTCCTGGGGAATGCAGTATCATTATGTTTCTTTGTGGAAAGGGCCCATAGATCCTTAGTCCCACGTTAACTACCAGGAGCACCACCATGGCCCATAATAGCCTGAATTTTCAACTGTGCTGACAGGGAGGCAATCCTGTAGGCAGCCTGCAATTAAGGGCAGTAGTTAAATTCCTGGTCATACCTTTCTAGACTATACCCTTAAAGTGCAGCAGCAACAAAGCTCTTTCCTGGAAGTCAAGCAGAAACTATGTACCATGCAACTAAAATACAGCTCTTGTTCCCAGTGTTTATTAAGGCATTTTTCTTCAACACTCCTGAGAGTGCCAATGATTGGCTGGAGGTATGGCTCAGTTTCTGACAGAGACGATCACTGCTCTCATGTTCATAGCCAGGAGCAATGAGACATGGGGCTGAAAATAGTTATTGTGGTGAAGTCAACAGAATATACAGCATCATCGCTCTGAGGATACTGCCCCGAAAAATCAAAACAGCTATGTCCCTTGTCGGAAGGTGAGCTGTCTGGTGATATGATGAAAACCTGCCTGTTGTCCTTAATAAGGTCTCCTATCACATTGGGGCATTATTTGTATGCCTTATAGATGTGCCGATTTTTGGGGGAATCAATGTACATCTATTGTTAGCCCACCCTTCATTGTGTGGTTTGAGTTAGGAAGAATAGTAGTTGGGCCTAGATGGAAAGGGACCTGGGTCTAGTTCAGTTGCCCAGATAGTGATGGTGTGTAGTTACCCATACTACAGATACATGTCCTATTCAGGGCCAGTGGTACTTGGAATGGCAACCTGTGGTAATACATCGCTGTGAACAGCCCACTACATGAATAATCCCTATCCTTGATTAATATTTTCTCCCCTCCCCAATTGTCAATAGACTTTCTCAAGTCCGTTACCAACCTCCTGATGCCACTACCTAAAGGGCCTTGGGTGCCGGGGGAAGACTTAAACTTCAACAGGATATGTGACTGGGTGGCCAACAGATCTGGTGGGATGGATCAGGGGCACTGTGGCCAGACTTGATTGGCTAAATGTCTGGAGGCGAAGTAACTTTCTGATATCTGTAGAACTCTCCATTCAAGAGAAAGGTGTTTTACATTCTAGTTTGGCACTCAACGTATTTTTCCATCTGGATTATTTCCTTATGCTCAATTCTGAAAATTACAGGGTGATGGAGAATCGAATACTGGCAAAGAGACCTTTGGACCACTCTCTGGTGAAGCTCAATATTCAGTTTGGGCCTGAACACACTGGAATGAGTTGAAATCTCAGCATATGGTGGCTGACTGACCCATTAATACTCTTTACACATGCAGGCCATCTTCCAGCAGATGCTGTTGAAGGAGGCAAGAGGTGCATGGCTTGCTACTCAATGCCACATCTATGAGTGGGGCGACAAAGCTTGTAAACCACTCCACTGGCTATGCACAAACGTGAGTAGGTGGGACCTTATTGCCTTTATCACAGATGGCAAGGGAAATGAGGTGAGAGACAACCCCAACACGGTGTGATGCTTTAAAACTTTGTATGCTGGCCTTTATTCCTCATCCACTGAACACAGAGCTACTGAGTTGGACAAATTCATGGCTGATGTCCCAGTAAGGAATAGGTCATTGAGGACAGGGATCTCATAGAGGAAAATATCACTGCTGAGGAACTGGGAGATGCACTGGGTTATGTACAGTCAGGCAAGACTCAAAGCCCCAAGACACAAAGCACCTTTTTTAATGGTTTCCAAGTCATGGCTGGGAGGACCCCGGGGAGGTTTTCTTGCATGCTCTGAAGTGGGGAAAGCTACCACCTGATTTATGTTTGGCAGACATAGTGGTCATACCTAAGCCTGATCAGCCCCTCAATCTCATTCATATCATCCCATCTCCCTGCTCAACATGGAGGCAAAGATTCGGGCTAAAGCTGTCACCAACCATTTACGTAAGGTGATAGGCTTGTTGGTACATATGGAGCAATCTGTCTTTATGCCTAATCAGGCCACCAGGCATAATATCATGCACTATGGTTGCACTGCTGGCAGGCTGGTGGTATCCCGGGAATTCTTTCTTCCCGACCTCATCAAGACTTTTGACTCTTTGGAATGGGACTTCTTGTTTTAACCTCCTCACCAAGATGAACTTTGTCCCTAAATGTTTAAACTCTGTAAAACTGATACATAGGGATTTGATGGTGTGAGTCTGGATAAATTACTCCAATTCGGCCACTGCTTGATGCAACGGGTCACCTACAGGGGTGACCTTTGTCAATAGGACAATAGGAGTTGTAACCTCACGAACTTGTCTAGAAAACACACTCCAGCGGGTGACTTCTACCATACTGTCTGGTGAGAAGGCCCCTTCTGGGAGAGGTACTTGGTTGCCTGGAGAGGTGGGGGCTTCCTAGGGATCCTAAAATAACTTTATTACACATCACAAATTGCTGAGATAGTAACAGATACAAAATCACTTTGCTGTGAATGGGCCTTGTGATCGTTAAGAGAGACATTGCCAGATTGTGGAAGGCCTCTGAGCCTCCACTGGGGGAGATGTGGCAGAAGGGAATTTATCATTGTATGAACATTACAAGGTCTGGAAAGATGGACGTCTATTGAGATATTTTCTCCTCAAACCCTATGGTAGCAGAATTTGGACTTTGGACCATGAAATAATACTCATTCAGACCAAAAAGGGTTACAATGGGGTTAGTTGAAGGTGTTGCATGTGGTGAAGTTGATAGTGTCAGGTTAATGAACGGTTTATATGAACTCCATTCTTAAGGAAATGTGCTAATGCTTATTAGTAATGGGATCATGTGACTATACCTCCTTTGTTTGTAATACCGTGAAATTAAATCAAATGTGTTATAAAAAAATCTGTAGGGATTGGCAGGCACAAAACCTTATGTTTATTGTTAGTGGAGAAGATTCAACTCTAGCTTCCTCTGAAGAATGGCAGGTTGCTGCTCTCCAGTCAACAAATGTAATGCTCTACTGAACAACATGTCTGGTGTAAGCCAGGAAAGTTTTGTCATTCAGCTTAATCAAGATGTGGTGTTTGTGTGAGGTTTGCCAATAGCTTTGGTACTTTGGTTGTGTGTTTTAATTTTGAGCAGTTACAATGTAAGAAATGTGCTTGAAATAAGTGAATGCAAGCCACTCTGACTTCCAAAGCAAGAGCATTTCAAACGTTTGCAACAATTTTTTTATCACTTCACGCTACTGGTTGACTTTGTGCAAAGCATGGAAATGTCATTGGTGAAAGACAGCATTTGTGGATTGTTTTACACATTTGTGACACTGCCAAATTAGTCTACCTACTTAGAGTCCCTTTTGAAGCATTGTGGTGTGAGTCAACAGTAGTTAGGGGTCATGGAGCAGAGGCAGGATATCACCACATTTATAGGGATACATGGATGTTTTTGCTCGGTTCAAGGAGTCCTGAGGGTGGGGCCCATAGTGTTTGGACAGGATGTTAATGTCCATGAGGCAGAGGAGGATATGGGCTGCAACTTTTCCTTTATTCTGAAAAAACAGCATAACTACCTGAGAAACAACTGAGCGCTGCATAAACTCTTGGAAAACCTGTGTTGAAATCAATGAACCGGTTCAGACCTCTGCTTTACATGTACACATGGGATGACTAGAAGTGGGACATACCACTTGTTAAAGGATTGAGAGGCACATAGGGAACAAGCAGTAAGAACCTGCCAACTGCTCAGTAGGTGATAAATGAGGGTCGATTTAAGGAGGTGATTATACAGGCACAGCCAATTGAGAGTCCTAAAGGAAGATTGTTGGGTGACTAAAATGTCTCAAATGGCTCAGAGACCAAAAAGGTTTTTGGATACATAGAACAGTGCAATTTATTGTATGACATTCACAGACACAGAAGATGAAACAGTGAATTTCCTTTGCTGACATTTGCAGAAACAACAAACAGAAGAAAAAGACACAACTTCCATAATATAATAAATTATCTCTTACTAAATGTCTCCATGAAGGAGGTACTACAACTACCATGTGGGAACCCCCTTCACCTGTGGCAGCTTATAATGGGCCCTTCAACTTTACCCTCTCAAAAATTATACAATGTGAGATTCACTCTAGATTCAACGTTGTTGCTGATGCCACAGCTAAACAATGTCACAAAGAATGAGTTCTACAGACTGTGAATCCTTTAATCATCTCTCTATTCCTCCTGCTTCAACTTAGGCCCTTCCCATGGAATGGTCATCACCAGAACTGACAACTGCACAATAATCTAGGGAGGCTTTGCTGCCAATACTACGGTCAAGTTAACAGTTCAGGATCATGCATACTGTCATCTTTAGCCTAAAATACACAAACTAGGGGTTTATTTATAACTTGGCAGGTGGCCAGCCTCCGTTCTCCCTGCAGAGGACAACCCACTGAATGTAGAGATCCCACCAAGTCAGTGAGGATAGTATTGAGGACAAACTTGGCCTCTTACTAGATTGTCAACATTCTAAATCAACTCCCTTGTAAAATTCCAACTGTAAAGGGGAAAGGGGACGCAAGGATAGACTAATATCCAAGGAAAATAACTTCACAGTCCTGTCACAGAAGGTACTTCTCAACATATATCCCTCCCTGGGGCAAATATAACAAACTATGCATAAGATAACATTGCAAAGGGAATACAAAATAAAATAGGATTCTCCAATAAGAGTACAAAGTTAATTCACAGACTTTTAGCCGTTGTGGAGGACATGTATTTATGGTACTGTTCCTCCTTTCTGGTGTTTCCATACTATTCTGGCTACTTTTATCTTTGGAATATGGATTCTCCATGACACTCACCGGACAATGAGCTATCCTATCCATGCTCCACATTTTACCATCTTCCAATATTACAGTGTTTTGATTTACTCTACAGATTTTAGATGGTTGGGAAGCTTGTTGAACTTGTTCATAGAGGGAGTTTTACCACTACCCACTGTCCTATCTTCCATTTTTGATCCTAGGTGCCCCATTTCTTGTTGTATGAGGTTTTGTACTTTTGTTGGTGAGCATGAACTGATTCTGCCATGGCTTCCCTATTTATCCATACCGGTTGTCCTCCATTGAGCCAACCAGGGTTGAGTTTAGAGCTTGGTTTCTTTCCTCTAAGGGACATGAAGACGATACACCTGTTGTTGAACTAAGAGAAGTGTAGTATGCCCATATGCTGTCTCTTACGGTTGTCTGTATGTTTTTTTTGTTGTTATGTAAGTCAATTGGATAGTTTCTTTTATCATTTTATTAGCTCTTTCTACCAATCTGTTGGCCTTAAGACAGTACAGAGGTGTATTCATGATTGATTGACTGATTGGTAGGGTTTTAAGAAAGTTTTGAGTTTGCCTGACACCAATTGTGCCCCATTGTCAGTTATTATTGTGCCAGGAATGCCTTCCTGTAAAAATGTGTCTGATAGAAATTATATTAATGACTTTGGGGCTGATTCCAACCCTGGTGGTCCGAGACCGCCAGGGTTGGGGACCGCGGGAGCACCGCCAACAGGCTGGCGGTGCTCCCAAGGGCATTCTGACCACGGCGGTATGGCCGCGGTCAGAAACGGAAAACCGGCGGTTCCCCGCCGGTTTTCCGCTGCCCTGAGGAATCCTCCATGGCGGCGCAGCTTGCTGCGCCGCCATGGGGATTCCGACCCCCTCACCGCCATCCTGTTCCTGGCGGTTGTGACCGCCAGGAACAGGATGGCGGTGAAGGGTGTCGTGGGGCCCCTGGGGGCCCATGCAGTGCCCATGCCAATGGCATGGGCACTGCAGGGGCCCCCGTAAGAGGGCCCCACCAAGATTTTCAGTGTCTGCCATGCAGACACTAAAAATCGCGACGGGTGCAACTGCACCCGTCGCACCCTTCCCACTCCGCCGGCTCCATTCGGAGCCGGCTTCCTCGTTGGAAGGGGTTTCCCGCTGGGCTGGCGGGCGGCCTTCTGGCCAGCCCAGCGGGAAACACAGAATAACCGTGGCGGTCTTCTGACCGCGTAGCGGTATTCTGTCGGGGGAACTTTGGCGGGCGGCGGAAGTGGAATCACCCCCCTTTGTTCTTGTGTTATTCACAAATGTAGTTTAAACCCAATGTAAACGATAAGCACAAAGATGAATTTGTGATTTATTCAAGTAATGTTGCTAGGACCCACTAAATCTAATCCTAATTTGTCTCATGGATAGATGGTACATCCTCTGAAAGTGGAGCTTTCCTTGTTATTTTAGATTTATCACTTTTTCCACATGCATAACATCTCTAACTTTGTGTTCTATCATCTTATCTATGTTGGGAAACCAGTATTCTGCCCTGAACTTGTTCTTAGTTAGGTTTCTTCCTAGGTGACCCTCATGTGCCATGTTTACAATACGTTCACTTAAATCTTCTGGGGGTGTAATTTTGTTACCAGTCAATATGTACATTCCTTGAATAAACAACTCATTTGTTACTTTCAATACAGTTGTAATTGCTCAGCAAATGCTTTGCATTTTTCAAGCCACCCTTGCAGTTTTTCCTCTTAACACCTGATAAGGTTACATCCCTGCTGGCACTATCTTCCCATTCTCTTTCTAGTATTGCAGGGATAATAATGGAAAGAACAGTTTCATTAGACGTTACTGTGGAATTGGGAGTGGAATCAGGAATAGGTAGTCTTGAGAAGCAGTCAGCTGCCTGATTCTTTGCTCCTGGCACATACTCTGTTCTGAAGTTATAACCTTGCAATCCTAGCATCCACTCGGCTAGTCGCGGAGTGATGTTCTGAATGAGTATTAACGGCTTGTGATCTGTTCTTAGTAAGAATGGTAAGCCCCAAATGTAAAACCTGAAATGAATAATGCTCCAGAAACACACTAGTGCTTTCTTTTCGATTGTGGAATATTTTAATTCTGAGCCTTTAAGTTGTCTGGAAGCAAAGGCAATCACATTTCCTGTTCCTTATACTATCTGTGGTAGGGTGGCTCCGAGACCTATGTTACTGGCATTAGTTGTTAAAATTGTTGTATGGTTAACATTGAATGTGCCTATTTCAGGGGTGTTAACAATTGCTTCCTTGACTTTTGTAAAAGCTTTTGTATCTGTATATTTCCGTTCAAATAGCATACACTTTTTGAATAGTAATTGTTGGATTTGTACAGTGTCAGAAAAGTTCTTCACTAATTTTGGCATATAATCTGCAAGTCCTAAAAAAGATTTAGGTTCTACCTTGTTAGAAGGTGTGGGGGCAGTTCTCACAGAGTCAATGAGGCTGATTTATGGTTTAAAAACATCGTTAGAAATGGTGTGGCCAAAGTAATTAACCACTGTTACACCAAACTTTTTTTCTCTTTTTTATGATTAAGCCAGTTGATTGGAGCTCCTTGAGGACCATTCTCAGATTCTCATTGTGTTGTTTTTCTGATGACATAAATATTAAAATATGATCTTGGAAGCACAGTGTGCCAACACAGACTTTTAGTACATGCTGCATTATCCTTTGGAACACCACAGCAGCAGAAGCTAATCCAAAAGGAATTTTTCCAAAACGTTACGCTCTAAAGGGTGTGGTGAAAGATGTTAGTGGATTTGAATCATTATGGAATGCCACTTGGTTGTATGCTGCTGCAATGATCACTGACAACTTGAAAGCAGAAAGTAGACTTGCCTCACGACCTGTAACGTGATTAACCTCACTGGACCCATTTGAGACTTCATTTCTATATTAGGTTTTCATTTCTTTTATACATTCAGTGGTATGTTCTATTCCCTTGGCAAAATCTATCACTTCCTGTAGATTGGAGTTCAACGCAAGTAGTTTCTCCTGCACTTTAGTATTGTTTGTGCACCTTACCTGTTGATCACATATGAGGGAATCAGTGAGTGGTCCACATTCACACGTCTGACAACCCGCTCAGTACAGCAATATAATAAGTTATTTTCTTGTTCTTGCCTTGTGCCCTACAAAAAAGTATGCCTTTCTAAGACTACATTTAATTTCTCTTTGAAGTAATCCTCTAACCTTCTCAAAGTGTTCTGATATGCATCTAGTTGGCCTTCTCCATCTCCTTCTTCCGTTAACGTGTGTTCTCGGAGATCCTCATATATTTTCCTAGCATAAATCCCTATATTGTGTAGTAAGATGTGCTGTTTTCTTATCGGAGTCATTTTTCCCTCCAATTGAAATGAGATATTATTAAAAAATGTTATCCAATGTTCCCATGGTAGATCTGGTTCTCCTACTTCGTTAAGGAACTGTGGGGGCTGATTCATATTACCAGCTTCCATAATAACTAAAAAAGAAGTAATGGAGAGTTTAATGTAATGACAACGGAAGGCAAGAAATCTAGGCCACTGAATAACTAGTTTCTTGGATTGTAGTAACTGTATATAACCTCAAGATGAAGCACTAAAACAATAGCAAATAGGATGGAATTACTTGAGTCAATGCATGAATATTTGTAGAAGAAGGGGTTACCAATCCTAAGGCCTTTGTAAAAGAAGGAGTTACCAATGCTAAGGCCCTTACACTTTCAGAAGAAATATTACCATTTCCAAGGATTAACATAAAAATATAAAAGAAAGCAGAGGCTCTTACAAGGAATTATTAGAATTGCGATTGGTAATAAACAAATACCATTTTACATCGAATCCTCTTACTGTGCTTTAGAAGAGTCAATAAAACAATCCGGCAAGTACTCTTTCAACAGAAGTAGTTCTTGTCACATTTGCGAGCAGTTTCCTCATTGCAGAAGGTGGGGCCAGAAAAGCAAGATTGAAGTTCCTAACAAAAAAACTGACAGGTCCTTTTTCTACCAAGGTAGTTCCTGTCACATGTGCAGGTGAATTCCTCATTGCAGAAGGTGGGCCAGAATAGCAAGATTGAAGTTTCCCAGTTAGCCTCCCAGTGAGAACTCTGTAGGGGAAACTCCGAAGGTGTGCAGAACCCCGGTAGTGTGTACAAAGGCCAGAGCAGGTAGCTCTGAAGATCTTGACAGGCTGAGGCACTCTGGTTGACCAAGCAGACCTGAGGGAGTGTACACGAAGGCCAGCACAAGCGTCGCTGAAGGAAACAACCAAAGTCAGCACATCAGACCAGCAGTCCAACAGTCCTGTCAATGGAGGAACTCTGGGAAAGCATGTCATTCAGGACAGGCGTCGACACCAGTAGAGCCATGTTGGAGGAACATAGCTCATACCAGTAAGTCTATTTCAATATGTGGAAACAGTAAACACATAGCACGCGCCGCTACAATTCCAATGCATCATTTTATGCTGTACAGAAACCGTGACCAAATAGTGCTAGAACAACTCAGTCACTACCCAATACTCTGGATAATGCTGCATGAAGTTACTTAGACAGATTACCACCACAACTATGGCAGCACCAATACATTTTCAGGTATAGGTGCACAGTGATGTAACGCAGAAATATGCTGTGAAGAATGTAGGTCACTGGAGGCGTAAGGGCTGTAGACAGCTGCATACAAGACGATGCAATTATGGCAATGTTATCCTGAAGAATTGAGTTCAGGAGGCAGACAGGAATACACCCATGCAGGAAACACTCCCTATGCACCAACAGATACAATGTCAGACAGTCAAGAACGGACCACTGACAATTTGGAAGTGGAAATTAGACTTGCTATCAAAAGTGATGAGAGCTCTACAGGGGTGAAGGCAATCAGCTGTCTGCTACACAGCATCCTATCCTCGCCACCATCAAATATTGAGGACAAACTCCAACATAGGCAAGAAGATGAAGGTTTTAATATCCAGTCACAAGTGTAGCACAGTACAGTGTCTCCAGTCTGACCTAACAGGGCCTCTGACCAGACCATCAACCTTCTAAATCAACTCTTTTGGAAAATTCCAATTGTAAAGGGGAAAGGGGAGGAAAGAGTAATACCAAAGGGAAAGAACTTAACAATCCAGTCACACAAGGTACTTCTCAACAAAAAGGTTTTCTGAAAGTGCTTCAGTTGGTGAGGCAGAAACACTTTCCCCAAAACTGCAGTACTGTTCGGCCATCGTGTTTTGGTGGCACACAACACTTTCCTGCGTTTCAGAAACAAATCCCCAAACAGGGTTTTTTCAGAGAAACAATGAAGAAATGTACCAGAGTTTTATGTCTTTTCCTTCCTGGGAACTCTGTAATTCTCATGGTGGTCATAGGCAGGAAAAATAAATCTTGAAGGGCCCATCTATGCCGGGCATGTCTTCCAATGTTCATTGACCAACAGTCCTATGCGCTTTTGGTCAGCCAGCTGTGGTCCACCATAGAAAAGGATCCCGGTCAATTTACAATAGAGTTCCAGCTCTGCCACAATTTAATTAACCCTCTATATCTTGTCTGCACTTATGTTCCTCTACTAGCTTTTAACCAAAAGGTCAAATTTAGGACGTTAGCGCTCATGTTTAAGGTCCTTCATGGTTCAGTGCTCTACCACACTTCAATCCTACAATTAAAGGTGAATGGGTCTTCAGGGAAATACAATAATTTTCCTAATAGGAAAGCAACGGGGGTGGGACTTAGACTTGCGTGAGGAGGTTGGAGGGGGGGGTGGGCTTCTCCTGTGAAGGCAGTGGGGGGTGTTTAGCTCAGGTGGAGCTGGATGCCTTAGGCTCTGAGCGGGCCTTCTTCTCCACCAGAGAAGGGACACAGGAATGGGAAGGCTGGACCAGGGTGGGCTGTGATGTGGAAGGAGCGGAAAGGGCAAGGAGGTGGGCACGTTTGGGGACAAGACGGGGTGGGCCAGTGGGTTGGAACAGGTCTGCAGGGGAGAGGAAAAGTTTCTTGGGAGCACTTGGGGTGGACATGGATGAGGGCGTGGGAATAGAGGCAGAGGGAGTGGATGTAGGTGTGCGTGTAGTGGGTGCAGCTCAGTATGCTGTGGTGTGGTGGATATCTGATGAGTGGGTGTCTTGGTTAGTTTGTGTGTTTTGGGAGGTGGGGGGTGGACACAGTAGGAGAAGACAGACAGCTAGTGTGGATGTATGTTGGGTGGTTGTCTGGAAGTCTGGTGAGTGTGCTGCATGTGTCAACAACTGTAGAGGTGGTGAGTGCAGGTGTGGTGTATGGGGTGCATATATGGCTCTCTGCTATTGTGGAGAGTGCAGGAAGAGGAACAGTAACAGTGAGTGAAGGTGCAGTGCATGAGGGTGTGGATGTAGAGGGGACGGACAGGGAGGTGGGAGAGGCGGGAACACTGGGGGAAGTGGACGTTGTTGTGTGTGTAGGTGTCTGTTGGCTGTGTGAATGCTTGTGGTGGGAGGTGTGGTGCTTGTGTTTGGAAGTGTGTTTCTTGTATGTTGATGTGCCTGTAAGCGGGTCTGATTGTGTGCTTTGGACGGGTAAAGGGAGTGGGGTGCTGGAAGGGGTAGAGGAGGTTGGATGGGGGACGGAATGGCCAGGGAAACTAGCTGCCATCCAAGTGGAGGCCAGAGCCTGAAAAGATCTCTGTAGGGCAGATACGGCACCATGAATGCCATCCAGATAGGCATTGGTCAGCTGCACCTCAGAAGCCAGACCCTGGATGGCATTGACGATGGTTGTCTGCCCAACAGAGATGTTTCTCAGGAGGTCAATAGCCTCCTCTGTGAGGGCAGCAGGGCTGACTGTGGCAGGGGAGGAGGTGCCTGGGGCGAAGGAGACGCCCACCTTTCTGGGAGGGCGGGCACAAGCAACTCGGTGGGGAGGTGAAGGGAGGGCGCTGATGGTATGGGTGGTGGCGGAAGATCTCACGGTAGTGGTGTGTCCACTAGGGTCCGCCACTGCTGGAGGACCCCCAACGGAGGAGGTCTCAGAGTCACTACCTCCTGTGGTAGTAGCCTCCCCAATGGAAGTCCCCTCACCCTCCCACCCGCTGGTTCCCTGGACGTCCGTTGTCTCTGCCTCGGAGGATCCGTGGGCCGCTGCCTCCCCACTTGCCGGTGCCTCAGCTCCCTCGCCGACTGTTGATGCTGTACCACACAAACACAAGAGAACAGGGATGGGGCGACAAAACAGGAGAGGCACTTGTAAATAGCTGAATGCTGATACACAATGAAGTATAAGAACAGAAACTGAGCTACTTAACCAATACCACGCAATAACAGAATAATATATTAAACAAAAAGCAATACAATAAATTCAAAGATAATATTTATTAAATGTGTATGTCCATCAAAGCAAAAAATATATCACAAATTCATAAATGTAGCGAACCTGCGCAAAAAAATATATTTACAATTTCAGGATCAATATATATCTAATCTGTACAAGCTTAATTCATTCATAAATATTAAAAACTACATATTGAATACAAAAAAACAGATAATACAACAAAAATATTGACATACAACAATAACTTCCAACAGGATGCAACAATGAATCTTCACGCATCAAAAGTAGGAGCCAAGCCTACGTGCGTTTCGGAGGTAATGATAGGTGGTTGTTTCCGTTCCACGCCAACCAAAGATTCATATAAATTGAAAGATGGAAGTATTACGATTGGTTAAGTAGCTCAGTTTCTGTTCCTGTACTTCAAGTATATTTCCCTGGATGGGCTACTGATCATACCAGGGACCCTCAATAGTTTCTCTCCGTGTGCTGATATACAATGGCCAGACATACACCTAACCAGCAGACACACCAAACAGGCTGCACTGTGCACTATGCACATGGCCATGCCCCTGACTACCGAGCAGTATACTGACCTACACCCATCCCCTGAAATAGTATTGGAGCTTCAGTAGGTGAAACCTGACAGGGACACCCCTACACCCTTTGGGGAACAGACAGTAGATGGACACCAGTCAAATTCCCTGCTCTAAGTACCATGAGCCCTATCGCACACACATTCATCCTTTCAGGCTGAAGTATGGTCTGTGAGTACTCTCCCCCTTGTGACTGCTGTGCAGCCTTCAAGCAGCCATCCAGGTCTGGGTATGCAACCGCCAGGATCCTTCGCATGAGGGGTGTCAGTGCCTGATGGGCACCCCTTCCAGGTTAGGAGGACTTCCCCAGCGCCGCAGGTCCTCCCACCTCTTTCGACAGAGGGTGCTCCGCCGGTTGTAGTTTCCCAGGGTCCGTACCTCCTTGGCGATGGCATGCCAATATGCCCTCTTCTGGTGGGCGCTGACCTAGTAGGGTGACACAGAAATGGAATACAGAGGTCAGGCACCTGCACAATGGCAACAGCTGGCAGATTGTCAAACATAGGACAAACAGTACTCCCAGACATGCAGGACAGTGGCACGCAGCATTCCATGCACCATGGCCCATCCTGGCTCACAGGAGCACACATCTGTGCAATCCACTCCATCCATTACTCACACAGTGCCCCCCAAACCCGGACTCACCTGTACCTCTGGCTGTCTGTAGAGTATATTGTACAGGGGCAGGACCCCTTCCACTAGTTTCTCCAGTTCTTCCTGGGTGAAGGCCGGGACCCTTTCCCCTGCACCACGTGGAACATCCATAGCCAGAGGCAGGCCACAGCAATACACAGAGTGGAGTACCTGTCCGCACAAGATCCGGGAGTCAAGTGATCAAACGATGATGAACCTGCGTACGTTCCGCGGCGGTAACCGTCACTGCAGGCGGCGATCATGATACGCCAGGATTACCCATTGACATCCATGTTAGCCAATGAGGTTGCGAACAGCGGTCAACACGGCCGTACGCTGTGACGTAAACCGCTAGTGGTATAAGGTCACTTCCACAATGAAGGGGCAAAACTACAGTGGGCAGACATTTTGCCATAACCTACGCATCTTGAAATTCATTATACTCACAATGCTGGGCCTACTGCCATATTAAGCACCTAGGCCTCCATCCATTGAGTATATAATCACACTTGATTTACTCTGTTCTCTCCTAGTGATGTACATGTACATCTGTCAGGTTGCTGTTATTGTACAAACACTACTATGAACACTGCACTGCATGTATTTATTTAGCAAATATGCCAATGTATGTGTGCACACCACTCCTTTTTCTTACCCCTCATAGGTACCGACCCTTGTGGCGAGGAAGGGCACCATCGGTGGTGTACAGACCACTTGTGGATATGGGGACCATGGTGAAGCGTCAGATCATTATCACTTACAGACTCACACGTGCAACTATTCAGGACCTATGTGCATTACTGGATCCTGCACTGATTCCGGGAAATCGTAATCACCATGCCATTCCAACTGAGGTGCAGGTGCTCTCCGCACTCCATTTCCTGGCCACAGGCTCATTTCAAGTGACAGTGGGCATGGGTGTTGGTTTCTCACAGCCAATGTTCAGCCAGGTACTGACAAGGTTTCTGAATGCATTTGTACAACATCTGCAGTCCTATGTGCAGATTCCCCCAAAGTGCTGACCTCCTTGCCATTAAGTCTGACTTCTATGCCTTTGCAAACATTCCCCATGTCATACGTGCCATCAATGGCACCCACATTGCTATCATCCCCCCAAGAGTGACTGAACAGGTGTACAGAAATAGGAAGAACTTTCACTCCATGAACATCCAATTGGTATGTACTGCAGACCAGTACATTTCCCATGTGAATGCCATGTTTCCGGGTTCAGTCCATGATTCATTTGTTTTGAGGAACAGTAGTGTGCCACAGAAAATGGAACAACTACAAGAGGACAGAGGGTGGATCATAGGTAAATTGGCGTGTCTCTAACTAACACATTGCAGAAAACCAGCCTGTCTGACTAAGGGGCATTACAATGACAACTCTATATTGACCATTTCTCTAGGTGATTCTGGCTATCCAAACTTACGTTGGCTCCTGACACCAGTGAGGAATCCCAGGACGGATGCAGGGAGGAAATACAATGAGACCCATGGACGTACTAGGAGGGTGATGGAGCCTACTATAGGTCTCCTCAAGGCTAGATTCTGGTGTCTACATATCTCTGGGGGTTCCCTGGCATATGGGCCTAATAAGGTGTGTAGAATAGTGGTGGCCTGCTGCATGCTGCACAGCGTGGCTGTGAGACATTCTGTCCCCCTTTTGGAGGTGGAGGGTGCTATAGGTCCTGATCATTTACCTCAGATAGGTGAGGAGAGTGATGGTGAGGGTGAGGAAGGGGAAGATGTCAATTCCAGGAACCAACTGATACAACTCTACTTCCAATAACTGTGTGGGACTTAAGCCTGTAATTGTGGTTAGTGACTGATACTGTGAGTGTGTCATGTCATATGGGGGGATTGGTCATGATAGGCAAGACATGGACCTCTTCAGCATGGTACTAACAGACAATATATGCATTACCTCCTTGCATAATTTGAAACACACATTACCACCACCAAGCACAAATCAACAATAACGTTGTTCTCTGCCAGTTGCATCCATACTCCACTTTGTTCAACAGTGAAGACAGGGGACAGTGTTACAGGTGAGAAATGTTGTTTATTGGTCGAATACAGTGAAATGTGCTATGTACAGTGATGGAAGCCGTAAGGGTTGGGTGTTCTCTAAACCGACTTGGTGGCAGCCCTGTTGGATGTAATAGGTGGGTCCTATTTGCAGTATAGTACTTTATTTAGCCCTCAGCTAAGTGTAGTTGCTGAATGGGTGGGATGGTTGCTTTGCAGTAGTAGCAGTTTCAATTGTTGGAGTGGGGCTTGTTCTTAGCTGGGTTTCCAGTGCCATATCTTGGCCTGAGACTACGTTTGGGCACCTGCTGTGGAGCTTTTTGGGGTGGCATGGTTGTCCCTTGTGATTCCTGGGAGGGTATTTCCTGTGCTGTTTCTGCTGCTTGGGCCATCTGTTGCTGGTTGTCCAGGGCTGTTGTGGGGGCCTCTTGTCCGGTGTGGGTGTCTGACTGTTTGTTGACCAACTGAAGCAGTGCTGCAGCAATGGTGGCCATTGTGGCATTGTGTTCCTTCCACTGCTCCATGGCCTGTTGGTGTTGTTCCAGCTGCATCCTCTGACTTTGCTCCAGGGTGGACACAATCTGTGCCAACCTGTCTTGGGTATGTTGGTAGGCCCCCAATACCTCTGCAATGATGTCCTGGGCTGTTGCATCCATCCGGTACCCGACCCCCTGACCCACTGGGGCACTTGACCTTGCCCTGGCCCCCTGTGTCTGTGTCCCCTGCGCAGGTCTTGAAGTGCCACTTGTACTGGGGCCCTCACCTACCTGCATGTTGGGAGTGGGAGACTGTGGCCTCTGTAGCTGTGTTTCACCTGTCTGTGCCCTGGGTCCACTGGTGTGGGTATGCCTGCCCTGTCCCGCTAGTCTTGACTGGGTGTTAGGGGTGAAAGTGGTTTACTGGGTGGGGTTGCTGCATGGTGAGCATCCAGGGCTGTGTGAGGGGCCTGCCTGCTCATCAGTGTCCAGCGGTCCTTCGCCAAGGTCTTGTGATGTGCCTATGTCGCCCTGGAGTGCTGTGGCACTCTTTGTCCCCTCCATTAGGGTTGCATGGGTGGGGGTGCCTGTTGGGGGACATAGACATGTCTGTTACATATGCATGAGGGTTTGAAGTGTACAGAACTCTGCAATTTTGTGCTGGTGTGACTTTCAGTGGCCTCCCAGGGTGCCTTCGTGAGGTGGACAATGCATTTAGTGGCAGTGGTGGGGTTACATTGTGGTGGGGGTTATTATTCCATTGTGGGTACATGCAGGGGTGGGTGGCTGTGCACAGCAGGAGTGATGTGGGCCTGGTAGTGAGTTGTGGGTAATGTAGGGTGGTGGATGTGGTGGGTAATGGCTGGGTGGGGTGTGGGTCTAGGTGGGTGTTGGTGGGGTGGTGCACGCATTGCAGATGTGTTGTATATGGGGTAATTGTAGATGACTTACCCGAGTCCATTCCTCTAGTGAGACCAGTGAGTCCCTCTGGGTCCAGGATAGCGAGTACCTTCTTCTCCCAGTCGGTGTAGTCGGGTGGTGTTAGTGGGGGTCCTCCCCCAGTCTTCTGCACTGTGATGTGGTGCCTGGATGCCATGCCCCTGACCTTCCCCCGCATGTCATTCCATCTGTTGCGGATGTCGTCCCTGGTGTGTGGATGGTATCCCACTGCATTCACCCTGTTGACATTGGTCTGCCACAGCTCCAATTTCCGCGCAATGGGTGTGTGCTGCACCTCGGACCCGAATATTTGTGGCTACACCTTCAGGATCACGTCCACCATGGTCCTTAGCTCCATTTCGGTTAAGCGTGGATTTATGGGGGGACATGGTGAGGGTGGTGGATGGCATTGGGACTGGGGACGGGGTATGGGTGCTCCTGTGTGGGTCGATATGTGTGTCTTCCCTGTCTGGTTCTGGTGCTTTCCATCTTCTGGTCCTGGTTTCGTTGCAAGGGGTTGTGGGGTGTGTCTGGGGGTGTTTTATGGTGTTTTGGATGTGTGTCAGGTGTGTGGGTGATAGGCCTAGCCAATGTGCGCACTTGTTGTTAGGCCCACTTGCCGCCCGTGGCAGTCGCAGCTGCCAATGGTCTTCCGTCCTCCACTGTCCGCCGAGATGATTTGTGCATCATTATTTGGAGAGCGGGATGTAGGTGTGCTTGTTGGTGGCGGGTGGGGTGGGCCGGGATTCCCGCCAACAGGGTCCTGGCGGGGAGTGGTGGTCTGGGAATTTTTGGCGGGGTTGGGTTTTTCTATCATAATATGGCGGGTTTCCATTCGCCACTGCCGGCGGGATTCTGTTCACCGCCGACATGGCGGTCGGCGGTCTTTCCCGCCATGTTCATAATGACCGCCTTAATTTGGAGGGAACTTAATATACGGGTTGTCATTGTCCTTGAAATACCTTCCCACATACACAACATACATACTAGAAGCATGCACATAATAGATCTTACTGTTATCCACACCTTTAGTGAACTGTTCCTTCATGTAACAATTTTATAGTAACTCCAGAGGACCAGAATATACCTCAAATACTTAAGTTGTATATTTATATATTTATTTTAGTGTTATTACAAAATTTAAATTATTTTGTATTTAGTTCTGGTTTCAAAAATAAGAAACATAAATTCTTACTGGACTCACTGGTGATTCAGGCTCACTTTCTGATGCTGGGATATGATTTTCAATATCAGTACAGCAGCCAAGACAGGGATCCATCGGAGAGGCTGTTCCAAAGTCCTCTGGGAAGCGCTGAATTACATCGATCTCTCCCATTGTCTTTAATAAGGCAGAGGGGGTAAGATACATTAATTTAACATTGGTGAAATAGGAATACCACAGTCAAATTGAACAGAGTGAATACAATAACTTAGCAAGCCCAACTGCCCTGGAGGAAACTATTAAAATTGATCATTTCACACCACAATCTCTGAAATAAATTGGTTAAAAAGCAATGAGTGTTTCAGACAATGTTATTATTCTGGATATGCAAATTGGTTCCATCATTATACAAAAGGGATAAAGTACCTTTGTTAAGTTCTACCTTCAACTTCTATTAATTTTCTCACTCTGTCCATTCCAAAGAGATTCTCTGTCATATAATATAAATGAGAACCTATGTTGAAGTTGGACAGTTGTCACAATCTCATTCCTTAAACTTACTCCTCAGGTTAAACACATCTAAGTCTCGGGCAACAGAACATTTTTGCAATCATTCTTCAGTATCATTGTTCAAATTGTAGGAAAGTAGCCTCTTTCTTGTGTGGTTACCCCTGCTTTTTGCCTGTTTGTCAGTATGTTTGACTGTGTTCACTGGGATCCTGCTCACCAGGACCCCAGGGATTATGCTCTCTCCTTTTAAACGTGGTTGCTGGAACCTTTTTGACCCCACACTTTGCATACTGGTGCCCCATGTAAGTCCCTAGTATGTGGTACACTGGTACCCAGGGCCTTGGGGTACCAGGGAATCCCCATGGGCTGCAGCATGTATTATGCCACCCTTGGGGAGAGCCCATGCAAAGTGTTCTGTAGGCCTGCCATTGCAGCCTGTGTGAAAGGGTGCATGCACACTTTTTCACCATAGCTCACTGCACCAGGTCACTATAAGTAATCCCTATGGCAGGCCCTCCAAGCCTAGAGGGCAGGGTGCACTAGCAGAGGTGCCCCCACAAACTCCAGTGCCATTTTCATGGACTTTGCGAGCGCGGGGACACCATTTTACGTGTGTACTGGACATAGGTCACTACCTATGTCCAGCTACATAATGGTAACTGCAAATCTAGGCATGTTTGGTGTCAAACATGTTGCAATCATACCCCAATACTGCTGCCAGTATTGGAAATATGATTCCATGCACTCTGGAGGCTCCTTAGAGGACCCCCAGCATTGCTACCACCAGTCTTCTCGGGTTGTCCGGGCAGCCCAAACTGCTGCCACCCCTCAGACAGGTTTCTGCTCTCCTGCTGCTTGATCTGATCAAGCCCAGGAAGGCAGAACAAAGTATTTCCTTTGGGAGAGGGAGGTGACACCCCCTCCCTTTGGAAATAGGTGTGACTGGGTTGGGAGGGGAAACATCCCCAAGCCACTGGTATGCTTTGAAGGGCACATTTGGTGCCCTCCGTGCATAAACCAGTCCACACCGGTCCAGGGAGCCCCAGTCTGGCCAATGGAAATGGGACCACTCCGCTGTCCATCACCACCCAAGGGGTGGTGCCCAGAACTCCTCCAGAGGGTCCCTGGGTTCTGCCACCTTGAATCCAAGGTTGGCAGGGACCTCTGGGAGCATCTGAGGGGCCAGGCCAGGCAGGTGACGTCAGAGCCCTCTCCTGATAACTGGTCACCGGCTAGGTGACTAACCCCCCCCTTTCAGGACTATTTAGGGTCTCTCTCTTGGGTAGGCCCTCAGATTTGATATGCAAGATTCCAGCAGGACTCCTCTGCAACTTTTACATCAACTTCTGGCCACTGGAACCACAACTGGACTTCACAGGAACCTACAATCTGCAGCTACAGCGGCAACTCTACTCTGCAACATTGTTTCTCTGGCTCTTCCTAGCAACTGCAACATTTCCCTGGCTGTGCATCCTCTGAGGGCAGCAAGTCTTCAGCCTGCACCAAGAAGCAAGAAGGAATCTCTCTTCAAGTGAAGGAGTCACTCCCCTGCATCCGCAGGCACCTACTGCAACAACGACCTGCTGCGTGGATCTCCTCTCTCCCTGAGCTGCGTGGATCTTGCAACACGGGTGGTAGTCCAGAGTAGTCCTCTTGGTCCTCTCTGGTAGCTTTCCAACTTTGATGGAAGTAAGCCATTGCCTTCCCACGCAGGACAGTACGTCATGCACTGCATCTCTTGCAGCTGCCAAGGCTTGTTTGCAACTCCTCCAAGTGATCTTCAGGCAATGTGTAGCTCCAGCCCCCAGCACTCCATCCTGCGAAGCACAGACCTCTACGGGGTTCTTCTGCTGCGTTGGATCCCTTTCTGTAGTGCTGTGTGTGCTCTCTCTGTGACTTCTGTGTCCCCATCCTGTGGGACTCCTGTGGGTGCTACCTCTGCTCCTGTGGGCTCTCTCTATCACCGAGGGTCCCCGCTGACTAACTCTCCCGGGTTGAGTCCTCCTGGGCCTTGCTAGTCCCCAGGAGCTCCACTTTTCCACCACCAACCAATTTGCCTTTGCCAGGGCTTGTTGGTGGAATTCCTGCACCAACACCCATCTGCTATCTTCATTACAGTGTGGGACATTTTCTGCATCTCTCAAGAACTCTTCTCCGGCTCCAGGGCTGCAGTGCTGACCTGATCTTCATCACTGTCTACCAACTCCGGCAAGTACATCTGTGTGGGAAGTAGCTCATACTCCTCCTGGACTCCACTGTGACTTTTGGACTTGGTCCCCTCTCTCCACAGGTCTTCCTCTCCTGAAATCCAAACCTGGTTTCTAGCAGTCTGGTCTGGGTGACTTCCTTTCTTCTTTTTCTTCCTTTAGGGTGGTTTGGGGAAATTCCAGTGATTTACTCCTGCTTTTCTGGTCACTGGGGGTCCTGTGTTAATTACCTCTGTGGGTTTCTAGTGCTCTCAGCTCCACTCTACACATTCCACTTACCTAGGTGAGGGCCCTGTGTTCGCATTCAATTTTTTTAGTGTATGGTTTGTGCTCCCTCTAGGGTCACTATTGTCTAACTGCATTTCCACTGTTTTCTAACCTTTTCTATGGCTATTACTGTTTACTACTGTATATAATTAGTGTATTACGTACTTCATATTGGAGGGTTGCCCATCTAGTACTTAGTGGTATTGTGTTACCAAAAATAAAGTACCTTTATGTTTGTGTTTTCTTTCATGTGTGTGAGTGCTGTGTGACTACAGTGGTTTTGCATGAGCTTTGCATGTCTCATAGATAAGCCTTGGTTGCTCATCCATAGCTACCTCTGGAAAGCCTGGCTTTTAGACACTGCCTACACTACACTAATAGGGGATACTTGGACCTGGTATAAGGTGTACGTACCCTAGGTATCCAGCACACACCAGGCCAGCTTCCTACACAAATTATTAGCAATATTAAGGTTGTATAGTTAATCCACTAGAGGTTTCATATAATTACCACAACATATACATAGTGCACAATTTGGGCAGGGAATAGAAATGATGCCAAACATCATCAATATGGGTCCATATATCATCAGTCAAATATCTTGAAATATTTTGTGACTTTAATCTTTCAGCCCAAAATATCATTGTATTTCTTAGTAAATTAGCATATTTGGCCCTGAAACATTAGCTTTTAATTTCCTCAATATACACAGATTTTAGCAAGAAAAATCATATTCCTTTTTTAGTGAATCTCATTTGCTCCTCCAAACACCAGCTTGTAATTTTCTGAAATAGATACATTTTGCCCGGAAATATCAGTTTGCCATTTGGAACGACTACAATAATTGTGTCCACAAAAAGTGTTACATTTTTAACAAACCACTGCTAGTCATGGGTATCACAATCCCTGGTATCCTTGTCATATGTCTGCCATTGCCAATACATCACTGGCTCCTCCATCAAAGAGCAGTCGTTGCCATCGTGTACCAAAATTACAAATATATATGCCACTAGGCAATCACTCCATGTACCTATGAATGGTCTAATATGCGCCAGACAATTTAAGCATATATCAGTCAATGTAATCATTTCCTTTTGCTAGTCACAAATATGATGTACCCCGGTTGTACCCCAGGGGTGTCCACTATGCGTAACAATGCAATGAGGTGCTCCCTTTATACCTAAGTGGCAATTAATGCCTTGATGAGCCTTATTCGCTCCCCCATATGACAGCTAAAGGCATGGTTTATCCCTGTATCCTTCATATGCTACGCGATGGCATAATGTGCCCCCATTTTCTCCACATGCCAGACAGTGTAATAGTGTGCCCTTATTATCCCTCATTTGCTAGTTAATGCCAGTATTGGTCCCAGTCCCTGCCCTATGTTAGTTAATGCTATGTGTCCTGAGTATATCCCATAAACCAGGCAATGTCCTAGTGAGGCCACATTATCACCATATGCCAGCCAATGTCATAAATATGTTTTCTCACTTGCTTGTCAATGTCACACTCTTCTCCCAAACTTCACAACGCACTGCCACTAAGTCACTGTGTCCAGTTTCTCCTTCATATATGATTCAATAACAAGACTGCTCCCTGATGTCCCAGAATGCACCACGATCGGGCCTTGTTTTCAGCTATTCAATCAACGGCCAAGAAGTGACTTTAAGGAATTCACTGTTTCCATTCACCAGGGTACCTTCTTTCCAAATGCACATACAACAACATATGCACAAACATACACCCCCCCCCCACACACACACACTCAGACATATCTATAAAGGAGGGCTTTTATGTGCCATCTAACGCCTCCTGAGCCTAGCATTATGCTAATCACAGGTCAGGGCAGAGGCGCCCCAGGACACTATGGTATAAAGGAAGTGGCAGCAGACACCAGCACGGATTGGCGTCATCAGTATGGGATATATCTTTTGCTCTCTACTGTTAGCTGTTTATCTTGTTTCGATGGCCATTTAATATACATGATTTGTTTTATTAACTTTTCCTGATGTTTTCATTGCCCAACTGTTTTGTGAGCCAACAGAGTCCTTTCTTTCTTGCAGCTTCCCCCTCTTCCCTCTTTTGCATGGTATCTCTGGATCTCAGTTAGTGGAGTGTTTCATTGTTCTTTAATTAAGATATAACAGAGGCGGTTTATTACTCTGAAGAGCTCAGTCTTCTTGATCATGCATTGAATGCATTTACAGTAAGTTGTTCCTGTGACTTGGGTTCTAAGCATTGTATTTTGATTCAATACCATTTCTTTTGCTTCCTTACTCATATTTTTTGTCTTTTGGTTTATGTATAAAGTATTGCAATAGTGCCTCCCACTAGAAATAATTTGAAAACATCTACAACTCCTGGCATTGTCCCCATTGCTCTGAAAAAAGTCATAATTTTTTAATCAAGCTATTTTCATCTGATTTTTTTGGGTTATAAGCATCTGTCGACATAATAGGAGATCAGTTAGGATGGATTACATACATCAGATACACTGATATTTCGGTATACAAGAGTTCAAAGTAACATATCTCAAGACATTCACAGTTATTGCACATGAGGAATATAAGATAACAACTGATTATGAAGCTTGGCCTGTGTTTCTGTCCATAGAGTGTGAAAGAGATGTGCTGGCTCAAAATGAGAGGCGAATATCATTGTCGCTCTGCTGTGTGCATGTTCTCTATAGTATTCTAGTGACACTTTGCGTCACTTTACATGTTCTGGAAAGGTAAGAAAGGTCCAATATGTAACTTTCAGAGGTTTCCGAAAGCAGGTACGGAAAACTAGGAAGGGGGACAGAACCTGGAATTAGGGGAGTGGTATTAGATTTGGAGTATTGGCGGACCGGGGGTGTCTCGGAGGGAGGGTGGGGAAAGAAGGGGAGAAGAGAAAATGGGCAGATGCAGTGATGACCGTCTGATCGGTACGTATTTGGATATATCTCAAAAAGGTCCTTGTGGGGAGGTGGGAGAGCATTAAGTCATGAAGAAGCGAGGGTAGGTTAATTCCAGAGTAGACACCTAGTTGTGGTAAGTCGTGGGCTGCACTGTGTGATGGTCCTTGGAGTGCATTAGAGATTATGGCCCATCATGGCCATGGAATTGTGAGTGGGGCATTTTCCTTGGCTAGGGTCTTAAATTGCATGAGCGTGACATCCCATGCTGTGGTAATAGGGCTTTGTCATATTTGATGGGCCTCTTGTCAATGTAACGCAGGGCTTTCTGCCTCCTCCCAGTGGGTCAGTTCTTCCAGCCACTGTGTGAGGATGTGAGGCTCCCTAGTGCATGGTTAAGTGAAGCTTGGCCAATAGGAGGGCCAGGTTGGTGAAGCACACCTGTATTTTATATTGTTTCTGTCAGGGAAGATGGCCAGAGCAGTGGTCTCCCATGTATTTAATTTGGTGAGTTCAGTGACAGTAGCTATTGAGGTATGTACGCCATTCCAGGAGTGTGTTGTACCGGAACAAGACCAAAACATATGTTGGAGATCGGCGACCTGGGTGGAACATCTAGGGCAGGTGAGGTTAGCTGAGGGGAACATTTGATTAAGTCAGGAGGTGGTGAAAAATGCCTTGTGTAGAGTCAAGTATTGAATATTCTAAAAGCATGCATTCCATGAAACTGTTTTAGGGAATTCCAAGGCTCTGTTCCATTCGGAGTTGTGTAATGCTCTTGCCAGATCTTCCAGAGGTGCCTGAGAAGTGTCAGAGAGGTGTCCATGTGCTCCCTTATAGCTTTATAAAGCTGAATTATAAAGATGTTGTTCACTACCCATGAGGTATAGGTATGTACTGATGGCTCCTCGTCTGCTGCCCCCCATAGGGAACTCATGGCTGCCAGGAATCACCCGTGTGTGAGGAACTGGCCCGGAGGGATAGCATAGTCCTGATAAATGTGGTTGAATGTAAGGGTCTCAGCATCTCAGAAGAGGTCTCCTATCATGTCTATTGAGTGGGCATGCCATTCTGCTAGCTGGTCTCCACTGAACAGGCCTAGGGGGCCAGGCAGTCTCCTTAGAGGGATATTTGGGGCACACAGAATGATCTTTCTTGTCAGCCGTAAAACCCTGGCTAGACATTTTCAGGCGATCCACCCATGTAATGCCCAGGAACAACGTGGTTTAATAGTGGGGTGCGGGATCTGGCATATTATGTAGGGGAGAGGGCCATCTCCTGTGCTGGTTTCATGGATGTTCTTGTCTGCCAGCCATCTGGATACCCACTGGAGTTGTGGCACCAAATAGTAATATTCAAAGGAAGGCACCCTGAGCCCTACCTGTCCAAATGGCAATTGGAGCTTTTGAAGGGCTACCCGACGCCTCCCATCATTCCAAAACCAGTTTCCTCGTAAATGATCCAGGTCACTGAAGAAGTGGGGGTATAGAACACTGGCACATTGACAAAGTAGAGAGTAAATGAGGGAGGATGATCATCTTCAAGAGGGCTATTTTGCCTGTTAGGGCCAGAGGAAGCTGCTGCCAAAAACACATTTGAGATCTGAGAGCTGTGAAAGCATGTTTCAAATTACCTTCAAACAGGTCATTTTGGGAGTGGTGCAATATAACCCCAAGGAAATGGGGGCTACTGTCTTCCAGGTTAGTGGGTCATTGCCTATTCAAATTAATTGTGGAGCATCGCGGCACAGCGGGAAGGCACACGATTTGTTCCAATTCACTTGGAGCAGCAGTGCTGCCGTTTCAAAGACTCGAAAGGTGGCCGCTAGTGAAGATGTGTCAGCAGATGCAGCGTGAATATAAAACACCAAATCATCCGCATAGGACAGCACAGCATGTGTAGTGTCATGCAGAGGTATCCCCCAGTGTTGGCCTTCTGCTCTGAGGCGATGGGCCAGCGGTTCCATGGTGACTGAAAATAGGATGGGAGGGGGTCGCCAGAGAACCGGCGTGCAAGATGGCCACACACCTGTGAAGCTCCTACCACCCAGAGGCTGTATACCCTATTATTAGCAGTATTGTGAGCACATCCTGGCTCCTAAATGACAGCTCGACGTCTGCTGATACCTGGTAGTCGAGGGGGCTGAAGGAAAAAAACATAGCTGTCTGCTGGTGGGCGTGGGACAACAAAAGCTACGGGGGGCTCCTTGTCTACTCAAGATGGCACCTACGATGTGCTAGGGCTGAGCCCACGCTGAGGAACACGCCTGCCAGCGTGCGCAAGCAACCAGTGGGCTCGGAGGAGCAGCTCGCGAGCAGCCAGGAGATTGGGGGCGGAGGCCTTGTGGTGATGGGGTCATAGAATCAAGCAGCGGGACCGGTGAGGGAGATTGGAGGAGACCTCTGCGTCAGCAAACGGGGCGGCGGCCTTGGCGAGGAGAAGTCTGTGTCCAGAACTACATGGAAGACAAATCCAGCATGGTGCGGTGAGTGCGGGGACCTGCCCGGCGCTCTGTACTGCCATACATACTAAATAAATCAGAAACTGATATTACAGGCCTGGTGCCTGTGTACTTATGCCCATGATTTTGGTGGCCCCCTTCGCTTTGCCAATATACAAGTTAAATTCTTACGGATAAAACATGGGGTCCCACAGCACCTTCAAAGTAGGCGCCATGCTCTATCTCTGCCCTGCTGTGTGCAAGATGGGGGAATCCCTCTTGAATATGCAAGTGAACTGCTCCAGGTAATAAAGGTTTTGACTCCACCCTGCCCATAAATCTGGGGCTGTACGCTTGAGCGATCCGGTGAGACAACACTGTGACAACTGAGGAGAAGCGCACAAGATAATTATAATATTCTAAATTTAGAGTACATTTCCCATTACAAGATACATGGAGAGATGCAGCAGTGGGGTTCCCCGGTCCTCTAGGCTGGCGCATATGTAGAGCTTGGTGGCCTGCTCAACTGAGGCACTGCATTTCAATTGGTTGCATCTCACTGAGAAGCGAGTGAAGGACAGGGCAGGAGCCTCCCAATAGTAGCCCTGATAGAAAACCTGGGCAGATATAACTGTGCTACATTACATTTCGAAAATGGGAAAAACTGAGCGCAGACACTCTAAGCTGCACTTTGATTCCAAATGCCCAGCAAAACAAGCGGACAACGCCATGTTCAACTCAAAAAAGAGGGAGAGACCACCAGCTGGTTCAATAGAAGATATGGGCATGAAAACATTGCTGGTCGCCATGAAGTACAGCGTGGCTTCAATTGAAACCAAGATGGATTCCATGTGTGGTTGTAGAGGTCTGGAGCACACTGGAGGCGCTACGGGCACCTCCCAGGGGAGGTGCAGGTCAGGGGAATGGTCACTCCCCTTTTCTTTGTCCAGTTTCGCGCCAGAGCAGGGCTGAGGGGTCCCTGAACTGGTGTAGACTGGCTTATGCAGAAATGGGCACCATCTGTGCCCATGAAAGCATTTCCAGAGGCTGGGGGAGGCTACTCCTCCCCTGCCTTAACACCTTTTTCCAAAGGGAGAGGGTGTAACACCATCTCTCTGAGGAAGTCCTTTGTTCTGCCTTCCTGGGCCAAGCCTGGCTGAACCCCAGGAGGGCAGAAACCTGTCTGAGAGGTTGGCAGCAGCTGCAGTGAAACCCCTGAAAAGGCAGTTTGGCAGTACCCGGGTCTGTGCTAGAGACCCGTGGGATCATGGGATTGAGTCAACAATGCCAGGATGGCATTGAGGGGGCAATTCCATGATCATAGATATGTTACATGGCCATATTAGGAGTTACCATTGTGAAGCTATACATATGTAGTGACCTATGTATAGTGCACGCGTGTAATGGTGTCCCCGCACTCACAATGTCCGGGGAATTTGCCCTGAACAATGTGGGGGCACCTTGGCTAGTGCTAGGGTGCCCACACACTAAGTAACTTAGCACCTAACCTTTACCAGGTAAAGGTTAGACATATAGGTGACTTATAAGTTACTTAAGTGCAGTGGTAAATGGCTGTGAAATAACGTGGACGTTATTTCACTCAGGCTGCAGTGGCAGGCCTGTGTAAGAATTGTCAGAGCTCCCTATGGGTGGCAAAAGAAATGCTGCAGCCCATAGGGATCTCCTAAAACCCCAATACCCTGGGTACCTCAGTACCATATACTAGGGAATTATAAGGGTGTTCCAGTATGCCAATGTAAATTGGTGAAATTGGACACTAGCCTGTTAGTGACAATTTGGAAAGAAATGAGAGAGCATAACCACTGAGGTTCTGGATAGCAGAGCCTCAGTGAGACAGTTAGTCATAACACAGGTAACACATACAGGGCACACTTATGAGCACTGGGGCCCTGGCTGGCAGGGTCCCAGTGACACATACACTAAAACAACATATATACAGTGAAATATGGGGGTAACATGCCAGGCAAGATGGTACTTTCCTACACAACCCCCCCCCCAAACGAAGGACAATAAGACTAGCCATGACCTGATGAGTCTTCATTGTCTAAGTGGAAATATCTGGAGAGTCCATCTGCATTGGAGTGGGTACTCCCAGGTCTATGTTCCACTGTATAGTCCATTCCCTGTAGGGATATTGACCACCTCAACAATTTAGGGTTTTCACCTTTCATTTGTTTTAGCCAAAGTAGAGATTTGTGGTCTGTCTGAACAATAAAGTGAGTGCCAAACAGGTATGGCCTCAACTTCTTCAGTGCCCAGACCACAGCAAAGGCCTCCCTCTCTATGGCAGACCAACGCTTTTCTCTAGGGGTCAACCTCCTGCTGATAAAAGCAACAGGTTGATCCTGACCCTCAGAATTAAGTTGTGATAAGACTGCCCCTACCCCTAATTCAGATGCACCAGTTTGGACAATTAATTTTTTGGAGTAACAGGGGCTTTTCAGGACAGGTGCAGAGCACATGGCCTGCTTCAGCTCCTCAAAAGCTTTCTGACAGTTTGCTGTCCATAATACCTTCTTAGGCATTTTCTTAGATGTGAGGTCATTAAGAGGGGCTGCAATGGAGCCATAGTTCTTTATGAACCTCCTATAGTACTCAGTGAGGCCTAAAAAGGCTCTCACCTGAGTCTGAGTAGTAGGGGGAACCCAATCTATAATAGTTTGGATTTTCCCCTGAAGTGGTGCAATCTGTTCTCCACCTACCAGGTGTCCCAGATGAACCACCTTCCCCTGCCCTATCTGGCACTTTGAAGCCTTGATAGTGAGGCCTGCCTTTTGCAGGGCCTCCAAAACTTTCCATAGGTGGACCAGGTGATCATCCCAGCTGGAGCTAAAGACAGCTATATCATCTAGATATGCTGCACTAAAAGCTTCCAGCCCTTGCAGGACTGTATTCACCAACCTTTGAAAAGTGGCAGGTGCATTTTTCAATCCAAAAGGCATTATTGTGAATTGGTAATGGCCTCCAATGGTTGAAAATGTAGTTTTTGCTTTTGCATCTTCTGATAATTTGATCTGCCAATACCCTGCAGTCAAATCAAAAGTGCTTAGATACTTGGGAGATGCCAGTGTATCTATTAGCTCATCTGCCGTGGGTATAGGGTGAGTATCTGTTTTGGTTACCTGGTTGAGACCTCTGTAGTCAACACAAAACCGCATTTCCTTCTTTCCATCCTTGGAATGAGGTTTTGGTACAAGTACCACAGGAGAGGCCCATGGACTTTCAAAATGCTCAACCACTCCCAGTTCAAGCATTTTCTGCACCTCTTGCTTTATGCAGTCTCTGACATGGTCAGGCTGCCTATAGATCTTACTTTTGACAGGCAATCTGTCTCCAGTATCTATAGTGTGCTCACAACAAGAAGTGGTACCTGGCACAGTAGAGAAGAGTTCAGAAAACTGACCAAGGAGATTTATGCAGTGGTCTTTCTGCTCAGCAGTAAGACAATCTGCCAAAACTACACCTTCCACTAGAGCATCTTGTTCTGTGGAAGAGAAGAGATCAGGGAGAGGGTCACTCTCTTCTTCCTGTCCCTCATCAGTTGCCATGAGCAGGGTGAGATCAGCCCTGTCATAGTAGGGTTTCAGGCGATTGTCATGGAGCACCCTAAGGGGACTCCTGGCAGTGCCTAAGTCAACTAAGTAGGTGACTTCACCCTTCTTTTTAACAATTATGTGGGGTCCACTCCATTTGTCTTGGAGTGCTCTTGGGGCCACAGGCTCCAAGACCCACACTTTCTGCCCTGGTTGGTACTGAACCAAAACAGCCTTCTGGTCATGCCATTGCTTTTGGAGCTCTTGGCTGGCCTGAAGGTTTTTACTGGCCTTTTTCATGTACTCAGCCCTTCTAGATCTTAGGCCAAGTACATAGTCCACTATGTCTTGCTTTAGAGCTTTTAAAGGTTGTTCCCAACCCTTCTTAACAAGTGTTAGGGGACCTCTTACAGGGTGTCCAAATAGGAGTTCAAAGGGGCTGAAGCCCACTCCTTTCTGGGGTACCTCCCTGTAAGCAAAAAGGAGGCAAGGTAACAGGATATCCCATCTCCTGCTGAGTTTTTCAGGGAGTCCCATTATCATACCTTTGAGAGTTTTGTTAAATCTCTCCACCAGTCCATTTGCTTGTGGATGATAGGGTGTGGTGAACTTGTATGTCACACCACACTCCTTCGACATGGCCTTTAAGTAAGCAGACATGAAATTGCTTCCCCTGTCTGATATCACCTCTTTTGGGAAGCCCACCCTGGAAAAGATTCCCAGGAGGGCCTTTGCCACTGCAGGAGCTGTAGTGGTCCTTAGAGGAATTGCTTCAGGATATCTTGTGGCATGGTCCACTACCACCAAGATAAACCTATTGCCTGAAGCAGTAGGAGGGTCAAGGGGGCCAACTATGTCAACCCCTACACTTTCAAAGGGGACCCCAACCACAGGCAGTGGAATAAGGGGTGCCTTTGGAGTTCCACCTGTCTTGACACTGGCTTGACAGGTTTCACAGGACTTACAAAATTATTTTGTGTCCTCTGACATTCTAGGCCAATGAAACAAGGGAACAAGCCTGTCCCAAGTTTTCATTTGCCCCAAATGTCCAGCTAAGGGAATGTCGTGGGCTAGAGTTAGGAGGAACTTTCTGTACTCCTGAGGAATCACCAATCTCCTGGCAGCTCCAGGTTTTGGATCCCTTGCTTCAGTGTACAGGAGGTTGTCCTCCCAGTAACCTCTGTGAGAGTCACTGACATCCCCATTTGCTTGTTTGACAGCTTGCTGCCTTAGACCCTCTAGTGTGGGACAGGTATGCTGTGCCACACTCAGCTCCTCCCTGGCAGGCCCCCCTTCACCCAAAAGCTCAGCAGTGTCTGCTTCCAGCTCCTCTGGTGTAGGTTCTGCACAGGGTGGAAATTCTCAGAATTAGAATCCACTGTAGAGGGAGGGATAGTAGGTAGTGTTTTACCTTTACTAACCCTAGCTTTAGGGAGCCCTTGGTCCATTCTTCCAGGATCCAAGTCACCCTGTCCTTTTTCCTTTTTGGCCTGAGCCCTGGTCAAAGCAAAAATATGCCCTGGAATGCCCAGCATTGCTGCATGAGCCTCCAACTCCACTTCTGCCCAAGTTGATGTCTCTAAATCATTTCCTAATACACAGTCTACAGGTAAATCTGAGGCAACCACAACTTTCTTTGGGCCAGTAACCCCCCCCAGTTGAGATTCACAACAGCCATGGGGTGGCTAAGGGTGTTGTTATGAGCATCGGTTACTTGGTACTGGTGACCAAGTAGGTGTTGTTCAGGGTGGACCAGTTTCTCTATTACCATTGTAACACTGGCACCTGTGTCCCTGTAGGCCTGAACCTCAACACCATTTATTAGGGGTAGTTGCTTGTACTTATCCATGTTAAGGGGACAAGCAACCAAAGTGGCTAAATCAATAGCCCCCTGTAGGAGGCTGGACTGGCTTGTAGTGAGTACCAAGGGGTACTTGCACCTTGCACCAGGCCCAGTTATCCCTTATTAGTGTAGAGGGTGTCTAGCAGCTTAGGCTGATAGATAATGGTAGCTTAGCAGAGCAGCTTAGGCTGAACTAGGAGACGTGTGAAGCTACTACAGTACCACTTAGTGTCATATGCACAATATCATAAGAAAACACAATACACAGTTATACTAAAAATAAAGGTACTTTATTTTTATGACAATATGCCAAAGTATCTTAGAGTGTACTCTCAGTGAGAGGATAGGAAATATACACAAGATATATATACACAATAGCAAAAATATGCAGTATAGTCTTAGAGAACAGTGCAAACAATGTATAGTTACAATAGGATGCAATGGGGAAACATAGGGATAGGGGCAACACAAACCATATACTCCAAAAGTGGAATGCGAACCACGAATGGACCCCAAACCTATGTGACCTTGTAGAGGGTCGCTGGGACTATTAGAAAATAGTGAGAGTTAGAAAAATAACCCTCCCCAAGACCCTGAAAAGTGAGTGCAAAGTGCACTAAAGTTCCCCTAAGGACAAAATAGTCGTGTTAGAGGGAAAATGCAAGGAAAACACAAATCAGCAATGCAACAATGATGGATTCCTGACTGAGGGTACCTGTGGAACAAGGGGACCAAGTCCAAAAGTCACAAGCAGCTCGGAGATGGGCAGATGCCCAAGAAATGCCAGCGGTTGGTGCAAAGAAGCTCTTACTAGGCTGAAGAACTGTGAATACTGCAGGAACGACAAGGGCTAGAGACTTCCCCTTTGGAGGATGGATCCCCCACGCCTTGGAGAGTCGTGCAGAAGTGTTTTCCCGCCAGATGGACGCCAACAAGCCTTGCTACACGCAAATCGTGCGTTTGGCGTTTTTGGACGCTGCTGGGGCCCAGGAGGGAACAGAAGGTCGCAAATTGGACCTTCAGAGAGAGGGGACGTCGAGCAAGACAAAGAGCCCTCACTGAAGCAGGTAGCACCCGGAGAAGTGCCAGAAACAGGCACTACGAGGATGCGTGAAACGGTGCTCGACGAAGTTGCACAAAGGAGTCCCACGTCGCCGGAGACCAACTTAGAAAGTCGTGCAATGCAGGTTAGAGTGCCATGGACCCAGGCTTGGCTGTGCACGAAGGATTTCCGCCGGAAGTGCACAGGGGCCGGAGTAGCTTGCAAAGTCGCGGTTCCCAGCAATGCAGCCCAGCGAGGTGAGGCAAGGACTTACCTCCACCAAACTTGGGCTGAAGAGTCACTGGACTGTGGGGGTCACTTGGACGGTGTCGCTGGATTCGAGGGACCTCGCTCGTCGTGCTGAGAGGAGACCCAAGGGACCGGTAATTCAGCTTTTTGGTGCCTGCGGTTGCAGGGGGAAGATTCCGTCGACCCACGGGAGATTTCTTCGGAGCTTCTGGTGCAGAGAGGAGGCAGACTACCCCCACAGCATGCACAAGCAGGAAAACAGTTGAGAAGGCGGCAGGATCAGCGTTACAGAGTTTCAGTAGTCGTCTTTGCTACTATGTTGCAGGTTTGCAGGCTTCCAGCGCGGTCAGCGGTCGATTCCTTATCAGAAGGTGAAGAGGGAGATGCAGAGGAACTCGGCTGAGCTCATGCATTCGTTATCTAAAGTTTCCCCAGAGACAGAGACCCTAAATAGCCAGAAAAGAGGGTTTGGCTACCTAGGAGAGAGGAAAGGCTACTAACACCTGAAGGAGCCTATCAGCTGGAGTCTCTGACGTCACCTGGTGGCACTGGCCACTCAGAGCAGTCCAGTGTGCCAGCAGCACCTCTGTTTCCAAGATGGCAGAGGTCTGGAGCACACTGGAGGAGCTCTGGACACCTCCCAGGGGAGGTGCAGGTCAGGGGAGTGGTCACTCCCCTTTCCTTTGTCCAGTTTCGCGCCAGAGCAGGGGCTAAGGGGTCCCTGAACCGGTGTAGACTGGCTTATGCAGAATTGGGCACATCTGTGCCCAACAAAGCATTTCCAGAGGCTGGGGGAGGCTACTCCTCCCCTGCCTTCACACCATTTTCCAAAGGGAGAGGGTGTCACACCCTCTCTCAGAGGAAGTTCTTTGTTCTGCCATCCTGGGCCAGGCCTGGCTGGACCCCAGGAGGGCAGCTGCCTGTCTGAGGGGTTGGCAGCAGCAGCAGCTGCAGTGAAACCCCAGGAAGGGCAGTCTGGCAGTACCAGGGTCTGTGCTACAGACCACTGGGATCATGGAATTGTACCAACAATGCCAGGATGGCATAGAGGGGGCAATTCCATGATCATAGACATGTTACATGGCCATATTCGGAGTTACCATGGTGAAGCTACATATAGGTAGTGACCTATATGTAGTGCACGCGTGTAATGGTGTCCCCGCACTCACAAAGTTCAGTGAATTGGCTCTGAACAATGTGGGGGCACATTGGCTAGTGCCGCCAGGGTGCCCTCACACTAAGTAACTTAGCACCTAACCTTTACCAGGTAAAGGTTAGACATATAGGTGACTTATAAGTTACTTAAGTGCAGTGTAAAATGGCTGTGAAATAACGTGGACGTTATTTCACTCAGGCTGCAGTGGCAGGCCTGTGTAAGAATTGTCAGAGCTCCCTATGGGTGGCAAAAGAAATGCTGCAGCCCATAGGGATCTCCTGGAACCCCAATACCCTGGGTACCTCAGTACCATATACTAGGGAATTATAAGGGTGTTCCAGTAAGCCAATGTAAATTGGTAAAAATGGTCACTAGCCTGTTAGTGACAATTTGAAAGTAATGAGAGAGCATAACCACTGAGGTTCTGGTTAGCAGAGCCTCAGTGAGACAGTTAGGCACCACACAGGGAACATATACATGCACACCTATGAGCACTGGGGCCCTGTGTGACAGGGTCCCAGTGACACATACATATAGGCCACAAACCTATGAGCACTGGGGTCCTGACCAGCAGGATCCCAGTGACACATAACAACCATACTGAAAACATAGTGTTTTCACTATGAGCACTGAGGCCTGGCTATCAGGATCCCAGTGAGACAGTGAAAACAGTGACAAACATCCTGACATACACTCACAAACAGGCCAAAAGTGGGGGTAACAAGGCTAGAAAGAGGCTACCTTCTCACACAACCCCCCCCAAACGAAGGACAATAAGGCTAACCTTGGCCAGTTGAGACTTTATTGTCTAAGTGGTGATAAGTAGAGAGTAGCTCTGCAATAGACTGGTTACTCCCTTTATCATCCACTATATGGTTACTTCCCTGTGGGGATGTAAACCACCCTGTTTGAAGTTTTTTAGCTAACCAACAATGTGAAGATGTATTTTCAGAGTTTCTATCAGTAAGTTTTAGTTTAGAGCAGTGGGAATTATCCACTGAACCTATTTGTAATGATGGAAATGCCAGACAGGGATGCTGTCTCAGTAAAGCCATAGCTGGACAAAAACTTTGTCCATTTGGCTGGAAGAGAGAACAGGGATGCTGTTTCTCTTGAGTTGGAGCAGGGCAGGGATGCTGTCCTATGAGCTCCACACTAGGGCAGGGATGCTGTCCTAAGTGTTGTGAGGCAGTACAGGGTTTCTGCACTAAAGTTTCTCTGGGAGGGTTGGAGGGATGCTCCATGTTAACTAAAATGGTGCTCTTTTTGTCACCAATGTTAGTTATCCCACAGAGAGGTACTTCTACCTCAGGGAGTCCAGCTATGCCAGCTGATGATTCCCTTGGAACAGGTGCCACCCCAGGAGAGGTTTCTCCCACCACAGGAATAGTATCCTGAATGGTAGGGTGGTTAGGGGATACTGTGATACCCTTATTACCTGTTGATGGAGAGGGATCCTGAGTTTTCAGGCCTTCTCTCTTTTGCTTTTTCATTTCACTTGAAATGAGAGGGAACAATTCCTCAGGGATGCCCAGCATGGCTGCATGGGCATAAAACTCTACATCAGCCCAACCTGAGGCCTCTAGGTCATTACCTAAGAGACAGTCTACAGGTAAGCTAGGTGATACCACCACCTGCTTAGGGCCAGTAACTCCACCCCAACTAAACTGAATTATAGCTAAGGGAAGAAACTTAGTGGAGTTATGGACATCAATAATCTTATACTGTTGTCCAATGATGTGTTGATCAGGGTGCACTAGGTTGTCAGTCACCAAAGTGAAACTGGCACCTGTGTCCCTGTAGGCCAAGGCCTCAACACCATTTATTGAAACTGTCTGCCTGTACTTATCCATTGTAAGGGGACAAGCAGCCAGTGTGGCAAGGCCAATGCCACTAGGTGTGACAGAAACTGTCTTGGGACTGATTACATCAGTTTCCACTATGGACCCATAAGTGAACCCAACTACACCCTTTGCTTGACAGTTGCCAGCAGTCCCACCACTAGTACCACTACTGCTAGGGGCACTAGAGCTTGATGTATTAGTCGTGGTAGGCTCAGGGGGTTTACCTGGACAGGACTTATCCCCTGGCCTATGGCCTCTATTTTTACACACAAAGCACCAAGGCTTTTTAATGTGTGCAGGTTGGGAAGAAGAGGAAGAATTTGTTTTATCCCCACCCTCTGAAGAGTGTTTAAGATTTGAAGTGGGATCTTTGGTTTTACCCTTATCCCCATGCTTATCTTGAGATTTTTCACCATCTTTCTTCTTATTGCCCTCTTTGTCACCCCCTGTATGAACTTTTCTGTTCACCCTTGTTCTGACCCATTTGTCTGCCTTCTTTCCCAATTCTTGGGGAGAGGTCAGATCAGAGTCTACCAGGTACTGGTGCAACAAATCAGACACACAATTATTAAGTATATGCTCTCTCAGGATTGTGTTATACAGGCTTTCATAATCAGTAACTTTACTGCCATGTAACCACCCCTCCAAGGCCTTCACTGAATGGTCAATGAAATCAACCCAGTCTTGTGAAGACTCCTTTTTGGTATCTCTGAACTTTATCCTGTACTGTTCAGTGGTTAAGCCATAACCATCCAGGAGTGCATTCTTAAGAACTTGGAAATTATTAGCATCATTTTCTTTTACAGTAAGGAGCCTATCCCTACCTTTTCCAGTAAATGATAGCCATAGGATAGCAGCCCACTGCTTTTGAGGGACATCCTGTACAGCACAGGCCCTCTCAAGTGCAGAAAACCACTTGTTAATGTCATCCCCCTCCTTATAAGGGGGAACTATCTTGTGCAGATTCCTGGAATCATGCTCTTTTGCAGGATGACTATGGGGAATACTGCTGCTGCCACCATGGGTTTCTAAACCCAACTTCTGTCTTTCCCTCTCTACTTCTAAAGACTGTCTATCCAAATCCAGCTGTTGCTTCTTGAGCTTCAGTCTGGTTTGTTCCACTCTCAATCTATTGAGCTCCCTTTCTAACAATCTGTCATCAGGGTGGGTGGGAGGGACATTTCTAGATACAGAGGTATGATGGGAATGAACAGAAGGAGACCTGTCCCTTACAGAGGGCACCCTAACAGCTTGGCTACCAGTATAATGTGAGAGCACACCATTAGTATGGTGTGATTCAACCTCTGTACCAACTATGCTAGACTGCCTAGTAATGGGCAGGCTGAGAAGTTTCTTTCCTGAACCTTTTCCTGGGGGAGTCCCTGGATCAGATTGAGAACCATTAGCTACTTTTTCACCAGATTGGGCACTTATGGCCTTATCCTGTACTCTAAGCATATTAATTAACAGTTCTAAGGAAGGATTCTTCCCTACACTCAAACCTCTCTCTATGCAGAGACTCCTTGCTCCTTTCCAGCTAAGGTGATCATATGCAAGTTTGGACAGTTCAACATTTTGGCCTGTGCCAGACATTTTTAGAGAGAGTTGAAGTGATAGAAAAAGAGAAAAAAGTTTTCAGAACTTTTTGGAAAGACAGAAAAAAACTTTTTAAACTTTTAAGAACTTTTTGAAAGTTTAGAAGTACTTTTCAGCACTTAGAAAAGAGTGAAAAGAGGAAATGCAAAACTTTTTGGCTATGTGTATATACACTGACCTTGTTTTGTATATTTTTCTCTTATGAAAAGTACAATGACAAGAGTGGTAAGTAGTCTCAAGCACTTATCCCACCGCTGCACAACCAATGTAGGAGGCTGGACTGGCTTGTAGTGAGTACCAAGGGGTACTTGCACCTTGCACCAGGCCCAGTTATCCCTTATTAGTGTATAGGGTGTCTAGCAGCTTAGGCTGATAGATAATGGTAGCTTAGCAGAGCAGCTTAGGCTGAACTAGGAGACGTGTGAAGCTACTACAGTACCACTTAGTGTCATATGCACAATATCATAAGAAAACACAATACACAGTTATACTAAAAATAAAGGTACTTTATTTTTATGACAATATGCCAAAGTATCTTAGAGTGTACCCTCAGTGAGAGGATAGGAAATATACACAAGATATATATACACAATAGCAAAAATATGCAGTATAGTCTTAGAGAACAGTGCAAACAATGTATAGTTACAATAGGATGCAATGGGGAAACATAGGGATAGGGGCAACACAAACCATATACTCCAAAAGTGGAATGCGAACCACGAATGGACCCCAAACCTATGTGACCTTGTAGAGGGTCGCTGGGACTATTAGAAAATAGTGAGAGTTAGAAAAATAACCCTCCCCAAGACCCTGAAAAGTGAGTGCAAAGTGCACTAAAGTTCCCCTAAGGACAAAATAGTCGTGTTAGAGGGAAAATGCAAGGAAAACACAAATCAGCAATGCAACAATGATGGATTCCTGACTGAGGGTACCTGTGGAACAAGGGGACCAAGTCCAAAAGTCACAAGCAGCTCGGAGATGGGCAGATGCCCAAGAAATGCCAGCGGTTGGTGCAAAGAAGCTCTTACTAGGCTGAAGAACTGTGAATACTGCAGGAACGACAAGGGCTAGAGACTTCCCCTTTGGAGGATGGATCCCCCACGCCTTTGAGAGTCGTGCAGAAGTGTTTTCCCGCCGGATGGACGCCAACAAGCCTTGCTACACGCAAATCGTGCGTTTGGCGTTTTTGGACGCTGCTGGGGCCCAGGAGGGACCAGAAGGTCGCAAATTGGACCTGCAGAGAGAGGTGATGTCGAGCAAGACAAAGAGCCCTCACTGAAGCAGGTAGCACCCGGAGAAGTGCCAGAAACAGGCACTACGAGGATGCGTGAAACGGTGCTCGCCGAAGTTGCACAAAGGAGTCCCACGTCGCCGGAGACCAACTTAGAAAGTCGTGCAATGCAGGTTAGAGTGCCGTGGACCCAGGCTTGGCTGTGCACGAAGGATTTCCGCCGGAAGTGCACAGGGGCCGGAGTAGCTTGCAAAGTCGCGGTTCCCAGCAATGCAGCCCAGCGAGGTGAGGCAAGGACTTACCTCCACCAAACTTGGGCTGAAGAGTCACTGGACTGTGGGGGTCACTTGGACGGTGTCGCTGGATTCGAGGGACCTCGCTCGTCGTGCTGAGAGGAGACCCAAGGGACCGGTAATTCAGCTTTTTGGTGCCTGCGGTTGCAGGGGGAAGATTCCGTCGACCCACGGGAGATTTCTTCGGAGCTTCTGGTGCAGAGAGGAGGCAGACTACCCCCACAGCATGCACAAGCAGGAAAACAGTTGAGAAGGCGGCAGGATCAGCGTTACAGAGTTGCAGTAGTCGTCTTTGCTACTATGTTGCAGGTTTGCAGGCTTCCAGCGCGGTCAGCGGTCGATTCCTTATCAGAAGGTGAAGAGGGAGATGCAGAGGAACTCGGCTGAGCTCATGCATTCGTTATCTAAAGTTTCCCCAGAGACAGAGACCCTAAATAGCCAGAAAAGAGGGTTTGGCTACCTAGGAGAGAGGATAGGCTAGCAACACCTGAAGGAGCCTATCAGAAGGAGTCTCTGACGTCACCTGCTGGCCCTGGCCACTCAGAGCAGTCCAGTGTGCCAGCAGCACCTCTGTTTCCAAGATGGCAGAGGTCTGGAGCACACTGGAGGAGCTCTGGGCACCTCCCAGGGGAAGTGCAGGTCAGGGGAGTGGTCACTCCCCTTTCCTTTGTCCAGTTTCGTGCCAGAGCAGGGCTGAGGGGTCCCTGAACCGGTGTAGACTGGCTTATGCAGAAATGGGCACCATCTGTGCCCATGAAAGCATTTCCAGAGGCCGGGGGAGGCTACTCCTCCCCTGCCTTAACACCTTTTTCCAAAGGGAGAGGGTGTAACACCCTCTCTCTGAGGAAGTCCTTTGTTCTGCCTTCCTGGGCCAAGCCTGGCTGGACCCCAGGAGGGCAGAAACCTGTCTGAGGGGTTGGCAGCAGCAGCAGCTGCAGTGAAACCCCTGAAAAGGCAGTTTGGCAGTACCCGGGTCTGTGCTAGAGACCCGTGGAATCATGGGATTGTGCCAACAATGCCAGGATGGCATTGAGGGGGCAATCCCATGATCATAGACATGTTACATGGCCATATTCGGAGTTACCATTATGAAGCTATACATATGTAGTGACCTATGTATAGTGCACGCGTGTAATGGTGTCCCAAACTCACAAAGTCCGGGGAATTTGCCCTGAACAATGTGGGGGCACCTTGGCTAGTGCTAGGGTGCCCACACACTAAGTAACCAGGTAAGGGTTAGGCATATAGGTGACTTATAAGTTACTTAAGTGCAGTGGTAAATGGCTGTGAAATAACGTGGACGTTATTTCACTCAGGCTGCAGTGGCAGGCCTGTGTAAGAATTGTCAGAGCTCCCTATGGGTGGCAAAAGAAATGCTGCAGCCCATAGGGATCTCTTGGAACCCCAATACCCTGGGTACCTCAGTACCATATACTAGGGAATTATAAGGGTGTTCCAGTATGCCAATGTAAATTGGTGAAATTGGTCACTAGCCTGTTAGTGACAATTTGGAAAGAAATGAGAGAGCATAACCACTGAGGTTCTGGATAGCAGAGCCTCCGTGAGACAGTTAGTCATAACACAGGGCACACTTATGAGCACTGGGGCCCTGGCTGGCAGGGTCCCAGTGACACATACACTAAAACAACATATATGAAGTGAAATATGGGGGTAACATGCCAGGCAAGATGGTACTTTCCTACAGTGGCAGACTGGATACCATGAGGAAGAAACTAGATGAACATGACGGGTGAAGCCAGGAGGCAGAGCAGCTGACCTCCACCATAGAAGATCTTACAACTACCCTTGGTGAACAACTTCAAAATATGGAAAAAGGCCTGTAACTTATAGCAGTCAAAATGAGGATTTAGAGGCTCGATCTATAAAGACCGTGACACAGCCCTTAGGCTGGCAACGTAGAAACAAACATTGTACTCTGATGGTAATGTGGTTTTACTATCTAGGTGCAGGAGGCCCATACAAAATGTGTTGCTGTCAAACGGAAGCTATGCCAAGCACAAGTTCCCTATGCGATGCTATATCTAGCCCGGCTGCGGCTCAGCTACAAGTGAAGAGACCAAGGTGGTCATTCTGACCCTGGCGGTCTTTGACCGCCAGGGCGGAGGACCGCGGGAGCACCGCCGACAGGCCGGCGGTGCTCCAATGGGGATTCCGACCGCGGCGGTAAAGCCGCGGTCGGACCGGCACCACTGGCGGGCTACCGCCAGTGTACCGCCGCCCCATTGAATCCTCCACGGCGGCGCAGCTTGCTGCACCGCCGCGGGGATTCCGACCCCCCCTACCGCCATCCAGATCCCGGCGGTCGGACCGCCGGGATCCGGATGGCGGTAGGGGGGGTCGCGGGGCCCCTGGGGGCCCCTGCAGTGCCCATGCCACTGGCATGGGCATTGCAGGGGCCCCCGTAAGAGGGCCCCTACATGTATTTCACTGTCTGCTGCGCAGACAGTGAAATACGCGACGGGTGCAACTGCACCCGTCGCACAGCTTCCACTCCGCCGGCTCGATTCCGAGCCGGCTTCATCGTGGAAGCCTCTTTCCCGCTGGGCTGGCGGGCGGTCTGAAGGCGACCGCCCGCCAGCCCAGCGGGAAAGTCAGAATTACCGCCGCGGTCTTTCGACCGCGGAACGGTAATCTGACGGCGGGACTTTGGCGGGCGGCCTCCGCCGCCCGCCAAGGTCAGAATGAGGGCCCAAGTGTTTTCGACCCCTCAACAAGTCCACGATTTTCTACACATGCATGGCATCTTCCCGCAGAGAAGAAATGCCAAAGAGATGAAATCAAGGTCAGCATCACCCACGTCTGATATTGACTAATAAACTGGATGAAAGATCCCTAAGGAGAATGATCCAGCATTTTCACGACTGACAGGTGTTGTACCCTTGCCCCTCCTCCTCTAGCCCCAAGGTAAACGATATAATTGGAGGGCACACCTTTCACATTGCTCTGCTACAGAATGCTGATTACATTGTTCTACCCCCTGGCACCCTCTTTAACGGAGGAGGGACACCCAGCCTGGCTCCTGGAACAACCCCCACAGGTTATCCCTTTTGTATCAAGGCTATTCTTTGATATAAGATTGACTTATGTGGGAGTTAATTTGTATTGGGAGGGACTATGCATCCATGATGGGTTGGGATCATCAGAGGGGGAGGAGGGTGGAATTTGGGATTCTAGTTAAGCTGTGTGAACTTCACTATTTGGGTCAGTCATAACTAGGAGTTAAGATAATGGTTTTGCACTATTCTCAACTCCAGGCAGTACAATACCGTTCTCATGCTTGATTTGAGCAGGTAGCATACGGCGGAAGCAAACAAGACTAGTTCCTATGTGTAGCGTACCTAGACAGACATAATATCAATATAGCTTCCTTACAAGAGACGCACTTTTCGCCCTAAACAGGGGTGACATTTGCTGCAAGATGGGCCACATGTAAGCAGTACTCTACATACTCCTCATATGCCCCCGGGACCATTGTCATCATCCGTAGAGGAGTGGCATTCCAAATACAAGGTTCTCTAAATGGTGACCTGGGGTGTAACAATATAGTTGGGGCAGGCTGTGTCCCAAACTGTCTGTATGAGGACCATAACAATTGATGATAATGACAATCACACATTCTTTGATTAACTGTGGGAACTTGTTGCCAACATAGGCCAATGCCCTATCTTGTGGGGTGAGGACTTTAATCTAGTGCTAAATACCGCAGAGGATAAATCAGGATTTACATTTCATATAGAGTATCTGCTCAACATATTATGGCTATCATGAAAGAAAAACTCCCTGATTGATGCCTGAAGACAGGTTGACCCAGATGCCCAAGAAGACACATACTACTTTGGGATCCATAATAGCTGGTCTTGAATAGATTACTGGCTTATTTCTAAACCGTCAAGTCCTCGGATACAGGCGGTCCAGCATCTTGCAAGAACCTATTCTGATTACTTACCTGTCCTGCTGGTGGTGGCGTTACCAACCAGGACTGGTGGTTTCAGCACTTGGAGGCTGAATGCTGAAACCGTTCTTGATGCATCGGTCCGAAAGGAGCTTCGGCAGGAGATTGTGGATTTCTTGGGTAGAAATATTGACTCTGTTCCATCTATTGGCACGGTTTTGGGAGGCTTTCAAGCTAAATATCTAGGGCTTCTGCATTGCGAAGAGCTGCGGAATGCTGTGCACCCTCCTTGCTGACCACCAAAACCTAGAGCAGGAACTTAAACACCTTGAGACTCTGCAGGGTACTCCAGCTCAGCCTCAGATTCTAAATACTATATGGAAAACCTTAACAGAATATAAGGAGGTAGCAGAGAGGGAAAACAGATACAGAGGGAAATGTGCCAAGGCCTGAGCCTGTGGTGAAGGAGAAAGACTGGGCTGCTTCTTAGCTACTATGACTCGCAAGGTGGCGGCAGCAAATTATGTTTTCAAAATGAAAACGTCTGAGGGATGCACTCATGGAGACACATCTGATATCCTACAAATATTTGCACGCTTCTATGAGAGGATATATGTCTCCCGCACATCTGCACAAGTTGAGTTTACACCATTCCTCAATGAGATAGTGTTGGGCTGGATCAATGACGCACAAAGCGAATTCCTGGTAGCAGGCTTCAGAGAGGATGAAACCAGGGAGGCGATTATGCAACTACAATCGGGTAAAGCCCCAGGCCTTAATGTCCTCCTGGCAGATTTTTACAAAGCATACACTGACTTATTGATACCATACTCATCAAAGTGTATCAGGAACCCTGAGTTAGGGGAACACTATCTCCTTGATTGCGAGAAGCAATGATCCTCGCCCTTCTGAAACCGGGCAAACAACCCACTGACAGCAATTCCTATAGACTACTCTCGCTTATCATCTGCAACATCAATTTTTTTTCAAAAATACTTGCTAATCACCACTCCTGGCTCCTTCAATTCCTAGTTAGGCCTGACTAGTTGGTATTTGTTCCAGAACAGTCAACTTCTCATTACCTGTGATCACTGTTTGCTGTTATCCATGATATAGACCCGAATCTGGTGGCGGTTGTGGTCTTCTTAGACACCACCAAGGCCTTTGATTCACTCAAGTGGGATTTCTTGAGAGTAGTACTGTGGTGCATGGATCTCCCTGATGGATTTCTAGCCTAGATAGCTCTCTTATATACCCTCCGTAAGATTAGGAATAAATGGCTCACTTTCTGAACACCTACAAATTTCTTGGGGCACCAGACAGCTTTTTGCATTCGCAGTTGAGCCCTTGGCCGTCAAGCTTCAGCAGAAACAAAGGGATTTTGCTATTTGATACCCCTTCAGGTTTCTATTGGTGTCTCTGTATGCGGACGATATCACACTTGCCTGAGGGATCCGCAACACAGCATGAACACAGTGCTTAGGGAATTCTTCTACTTTGGTGAACTATCTGGCATACAAATTAAATGGGGAAAATGTCATATTTTTCCCCTAATCCCCCACACGTCATCATTCATACCCGATTACCCCCACAATGGTGCTCCACGGAATTTAAATATTTAGGATTGAAGATTACCTTACAGAAGGAAGAAACGCTTAAGGAAAACTATGCTGTAGTTCTCACAAATTTTACAGATAGGGTCACAAGATGGATATCTTTACTGCTATCTTTAGCCGGTCGTATAGCCCTAATGAAGAAGACTGTCCTTCCTGAACTTTTAGATCTCTTCCTGAATGTACCTTGCCGACCCAAGTGTGCTTTCTTTCAGGCTCTTTCCACTCAAATGATCAGATTAGCATGGTAGGTAAGCAACCTTGTATCAGCTGGAATATCCTTGTTTTCCCCTTTTCCCAGGCCGGATTTGAAGAGCCACACTTCGAACTATACTACTATTGTGCACAAGCCCATTATGCTATATAATGGTTTAAACCCATACCCTACTTACCGCACCTGGCTGTAGAGGAAAGCTATATGACCCCACTCCATTCTCCATCCTATTTAAGTGCTCTACTGCAGTTGATTCCACAGCAGCGTGCACCACAGATGCATGGAATGGATTAGTACGACATGAAGGGAAATCTGTATTATATTCACCACTACTTACTATTCCTTATAAGAGCTTGCTACCAATTACTCAAGAAACAGTGTGCTGAAAACATCTTGGGTGGATTAATTGCCCCATTTGGGGTAGTTTGTATGTAAATGGCATATTTTAATCAAAATAGCAACTCTTTGATGGGGGCTCACCCTCACCATTAGAAGTGTACATGTATATAAGACTTTAACAAAATGTAAGGGCTGTCACCCCCAACTTCCCAGTGGAACCCCAAACATTGCTTACACTACATACACTATTATAGGCAGAATCACAGCGTCACCTTGTCTCCAAACCATACTACACTATACAAATGGAGGCACCTTTCAGGGGTATCAGAGCAAGGGATAGATGGAAAACTGAACTAAATCTAAAATTAACAAGGACATCTGGACTGCATTTTGTGCTCATACGAGAAATATTGGCTCTAGCAGCCATCTATATTACCCACTATAAATTCCTGCAAAGATTATATTAGACTTCACACAGACTATACAGATATGGGTTGCCGGAAGATGAAAGATGCTAGCACTGTTAACAAGGAGGGTGCTAATTTTCTCCATCTAGCATAGGCATGTGGGTATATTCAACCATAATGGCAAGCTGTAGAAAACGCATTGAGGGAAATGGTAGGCTCCACTCTCACACTTACACCACTGTTTGCCCTACTAGGATACGCACAACAAATTGAACCTTTGTTAGAAATGGGATCTCTAGTTGGCAGAGGTATACACCCTTGTCCATGTAGGGACCACAATACTAGTCAGGGTACGTCACAACACAATCCAAATTATCCTGTGCCCTCCCTCTGGTAGCTTGGCAGTGAGCAGTCAGGCTTAACTTAGAAAGCAATGCGAAAAGTATTTGTGCAATAAATCATACAGTAACACAGTGAAGACACCACAAAGATACACTACACAGGTTTAGAAAAATAGATAATATTTATCTGGATACAATACGGTTGAAACAATGAAAATCCAATGCACACAAGCAGAGTTATGAATTTTTAAAGATAAAATCCCACTAAAACGTTTAGAAACACAATAGCTCCAACTGGAGGTATTATGGCATAATTGACAGAGTCATTCCCAATAATCCGACATCACAGGCGCCCATCAGGGAGTCGCACGAACCCCAAGGTACAGTACCTTTTGAGAATGAAGAAACAAGAGACTTTGCACGGAGTCGGGGAGATGAGGCACACAGTTGCAGGTGCAGGGTCAGTCCCTTTGGCGTCCGGGGTGCAGCGTTGGTGGTGATGTGTCGGTCTCTTGTGACCCGATGGGGTCGAGGGATCCAGTCTGTCAAGACATGATGTGTTGACTTCGCAGTGTTGCGATGACCCTGTGTGACATCAGTGGTGTCACAGCAATGTCTGACTTGTGTTGCAAGCCGCGGTCATTGTGTGCACTGATATCCAAGGAGTGGGAGCAGGCTGCGGCGGCGGCGCTGGCATTGCTCAAGTTGTTCCTGGTGTCGCTGAAGTCGGAAAACAAGCTAAAAGCTAGTTGGTGAAGTCTTTTCTGTCCCTGAAACTTCAAAACAGGAGTCAAACTCAATCCAAGCCCTTGCAGAGCACTTTTGGGGAAGGCAGAGTCTTTCCATCAAAGTCAAAGGCCGGCAGGGCAGCAGAGCAGCAAGCAGGACAGCAGTCCATCTCAGCAAAGCAGTCCAGATGAGTCCTTTGGGTAGCCAGGCAGCTCCTCTGACAGAGTTCAGGTGTAGATCCAGAAGTGTCTGATTTGGTGGGGTCAGAAACCCAGTTTATATACCCAAAAATGCCTTTAACATAGGAGAAATTTCAAAGAGTGGTTTTGAAGTGCCCAGGTTCCCATTTCAATCCAGGCCTGTTTGCAAGGATCCCTCTGGGGGGCTATCAGTCCTTTGTGTGAGGGCAGGCCACTGGCCTTTGAAATGTGTGAGCCCCTCCACCCTTCCTGCCTAGGAAGACCCATCCAGTATGCAGATGAATGCAGATGTGACTGAGTGTCCTGTGTTTACGGTTGTCTGGATGGAATGCATAATGGGAGCTGTCAACCAGCACAGATCAGACATGGATTGGAGACAGGCTATAAGGCACAGATGGCAGTAAGTGCAGAGAAATGCCTACTGTCTAAAAGTGGCATTTCTAAAATAGTAAGTTAAATCCAACTTCACCAGTAAGCAGGATTTCCTATTACCAGTCAGGCAATACCAAACAAGACATGGTTACTCCTTCCAGATCAGAATCTACTTCTTAAGATTATATGAGGGTAGTTCTAATGCTTGTTTATGATAGGAGCAGGTGTCAAAGTAGTGGGAACAAAATTAGGGGTTTTTCACCACCAGAACATTTAAAACACATAAGTACATGTCCTGCCTTTAACCTTCATAGCACCTGCCCTATGGCTTACCTAAGGTCTACCTTAGGGGTGACATATATGTAGAAAAAGGGGAGTATAAGGCTTGGCAAATAGTTTTAAATACCAAATCAAAGTGGCAGTGAAACTGCACACACCTACCTTGCAATGGCGGCCTGAGACATAGTTAAGGGGCTACTTATGTGGGTGGCACACTCATTGCTGCAAGCCCACTAGTATCATTTCTTTTACAGACCCTGGACACATGAAGTCCACTTTAGTAGGGACTTACGAGTAAATTAAATATGCCAACTGGGAATGAGCCAATGTGCCCATGTTTAGGAGAGAAAGCCCAAGCACTTTAGCAGTGCTCAGTAGTGGTAAAGTGTGCAAAGTCCTAAATCCAGCAAAGAAGACATCAGAAAAATGGAGGGAGGCAGCAAAACGTTGGAGAAAGACCTCTCTAAGGTTGTCAGGTCTAACAGTTTGGTTTCAAGGTCCGGCGTATATGTCAGTGCACTGGACTGGGTGGTCTTTAGGGGAGGAACCCTCACAGGGGCACGCAAAGAGCATCAGTGTCTAAAGTGGTACCGTGTGCTCAAGTAGAGACTCCCCCTTGTCATCAGAGCCCCTCTGGAATCCAATCTCCTACCTCAGGAAGAAGTGTTGTGTGGTCTTACGTCAAGTGCATATGCCAGCAGTCTGTGTATTAGGAGGTAAGATGGGCGTCGGCGAAGGGGCCAATTGTTCCACTCCTCTCCTGCTCTCATCCCCCGGGGGCCCAAGACTCGTGGGTGGGCCTTCCAGGTACTGTCCGGGTACTGCAATCTTGTGTTTCAGTCATGGTGCCCCTTCAATCCCACATGGCTGGCCAGCTGCTGTATGTAAACTTGTCTACTAGATGCTGGAGACCGCTCAGTGTCTTCAATGTCAGCAGGATGTTATCAGCAAAAGGTAGAAGGGGATCTTCAAATCAGATAGATATGGGGTGTCACCTTGGACAGCTTCTAAAGAATGCACTACGACATTCAGATAGCAAGGACACGTCCGTAGGGTACTCCATTTGGAATAGGTATATGGTCAGTAAGTTCCCCGCCGCTTCCCCATCTAACTTGGGCATACATATTCTCATGCAGACAAATCAGGGCATTCAACAAATTATGTGGAACCCCTTTATCTTTAAGAACTTCCCACAACTTTACTCGTAGGACAAGGTCAAATGCAGAATTTAAATCTACAAAGACCAGGTATAAATGTGCATTTTGGAGAAAAACTGTCTTCCAATATGTCAATAAGCACTTAAAAACAGGTCTATGATAATGACTCCTTTTTGAAAACCCGCCTGCAGGGGTGATAGGGCCTGATGATCCAGCCTTCCAGAATTCCCAAAATTTGCCTTGCAAAGACTTTCGGAGCAACATTGATTAAACTAAGCAGACGGTAATTTAAGGGTGAGTCCCGCGATCCCTTTTTATATATCAATTTTGGCTTCCTTACAACTATGGGGAATAGGAGCAGCTTGAAGAATGCAATTAAATAACGTGTTAAAATACGATGCCCAACCATCAATCTACTAGGAAAAGGTCACCTGGAATACCATCAGGGCCAGACGCCTTAACCCTTGCTATGGCCTTTATTGCTGAGGTGGTCTCAGTAAGCTCTTGCTTAAGGAGATTGGGGGGGTAGGTGTAGGAGGCTGGACTGGCTTGTAGTGGGTACCAAGAGGTACTTACACCTTGCACCAGGCCCAGGTATCCCTTATTAGTGTAGAGGGGTGTCTAGCAGCTTAGGCTGATAGAAAAGGTAGCTTAGCAGAGCAGCTTAGGCTGAACTAGGAGACGAGTGAAGCTCCTACAGTACCACTAGTGTCACTTGCACAATATCATAAGAAAACACAATACACAGATATACTAAAAAATAAAGGTACTTTATTTTTATGACAATATGCCAAAGTATCTCAGTGAGTACCCTCAGTATGAGGATAGCAAATATACACAAGATATATGTACACAATACCAAAATATGCAGTAATAGCAATAGAAAACAGTGCAAACAATGTATAGTCACAATAGAATGCAATGGGGGCACATAGGGATAGGGGCAACACAAACCATATGCTCTAGAAGTGGAATGCGAACCACGAATGGACCCCAAACCTATGTGACCTTGTAGAGGGTCACTGGGACTGTAAGGAAACAGTGAAGGTTAGAAAAATAGCCCACCCCAAGACCCTGAAAAGTGGGTGCAAAGTGCACCTAAGTTCCCCAAAGAGCACAGAAGTTGTGATAGGGGAATTCTGCAGGAAAGACCAACACCAGCAATGCAACAACGATGGATTTCCAGACGAGAGTAACTGTGGAACAAGGGGACCAAGTCCAAAAGTCACGATCAAGTCGGGAGTGGGCAGATGCCCAGGAAATGCCAGCTGTGGGTGCAAAGAAGCTGCCACTGGATGGTAGAAGCTATGGATTCTGCAAGAACGACAAGGGCTAGAAACTTCCTCTTTGGAGGATGGATGTCGCACGTCGTGAAGAGTCGTGCAGAAGTGTTTTCATGCAGAAAGACCACAAACAAGCCTTGCTACCTACAAGGGTCGCAGTTAGGGTTTTTGGATGCTGCTGTGTCCCAGGAGGGACCAGGATCTCGCCAATTGTGTGAGAAGACAGAGGGGGCGTCCAGCAAGACAAAGAGCTGACTCAGAAGCAAGCAGCACCCGCAGAAGTGCCGAAACAGGCACTAAGAAGTGGAGTGAACTGAAGCTCACCCGAAGTTGCACAAGAGGGTCCCACGAAGCCGGAGGACAACTCAGGAGGTCGTGCAATGCAGGTTAGAGTGCCGTGGACGCAGGCTTGGCTGTGCACAAAGGAAATCCTGGAAGAGTGCACAGGAGCCGGAGTAGCTGCAAAACACGCGGTTCCCAGCAATGCAGTCTAGCGTGGGGAGGCAAGGACTTACCTCCACCAAACTTGGACTGAAGAGTCACTGGACTGTGAGAGTCACTTGGACAGAGTTGCTGAGTTCAAGGGACCTCGCTCGTCATGCTGAGAGGAGACCCAGAGGACTGGTAATGCAGTTCTTTGGTGCCTGCGGTTGCAGGGGGGCGATTCCGTCGACCTACGGGAGATTTCTTCGGAGCTTCTAGTGCAGAGAGGAGGCACACTACCCCCACAGCATGCACCACCAGGAAAACAGTCGAGAAGGTGGCAGGATCAGCATTACAAGGTCGCAGTAGTCGTCTTTGCTACTTTGTTGCAGTTTTGCAGGCTTCCAGCGCGGTCAGCAGTCGATTCCTTGGCAGAAGGTGTCTCTGACGTCACCTGCCGGCACTGGCCACTCAGAGCAGTCCAGTGTGCCAGCAGCACCTCTGTTTCCAAGATGGCAGAGGTCTGGAGCACACTGGAGGAGCTCTGGGCACCTCCCAGGGGAGGTACAGGTCAGGGGAGTGGTCACGCCCCTTTCCTTTGTCCAGTTTCGCGCCAGAGCAGGGCTGAGGGATCCATGAACCGGTGCAGACTGGCTTATGCAGAAATGGGCACCATCTGTGCCCATCAAAGCATTTCCAGAGGCTGGGGGAGGCTACTCCTCCCCAGCCCTGACACCTTTTTCCAAAGGGAGAGGGTGTAACACCCTCTCTCTGAGGAAGTCCTTTGTTCTGCCTTCCTGGGCCAGGCCTGGCTGGACCCCAGGAGGGCAGAAACCTGTCTGAGGGGTTGGCAGCAGCAGCAGCTGCAGTGAAACCCTGGGAAAGGCAGTTTGGCAGTACCCGGGTCTGAGCTAGAGACTCGGGGGATCATGGAATTGTCTCCTCAATGCCAGAATGGCATTGGGGTGACAATTCCATGATCCTAGACATGTTACATGGCCATATTCGGAGTTACCATTGTGACGCTATACATATGTCGTGACATATGTATAGTGCACACGTGTAATGGTGTCCCCGCACTCACAAAGTCCGGGGAATTTGCCCTGAACAATGTGGGAGCACCTTGGCTAGTGCCAGGGTGCCCACACACTAAGTAACTTAGCACCCAACCTTTACCAGGTAAAGGTTAGACATATAGGTGACTTATAAGTTACTTAAGTGCAGTGATAAATGGCTGTGAAATAACGTGGACGTTATTTCACTCAGGCTGCACTGGCAGGCCTGTGTAAGAATTGTCAGATCTCCCTATGGGTGGCACAAGAAATGCTGCAGCCCATAGGGATCTCCTGGAACCCCAATACCCTGGGAACCTCAGTACTACATACTAGGGAATTAAAAGGGTGTTCCAGTATGCCAATGTAAATTGGTGAAATTGGTCACTAACCTGTTAGCGACACTTTGGAAAGAAAATGAGAGAGCATAACCACTGAGGTTCTAGATAGCAGAGCCTCAGTGAGACAGTTAGTCATAACACAGGTAACACATACAGGGCACATTTATGAGCACTGGGGCCCTGGCTGGCAGGGTCCCAGTGACACATACAACTAAAACAACATATATACAGTGAAATATGGGGGTAACATGCCAGGCAAGATGGTACTTTCCTACACAACCCCCCCCCCCCCAAACGAAGGACAATAAGACTAGCCATGACCTGATGAGTCTTCATTGTCTAAGTGGAAATATCTGGGTACTCCCAGGTCTATGTTCCACTGTATAGTCCATTCCCTGTAGGGATATGGACCACCTCAACAATTTAGGATTTTCACCTTTCATTTGTTTTAGCCAAAGTAGAGGTTTGTGGTCTGTCTGAACAATGAAGTGAGTGCCAAACAGGTATGGCCTCAACTTCTTCAATGCCCAGACCACAGCAAAGGCCTCCCTCTCTATGGCAGACCAACGCTTTTCTCTAGGGATCAACCTCCTGCTGATAAAAGCAACAGGTTGATCCTGGCCCTCAGAATTAAGTTGTGATAAGACTGCCCCTACCCCTAATTCAGATGCATCAGTTTGGACAATTAATTTTTTGGAGTAACAGGGGCTTTTCAGGACAGGTGCAGAGCACATGGCCTGCTTCAGCTCCTCAAAAGCTTTCTGACAGTTTGCTGTCCATAATACCTTTTTAGGCATTTTCTTAGATGTGAGGTCATTAAGAGGGGCTGCAATGGAGCCATAGTTCTTTATGAACATCCTGTAGTACCCAGTGATGCCTAAAAAGGCTCTCACCTGAGTCTGAGTTGTAGGGGGAACCCAATCTATAATAGTTTGGATTTTCCCCTGAAGTGGTGCAATCTGTTCTCCACCTACCAAGTGTCCCAGATGAACCACCTTCCCCTGCCCTATCTGGCACTTTGAAGCCTTGATAGTGAGGCCTGCCTTTTGCAGGGCCTCCAAAACTTTCCATAGGTGGACCAGGTGATCATCCCAGCTGGAGCTAAAGACAGCTATATCATCTAGATATGCTGCACTAAAAGCTTCCAGCCCTTGCAGGACTGTATTCACCAACCTTTGAAAAGTGGCAGGTGCATTTTTCAATCCAAAAGGCATTATTGTTAATTGGTAATGGCCTCCAATGGTTGAAAATGCAGTTTTTGCTTTTGCATCTTCTGATAATTTGATCTGCCAATACCCTGCAGTCAAATCAAAAGTGCTTAGATACTTGGGAGATGCCAGTGTATCTATTAGCTCATCTGCCGTGGGTATAGGGTGAGTATCTGTTTTGGTTACCTGGTTGAGACCTCTGTAGTCAACACAAAACCGCATTTCCTTCTTTCCATCCTTGGAATGAGGTTTTGGTACAAGTACCACAGGAGAGGCCCATGGACTTTCAGAGTGCTCAACCACTCCCAGTTCAAGCATTTTCTGCACCTCTTGTTTTATGCAGTCTCTGACATGGTCAGGCTGCCTATAGATCTTACTTTTGACAGGCAAGCTGTCTCCAATATCTATAGTGTGCTCACACCAAGAAGTGGTGGCTGGCACAGTAGAGAAGAGTTCAGAAAACTGACCCAGGAGATTTATGCAGTGGTCTTTCTGCTCAGCAGTAAGACAATCTGCCAAAACTACACCTTCCACTAGAGCATCTTGTTCTGTGGAAGAGAAGAGATCAGGGAGAGGGTCACTCTCTTCTTCCTGTCCTTCATCTGTTGCCATGAGCAGGGTGAGATCAGCCCTGTCATAGTAGGGTTTCAGGCGATTGACATGGAGCACCCTAAGGGGACTCCTGGCAGTGCCTAAGTCAACTAAGTAGGTGACTTCACCCTTTTTCTCAACAATAATGTGGGGTCCACTCCATTTGTCTTGGAGTGCTCTTGGGGCCACAGGCTCCAAGACCCACACTTTATGCCCTGGTTGGTACTGAACCAAAACAGCCTTCTGGTCATGCCATTGCTTTTGGAGCTCTTGGCTGGCCTGAAGGTTTTTACTGGCCTTTTTCATGTACTCAGCTGTTAGAAATGGGGTTTTTGGTTGGCGGTCAGGTTACCCCCTGTCCAAGCAAAAGCCCTCACTCTAGTCAGGGTAAGTCACACACAATCCAAGATTATCCTGTGCCCACCCTCTGGTAGCTTGGCACGAGCAGTCAGGCTTAACTTAGAAGGCAATGTGTAAAGTATTTGTGCAATAAATCATACAATACCACCATATAGCACCACAAAAAATACACCACACAGTGTTTAGAAAAATATAGAATATTTATCAGGATAATTGTAGGTCAAAAGAATAAAGTTGCAATGGGAAATTGTAGAGATATCACTGAAAAGTGATATAAAGTGTCTTAAGTCTTTAGAATATAAACAAAGTCTCTTTCAAGCACAAGTACCTGGTTTGGAGTGGAAAAATCTCCTCAGAGGGCCACAAAGGAAGAGGTGCGTGGAAAAAGGGTGTGTGCGTCGATTTCTCCCCAGCACACAGGGACTTGCGTCGTTATTTTCCAAGCGGGGAAGTCGTGCGTCGTTTTCCGGCGCGCGGACAGTCTCTTTCTGTGGGTCGCGGGGATTACCAGATGTCCCGGGTCTGTGCGTGGATTTTCCTGCTTGTTTTCCGGCTGCGCGTCGTTCTGCGGGGCTGCGCGTCGAAATTACGATCTCACGGCAGGCGTCGCGTCGATTTCTCCTCTAGAGGTCGGGTGGCGCTGTCCCTGCGAAGCCGTGCGTCTGATTTCCGGTCGTCCCAAGAGCGTCGCGTTGATCAGCGTCGGTGTGCAGCGTTTTTCTCGCCGCGGTACAAGCTGTGCGTCGAAATTTTCAGCGCACGGAGCGTCCAAGTGAAAAAAAGAAGTCTTTTTGGTCCTGAGACTTCAGGGAACAGGAGGCAAGCTCTATCCAAGCCCTTGGAGAGCACTTTCATAGCCAGACAAGAGTTCAGCAAGGCAGCAGGCCAACAGCAAGGCAGCAGTCCTTTGTAGAAAGCAGACAGGTGAGTCCTTTGAGCAGCCAGGAAGTTCTTCTTGGCAGGATGTAGTTTCTGGTTCAGGTTTCTTCTCCAGCAAGTGTCTGATGAGGTAGGGCAGAGGCCCTGTTTTATACCCAAATGTGCCTTTGAAGTGGGTGAGACTTCAAAGAGTGGCTAAGAAGTGCACCAGGTCCCCTTTCAGTTCAATCCTGTCTGCCAGGGTCCCAGTAGGGGGTGTGGCAGTCCTTTGTGTGAGAGCAGGCCCTCCACCCTCCCAGCCCAGGAAGACCCATTCAAAATGCAGATGTATGCAAGTGAGGCTGAGTACCCTGTGTTTGGGGTGTGTCTGAGTGGATGCACAGGTAGCTGTCAACTAAGCCCAGCCAGACGTGGATTGTAAGGCACAGAAAGTTTTAAGTGCAAAGAAATACTCACTTTCTAAAAGTGGCATTTCTAGAATAGTAATATTAAATCCAACTTCACCAGTCAGCAGGATGTTATACTACCATTCTGGCCATACTAAATATGACCTTCCTACTCCTTTCAGATCAGCAGCTACCACTTCAATACTGTATGAGGGCAGCCCCAATGTTAACCTATGAAGGGAGCAGGCCTCACAGTAGTGCAGAAACGAATTTAGGAGTTTTACACTACCAGGACAGGTAAACTACACAGGTACATGTCCTGCCTTTCACCCACACAGCACCCTGCTCTAGGGGTTACTTAGGGCACACATTAGAGGTGACTTATATGTGGAGAAAGGGGAGGTTTAGGCTTGGCAAGTACTTTTAAATGCCAAGTCGAGGTGACAGTGAAACTGCACACCCAGGCCTTGCAATGACAGGCCTGAGACAAGGAAAAAGGGCTACTTAAGTGGGTGGCACAACCAGTGCTGCAGGCCCACTCGTAGCATTTAATCTACCAGCCCTATGCACAGGGAGTGCACCTTACTAGGGACTTATAAGTAAATTAATAGTCCAATCAGGTATGATTCCAGGTTACCATGTTTTAAGGGGGAGAGCATATGCACTTTAGCACTGGTTAGCAGTGGTAAAGTGCGCAGAGTCTAAAAACCAGCAAAAACAGTGTCCAAAAAGTGGAGGGAGGTAGGCAAAAAGTTAGCGGTGACTACCCTAAGGCTGTCAGGTCTTACATGTGTCCCCCCCAGCTGAAAGTGGGGAGAGCTACCCGACCTCCTGGGAGCTCTCATCGCTAAGGCGGAAGTACCTGGAGAGACCATCAGCATTGGCGTGGTCAACCCCTGGGCGATGTTCCACCGTAAAGTCCATCCCCTGTAGGGAAATGGACCACCTCAAGAGTTTTGGATTCTCACCCCTCATCTGCATGAGCCATCTGAGGGGCCTGTGGTCTGTCTGAACCCGGAAGTGAGTCCCAAACAGGTAGGGTCTTAGCTTCTTCAGTGCCCAGACTACAGCAAAAGCTTATCTCTCAATAGCACTCCACCTCTGTTCCCGTGGTAATAGCCTTCTGCTAATAAAGACTACCGGTTGGTCTCGGCCCTCCTCATTTAACTGTGCTAGGACTGCCCCTATGCCATGCTCTGAAGCATCTGTCTGCACGATAAATTCCTGGGAGTAGTCAGGGGCCTTGAGCACGGGGCCGTGCACATGGCTTCCTTCAGGGTGTCAAAGGCTTTCTGACAAGCCTCTGTCCAATTCACCAACCTAGGTTGTTTCTTGGAAGTGAGTTCTGTCAAGGGTGACACAATGGTACCATAGCCCTTGACAAATCTGCGGTAGTATCCTGTGAGGCCTAAAAAGGCTCTCACCTCAGTCTGCGTTCGAGGTGGTTGCCAGGCCTTGATAGTTTCAATCTTGGCCTGGAGTGGCTGCACCTTGCCACCAGCCACTAGGTGTCCCAAGTACACCACGGAACCCTGCCCAATCTGGCACTTACTAGCCTTGATGGTCAGGCCTGCCTGTTGCAGGGCCTGAAGCACCTCCTTGAGGTGAAGCAGGTGTTCCTCCCAGCTGGAACTGTAGACAGCTATGTCATCCAGGTAGGCTGCACAGAAGGCATCCTTGCCAGCTAGGACCCCGTTAACCAACCATTGGAAGGTAGCGGGGGCATTTTTCAATCCAAACGGCATCACCCGGAACTGGTAATGGCCATCAGGGGTTGAAAATGCGTATCTTTCCTTAGCCCCCTCAGTCAGGGCGATCTGCCAGTACCCTGAAGTAAGATCAAACATACTCAGGAACTTGGCAGCGCCCAGCCTGTCTACGAGCTCATCAGCTCGGGATGGGGTGAGCATCAGTCCGTGTGACTGAGTTGAGACCCCGGTGGTAGTCCACACAGAACCGGAGTTCTGGCTTCGCACCTGGGGCAGTAGCCTTAGGGACCAACACCACTGGGCTGGCCCAGGGACTACTGGATTTCTCGATAACCCCTAGAGTCAACATCTTGGAGACCTCCTCCTTGATGCTGGCCTTCACCTTATCTGACAACCTGTAAATTTTGTTCTTCACAGGGAGACTGTCACCGGTGTCAATATCATGAACACAGAGGTGGGTCAGTCCAGGAGTAAGGGAGAACAGGGGGGAGAACTGCTCCAACAGCTCATAGCAGTCTCCTTTCTGTCTTAGAGTCAGGGAGTCAGAAAGAATGACCCCGCTTACTGACCCATCACCTTCTTGGGCAGAGAGGAGGTCGGGGAGAGGTTCACTCTCCTCTTCCATTCCTTCATCTGTGACCAGAAGCATGTTGATCTCCGACCTCTCAAAATGAGCCTTTAGTCGGTTCACATGGAGCACCCTTAGGGGATTCCTAGGGGTTTGGAGGTCCACTAGGTAAGTGGCCTCCCCTTTCCGCTCCTTTATTTCAAATGGGCCAGACCAGCGGTCCTGGAGAGCTCTGTGCTCTACTCGCTCCATTACCCACACTTTGTTTCCAGGTTGAAACTCTACCAGGGTGGCCTTCTGGTCATACCAGTTTTTCATTACCTCCTGACTGGCCTCAAGGTTACTTTGGGCCTCTTTCCAGAAGCGGGTCATCTGGTTGCGGAGGGCCAACATGTAGCTGACCACGTCCTGAGGGGGTGCCTTTGGAGCTTTCTCCAATCCCTCCTTGACAATGCTTAAGGGTCCCCTGACAGGGTACCCATAGAGAAGCTCAAAGGGACTGAACCCTATCCCCCTCTGGGGCACCTCTCTGTAAGCAAAGAGAAGGCATGGTAAGAGGACGTCCCACTTACGCCTCATGGCCTCAGGGAGGCCACCAATCATGCCTTTCAGGGTCTTGTTGAATCTCTCCACAAGACCATTAGACTGGGGGTGATAGGGTGTGGTGAACTTGTAGGTTACACCACACGCATCCCACAGAGACTTCATGTATGCAGACATGAAGTTAGTGCCTCTGTCAGACACTATCTCCTTGGGGAATCCCACACGGGTAAATATCCCCATCAGAGTTCTGGTCACCACCAGTGCAGTTACGGTCCTCAGAGGGATTGCCTCTGGGTAACGGGTGGCATGGTCAACCAAAACCAGTATGAACCTGTTGCCTAAGGCATTTTTCGGATCCAAGGGACCAACAATGTCGATGCCCACCCTTTCAAAGGGGGTGCCAACGACAGGAAGTGGAATCAGGGGGGTTTTAACCCTTTTTCCTGCTTTACCACTGGCCTGGCAGGTAGGACAAGATCTGCAGAACTTATCTGAGTGTGTCCTCATTTTGGGCCAATAAAAGTGGGTGACAAGCCTGTTAAAGGTCTTGCCTTGCCCCAAATGTCCTGCCAGGGGAATATCGTGAGCCAGACCCAGTAGGAAGGTTCGGTAACATTGGGGGACCACCAGCGTACGTGCTGCCCCAAAGGCCGGAACCTTAAGCTCACTGTAGAGGAGATAATTCTCCCAATATAGGTGGTGATCGCCAGAGGTGTCACCTGCTGCCTGGTTTGAGGCTTGTTTCCTTAGACCTTCCAGAGTGGGACATTCTTTCTGCGCCTTGCAGAATTCCTCCCTGGTGGGTCCACCCTCAACTTGCCAGCCAGCAAGCTCAGGTAAGTCACCTAGGGTGGCAATGTCTTCCCCAGTTGGCTCGGGAGCCTCCTCCTCAGGAGCCCCGTAAGCCACTGCGGGAACTTCTGGGGCCGGTTTCCCGCGCCCCTTGTCCCTCCCCTTAGCAGCTCTCTGGGCCATCGTTCCAGGCTCCAGACGCCCTTGACTTCCCTCTCGGTCAGCCATGGACCGTGTGGTCATGCAGACCCACTCAGGTAACCCTAACATCTCCAGGTGAGACTTGAGCTCCACTTCTTTCCAAGCAGTATGCTCAAGATCATTGCCTAACAGACAATCTACAGGCATGGCAGGACTCACAGCTACTTTCAGAGTACCAGAGACCCCCCCCACTCAAAGGGAACCAGAGCCACCGGTAGGTGACTCTCGCGATTGTCAGCGACTATGACCTGGTGGAATGTATTAGGGACTATCTGCTCTGTTGACACCAGCTGACTCTTGATAGTAGTCATACTGGCTCCTGTGTCACGCAGAGCCTCCGGCTTCTGCCCATCAATGGTGACCCACTGACGGTACTTGGAAGTATTTTTGGGCATGTAGGCCTTGGGCACCATTTCTCCTTCTCCCAGGGACACTAGGGAAATCTCTACCTGTTCCCCAAAGCTATCTGGGTCCATCTCCCCCCGAGCGCTACACTAGTCAACCCAGGTGCCTGTCCGGTAGTGGACGGTGCCCTCTTGGGGCACTGGGAATCGCCTTTATAGTGACCATACTGGTAACACTCCATGCACTTGGGGTTAGATTTCCCTGACTTGTCATATGTCCCTGGCTTTTTCCCAAATCTGGAAAAGGAAGGGTTGCCACCCCCTCCCTGGGAATTCTTTTGGGGGCCTTTGGAGAGTTCCTTATCTGCAAGTTTATCTCCCCCCTCTTTCTTCTGTTGGGAACCCTGACCACCTTTGTGGGAGTCCCCCCCAGGTACCTTCTTGGACACTCTGGTGCTAACCCAGAGGTCCGCCTCCTCAGCAAGCTTCCTGGGATCAGTCAGCTTACTATCCACTAAGTGCTGGTGCAACTCTGTATAAGTAGTATTAAGCATATGCTCTCTCAGAATCAAGTCATATAAACCTTTATAATCAGCTACTTTGTTGCCCCGCACCCATCCATTCAGTGCCTTACTGGAGAAGTCAAAGAAATCTACCCATGTTTGTGTGGTTTGTTTGGTGCTGTCCCTGAACCTCTGACGGTATCCCTCAGGGGTCCGCCCAAACTTGCCAAGTAAAGTGGCTTTCTGAAGTGGGTATGTGTTTTGATTAGGTTGATCCAATGTGAGGAGTGTATCCCTCCCCAATGGCGGTACATAACCCCACATAGCTACCCCCCATTGCCCTTCGGGAACCTCATGAGCCCTTAGTGCAGCTTCATAAGCAGCTAACCATTTATCTATGTCATCTCCCACCACAAAACTGGGCACCACATTTTTGGGTATACAAACCTTCTTTTCTCCAGCAGGTCCTGTCAGTATGCTGCCACCATTATTGCTGGATTCAGACTGTCTCGCCTTGATCTCCAGCTCCTTGAGACTCAGTTCATGAGCCAACAATAGTTTCTTTTCAGCCAAAGCTCTCTCAGCCTCCACCTGTTTGGTTGCTCTTTCAGCTTCAGCTTGTTTGGCTTCTCTTTCAGCTTCAATTTGTTTGGCTTCTCTTTCTGCCCTTCTCTCCTCCTGTTGAGCCTCAATTTTCAGTTTTGCCATTTACCATTGGAACTCCTTTTCTTCTCTCCTTTCCTCTGCGGTCAGGCTTTGCACAGAGACACTGCTCCATGGTCTGGAAGGGGGCACAATTGCAGTGGTAACACAATCCACAGATAGTGAAAATTCCTCTGAGGGGCCATTTTCTGGCTCCTCTTCCTCATCATCCTCTAAATGAGCTTCTGCCCAGGCCCTCAGCGCCACTTGAAAGTCCTCCTTTCTGGAGGCCCCTTGGGTGGGTACCCTCATTGCCCTGCAGAATCCTCTTAGTTGTTTGACCGTATATGTATCCAACTGGACTAGGTCAAAGTCCCCTGTCTGAGACCCAGTCAGAGACATGTTGAGTGAGGATTTAGTTTTTGAAAATTGTCAGGAAAAAAAACGGATTTGCAAAAAGAGATAAAAACAAAGTTGACCTTCAACTGTGGGTAGGTAGTGAAATACTTAGCTACTGTATGTCACTGCACAAATACAAGTCCTATCCTCACCGCTGATCACCAATGTTAGAAATTGGGTTTTTGGTTGGCAGTCAGGTTACCCCCTGTCCAAGCAAAAGCCCTCACTCTAGTCAGGGTAAGTCACACACAATCCAAGATTATCCTGTGCCCACCCTCTGGTAGCTTGGCACAAGCAGTCAGGCTTAACTTAGAAGGCAATGTGTAAAGTATTTGTGCAATAAATCATACAATACCACCATATAGCACCACAAAAAATACACCACACAGTGTTTAGAAAAATATAGAATATTTATCAGGATAATTGTAGGTCAAAAGAATAAAGTTGCAATGGGAAATTGTAGCGATATCACTGAAAAGTGATATAAAGGGCCTGATTCTAACTTTGGAGGACGGTGTTAAACCGTCCCAAAAGTGGCGGATATACCACCTACCGTATTACGAGTCCATTATATCCTATGGAACTCGTAATACGGTAGGTGGTATATCCGCCACTTTTGGGACGGTTTAACACCGTCCTCCAAAGTTAGAATCAGGCCCAAAGTGTCTTAAGTCTTTAGAATATAAACAAAGTCTCTTTCAAGCACAAGTACCTGGTTTGGAGTGGAAAAATCTCCTGAGAGGGCCACAAAGGAAGAGGTGCGTGGAAAAAGGGTGTGTGCGTCGATTTCTCCCCAGCACACACGAACTTGCGTCGTTATTTTCCACGCGGGGAAGTTGTGCGTCGTTTTCCAGCGCGCGGACAGTCTCTTTCTGTGGGTCACGGGGATTACCAGATGTCCCGGGTCTGTGCGTGGATTTTCCTGCTTGTTTTCTGGCTGCGCGTCGTTCTGCGGGGCTGCGAGTCGAAATTACGATCTCACAGCAGGCGTCGCGTCGATTTCTCCTCTAGAGGTCGGGCGGCGTTGTCCTTGCGAAGCCGTGCGTCGGATTTCCGGTCGTCCCAAGAGCGTTGCGTCGATCAGCGTCGGTGTGCGGCGTTTTTCTAGCCGCGGTACAAGCTGTGCGTCGAAATTTTCGCCGCACGGAGCGGCCAAGTGAAAAAGAGAAGTCTTTTTGTTCCTGAGACTTCAGGGAACAGGAGGCAAGCTCTATCCAAGCCCTTGGAGAGCACTTTCACAGCCAGACAAGAGTTCAGCAAGGCAGCAGGCCGACAGCAAGGCAGCAGTCCTTTGTAGAAAGCAGACAGGTGAGTCCTTTGAGAAGCCAGGCAGTTCTTCTTGGCAGGATGTAGTTTCTGGTTCAGGTTTCTCCTCCAGCAAGTGTCTGGTGAGGTAGGGCAGAGGCCCTGTTTTATACCCAAATGTGCCTTTGAAGTGGGGGAGACTTCAAAGAGTGGCTAAGAAGTGCACCAGGTCCCCTTTCAGTTCAATCTAATTCTGTCTGCCAGGGTCCCAGTAGGGGGTGTGGCAGTCCTTTGTGTGAGAGCAGGCCCTCCACCCTCCCAGCCCAGGAAGACCCATTCAAAATGCAGATGTATGCAAGTGAGGCTGAGTACCCTGTGTTTGGGGTGTGTCTGAGTGGATGCACAAGGAGCTGTCAACTAAGCCCAGCCAGACGTGGATTGTAAGGCACAGAAAGTTTTAAGTGCAAAGAAATGCTCACTTTCTAAAAGTGGCAATTCTAGAATAGTAATATTAAATCCAACTTCACCAGTCAGCAGGATTTTATACTACCATTCTGGCCATACTAAATATGCCCTTCCTACTCCTTTCAGATCAGCAGCTACCACTTCAATGCTGTATGAGGGCAGCCCCAATGTTAACCTATGAAGGGAGCAGGCCTCACAGTAGTGCAGAAACGAATTTAGGAGTTTTACACTACCAGGACAGGTAAACTACACAGGTACATGTCCTGCCTTTCACCCACACAGCACCCTGCTCTAGGGGTTACCTAGGGCACACATTAGAGGTGACTTATATGTGGAGAAAGGGGAGGTTTAGGCTTGGCAAGTACTTTTAAATGCCAAATCGAGGTGACAGTGAAACTGCACACCCAGGCCTTGCAATGGCAGGCCTGAGACAAGGAAAAGGGGCTACTTAAGAGGGTGGCACAACCAGTGCTGCAGGCCCACTCGTAGCATTTAATCTACCAGCCCTATGCACAGGGAGTGCACCTTACTAGGGACTTATAAGTAAATTAATAGTCCAATCAGGTATGATTCCAGGTTACCATGTTTTAAGGGGGAGAGCATATGCACTTTAGCACTGGTTAGCAGTGGTAAAGTGTGCAGAGTCTAAAAACCAGCAAAAACAGTGTCCAAAAAGTGGAGGGAGGTAGGCAAAAAGTTAGGGGTGACTATCCTAAGGCTGTCAGGTCTAACATCAGCCATTCTAGATTTTAGGCCAAGTACATAGTCCACTGTGTCTTGCTTAGGAGCTTTTAAAGGTTGTTCCCAAACCTCCTTCACAAGTGTTAGAGGACCTCTCACAGGGTGTCCAAATAGGAGTTCAAAGGGACTGAAGCCCACTCCTTTCTGGGGTACCTCCCTGTAAGCAAAAAGGAGGCAAGGTAACAGGACATCCCATCTCCTGCGGAGTTTGTCAGGGAGTCCCATTATCATTCCTTTGAGAGTTTTATTAAACCTCTCAACCAGTCCATTTGTTTGTGGATGATAGGGTGTAGTGAACTTGTATGTGACACCACATTCCTTCCACATGGCCTTTAAGTAAGCAGACATGCAATTGCTTCCCCTGTCTGATACCACCTCCTTTGGGAAGCCCACCCTGGAAAAGATTCCCAGGAGGGCCTTTGCCACTGCAGGAGCTGTAGTGGTCTTTAGAGGAATTGCTTCAGGATATCTGGTGGCATGGTCCACTACCACCAAGATAAACCTATTGCCTGAAGCAGTAGGAGGGTCAAGGGGGGCAACTATGTCAACCCCTACCCTTTCAAAGGGAACCCCAACCACAGGCAGTGGAATAAGGGGTGCCTTTGGAGTGCCACCTGTCTTGCCACTGGCTTGACAGGTTTCACAGGACTTACAAAATTCCTTTGTGTCCTCTGACATTCTAGGCCAATGAAACAAGGGGACAAGCCTGTCCCAAGTTTTCATTTGCCCCAAATGTCCAGCTAAGGGAATGTCGTGGGCTAGAGTTAGGAGGAACTTTCTGTATTCCTGAGGAATCACCAATCTCCTGGCAGCTCCAGGTTTTGGATCCCTTGCTTCAGTATACAAAAGGTTGCTCTGTGAGAGTCACTGACATCCACATTTGCTTGGTTGACAGCTTACTGCCTTAGACCCTCTAGTGTGGGACAGGTATGCTGTGCCAGACTCACCTCCTCCCTGGCAGGCCCTCCTTCACCCAAAAGGTCAGCAGTGTCTGCTTCCAGCTCCTCTGGTTTAGGTTCTGCACAGGGTGGAAATTCTTCTTACTCAGAAGTTGAATCCACTGTAGAGGGAGGGATAGTAGGTAGTGTTTTACCTTTACTAACCCTAGCTTTAGGGAGCACTTGGTCCATTCTTCCAGGATCCAAGTCACCCTGTCCTTTTTGCTTTTTGGCCTGAGCACTGGTTAAAGCAAAAATATGCCCTGGAATGCCCAACATTGCTGCATGAGCCTCCAACTCCACTTCTGCCCAAGCTGATGTCTCTAAATCGTTCCCTAGTAGACAGTCTACAGGTAAATCTGAGGCAACCACAACTTTCTTTGGACCAGTAACCCCCCCCCCCAGTTGAGATTTACAACAGCCATGGGGTGGCTGTTGTAAATCCTAGCTTTAGGGAGCACTTGGTCCATTCTTCCAGGATCCAAGTCACCCTGTCCTTTTTGCTTTTTGGCCTGAGCACTGGTTAAAGCAAAAATATGCCCTGGAATGCCCAACATTGCTGCATGAGCCTCCAACTCCACTTCTGCCCAAGCTGATGTCTCTAAATCGTTCCCTAGTAGACAGTCTACAGGTAAATCTGAGGCAACCACAACTTTCTTTGGACCAGTAACCCCCCCCCCCCAGTTGAGATTTACAACAGCCATGGGGTGGCTAAGAGTGTTGTTATGAGCATCAGTCACTTGGTACTGGTGACCAAGTAGGTGTTGTTCAGGGTGGACCAGTTTCTCTGTTACCATGGTAACACTGGCACCTGTGTCCCTGTAGGCCTGAACCTCAACACCATTTATTAGGGGTAGTTGCTTGTACTTATCCATGTTAAGGGGACAAGCAACCAAGGTGGCCAAATAATGGCCCCCTCAGAGACTAACACAGCCTCTGGGTCTCCCTAATCAGACCAACCCCAACTATATTACCAAAAGTGAGCCCAGCTACTCCCTTGGATTGGCTATTAGTAGGTTTGCTCCCACCACCACTGCTATTACTAGGGGCACTAGGTGTAGCAGCAGGGGTTGTAGTGGTAGGAGGCTTGGTGCTTTTCTTTGGGCAACTGGGATCAGTTGTCCAATGGCCTTTTATTTTACATAAATAGCACCATGGTTTCTTTTCTTTGTTTTGATTTGAAGAGGATTTGGGCCCACCACCCCCACCAGAGTGTTTTTGTGGGCCTGATGAAGACTCATTTTTAGATTTGTCCCCACCCTTGTCAGAAGACTTACCATCCTTCTTCTTGCCATCATTGTCACCCCCTGTATGAACTTTTCTGTTCACCCTTGTTCTGACCCATTTGTCTGCCTTCTTTCCCACTTCTTGGGGAGAGGTCAGATCAGAGTCTACCAGGTACTGGTGTAACTAATCAGTTATTAAGAATATGCTCTCTCAGGATTA